>NC_069076.1:36539071-37164071 GCF_025698485.1 Gossypium arboreum
CTTGGATATCTCCCTGTACAGGGCTTCAATACTGATGCCGTTTGTTTCTATAGAAACTAGACTCAAAGAGGAATCTATACATATATGGCATAACTCCTAATTATCTCTGGTTAATTTATAATGAGTTTCCAAAGTCGGAACGGGGAATCCAGAAACCGTTCTGGCCCTGTTTCACGAAAACCTAAATATCTCTTAACATACAACTCATATGACCGTTTCGTTTCTTCCATATGAAATTAGATTCATCAAGGTTCATTTACATAATTTATTCACTATTTAATTCCATTCCTACTATTTTCAGTGATTTTTCACATCCACATCGCTGCTGCTGTCAGCATCTGCCTTTAAGGTAGACTTTACCTATTTCATAGTTTCCATGATTCAATTAGCCCTTTTTGCATACATAGCACAAAGTATAATCATGATTAACCATTCCAATGGCTAATCGTTTCCAAACATTTCCATACCTCTTAGTGATCAACATACAAAACGATTATAGTATTATGCTAAAACGATATAAGCCATTTTCGCATGGCTATCCAAATTTACACAAAATCCATGGGTACATGACCAACAACAAAGAGGGTAGTCCTATACATGCCATTTCAAAGTTCAACCAAAATTGTACCAAAAGGGGGCTTTGATAGTGTGGGAGACTTCGACTTCCAAAAATCCCGAGTCCGATAGCTGACGAGCCAAAATCTATAAAACAGAGAAACAAAGAAACGGAGTAAGCAATTTATGCTTAGTAAGTTTTGAGCAAGGGATTCCAGCACAACAAAAGCATAGCATTCATTTAGCTAAACGGATAATTTCATATGCACAAATTCTCAATATCATACTTACTTCACATTACCAACCCTTATGTTCATACACAAAGATCAACTTAGCCAAAGGCGGTAGCTCATTTATCGATCGGCGAATACTGATTTGTGAGGATCAACTAATTCAAGCACACACGAGACATACCTCATCGCTGGGATTTTACGAGCGTATTAATTTAAATTTTACAGCAAGATCGCTCATTCCCAAATCAAGCATCTTCGGGTTTAGCGGATATAACCACTCGCACAAGGCCTTGGTCTTAGCCGGATATGGTCACTAGCATAAATGCCTTCGGACTTAGCCCGGATATAGTCGCTAGCACAAATGCCTTCGGATCTTAGTCCGGATGTAGTCGCTAGCACAAAAGCCTTGGGACTTAGCCTGAATATCATTCGAGTAACCATGCACATATATCAATAAATCATGACACATTCATATTTCATTTTCATTACCAAAGCTCAAACACAAGACACTTATCACATTTACAATTTCGCTCAATAGCCACATACAAGAGCATGATTTTGATTTACTTAAGACATAATCTAACCGAATCATAATTTAAGTTCCATTACTCAAAACTTACCTCGGATGTTGTCGAACGATTCCGATGGCTATTCGACCACTTTTTCCTTCCCTTTATCGGATTTAGTTCCCTTTGCTCTTGAGCTTAATTTAACAAATAAATTGATTTGATCATTTGAGCATCGAAAAGAGGAACTCAAGGTACTTAGCCCACATATATTCATTAGACATTAAAGTCACATATGTACGGAATCATGAATCAAACTCAACACATTAGTTAATACTCTCCTTAGCGAATTTTCTAAGTCAAGATAAAGCCTTCAATATGCTTACCTATGGCGAACAACACATCAACCTATGTACTCATTCATGTGGCCGATTATGCATGTCTATGTTGAGGCCAATTATATACTCAATACCACACACAAATGGCATACCTTTTACTAACTAATGCATTACGTATTATAACTCAATACGCATCCATCATGTACTCCATAACCGAAACACCATCATATGTAAGTATATACCTTGAGATATTGTATATGTCATACCAATACGTCATGTGCAAACATATATATATATATATGTGCAAGAGCCGAATCTCAAAGTTGATTATAACTAAACATGAACATAAATCCAAAACACAAATCTTACCTACCATGCAATAAGCATAAATCATACTTATGGATATACCATGGCGAATACATCACAACACCATACCATTTCAATTTTGGTCATGGTTAAACAAAGAACTTAATGTCTCACTCAAAAATGCTAAAAAGAAAATCGAAGAGTCATCAATCCACCATCACATGTATCATTAACAAGCTTCATATTTAGCATGCAATGGCATTAACACAAAATCCACCTTGGCCGAATATCATCCCCATGACATAGCAAAGATTTGAACCATGGGCTAATTAGAACTCAAGCTAGCAACTAAAAACATGCATGAATCTCATGGCACAACCTCAAACATACCTTAATCTAGATACAAGTATGGCCAAACCTCTTCCTAATCCTCTTCCAAACCAAACATGAAGCAAGAACTCCTTCCTTCTTCCTTAGAATTTTCGGCCAAAAGAAATGAAAAAGGATGAACAAATTTTTTTTTTCTCTTTTCTTCAACTCACGGTAATGGGGGGGGGGGGAAACACTCACACACATGCTTTCTTTTTTTTTTTCCATTTCTTTATTACCCATACTCCTTATTTTATTTTTCCTAACATATCTCACTAACATAACATGTTTGTGACATGTTTCCACTCATAGCATGGCCGGCCACTACTAATTAGGGGGGGAATTTGACATGCAAGTCTTCCCTTTTGATTACATGCACTATTAGATCCTTATAGATTAGCCTATCACATTTCAAAAGTGTCACACAAGTCCTACTAACTGAATTCACATGCAATCGACTAAATCGAAGCTTGAAATTTTCACACATTCATAATTACATATTCTAGACAATAAATATTACATTCAAACATTTTGGTGACTCGGCTTAGCGGTCCCGAAACCACTTCCCGACTAGGGTCAATTTTGGGCTGTCACAGTGAGTTTTTGAAAACTCAGTGTGTACAACCCTTGGCAAATAGGAAAGCATGCAATAGCAAGTCTTTTTGGGCCTGAGCCCAATTCAATATCAGAACAAAAGTAAAGCAATCAAATATGCATGAATCTCACCCATCCAACCGCTACACACCATCTCTATCCCTTGATACACTCTATGTGGGGATATAAATATCGATCCACGCATCTGATACACTCCAATGGTAGCCCGGTTGCGATACTACCTAACGTTACAGCAAAGCTGCTAATCATATATTGGGCTTAAAAAACCCATCTGTGGATCCACGATCGTCAAGCAACCATGCGATCCCCATATACTTTCTCCGTTCCATAATTCCCAACCCATATGCAACCTAAACAGAATATCATATGAATGCAGTAGGTACACATGCAACATCCATAAATCTTACATTCAACACATAGGGGTATTTTAGTCATTCTCGCCTTTAGGGGCATTTTGGTAATTTCTCTTTATTATAGGTTTATTACTTACCTTTACCTGTTAACAAGTCCTCGTTGGCTAAAGTGAATAGATACTATGCACTAGGTAGGATTCCAGATAAGAGGAGGTGGGTCATTAAGACCGCTTAAGTACCAAGCTCTTCCTAGATCCAATCCTAGACATGCATATACCGATTGCCACACCTTAACCTTATGACTTATCCGCGGTAGCAATTAATTAATTATTTAAGTTTTATGTCTGATTGAGTAGTTACAAAAAAAAATGGGATCCACAACCCCTTACTAAACACTAACAAATCCATACTTATTCATTTGGCCCCTTTAGGCCCAATCTCATTCATATAGCCCATCGGGCCCAATCTCATTCATATGACCCATCAGGCCCAATCACTTTCATATGGCTCGTCAGGCCCAATCACATTCATACTCATGCAATCATATGATTTTCATCACATAGTATCAATTTGCCAATTTCGCCTATTATGGGCCCTACAGCTCATCGGGCCCATTTAGCCCATTCTGGCCCGGTTGGCCAATACACAGCCCAAGTCCATGGAATCGGTCATGGGGCCTCTGATAACCTATTGGTTCCCCCCCCCTTACGTGTGTTCGCACACTCGCAATACTATTATAGCCAAACTTCCAACTTTTCGACATTTCGGGATTTGCCAGTCTACTCTGTGTGTGTAGTGTATGTACACACCTGGTACTAAAACGTGCCGCGATCTCCTTAGCCACAAACATATAGATGATTTCACTCAACAATTAATCACACACTTATCAAATACGATCACCAAAAACCGAAAATCTCACCTTTGCCTTACCTTGAATGACAAGCCATACAGACCATCCTTGATCACTAATCACGAGTATTCCTTAAATCTACATCAATCTTAATCATTAAAAACTAAACAACAAGTGACTCACAATCATCTTAAGTCACTCTTAAATCATCCATGACCATTCGGCCAACCTTAATTAATAAAAGAGGAAAACTTACCCAAAACCCCAAAATGCCTAAGGAGCAATTTGACATAGATCTAAAATTTGAGATTCGATACTAATCCCCTACCAAAATCAATTTAGAAAGAGTGAGGGGGAGAAGAAATCGGTACCAGGAAAACTGACTAAAAGAGGAAAGCACTTACACAAGAATTGGGTGAAGTAGAGGGAGTAGTGGTGACACAAAGGGTCTTCAGCCAAAGAGGTATTTGGCTTTGGAGATTTGTATGGTGAAAGGGGTTATTCAGAACAAATAAGAAGAAGAGAAGAAGGAATTGGCTAAAACCAAAGGTGAATCAAAAGAGAATTTGAGAAGAGAAAGAATGGAAAATTGGCAAGCAAGGAACAAAGAATTCGGCTTCTGAGCACTTAGAAAGAAAAGTGTTTCGGCAACACAAAAAAAAATGAGGAATTCGGCTAAAGGAAGAGAAGCAATTTCTACATTACCCTAGAATCCAAAACCGGTAACTATATATACTATAGCCAAATTTACCTATCCCCAAATTCCCTATTCAGCTCTACTTCTCTGCACCCCTCATCTCCTAACTTTTCTCCTTGATAACTCCTTAATCCCTTTCTTAAATTTCTCCTCTGATCAATCCGTTCAGAGTTCACATCCAACGCCACTACTGGCCATTTATTGAGCAAAAATAAATCATTCTTTTGAGAAATGAGGGATTCGAACCCCAAACCTCCTTGCCATGCATGTGACGCCACCTCTAAGCCCCACATGTGACGCTACTTGCCACTCCAATCTACTTGCCATCAAGGTTCTTTTAATTATTAAACTATAATTTCCTTCACCCCAAAGTTCGAACTCTAAACTTAACCAAGGCCTATTATCATATAAATAACACTTGACTAGGAGTATTACACACACAATTTATCAAAACCATCACAAAAAGAAAGTTCAGGATTTTTGGGGCGTTACAATGTTAGAATTAGAATTAATTTAGTGTTCACCTCCCTTGGGTACGATCCTCAGAGTACTCACTTACTCTGTTGTAACTATATTACAACTTGACCGTATACTTGCAGATACTATTTTTCCACATCTTTTCTACAGGATTTCTACTCTAGATGTTGGTACATCTAGAGGCAGTCAATCCAAAACCTACATGTTTTGGCAGCTTGTCTACGAATTTGGTGGCTTTGACCACAACTATATGCACTAGAAGCTTGTCTGGGAATTTGGTGACTTCGTCCACATATGTCAGTGTGTTTTGGATGGATGAGTTCTAGGGAACTCCTTTTGGTGTGTAGTGATGATGGGTAGGATGTTTTAAAACAATTTGCATAATTGTTTTACAAAAATTGCATTACCATAACCATGTGCATAAAAAATTGTTATTTCATATGCTAAGTATGTACTTATTGTTATTTAATTTGTTATAAATTTCAAACTGAGCTTAAAAGCTCACCCCATTAGTTTATTAACCTTTTCAGATGATTTACGAGCTTAAGACTTGGATTCAGCATATGGAGCAGTCTTTCAGATCGAATTTTTAATAAATGGTTTATAAACTTTTCAGGTCGTTATTTTGGACATTGGACATTTAACTTTTTCGGTTATTTTACTTTTAAATTTTAAATTGCCATGCATGCTCGTTTGATGAATTTATAAATATTTTGAATTGTTTTTATTTAATTTATTATGATTTTATTTAATTTTAAATAAACCTATAAATTTATGATTTTCTAAGTATTTTCAAAAGTCCGCTATGAAAGATTTTACTAAAGTCATTTTTAAGAACCAACTAAAATATTGTAAATTATTTTTTAATGGGGTAAGACGATATCTCGATAAAATAATGACCTTTTCAAATATTTGAGTTTTAATAAGAGTTTTAAAAAACTAATTTATTTAGTATTTAAAGTTTAAATTTTTCATAAAAACAATTTAAATCTATTTTTTTAGCAAGTAAATGTGTTGAACGGTTTTAATGTGGCTTCCGGAATTTGGGTATAACATATAGGCTGAGTTTGGGGCTTACATTTATTTGTATCAGTGCCGAGTTCAAAACTCGGGCTATGGATTTTTAATTGGGTATGCATGCCTGTTTTAAAGAGTATTTTAAAATTCTTTTTATACTAAATTTAAAAATTAAAATTTTGAGAATCTAAGACTCCGATGTTGATTTCTCTTTAGATGATGTACTTATTGAGATTTAGATTGAAAACTTAAGCTATAAAATACTTGATCATAAGAATCTAAATATGTTTGAGTAATTAAGAATATCTTTGAAACTAAATATTTTCATAAAAAATTAGGTAGAATGAATAACCATGGAGTACGAACTCGTGGTACTTCATTGTGCGACTCAAGATGAGTCATCTACTTCTCAAGTGCCTACACCGAACCTTGGTGTTAAACTTAATGAGAATGACCTTGCTATGGATAATGTGAGTCAAGAGGCTAAAAAATTTGCTAATGAGGAAGCTAATCCTAATCCTATTGATGGTGCTATATCTCAAGGTCTATTGAGAGTGTTGTAGCGAGTCGCTGGAGGTCAAATTGATATTGGGGGCCCTAAATCTATAACTGAAAGGCTTCGATCTAATTGAGCCAAGGTGTTTAGGGAAATTACTGGGATGTCCCCTATAGTAGTTGAGTATTGAATGGTAGTTACAGAAATAATTTTAGATGATTTGAACTGTACCCCAGAACAGAAACTGAAAGGTATGGTGTCGCTTCTTAGAAATGAGGCCTACTACTAGTGGCAATTTGTTGTTCAAGGTACTCAAGCTGAGAGGATAAACTTGGGAGTATTTTCAAAATGCATTTAAAAAGAAATACATAAGCACGAGATATGTTGAAGCTTGTACGCTCGAGTTCATCGAGCTAAAACAAGGAGATAAAATTGTGTCTGAATATGAGGTAAATTTTTTAGGTTGAGTTATTATGCATAGGGGATGATAGTGTTCGAGAATGGATTATGATATGATTTGAGAGTCCAAGCTGCAAGAGAGATTTTTTGAGACCTTGGTTAAGAAGGTTAAAACATTTAAAGAGGTGAAAGGTGTTGAAAGTGAGGGAAGAGCTAAGGTCAAAACTCTATTAAAAGAGAATTTGGCTTAGGTAGTTCTAAACTCACGTCCTACAAAAAGAGCTAAGGATAATAGACTGCAACAGAACCCAATTGCAGTTGGTACTGGAAACAAGACTCAAGAATGTGCTCACTCTGGGAAACATCACCAAACAGAATGTTGGAGAAACATAGGAGCATGTTTGAGGTGTTGATCTTTGGAGCATTAGATTAAGGACTACCCGTGTATGAAAGAATAGAGGCAAGCATCGCAACCTAATCAGAATCAGAATCAAAGGGGACGAGGTAATAACATAACTGGTAATTTGGGGTAGAGAGCATCTCATCAGGGTGCAAATCACACTGAAGTGAGACAACCTGCCTTGGTTTATACAATGAGGTGCAAAGAGGACCGTGATGCAACAAATGTCATTGCAAGTACTTTTAACAGCCAAGTTTTAGTTAAATCAGAATAGTGGTTTTGGAACCACAAATCTGATGTTGGAAAATTATTTTAATATTATTTTTTATGTTTATAGCATGTGATTATATATGTGTGAAAATTTCATGAGCTAATTTTATCCTTTAATAGCTCAATTTTAGAAAAAGGATTAAATCGTGTAAAATGCAAAAATGGCCTTCTATTTGTTAAATGTGCTTAATTGCCATGGCTTAATAAATGAAAGGTCCTTATGATGTTATTAGACCACAATTAAGGTAAGTGGACAATTATGACCATGGTTCAAGTGATTTTGAAGTTATTTTTATAGGTTAAATATGTAATTTAGTAAATTAACATATAATAAGTAAAACAAAAAAATCAAAATCATGTTTTATTATCATCCTTTAATCAAAATTGAGAAAGAAAAAGAAGCCATTTTAGGACTTTGATATTTGGCTAGCATATTCCTTGATTAAGGTATGTTCTTTGCTCGATTTTTGATGATTTCTACGTTTATATGGTCGTTGCTTTGAGTATTAGCTAGCCCGTGCCTTAATTTTCAAATTCTTTTGATGATTTTATGAAGTGCCATTGTTGAATCTATGTGCTTTGTGATGGTTGATGATGAAACATGGAATATAAATGATAGATTAATATGTTTTGTTAAGTGATTTTTAGAGAAAATACAAATTAGGAATTAGTTTGTGAAAAGATGAAAATGTGGGGTTAAAAGTGAGAATAAACGAAAGATATGAGCTACTAAGGGCATAAGGGTAATTCGGCCAAGCATGGGTCTTATTGAATTTTGTGAATTTTGTTTATTTATGAAATAGGGACTAAATTGAATAAATGTGGAACTTTAGGGGCTAAAGTGTAAAAATGTCTAAATATGTGATTGTGGATTAAATTGAATGAATCAATGAATAAATGAGTTAATTTTTAATGTATATAGATCAAGAACAAAAGAAATCGGACTTAGATCGAGGCAAGAACAAAGTACTTGATTAATCAGCTAATTTCATTGCTTCTACAATCGAGGTAGGTTCATATGCAAATAAATGTCTTTGAATTGAATTATATATGTTTCATTGTCATTGAATTGCTATGAATGTTGAACGAGCAAATACGAGTAAGAATCGATGAAGTTACGATATTCGAAAGTCCCGTATGAACCTTAGGAATAGTATAGGATACGAATGTCATGACATTAGGTTATCGAGATGTGATTACATGTAAGACCATGTCTAGGACATTGGCATCGTTATATGATTACGTGTAAGACCATGTCTAGGACATTGGCATCGTTATATGATTTCGTGTAAGACCCTGTCTAGGACAGTGGCATCGATATGTTATAACATGTAAGACCATATCTGGGATATGGCATTGTACTAGCTTTATGTGATTTCCGAGTATCCTTAATGATTCTGAATGGTTCATCGGGCAAAGTTAAGTCGAGAAAAGTGACTCAGGTATGTACGAGATTTATACAAGTATTGAAATGGGAAGTATTTGATGAATCCAATTATGACATTGAATATGTGTACAATGAGAGAGGTTTGTGAACTTGAATGTGTTTAGTTATACTTAGAATATTCGAGTTGATTGTGTAACACCCCGTACCCGAGACCGTGGCCGGAGTCGAACACGAGGTGCTAACAGACATAATATATTTATTTTCACAGTCCATTTAAAAATTTCCAGACAGCTGGCTAACTGTGTCACTGTCACCTTAAAAATCATATCTTGAGTTCCACAACTCGAAAATCAGTTTCGTGATTTTTCCCTGAAACTAGACTCATATATGCATCTAAAAATATTATTCTAGAATTTTTGGTCTGGCCAATTAGTACAGTTTATTAGTTAAAATCTCCCATGTTACAGGGATCGACTACACTGACCTTCGCGCATTACGACTTGGATATCTCCCTGTACAGGGCTTCAATACTGATGCCGTTTGTTTCTATAGAAACTAGACTCAAAGAGGAATCTATACATATATGGCATAACTCCTAATTATCTCTGGTTAATTTATAATGAGTTTCCAAAGTCGGAACAGGGAATCCAGAAACTGTTCTGGCCCTGTTTCACGAAAACCTAAATATCTCTTAACATACAACTCATATGACCGTTTCGTTTCTTCCATATGAAATTAGATTCATCAAGGTGCATTTACATAATTTATTCACTATTTAATTCCATTCCTACTATTTTCAGTGATTTTTCACATCCACATCGCTGCTGCTGTCAGCATCTGCCTTTAAGGTAGACTTTACCTATTTCATAGTTTCCATGATTCAATTAGCCCTTTTTGCATACATAGCACAAAGTATAATCATGATTAACCATTCCAATGGCTAATCGTTTCCAAACATTTCCATACCTCTTAGTGATCAACATACAAAACGATTATAGTACTATGCTAAAAATGTATATAAGCCATTTTCGCATGGCTATCCAAATTTACACAAAATCCATGGGTACATGACCAACAACAAAGAGGGTAGTCCTATACATGCCATTTCAAAGTTCAACCAAAATTGTACCAAAAGGGGGCTTTGATAGTGTGGGAGACTTCGACTTCCAAAAATCCCGAGCCCGATAGCTGACGAGCCAAAATCTATAAAACAGAGAAACAAAGAAACGGAGTAAGCAATTTATGCTTAGTAAGTTTTGAGCAAGGATTCCAACACAACAAAAGCATAGCATTCATATAGCTAAACGGATAATTTCATATGCACAAATTCTCAATATCATACTTACTTCACATTACCAACCCTTATGTTCATACACAAAAGATCAACTTAGCTAAAGGCGGTAGCTCATTTATCAACCGAGCGAATCTGATTTGTAAGGGATCAACTAATTCAAGCACACACGAGACATACCTCATCGCTGGATTTTATGCGTATTAATTTAAATTTTACAGCAAGATCGCTCATTCCCAAATCAAGCATCTTCGGGTTTAGCTGGATATAACCACTCGCACAAGGCCTTGGTCTTAGCCGGATATGATCACTAGCATAAATGCCTTGGGACTTAGCCCGGATATAGTCGCTAGCACAAATGCCTTGGATCTTAGTCGGATGTAGTCGCTAGCACAAAAGCCTTGGGACTTAGCCCGGATATCATTCGAGTAACCATGCACATATATCAATAAATCATGACACATTCATATTTCATTTTCATTACCAAAGCTCAAACACAAGACACTTATCACATTTACAATTTCGGCTCAATAGCCACATACAAGAGCATGATTTTGATTTACTGAAGACATAATCTAACCGAATCATAATTTAAGTTCCATTACTCAAAAACTTACCTCGGATGTTGTCGAACGATTCCGATGGCTATTCAACCACTTATTCCTTCCCTTTATCGGATTTAGTTCCCCTTTGCTCTTGAGCTTAATTTAACAAATAAATTGATTTAATCATTTGAGCATCGAAAAGAGGAACTCAAGGTACTTAGCCCACATATATTCATTAGACATTAAAGTCACATATGTACGGAATCATGAATCAAACTCAACACATTAGTTAATACTCTCCTTAGCGAATTTTCTAAGTCAAGATAAAGCCTTCAATATGCTTACCTATGGCGAACAACACATCAACCTATGTACTCATTCATGTGGCCGATTATGCATGTCTATGTTGAGGCCAATTATATACTCAATACCACACACAAATGGCATACCTTTTACTAACTAATGCATTACGTATTATAACTCAATACGCATCCATCATGTACTCCATAACCAAAACACCATCATATGTAAGTATATACCTTGAGATATTGTATATGTCATACCAATACGTCATGTGCAAACATATATATATATGTGCAAGAGCCGAATCTCAAAGTTGATTATAACTAAACATGAACATAAATCCAAAACACAAATCTTACCTACCATGCAATAAGCATAAATCATACTTATGGATATACCATGGCCGAATACATCACAACACCATACCTGTGACACCCCTAATGTGACCCTAGTCGGCAAGTGGTTTCGGGACCACAAAATCGAGTCACAAAAATAATTAGATGTTATATTCTGTGCTTATTGTATGTAGAATTTGTATGTGTGAATATTTCGTGCCTTGATTTTATCAATTAGGTGCTAATTTATAAGAAAGGACCCATGTGATAGGACTTGAAAATGTGATAGGTCAAATTTAAAGTGGCCAAATAATGCATGAGTTATTGACATGAGGGACTTGCATGTCAAATGGACCACTTTTAATTTAGTGGCCGGCCTAATGATGGTTGATAGATATTATATGCATTTTATTTTAGCATGATAATAGTTAATGGCTTTATAGTATGGAAGAAAGAATAATTAAAAGAATGGAAGAGTGATAGAAACAAGGTATGTTCATCCTTCTTTTCCCTATTGTCGTACCTAAAGAGAAAGAAAAAAAGAGAAGAAATTGAAGTTAAGGCATTTGGTCACCTTTAAGGAAATAAAGGTAAGAGTGTGTTCATCTTCCTTACCTTCTTGCACAGCCGAAACAAAAAGGAAAGAGGAAGGAACTTGTCTAGGGCATTCGGCTATCTTGGAGGTTAAATAAGGTAGGAGTTCATGTTATTTCTATTGATTTTTATGAGAATCTAGCTAGTAGTCAAGCTCTTATTGCAACCCATATGTTGATTTTTCTTTAGTTTTGGTGACAAATTGTGCATACGGCATTATGGGGTAAATGCAAAAGGATAGTGTTTTGATGTTTTGGATAGAAATATTAGAAAGGGGAAAATATGAGCTACCTAAATAGATATATGTGAATTTAAAAGATGGTATGAACAAATGTGGAGTTTTGCTAGTTTAGGATGATTCGCCAAGTGTTTATGTGGTGGAAATTAAGTGTTAAATGAAATGAAAATGATATTATATGGGGTATTTATATTGACCATATGAGTAAATATGATAGGTATGATTTGTGTTTTGGAGATGTGTTGTGATGTTGATTATATGATTCAAAATGAGGTATGTTAATGATGAAATATAATCGGCCATGGAAGTAGCTCATTTTGGAAGTATGATTCGTGGATGTTTTAGAATTGGCCTAAGTGTTTTCGTCATTAACATATATATATATTGCGAATGTATGCCCGAGGAATTGGTTAAGTACATTGTTGTTAAATGCTTGTTGTTTTGTATAATTGTTGCCTAGCTACTAAATGAACTTAGGATATTATGGATAAGTTCAAGAGTGACAAAACTGAAATGAAGTAGGCTTGTGCGAATGAGTTTAATGGCTAACGAAAATTGTTAAGTGCTTAGTTAATGTGCATATAAGTAAGTGAAGTTATGTTATAATAGAACTAAGTATGGCTAGTAAAGCCTATTTAGTTTTCTTGCTATGTTTGACCATAAATATGATACATATTTAAATCTATTGTTTTAGATATAGATTAAATGATAGGTGATTGCCAAATGTGATTGTTAAGTGAATAATATTAGTTAAGTACTTAAGCAAATCTATTGTTTTACTTAAGCTTAAGCGCAAAGAGGATCAAAGTCGGATAGGGGAAAAGAGAAAATAAACGAATAGCCGTGGGTATCTAGTCGTCGACCACTTTCGAGGTAAGTTTTAAGTGATTAAACGTTGAGTAAATTCAATCATAATAGAACATAATGGGTTGATTTAATAAGAGATGGTGTGGCCATGATATGTTTTAAACTCAAATGGTAAGTTCATAAGTGTTTGGACTTGGAAATTTAAGAGCAAATTGTAATAATTTGCTTAGGACAGCAGCAGTAACGTGATTTTAGAAAATCACCATAAATTTTTGGTGTGGAATTATAGGCTGAATAAAATATGTAATCAAAGCTTAATTAGTCTAGTTTCTTATAAAAGAGGTCGTGTGAGCAAAGAAATTTCCTATAAAGAGATATTTAAAGTTGTGTGAGACGGTGTCAGAATGACTCCGAAATCCCCTCTTCTGTTTTTAGAAAATTATTATAATTTGTACAAAAATGATTATAAGACAAAATTTATATGCTTAGACTCCTTAATGAGTCTAGTTTCAAATGAAATCAAATAGAACACATTTTGAATTTTGTACAATGAGAAATTTGATTCGTAGTGAAGAGTGGTCAGATTAGTCAAACAGTGAAACAGGGGAAACTTTAAGAAAAATCTGGTGTTGATTGGAAAAACCTAAAATTCTGAAAATTTTAGGTATGGAAGATATATGAGTCTATATTCAGGGAAAATTAATGGCAATTGATTTGGAGTTTTGTAGCTCCAGTTATAAATAATTTAGTGACTATTGCTCAGAAAAAACAGATTGTAGTGAATATGTGATTTTGTTGTAAACATTAATGAAACTGTTTGAGTTGCTTATAAGCCATTGTTGAAATTGATGTACAAGGTAAATATATATGTGTGGTAAAGCCGAATGGCTAATATGAGACATGTATGAGATATGTATATGTGGTAAAGCCAAATGGCTAATATGAAATATGTATGAGAGATGTATATTTGGTAAAGCCGAATGGCTATTGTGCCATACGTAGGAGATGTGTATATTGTGGCCGAATGATCAAATGTGAAAGGTGTGTATTATTAGATAATTGATGAGGCAAATGAATTACAAATATGACAATCGATGTGAAGGTTGTAACATGTGATTAAATGTACATGAAACTTGAAATATATTCCGGTAAGACCCGATGACTACGTGTGGAGATTACGTCGGGTAAGACCCGATGACCACGTGTGGAGATTTTATCCGGTTAAAACCCCGCAGCTTTATGCGAGAATATTATCCTGATTAATGTTCGTAGGTTTCGTGCTCGTACTATATCCGAGCTTTAAAGACTCGACGGCTAAATGCTAGGATTCAAGTAAGACTTTGATATTGAGTATCTGCAATAAGTTACCATCAAATAAGTATTATGTATTTAAGATGTTCAGGTACGTATTACTTACTCATCGGCGGAATGATTTCGAGGTGAATTATCAATATCAAAGAGGTAGGTAACTGTGATTAATATTATAACTCCAAATATGAGAATGACCTAATTGGTAATGGTATGCTTGTATAATGAAGTATGTGATGAAATATTCTTATGTATTAATGCATATTCTGTCCAAAAGCCTTATGATTTGAGTATGGGTTGGGTTCAGCTAGATGTGCCAGTACAAGGTAAGGATTATGTCTTGTAAGTTTACGTATATGTGATAAGGAATATGTCTGGTTCTTTATGTACCTACGGTAATTTAGTACTTTTCATGTTGAAATACTTAAAATATGGATGTGATTATGAACAAGTGGAAAGGATTAATGAAAGTTGAAAATTGATGAAGAATGTGCTTTGGAAATATTTGACCATCTAGGTCATTATTATTCGAAAGTATATATGAGACAACCAAGTGATGCGTTTATTGATATTATAGTTCGAGATGAAGCTCTAGGTTAACCTCATCGAATAGTTGAAATGAATGACCATTGATAGTGAATGAGAACACTTTGTTTTGCTCAAAACTTACTAAGCATTAAATGCTTACTCCGTTTCTTTGATTCTATGTCTTATAGATTTTGGCTCGTCAGCTACGGGACTCGGGATTGTCGAAGTCGAAATCGCCCACACTATCAAAGCCCTTTTGGTACACTTTTGGTTGAACTCTGAAAATGGCATGTATAGGACTACCCTTTTTGTTATTAGTCAAGTACTTTGGTGTTGTATATATTTGGATAGCCATGCGAAAATGGCTTATGTATTTTGAGCATAGTGGTATAATCATTTTGTATGTATACGGTTATTGAGAGGTGTGGATATACTTGGTAATGATGGGCCATGGGAATGGTTAATCATGAACATATTTTGTGCTATATATGCTAAAGGGCTAGTTGAATCATGGAAACTATGAAATAGGTAAAGTCTACCTTAAAGGCAGATGCTGACAGCAGCAGTGTTGTAAATTAGAAATATCACTAAAAATAGTAGGAATGGATTTAAATAGTGAATAAATTATGTAATTGAACCTTGATGAATCTACTTTCATATGGAAGTAACGAGACGATCATATGAATAGTATAGTATGAGATGTTAAAGTTTTCGTGGATCAGGGCCAGAACGATTTCTGGATCCCCTGATCTGACTTTGGAAATTCCTTATAAATTAACCAGAGATAATTAGAAGTCATGACATATATTTACAGATTCCTTTTTGAGTCTAGTTTCATTAGAAACAAACAGCATAAGTATTGAAGCCTTGTACAGGGAGATATATAAGTTGTAATGCATGAAGGTCGGAGCAGTCAAACCCTGAAACAGGAGAGACTTTAACTAATAAACTGTACTAATTAGCTTGACCAAAAATTCTAGAAAAAAATCTGTAGATGGATATATGAGACTAGTTTCAGGAAACATTTACGAAACTGGTTTTCGAGTTTTGGAACTCAAGATATGATTTTTAAGGCGACAGTGATGCAGTTAGCCAGCTTGTCTGGAAATTTTTAAATGGACTGTGAAAGTAAATGAATTAAGTCTGTTAGCACCTCATGTTCGACTCCGGCAACGGTCTTGGGTACGGGGTGCTACAATTAAATTGGTATCAGAGCTACGGTTTAGTCGATTCTAGGACTACCGTGTGACAGCCTTAAAACGACCCTAGTCGGAATGTGGTTTCGGGACCACAAAACCGAGGCATAAAAATAATTTAATATTTATTTTATTGCCTATAATGTGTGTTAACTCATGTGTGACATTTTTGATACTTTGATTTAGAGTTATAAATGTGAATTTCACTAGAAAGGACCTAGTAGTAAACTTTGAAAGTATGATGGGGAAATGTGTGATGACTAATTAAAGCATGCATGCAAAACAATGGACTTGCATGTCAAATTTCCCCCCCCCAATAGCTAGTGGCCGGCCATGGCAAGAGTGGATGGGCAAAACATGTCATGAAACATGTTTTGTTGGTGCATTAGGGTGAAATAATAAAATAAAGAGCATGGGCAAAGAAAGAAAAAAAAAATGGTGTCATCCATGCTTCCCCCCCCCCCCCTTGGCCGTGAGTTGAGAGAAAGGAAAAGAAAAAAATTTGGTCCATCTATTCTCATTTTCTTTGGGCTGAAAATTCTAAGAAGGAAGGAAATTTTGCTCCATTTTTAGTTTAGAAGAGATCTAGAAGGAGATTTGGCTATACTTGCATCAAGATTAAGGTATGTTAAGGTTGTGTCATGAGATTCATGCTTGTTTTGGTTGCTAACTTGATGTGCATGTTAGCCATGGTTCAAATCCTTGCTATGCCATGAAAAATGGTATTTGGCCAAGGTTGATATTGTGTTAAAGCCATTGCATGCTAAATGTGAAGCTTGTTGATGATACATGTAATGATGGATTGACTACTCTTGAAATTTCTTTTTATTATTCTTGAGTAGGACATTGAATTCTTTGTTTAACCATGACCGAAGTTGAAGGGATATGGTTGTGATGTATTCGGCCATGGTGCATTCATGAGCATGATTTATGCTTGTTACTTGATTGGTAAAAATTTGTGTTTGGATGGGTATGAACCCCTTGAGATTCGGCCTTGCACCTATATGTGTATATATGTTTGCACATGATATTTTGATTATGAAGAAAGTGATAAATATGTTTGTTTAAAGAAGAAATTTGTTGAAGAATGTTGTGAAATTTGCATGTACATTCGCCTAGTACATGTATAGTGTGAAAACCTTGAAATTATTTTTGATTTTGTGTATTTATGACCATGTATAATCGGCCACATGAGTAATTTGAGCACTTGATGTTATGTTAAAATTCTTGAGCTTAAATATATGGATGCATGTATATGTGGCCATATAATGGCGTTTTGGTTCAAAGGTTGGTGATAAATTATAATAAAGTGAGATGATATGAGATGCCGAATGTGATTTACTAGTAAACATTATTGATAGAAATATTGAATACTTCTACTTGTATTCGTTAAGCTCAAGAGCAAAAGGGAGCTAAATCCGATAAAGGGAAGGAAAAAGTGATCGAATAGCCGTTGAAGCCGTTCGACAACATCCGAGGTAAGTCCTCAAGAAATGACCCTACTCGAATTATGTGAAATGAAATATGGATGTGTAATGATTATTGATTTATGTGTGTATGAGTATTTGAATGATACCCGGGCTAAGTCCCGAAGGCGATTATGCTAGTGATATGTTTGTGTTTGAGCCTTAGTAACGAAAATGAAACATGGATGTGTAATGATTATTGATGTATGTGTGTGCATGAGCAATTGAATGATATCCGGGCTAAGTCCCGAAGACGTTTATGCTAGTAATTATATCCGGGTTAAGACCCGAAGGCAATTGTGCTAGTGGCTACATCCGGGCTAAGACCCGAAGGCATTCGTGCAAGTTGTTAAATCCGGGCTAATACCCGAAGGCATTTGTGCAAGTCGTTCTATCCGAGCTAAGACCCGAAGGCATTCGTGCATGTGGTTATATCCGGTTGTATTCCGAAGAAGCTTGGGCTGGAGGTGAGCATTGGTTGTTGTAATAAATTTAATTAGTACGCTCGAAAAGCCCAAAGGATAAGGTATGTTTATATGTGCATTGGAAAAGTCGATATGTTTGAGTAACATTCGTTCAATCGACTAACGAGTTTTCAGCTATTAAATTGGTTGATATCTTGTGAAAGTATATAATGATGAAGTGTGAAGTAAGTATGATTATGTGAATGTGTATTAATGAAATGATTCATTTGGCTATGTGAATGTAATGCTTTAGTTAAAGCTGATTTTATTGCTTGAGACTTACTAAGCATAAAAATGCTTACTCCGTTGCTTTGGCTCTCTGTTTTATAGATTTTGCTCGTTAGCGATCGGATCCGGGATCATTAAAGTCGAAGTCATCTACACTATCAAAGCCTCCATTTTGGTATAATTTTGGTTGAACTTTGAAATGGCATGTATAGGACTACCCTATTGTTGAAGGTCATGTACCTTTCGGTTTAGTGTAAACTTGGATAGCCATGCGAAAATGGCTTATATACGTTTTTGGTATGATACTATAATCGTTGTATGTTGATCATTATGGGGTATGGAATTGTTTTGAGAAGATCAGCCATTGGAATGGTTAATCATGATCACACTTTGTGCTATGTATGCAAAGAGGGGCAATTGAATCGTGGAAATCATGAAATAGGTAAAGATTACCTTGAAAACAGATGCTGGCAGCAGCAGTGGTGTGGTTTTGAAAAATCACCAAAAATTGTAAGAATGGTATTAAATAGTGAATAAGTTATGTGAATGAACATTGATGAGTCTACTTTCATATGGAAGAAACGAAACGGTCATAGGAGTTACTTGTTAAGAGATATTAAAGTTATCGTGAGACAGGGCCCGAACGGTTTCTGGGTCCCCTGTTGCGACTTTAAAAATTTACTATAAATTATCCAGAAAGAATTAGGAGTCATTCCTTATATGTGAAGATTCCATTTTGAGTATAGTTTCATTAGAAACAAACGGCACCAGTATTAAAGCCCTGTACAGAGAGATATTCAAGTTGTAATGCGTGAAGGTCAGAGCAGTCAATCCCTGTAATATGGGTGACTTTAGCTAATAAACTGTACCAATTGGCCCGACCAAAAATTCTAGAAATAAATCCATGGAAGGATAAATGAGTCTAAATTCAGGGAAAATTTACGGAATCAGTTTCCGAGTTTTGAAACTCGAGATATGATTTTTAAGGCGACAGTGATGCAGATTTCCAGCCTGTCTGGAAATGCCAAATTGGTCGGTGCTTTAAGAGGACTTGGCTCGTTAACCCCTCGCGTCCGACACCGGCGATGGTCTCGGGTTTGGGGTGTTACATACCGTAATACGTTGGGTCTAGCTATACATGCCATTTTGTGATTATTTGATAGTGTGATGATTTCTGACAGTTAAAATGTGTTTTTCATATTGTAATGAATTCCGATCCCGATCGAGTTGTAGCAGATGGTACTGAGAGGACTGAGACATGCTTATGATGTGTCAATATTGAGAAAGGTATAATATAAGTAAGTCTTTGAGTAAGGGAGCTTAGATTATGATTCGATTAGATCATGTTTCAAGTAAATCAAAACCATGCTCTTGTATGTAGTTATGAAATTGAAATAGAGATGTGTCATGATTTATTGATATGTGCATGGATATTCGGATGATAACCGGGCTAAGTCCCGAAGGCAATTGTGCGAGTTACTAATTTCGGGCTTAGCCTGTAACACCCCCAAATCCGTGACCGTCACCGGAGTTGAACACGAGGTGTTACCGAACTTACTTCACTTATTTCCCCTTTTATATTTTTTTTTTGTTTTGCTGTTCCAGGCAGGCTAGCTAACTGCGTCACTGTCACCTTAAAAATCATATCTCGAGTTCCAGAACTCGAAAACCAGTTCCATAAATTTTTCATGAAACTAGACTCATAATTCCATTTACACATTTTTTTCTAGAATTTTTGGTCGAGCCAAATAGTACAGTTTATTAGTTAAAGTCTCCCCTGTTTCAGGGTTTGACTACGCTGACCTTTGTGCGTTACGACTTGGATATCTTCCTGTACAGGGCTCCAACACTCATGCCGTTTGTTTCTAAAGAAACTAGACTCACAAGGGAATCTGCACATATAGGCCATGACTTCTAATTCTCTCTGGTTAATTTATAATGGATTTTCAAAGTCGGAACAGGGGATCCAGAAACCGTTCTGGCCCTGTTTCGCGAAAACTTGAATGTCTCTTAAAATACAGCTCATATGGTCGTTTCGTTTCATCCATATGAAAATACACCCATCAAAATTCGATTACATAATTTTTTTAGCATTTAATTCCACGTCTACTATTTTTAGTGATTTTTCGATCTCACATCACTGCTGCTGTCCGCAACAGTTACTGCAATAAACTATGCCTATTTCATGAATTTTTCCTTGGCCTTACTAATAATCCATCATACATAACACAAATTGTGACCACCTTATCAAAATTTAGATTTCTAGGACTCGCAACTATAAGTTTTAAAACCCCACTCAACCGACCACATAGGCCATTTCGCATGGCTTAAAGTTTACAACCCAAAATTTCACAAAACAAAGAGCTTATACATGACAAATGTTCTCCTAGATCGACTAAGAAGACAATACCAAAAGATTGCTCGCCAGTGTGATGACTTCGTTGACGGTTCCGAGCACACACAAAAAGAGACGAGTCCAAGAGACCTAAAATGGGTGACAAGAAAACACCGAGTGAGTTTATAACTCAGTAAGTCATAAGCACTCCACAATTATCCATTAGCAAAATTTATCACAAAGTGAAACAATGAAACGAGGCTAATTGTTCCATCCATATCGAACTATACCATAGTTCCTTAGACCTTTCGGTTCAATCTCATACCAAGTCATACATTCACATTTCATATTCTATTCAATAAGATATTTGAGGCAATTTCCATATATCAACTCATTTTCACCACAAACATGCAAATAAACGAACTTTCATCTATCCCATGATACCTTATTTACGTGACTGCAAGTTTAATCATCACATAGATTTAAAGCTTACCAAGCTCAACCCGAGCATGAACATAGCGCCTATTTGCCATGAGCTCAAGGTACTTACTCTTCCCGCTATCCATGATCAACTCGATAAGGTCATACCCTCCATGTAAGTAACCGATCGAACATTTATATTAAATTCGCACACGTAGTGCCTAATAATCGATCACGCACACTTAGTGCCATGTGATTTAAGCTCGCACACATAGTGCCATATAATTTAAATTCGCACACTTAGTGCCATACTTTTCAAGCTTGCACACTTAGTGCCAATCTTGTCACCATGCCCATTTATTGCCCGCACACTTAGTGCCGAGACCAAACACTCTACGCATTTTACTACCTTTATACATTCAACAATGTCGTCATTCCATACACATACATTTTCATTTACATATCATCTCATTAAACACAATTGCATAGATATTATGATCATTTAAATAAATACCAAATATATGCTTAATGACTTACCTTGTGTTGGGTAAATAATTCCAAGTCGGCTACTCGATGACCTTCGATTTCCCCTTGTTGGACGCCTCTACTTTAGGATCTTGAGCTTAAACAATTAAATTAGCCCATTCAACCACTTTGTAAAATATTTGTATCACACATTAAAATTTCATTTCATAGGATACACACGACAAATTCTTATCCTTCTACCCCATGCTTTTGAACTATTTGGTTCACAACCTTAGGCTATCACCCTATTGCCAACTATCCTAATCAAGGATAGTATCACAAGTGTGTACACCCATATGGCTGAATGTGCAAGATTAAATTCAACACCACCTATGTGCTTAATTAGGTGGCCGAATATACATATAAGCACATTTAGCATTTGATACATTCGGCCTTAGCATAGATTTCATTAAAAGTCCCTATTAGCCACTTCACCATCAATTATCTCATCTACTTAATATTTCATACTTATCATGCTAGCCGAATATTACTTATTTAAGTTCAACACCCTTATATACCACACTAGCATCAAATATGATATCTAATTCTTCTCTTTCTCTTTTCATCAAGACAACCTATATGAACATTTAACTAATTCAAACTTCACCATCTTAATGCCCATTATAGCCGAATGTACCAAGCATTTATCATTTTGCAACATGAATTGTGACAGCCCAAAATTGACCCTAGTCGGGATGTGGTTTCGGGACCACAAAACCGAGGCATAAAAATAATTTAAAATTTATTTTGATGCCTATGATATGTGTTAAATTGTGTGTGACATTTTTGATGATTTGATTTAGTGTTATAAATGTGAATTTCACTAGAAAGGGCCTAGTAGTAAACTTTGAAAGTATGATAGGGAAATCTGTGATGACTAATTAAAGCATGCATGCAAAACAATGGACTTGCATGTCAAATACCCCTTTTATAGGTGGTGGCCGGCCATGGCAGAGAGGATGGGCAAAACATGTCATAAACATGTTTTGTTGGTGCATTAGGGAGAAATAATAAACAAAGGTGTATGGGTAAGAAAAGAATGAAAAAAAAAAGTGTGTGAGTGTGGTATCCCCCATTGCCGTGAGTTGTAGAGAAAGAAAGAAAAAATTTGTTCATCCTTTCTTTGAGCCAAAACTAAGGAAGAAGGAGGATTTTGCTCCATTTTGGTTTAGAAGAGATCTAGAAGGAGATTTGGCTATACTTGCATCAAGATTAAGGTATGTTTGAGGTTGTGTCATGAGATTCATGCATGTTTTAGTTGCTAACTTGATGTTCATGTTAGCCCATGGTTCAAATCCTTGTTGTGCCATGGAAATGGTATTTGGCCAAGGTTGATATTATGTTAAAGCCATTGCATGCTAAATGTGAAGCTTGTTGATGATGCATGCAATGATGGATTGACTACTCTTGAAATTTCTTTTAGCATTCTTGAGTAAGACATTGAATCCTTTGTTTAACCATGACCAAAAAATTAAAAGGGTATGGTGTGTGATGTATTCGGCCATGGTATGCTCATGAGCATGGTTTATGCTTCTTGCATGTTAGTTAAAATTTGTGTTTTGGATGGTTATGGACACCTTGAAATTGACCTTGCACCTATATGTGTATATATGTTTGCACATGATGTTTTGGTTATGAAGTAAGTGATAAATATGTTTGTTTAAAGAAGAAAGTGTTGAAGAATGTTTGTGAAATTGCAAGTACATTCGGCCTAGTACACATATGATGTGAAAATCTTGCAATTTATTGTTGATTTTGTGCAAGTATGACTAAGTATAATCGGCCACATGAGGGGAATTATTGTGCATGCATTCGGTTAGAGGCAAGCTTAATGGTGCCTATTCTTGACTTAGGTAATCGGCTACCTTGTTGTGAGCTAAGGCGAATGTGTGCGTAATTAAAGAAAATTGACTAAAGTGCTTAGTTATGTGATGTTGAGTCAATGATATGTGTATTCGCCAAGGCTATGGCGAGACTTTAATAAATTGAATTTGTTTGAATTAGCTCAAGAGCTTAGAGGGCCACAATTGGATAAGGGGAAGGAAAAAGTGATCGAATAGCCGTTGAAGCCGTTCGACAACATCCGAGGTAAGTCTTCAAGTAATGACCCTACTTGAATTATGTGAAATGAAATTATGGATGTGTAATGATTCTTGATATACGTGTGTATGAGTATTTGAATGGTACCCGGGCTAAGTCCCGAAGGCAATTATGCTAGTGATTATATTTGTGTTTGAGCCTTAGTAACGAAAATGAAACATGAATGTGTAATGATTATTGATGTATGTGTGCATGAGCAATTGAATGATATCCGGGTTAAGACCCGAAGGCAATTGTGCTAGTGACTATATCCGGGCTAAGACCCGAAGGCATTCGTTCAAGTTGTTATATCCGGGCTAATATCCGAAGGCATTTGTGCGAGTCGTTATATCCGGGCTAAGACCCGAAGGCATTCGTGCGTGTGGTTATATCCGGTTGCATTCCGAAGAAGCTTGGGTTGAAGGTGAGCGTTGGTTGCTGTAATAAATTTAATTAGTACGCTCGAAAAGCCCAAAGGATAGGGTATGTTTACATGTGCAATGGAAAAGTCGATACGTTTTAATAATATTCATCAATCGACTAACGAATTTTCAGCTCTTGAATTGGTTGATATCTTGTGAATGTATATGTTGATGAAGTGTGAAGTAAGTATGATTATGTGAATGTGTATTAATGAAATGATTCATTTGGCTATGTGAATGTAATGCTTTAGTTAAAGCCGATTTCATTGCTTGAGATTTACTAAGCATAAACATGCTTACCCCGTTGCTTTGGCTCTCTGTTTTATAGATTTTGCTCGTTAGCGATCGGATTCGGGATCATTGAAGTGAAGTCATCCACACTATCAAACCCCCTTTTTGGTACTCTTTTAGTTGACCTTTGGATATGGCATGTATAGGACTACCCTCGATTGTTTTTAAGTTCGTTGTGATGTATATGTGTACGGCCATGCGAAAATGGTTCGTAAAAGTGGAGGATGGAATTTGACCATTTGTGCTTTGTAATTATATTTGGTTTCATGATGTGATTATGGTTTGGAATGAGAGTATTGGTCACATGATCAGCCATTGGAATGGTTAAATATGATCATATGTGGACCTATGTATGTCAAAATTATAGTTGGCCCATGAAAACCACAAGATAGGTAAAGTCTACCTTGAAAATAGATGCTGGCAGCAGCAGTGGTGCGGATTTGAAAAATCGCCAAAATTTTTAGGAATGGTATTAAATAGTGAGTAAGTTATGTAAACGAACCTTGACGAGTCTATTTTCATATGAAAGTAACGAAATGATCATATGAACAGTATACCGAGAGATATTAAAGTTCTCGTGTGACAGGGCCAGAACGGTTTCTGGGTCCCCTGTCGCGGTTTTGAAAATTTACTATAAATTATCCACAAAGAATTATAAGTCATGCCTTATATGTGAAGATTCCATTTTGAGTCTAGTTTCATTAGAAACAAACAGCACCAGTATTAAAGCCCTGTACAGAGAGATATTCAAGTTGTAACACGCGAAGGTCAGTGTAGTCGACCCCTGTAACATGGGTGACTTTAACTAATAAACTGTACCAATTGGCCCAACCAAAAATTCTAGAAATAAATCCATGGATGGATATATGAGTCTAAATTCAGGGAAAATTTACGAAATCAGTTTCTGAGTTTTGAAACTCAAGATATGATTTTTAAGACGACAGTGACGCAGTTTTCCAGCCTGTCTGGAAATGCCAAATTGGTCGGTACTTTAAGAGGATTTGTCTCGTTAACCCCTCGTGTCCGACACCGGCGATGGTCTCTGGTTCGGGGTGTTACATGAATTCTATAGCATGGCCGAATACTCATGCACATACACACACAACAACAAGAACTCAATGACCTAAAAATCTCCTTTTATTAAGCATTCGAACTCACTCCTCTTCATGCTTCATTACAACAACATCAAAACACCAACCAAGAAAGACAACACCCATGGCCGAATATCATCTCCATCAATAGTAAAAATGCAAACCATGGGCTAGGTAGAACTTAAACTAACAACTAAAACATGCATGCATCTCATGGAATATCATCAAACATACCTTTGTCTAGCAACCACCATAGCCGATTTTTCTCAAGTTCTTCCCCCTTCTTCCCTTTCTTCTATTCGGCCAAGACAACCAAAGGATGAACAACCACTTTTTTTTTCTTTCTTTGTTTTTTTCACGGCAAAAAAGGGGCATCCACACATTTTATTTTTTTTGTTATCATCATTTTCTTTTTCCATTTCTTTAATACTAACTTTCTTATTTTATTGTTTCCTACATGCATCACTAGCCTAACATCTTTGGAGACATGTTTCCACCCATAGCATGGCGGCCATCATGCTCAAATTTGGCTAATTTGACATGCAAGGACAAACACTTTTCCACATGTATTAATAGGCCATTTAAAATTAGCCTATCATATTTCACCATGTCTCACATTGATCCCTATTTAATAATTTCTCATACAATTGGTAAAATTAGAGAATGAAACTTCCACATGTGCATGTACACACACAATAAGCATAGAATATAACAATTAATTATTTTTATGACTCGATTTTGTGGTCCCGAAACCACTTTCCAACTAGGGTCAATTTAGGGTTGTCACAAAGCCCGAAGGCAATCGTGCTAGTGATATATCCGGGC
The DNA here is from genome assembly GCF_025698485.1 of Gossypium arboreum. Classification (NCBI taxonomy): domain Eukaryota; kingdom Viridiplantae; phylum Streptophyta; class Magnoliopsida; order Malvales; family Malvaceae; genus Gossypium; species Gossypium arboreum. Next base: position 36,565,631 of record NC_069076.1, read on the forward strand.
TAAGTCCCGAAGAGCATTCGTGGTAGTGATGTATTCGGGCTAAGTCCCAAAAGGCATTCGTACCGGTGTTATATCCGGGCTAAGTCCCGAAGAGCATTCGTTCTAGTGATGTATCCGGGCTAAGTCCCGAAGGGCATTCGTGCCGGTGTTATATCCGGGCTAAATCCCGAAGGGTATTCGTGCCGATGTTATATCCGGGCTAAATCCCGAAGGGCATTCGTGCCGGTGATGTGTATTTGGGCCTTTGTGCCTAGCACGCTTAACGCTGGTTATTCGAGCAAAGTTTAAGTGTTCATTACTGTATGAATTCAAAGTTAAATGAAAGTATACGTTTAAAGTGTACATATGAGATGTTTTATAGACTTGATTAAGTCATTTCAGTGTGTAATAACGAATGTATAAGAGCACTATGTGTGTGAATGATTAGAGGCACTGTGTGTACGAATTCCTCTAACCGAGCACTATGAGTGCGAGATCGGTCAGTGGGCACTAAGTGTGTCAAATGGAATTCATGTAAGACCTCGTCTGGGACAAAGACATTGATTTGAGATAGTGTGTAAGACCATGTCTGGGACATGGCATTGGCTCGATATGTGAGAATATGTAAGACCATATCTAGGATATGGCATTGTAAGAGCTATATGTGCTTAATGAGTATCCGTAATGATTTCGAATGATTCAACGGGTATATTTAAGATGATAAATAAAGTAAGATCAGAATAAGTGATACAGGTATGTACGGAAGGTATGTGAAAATCAAATGAAAGTAAAAATTTGTGAGTTCATATTATATTATATTATGTTATGTATACTAAATAAGTGAATACGTAAAAAAGATGGTGGATATGCTGTTAAGAAATGAATTCATGTTATAAATGTGTTACGGATGTAGTCTATGGGATGCTTGGTATATGAAGTCATATGTGCTATTGCTAAATGACCCCTATTTTTTTAATCATGTTCAAGAAATTATTTCGATTAAGTTCGACATTTGGAAGTCTGTAAGAAATTTTGATGAATGCTGATAATTTTGGATATATGGGTTATGTGCTAAAATAAATCCCATGCGGTGTACTATACGAGGCTTTATGCCTAATCGATCGTATACGGTAACGTTAATGTGATTGAATGAGTTGAATGAATTAAATGTTCGGTATGTGGAAGTTGATTTTCTGTCAGAAATAAGTTAAGTTGAATATTGAGATACGATGGAGTTATAAAGGATATTTATTGGGATGTTGAGTATATGTGTATTTTCGGTCAGGTTACAGATTATACATGCATAAAAATGTGAAATACGAATATGTGGGTTGATGATATGAATTATACATGTTAATATGTGATTTATATGTGTTTGAAATGCATTTGTGAATTAAATTAAGTGATTATTGCTTATGAAATCAAGGAAATGAGATATATGTGCATACTTGTAGAAATGTTTATGTATTTGTTTTAAGATAAGGAAATGATTTTATAGATCGATGCGAAATCAATAATGAATTACAATTGCTATCGATGAGCTAATGTCTATATGGATATAATTCAATAAGAGGATGTTATCCTAAACTATACATCGGTAGAAATTTTCGAGGACGAAAATCCCTAAAAGGGGGGAGAGTTGTGACACCCCTAATGTGACCCTAGTCGGAAAGTGGTTTCGGGACCACAAAACCGAGTCACAAAAATAATTAGATGTTATATTCTGTGCTTATTGTATGTGGAATTTGTATGTGTGAATATTTCGTGCCTTGATTTTATCAATTAGGTGCTAATTTATAAGAAAGGACCCATGTGATAGGACTTGAAAATGTGATAGGTGAAATTTAAAGTGGCCAAATAATGCATGAATTATTGACATGAGGGACTTGCATGTCAAATGGACCACTTTTAATTTAGTGGCCGGCCACATTGATGGTTGATAGATATTATATGCATTTTATTTTAGTATGATAATAGTTAATGGCTTTATAGTATGGAAGAAAGAATAATTAAAAGAATGGAAGAGTGATAGAAACAAGGTATGTTCATCCTTCTTTTCCCCATTGCCGTACCTAAAGAGAAAGAAAAAAAGAGAAAAAATTGAAGTTAAGGCATTTGGTCACCTTTAAGGAAATAAAGGTAAGAGTGTGTTCATCATCCTTACCTTCTTGCACAGCCGAAACAAAAAGGAAAGAGGAAGGAACTTGTCTAGGGCATTCGGCTATCTTGGAGGTTAAATAAGGTAGGAGTTCATGTTATTTCTATTGATTTTTATGAGAATCTAGCTAGTAGTCAAGCTCTTATTGCAACCCATATGTTGATTTTTCTTTAGTTTTGGTGACAAATTGTGCATACGGCATTATGGGGTAAATGCAAAAAGGATAGTGTTTTGATGTTTTGGATAGAAATATTAGAAAGGGGAAAATATGAGCTACCTAAATAGATATATGTGAATTTAAAAGATGGTATGAACAAATGTGGAGTTTTGCTAGTTTAGGATGATTCGGCCAAGTGTTTATGTGGTGGAAATTAAGTGTTAAATGAAATAAAAATGATATTATATGGGGGTATGTATATTCGGCCATATGAGTAAATATGATAGGTATGATTTGTGTTTTGGAGATGTGTTGTGATGTTGATTATATGATTCAAAAATGAGGTATGTTAATGATGAAATATAATCGGCCATGGAAGTAGCTCATTTTGGAAGTATGATTCGTGGATGTTTTAGAATTGGCCTAAGTGTTTTCGTCATTAACATATATATATATTGCGAATGTATGCCCGAGGAATTGGTTAAGTACATTGTTGTTAAATGCTTGTTGTTTTGTATAATTGTTGCCTAGCTACTAAATGAACTTAGGATATTATGGATAAGTTCAAGAGTGACAAAATTGAAATGAAGTAGGCTTGTGCGAATGAGTTTAATGGCTAACTAAAATTGTTAAGTGCTTAGTTAATGTGCATATAAGTAAGTGAAGTTATGTTATAATAGAACTAAGTATGGCTAGTAAAGCCTATTTAGTTTTCTTGCTATGTTTGACCATAAATATGATACATATTTAAATCTATTGTTTTACATATAGATTAAATGATATGTGATTGCCAAATGTGATTGTTAAGTGAATAATATTAGTTAAGTACTTAAGCAAATCTATTGTTTTACTTAAGCTTAAGCGCAAAGAGGATCAAAGTTGGATAGGGGAAAAGAGAAAGTAAACGAATAGCCGTGGGTATCTAGTCGTCAACCACTTTCGAGGTAAGTTTTAAGTGATTAAATGTTGAGTAAATTCAATCATAATAGAACATAATGGGTTGATTTAATAAGATATGGTGTGGCCATGATATGTTTTAAACTCAAATGGTAAGTTCATAAGTGTTTGGACTTGGAAATTTAAGAGCAAATTGTAATAATTTGCTTAGGACAGCAGCAGTAACGTGATTTTAGAAAATCACCATAAATTATTGGCGTGGAATTATAGGCTGAATAAAATATGTAATCAAAGCTTAATTAGTCTAGTTTCTTATAAAAGAGGCCGTGTGAGCAAAGAAATTTCCTATAAAGAGATATTTAAAGTTGTGTGAGACGGTGTCAGAATGACTCCGAAATCCCCTGTTCTGTTTTTAGAAAATTATTATAATTTTTAAAAAAACGATTATAAGACAAAATTTATATGCTTAGACTCCTTAATGAGTCTAGTTTCAAATGAAATGAAATAGAACACATTTTGAATTTTGTACAATGAGAAATTTGATTCGTAGTGAAGAGTGGTCAGATTAGTCAAACAGTGAAACAGGGGAAACTTTAAGAAACATCTGGTGTTGATTGGCCAAACCTAAAATTCTGAAAATTTTAGGTATGAAAGATATATGAGTCTATATTCAGGGAAAATTAACGGCAATTGATTTGGAGTTTTGTAGCTCTAGTTATAAATAATTTAGTGACTATTGCTCAGAAAAAACAGATTGTAGTGAATATGTGATTTTGTTGTAAACATTAATGAAACTGTTTGAGTTGCTTATAAGCCATTGTTGAAATTGATGTACAAGGTAAATATATATATGTGTGGTAAAGCCGAATGGCTAATATGAGACATGTATGAGATATGTATATGTGGTAAAGCCAAATGGCTAATATGAAATATGTATGAGAGATGTATATTTGGTAAAGCCGAATGGCTATTGTGCCATACGTAGGAGATGTGTATATTGTGGCCGAATGATCAAATGTGAAAGGTGTGTATTATTAGATAATTGATGAGGCAAATGAATTACAAATATGACAGTCGATGTGAAGGTTGTAACATGTGATTAAATGTACATGAAACTTGGAAACATATTCCGGGTAAGACCCGGTGACTACGTGTGGAGATTCTGTCCGGGTAAGACCCGATGACCACGTGTGGAGATTTTATCCGGGTTAAAACCCCGCAGGCTTTATGCGAGAATATTATCCTGATTAATGTTCATAGGTTTCGTGATCGTACTATATCCGAGCTTTAAAGACCCGACGGCTAAATGCTAGGATTCAAGTAAGACTTTGATATTGAGTATCTGCAATAAGTTACCATCAAATAAGTATTATGTATTTAAGATGTTCAGGTACATATTACTTACTCATCGGCGGAATGATTTCGAGGTGAATTATCAATATCAAAGAGGTAGGTAACTGTGATTAATATTATAACTCCAAATATGAGAATGACCTAATTGGTAATGGTATGCTTGTATAATGAAGTATGTGATGAAATATTCTTATGTATTAATGCATATTCGCCCAAAAGCCTTATGATTTGAGTATGGGTTGGGTTCACTAGATGTGCCAAGACAAGGTAAGGATTATGTCTTGTAAGTTTACGATATGTGATACTGAATATGTCTGGTTCTTTATGTACCTACGGTAATTTAGTACTTGTCATGTTGAAATACTTAAAATATGGATGTGATTATGAACAAGTGGAAAGGATTAATGAAAGTTGAAAATTGATGAAGAATGTGCTTTGGAAATATTTGACCATCTAGGTCATTATTATTCGAAAGTATATATGAGACAGCCAAGTGATGCGTTTATTGATATTATAGTTCGAGATGAAGCTCTAGGTTAACCTCATCGAATAGTTGAAATGAATGACCAATGATAGTGAATGAGAACACTTTGTTTTGCTCAAACCTTACTAAGCATTAAATGCTTACTCCGTTTCTTTGATTCTCTGTCTTATAGATTTTGGCTCGTCAGCTACGGGACTCGGGATTGTCGAAGTCGAAATCGTCCACACTATCAAAGCCCTTTTGGTACACTTTTGGTTGAACTCTGAAAATGGCATGTATAGGACTACCCTTTTTGTTATTAGTCAAGTACTTTGGTGTTGTATATATTTGGATAGCCATGCGAAAATGGCTTATGTATTTTGAGCATAGTGGTATAATCATTTTGTATGTATACGGTTATTGAGAGGTGTGGATATACTTGGTAATGATGGGCCATGGGAATGGTTAATCATGATCATATTTTGTGCTATATATGCTAAAGGGCTAGTTGAATCATGGAAACTATGAAATAGGTAAAGTCTACCTTAAAGGCAGATGCTGACAGCAGCAGTGTTGTAAATTAGAAATATCACTAAAAATAGTAGGAATTGATTTAAATAGTGAATAAATTATGTAATCGAACCTCGATGAATCTACTTTCATATGGAAGTAACGAGACGATCATATGAATAGTATAGTATGAGATGTTAAAGTTTTCGTGGATCAGGGTCAGAACGATTTCTGGATCCCCTGATCTGACTTTGGAAATTCCTTATAAATTAACGAGAGATAATTAGAAGTCATGACATATATGTACAGATTCCTTTTTGAGTCTAGTTTCATTAGAAATAAACGGCATAAGTATTGAAGCCCTGTACAGGGAGATATATAAGTCGTAATGCATGAAGGTCCGAGCAGTCAAACCCTGAAACAGGAGAGATTTTAACTAATAAACTGTACTAATTGGATCGACCAAAAATTCTAGAAAAACATTTGTAGATGGATATATGAGTCTAGTTTCAGGAAAAATTTACAAAACTGGTTTTCGAGTTTTGGAACTCAAGATATGATTTTTAAGGCGACAGTGACGCAGTTAGCCAGCTTGTCTGGAAATTTTTAAATGGACTGTGAAAGTAAATGAATTAAGTCTGTTAGCACCTCGTGTTCGACTCCGGTAACGGTCTCGGGTACAGGGTGTTACAATACCATTTCAATTTTGGTCATGGTTAAACAAAGAACTTAATGTCTCACTCAAAAATGCTAAAAAGAAAATCCAAGAGTCATCAATCCACCATCACATGTATCATTAACAAGCTTCATATTTAGCATGCAATGGCATTAACACAAAATCCACCTTGGCCGAATATCATCCCCATGACATAGCAAAGATTTGAACCATGGGCTAATTAGAACTCAAGCTAGCAACTAAAAACATGCATGAATCTCAATGCACAACCTCAAACATACCTTAATCTAGATACAAGTATGGCCAAACCTCTTCCTAATCCTCTTCCAAACCAAACATGAAGCAAGAACTCCTTCCTTCTTCCTTAGAATTTTCAGCCAAAAGAAATGAAAAAGGATGAACAATGTTTTTTTCTCTTTTCTTCAACTCACGGCAATGGGGGGGGGAAACACTCACACACATGCTTTCTTTTTTTTTTTCCATTTCTTTATTACCCATACTCCTTATTTTATTTTTCCTAACATACCTCACTAACATAACATGTTTGTGACATGTTTCCACTCATAGCATGGCCGGCCACTACTAATTGGGGGGGGGAAATTTGACATGCAAGTCCTTCCTTTTGATTACATGCACTATTAGATCCTTATAGATTAGCCTATCACATTTCAAAAGTGTCACATAAGTCCTACTAACTGAATTCACATGCAATCGACTAAATCGAAGCTTGAAATTTTCACACATTCATAATTACATATTCTAGACAATAAATATTACATTCAAACATTTCGGTGACTCGGTTTAGCGGTCCCGAAACCACTTCCCGACTAGGGTCAATTTTGGGCTGTCACAACTCTCCCCCACTTAAGAAATTTTCGTCCCCAAAAATATTACCGGTAAATAGGTTTGGGTATCGCTCTTTCATAGAGTTCTCGGGTTCCCAAGTAGCTTCTTCCATCCCGTGTTTGAGCCATAACACTTTTACTAACGGAACCCTTTTGTTTCGCAACTCCTTCACTTCACGAGCTAGGATACGAATCGGTTCTTCTTCATAACTCAAGTCAGATTGAATTTCAACTTCTGATGGATTAATCACGTGTGACGGATCGGATCTATAATGTCGAAGCATCGAAACATGAAAGACGTCGTGAATCTGTTCAAGTTCAGAGGGCAAAATCAATCTATACGCAACTGGACCAACTTGTTCGGAGATTTCGTACGGCCCAATGAATCTCGGGCTCAACTTGCCCTTACGGCCAAATCTGAGTATCTTTTTCCAAGGCGAAACTTTAAGAAACACTTTGTCTCCCACCTGATACTCAATGTCTTTTCGTTTCAGATCTACGTACGACTTCTGGCGATCTGTGGCTGCCTTCAGATTTTCACGGATTACTTTTACTTTCCATTCAGCATCTTTAATCAAATCAACTCCGAAAATTTTACTTTCACCGAGCTCGGTCCAAAACAATGGTGTACGGCATTTACGCCCGTACAAGGTCTTGTAAGGTGCCATCTTAATACTTGATTGAAAACTATTGTTGTAAGCGAATTCAATCAAAGGTAAATACCGCTCCCACGAACCGCTGAACTCGAGGATGCAACATCTCAACATATCCTCAAGTATCTGAATTATCCGCTCAGATTGACCATCGGTTTGGGGGTGAAAAGCGGTGCTAAAATGTAACTTGGTGCCCAAAGCTTCTTGCAATTTCTTCCAAAATCGTGAGGTGAATCTCGGATCTCTATCCGACACAATAGAAATAGGTACCCCGTGTAATCTCACAATCTGAGAAACATACAATTCAGCTAGTTTATTCAATGAAAAATCCGTAACGTACGGGGATAAAGTGAGCCGACTTAGTCGGTCTATCAACAACGACCCAAATCGCATCTTTCTTACTTGCCGAAACGGCAATCCGGATACAAAATCCATCGTGACTCGTTCCCATTTCCATTCGGTATCATGATCGGTGAAGTAAACCCGTAGGCACTTGATGTTCGCCTTTACTTGCGACATATTAAACACTTGAAACAAAATCGAAAATGTCTCGTTTCATACCATGCCACCAAAACCGGCGTCTCGGATCGTTGTACATTTTCGTACTCCGGGTGAATTGACATTCGGCTACAATGAGCTTCGTTCGAATCATCGAAATGAGTTCGAATTTCTTGGAACACACAACCGATTTCTGTACCTCAAACAATCGTCAACATCAATTTGAAACTCCGATTCCACATTCGGAACACATTCAGCCCGTTTTGCAACCAACTCATCGTCGACTTTCTGAGCTTCACAAATTTGATGAATCAATAATGGTTTGGCCTTTAACTCAGCTACTAACACATTGTCGGGTAGAAACAGACAAGTGTACATTCATCGCTCAGTAAAGCAAGCGGTGATTTCGGCTTAAGGCGTCCGCAACCACATTAGCCTTTCCCGGGTGATAATCAATGACAAGCTCATAATCGTTGAACAACTCGAGCCAACGTCTTTGTCGCAGATTCAAGTCTCTTTGAGTCATCAAATATTTGAGACTTTTGTGATCCAAAAATACATGGCACTTCTCACCAAATAAGTAATGTCGCCATATTTTCAAGGCAAATAAGATGGCAGCTAATTCGAGATCATGGGTCGGATAATTTTTCTCATGTGGCTGTAATTGTCTCGACGATAGGCCACAACTCGACCTTCTTACATCAATACGCAACCTAACCCAAGTAGGGAGGCGTCACTATAGATGACAAACTCTTTGCACGATTCGGGTGCACTAAAATTGAGCTTAGTCAAATAAGTTTTCGGTTTATCAAAACTTTTCGACATTTTCCGTCCATTTGAACTTAACATCTTTTGAAGTAACCGTCATCGATGTGGCTATCATCGAGAAACCTTTACAAACCGTCGGTAGTAGCAGCAAGTCCCAAAAGCTCGAACCTCATTAATATTTCTCGGAGGCTTCCAGTTAAGTATGGCTGAAATTTTGCTCGGGTCGACTCGAATACCCGATGCAGATACCACATGACCCAAGAAGCTAACCTCTCTTAACCAGAACTCACATTTGTTGAACTTAGCATATAACTGCTTATCCCGTAAAATTTGCAACACTAATCTCAGGTGTTCAGCATGTTCGGTCTCATCTCTTGAATAGACCAAGATGTCATCAATGAACATAACTACGAACCGGTCCAAATCATGCTCAAGATCCGATTCATCAAATCCATAAATACCATGAGGGCATTAGTGAGCCCGAACGGCATCACTAAGAACTCGTAGTGACCGTACCTCGAAAGCGGTTTGGGTACATCCGAATCTCGAATCCACAACCGATAATAACCCGATCTCAAATCTATCTTTGAAAACACCGAGGCTCCCTTTAGTTGATCAAACAAATCATCAATACGTGATAGCGGATATTTATTGTTTATCGTCACTTTATTCGGTGACGATAGTCAATGCACAACCTCATGGTTCCGTCCTTCTTTTTCACAAACAATCTTGGTGCACCCAAGGTGAGAAACTTGGTCGGCGAAACCTCTATCCGTCAATTCTTGCAACCGAGCTTTCAACTCTTTTAACTCGGTTGGTGCCATACGATACGGAGCTATCAAAATCGGCGTAGTCCCAGGTACAAGCTCAATACCAAACTCTATCTCCCGAACAAGTGGCAAACCCTGTAATTCTTTGGGAAAAACATCCGGGTATTCACAAACCACCGGCACAGATTCGGGTTTTCTTTCTAACTCCTTATCATCAAGTACATACGCAAGGTATGCTTCGCACCCCTTTCTTACATTTTTCTGGGGTAACATTGATGATATTACAGCTGGCAACCCCTTTAAGTCCGTAGACTCAACTCGGATCATCTCGTTATTTGCACACCTCAAATCCATAGTCTTGCTTTTGTAATTCACAACCGCATCATGCACGGTCAACCAATCCAAACCAAGAATAACATCAAATTCATCAAACGGCAAAAGCATCAAGTCTGCCGGAAAACAGGAACCTCGAATTACTAGGGGACATTTCTTACACACTTTGTCGACAAGCACGTAACGACCCAAGGGATTTGACACCAGAATTACGAGCTCAGTAGACTCAATAGGTAAAGTCTTACTAGATGCTAAGTTTTCGCATATATAAGAATGAGTAGAACCAGGGTCAATCAAAGCAATCACATTAGTATCAAAGAGAGTAAAAGTACCGGTAATAACATCTGGCGAGGAAGCATCCTTGCGTGCGCGTATAGCATAAGACCTAGCAGGAGCGCGAGCCTCAGATTTGGTCGTAGCATCTCTAGATCCTCTCTGACCACCACTAGCATTGCCCGTATTTCTAGATGGTCTACCTCGAACAGTGGTAGCACCCGTTTCCCACTCTGATTTACATTCTATTCAGACAACCTCGGGCAATCTTTAATGAAGTGGTCAACTGATCCGCAATTGTAACAGGAGCGGTCGTGGAATCTATAACTCCCCGAATGCCATTTACCACAATATCGGCACTCAGTGCATCTCGACGATCATTTCCAACACTAGCGATCGAAGTGACTCGTGTGCTCACTGGGGTCGATCGCGATCTCATCTAGAAAAGCCCAAGTGTCTCTAGATCGGCCTAGATCATCTCTAAATTTCTTCGATGATGTTGAAAGGGCTTTCCGATGATCTCTTACGAAACTCCTTTGCCCCCACATCGCCTTTCCTTTTTCCTTCATCGAGCTCCTCGGCTTTGCAAGCTCGCTCGACAAGCACCACAAATTCTCGGATTTCTAAAATGCCAACATACAACTTTATATCATCATTCAGTCCATCTTCGGAGCGTTTACACATCACGACTTCGAAGAAATGCATTCTCGCACGCATCTGGCTAAGCCTCACAAATTTTCGTTCATAGTCGATGAACCGACATGGAACCTTGTTTGAGTTTAAGAAATTCCTTCCGCTTTTGGTCAATGAATCTCGACCGATATACTTTTTCCAAACTCGGTTTGGAAAAACTCCCAAGTTACTTGCTCTCTAGGCACAATGAAGTCAACGTATTCCACCAATAGTAGGCAAAATCACGTAGCAAGGAGATAGTACACTTTAGGCACTCATCGGTGTGCAAGATAGCTCGTCGAGTACCGGATAGTGTTGTCCAACCAAAATTCAGCTTGCTCGGCATCATCGCTGTCCGTAGCTTTAAATTGATAGCCCGTGTTTTCGGATTCTGTCAACTAGGGGCTTATTTGATCTTATTTGGTCAGTTACCAGAGGTATTGTAGGTGCGGGGGTGGTATTAGTCGGGAATGGAGGTTGTGGAACAGCCGTATTGGTTCGAATGTATTGGTTGAACCAATCATTCATCACGCTATAGAAAGCTTGTCTAGCTTCATCATTCGGATTACTAGCAATAGGTTGAGAGTCCGCCAGAGCTGTCCCTTGTGCGGGAGCAGGCGCTACACTCTCAAGATCATCAGCTACCACTCGGTCGGGATCGGGATCCATTACTATAACAAACACATTTTCAATTGTCAGAAATCACCATACTATTAAATAATCACAAAATGGCATGTATAGCTAGACCCAAACGTATTACGGTAGTCCTAGAATCGACTAAACTGTAGCTCTGATACCAATTTAATTGTAACACCCCGTACCCGAGACCGTGGCCGGAGTCGAACACGAGGTGCTAACAGACATAATATATTTATTTTCACAGTCTATTTAAAATTTCCAGACCGCTAATCGTGTCATCCTTGTCACCTTAAAAATCATATCTTGAGTTCCACAACTCGAAAATCAGTTTCGTGATTTTTCCCTGAAACTAGACTCATATATGCATCTACAAATTTTTTTCTAGAATTTTTGGTCAGGCCAATTAGTACAGTTTATTAGTTACAGGGATCGACTACACTGACCTTCACGCATTACGACTTAATTATCTCCCTGTACAGGGCTTCAATACTGATGCCGTTTGTTTCTATAGAAACTAGACTCAAAGAGGAATCTATACATATATGGCATGACTCCTAATTATCTCTGGTTAATTTATAATGAATTTCCAAAGTTGGAACAGGAAATCCAGAAACTATTCTGGCCCTGTTTTACGAAAACCTAAATATCTCTTAACATACAACTCATATGACCGTTTCGTTTCTTCCATATGAAAGTAGATTCATAAAGGTTCATTTAGATAATTTATTCACTATTTAATTCCATTCCTACTATTTTTAGTGATTTTTCACATCCACATCACTGCTGCTGTCAGCATCTGCCTTTAAGGTAGACTTTACCTATTTCATAGTTTCCATGATTCAATTAGCCCTTTTTGCATACATAGCACAAAGTATAATCATGATTAACCATTCCAATGGCTAATCGTTTCCAAACATTTCCATACCTCTTAGTGATCAACATACAAAACGATTATAGTACTATGCTAAAAACGTATATAAGCCATTTTCGCATGGCTATCCAAATTTACACAAAATCCATGGGTACATGACCAACAACAAAGAGGGTAGTCCTATACATGCCATTTCAAAGTTCAACCAAAATTGTACCAAAAGGGGGCTTTGATAGTGTGGGAGACTTCGACTCCCAAAAATCCCGAGTCCGATAGCTGACGAGCCAAAATATATAAAACAGAGAAACAAAGAAATGGAGTAAGCAATTTATGCTTAGTAAGTTTTGAGCAAGGATTCCAAGACAACAAAAGCATAGCATTCATATAGCTAAACGGATAATTTCATATGCACAAATTCTCAATATCATACTTACTTCACATTACCAACCCTTATGTTCATACACAAAAGATCAACTTAGCCAAAGGCGGTAGCTCATTTATCGATCGGCGAATCTGATTTGTGAGGATCAACTAATTCAAGCACACACGAGACATACCTCATCGCTGGGATTTTACGAGCGTATTAATTTAAATTTTTACAGCAAGATCGCTCATTCCCAAATCAAGCATCTTGAGGTTTAGCGGATATAACCACTCGCACAAGGCCTTGGTCTTAGCCGGATATGGTCACTAGCATAAATGCCTTGGGACTTAGCCGGATATAGTCGCTAGCACAAATGCCTTGGATCTTAGTCCGGATGTAGTCGCTAGCACAAAAGCTTTGGGACTTAGCCGGATATCATTCGAGTAACCATGCACATATATCAATAAATCATGACACATTCATATTTCATTTTCATTACCAAAGCTCAAACACAAGACACTTATCACATTTACAATTTCGGCTCAATAGCCACATACAAGAGCATGATTTTGATTTACTTAAGACATAATCTAACCGAATCATAATTTAAGTTCCATTACTCAAAAACTTACCTCGGATGTTGTCGAACGATTCCGATGGCTATTCGACCACTTTTTCCTTCCCTTTATCGGATTTAGTTCCCCTTTGCTCTTGAGCTTAATTTAACAAACAAATTGATTTAATCATTTGAGCATCGAAAAGAGGAACTCAAGGTACTTAGCCCACATATATTCATTAGACATTAAAGTCACATATGTACAGAATCATGAATCAAACTCAACACATTAGTTAATACTCTCCTTAGCCGAATTTTCTAAGTCAAGATAAAGCCTTCAATATGCTTACCTATGGCCGAACAACACATCAACCTATGTACTCATTCATGTGGCCGATTATGCACGTCTATGTTGAGGCCAATTATATACTCAATACCACACACAAATGGCATACCTTTTACTAACTAATGCATTACGTATTATAACTCAATACGCAACCATCATGTACTCCATAACCGAAACACCATCATATGTAAGTATATACCTTGAGATATTGTATATGTCATACCAATACGTCATGTGCATATATATATATATATATATATGTGCAAGAGCCGAATCTCAAAGTTGATTATAACTAAACATGAACATAAATCCAAAACACAAATCTTACCTACCATGCAATAAGCATAAATCATACTTATGGATATACCATTGCCGAATACATCACAACACCATACCATTTCAATTTTGGTCATGGTTAAACAAAGAACTTAATGTCTCACTCAAAAATACTAAAAAGAAAATCCAAGAGTCATCAATCCACCATCACATGTATCATTAACAAGCTTCATATTTAGCATGCAATGGCATTAACACAAAATCCACCTTGGCCGAATATCATCCCCATGACATAGCAAAGATTTGAACCATGGGCTAATTAGAACTCAAGCTAGCAACTAAAAACATGCATGAATCTCATGGCACAACCTCAAACATACCTTAATCTAGATACAAGTATGGCCAAACCTCTTCCTAATCCTCTTCCAAACCAAACATGAAGCTAGAACTCCTTCCTTCTTCCTTAGAATTTTCGGCCAAAAGAAATGAAAAAGGATGAACAAATTTTTTTTCTCTTTTCTTCAACTCATGGTAATGGGGGGGAACACTCACACACATGCTTTATTTTTTTTTTTCCATTTCTTTATTACCCATACTCCTTATTTTATTTTTCCTAACATACCTCACTAACATAACATGTTTGTGACATGTTTCCACTCATAGCATGGCCGACCACTACTAATTAGGGGGGAAATTTGACATGCAAGTCCTCCCTTTTGATTACATGCACTATTAGATCCTTATAGATTAGCCTATCACATTTCAAAAGTGTCACACAAGTCCTACTAACTGAATTCACATGCAATCGACTAAATCGAAGCTTGAAATTTTCACACATTCATAATTACATACTCTAGACAATAAATATTACATTCAAACATTTCGGTGACTCGGTTTAGCGGTCCCGAAACCACTTCCCGACTAGGGTAAATTTTGGGCTGTCACAGATTGAAATTATTCATATGATAACTTATTAGTATATGGCTTACCAAGCTTTTAAAGCTTACTTTGTGTGTTCTTTCCCTGTTTTATAGATTATCTAAACTAGGTCTGTAATGCCCCAAATCCTGAAAACCTTGTTAAAATTATTTTTGTATGTTGTGGCGTGGATGTATGTCTGCCTTAGTGGTTTGGTGCTTTGGGAGTGTCTGAGAAGTCATGGGTTCAAGCCTTGGCTTGAGAAAAATTTTGGTTCTATTTTAATAGACCCTTGTCTTCAGCTAGTAGACTTTTAAATTAATGTGAGTGTTGCATGACAAGAAAAGTCGACTAGAATAGTGGCAAATGGCATGTTGCTAATGCTTAGGGACTTGAGTTCGAGTCCTACTACACACAAGGAATGTCTTTTTGCTGTTGTGTCGTGTAGGTGGTTGTATATCACTGAAACTCTGAAGCTCGGACGGTTGAGGTGTTTGAGAGGACTTAGGGATCATGTAGCCGAATTGTAGGAGTAGTTGAAGGAGTTTGAATCGGTCAATTGAGGAAATAGAGAGGGGATTTGGGGAGAGATTGGGGGAGTGGATCAAGGAGTGAGGGAGTGGTAGTTGGTTGCCAAAAATAGGCCTCTCTTGCTGTAAAATCGGTCATAGGCACTTAGTGCCAAAATTTTGTTCTTTTTGGTAGCTTTTCTCTCCTAGCTTCTTTTCTCTCTTTGGTTTTGTGCTTGTTTTGAGTAGCTAAATTTTACCTTGGCCTTTTTGGTATTTCTCTCCTGCATTCTTCTTGGTCTTCTACTCCTATCGTGCCCATCCTTGTGCCTTTGACCAAAAATCTCTTATTCCTTACTCTTTTGAGCAGTAGTCGTATATCCCTCTTCTCTTCTCTTCTCATCTTTATTCTTTCGATTTCTACTCAAGGGTTTTCTCTTATATTGTGTAAACTTATTACATATACTCTCCCCTCATTTCAATTTATTTTTGGGTCTCTGCTCCTTCCAAGTTTGTGGATCAACAGAATACTTCTCCTCTTTTCTTTTATCTTGTTTTCGGCTAGTGAGAGTTCTTTGGTGTTCGGTAAGTGCTCATGATTCCCTTTCTACTTCTCTCTACTGTTAGGAACTTTCCTTCTAAACATCACTTTCTTTCTGTTGTTGTTGATAGAGGAAGCGATTGTTACACTTTGCCTCTACCATTCTTTATACTTTCAGCAATTGGTGGTGGTGGCCGATTGTTCTTTTTCTCCTAAGTTAGACTCTGTGTTTTGGTAAATGGCTTTTAATCTAGTAAAATTGTTCAGCTGTTGATGGTTGATAAGTGTTTTTGGAATGCAGATAACCCACTAAGGCCTATCATTGGTCTCTTACAAACAGATTTAGCGAGTAAGCCATATTCGGCGAATCTATTTAAGTGAAGGGTATGCTTGGACAAGTTATTTTGGTGGTGGTTTTGGATAGGTTGATTAACGCACATTTAACTGAATCTTGTGAATGAGTGTAGCTTGGAGTACTCGTGGATTCTTCGTACATTTTCGTGAACAGGTGTGTGTAATTATTGCTTCAATCGTAAATCAGCAAAAGGCAGAAACTGTTACCATTGATGCTGCATGGGCGAGTGTTCGCTCGTATGGTCATCTAAACGTATAAGCATGAGTATTTGATCGTAGAGACTACCACGAGCGATTTCGTAGGCTTTGGTCGCTTTGGGCCAAAATAGGCCATGTGGGCCTCACGGGCTCGTGGGCCCCATACAAGTAAACCACACAGATGCGTGGAGATTGTTGGGCCAGGCTGTGTAGGTCACACGGCCAATGTCATTTTGGGCTTTGCGGCCTACACGGGCATGTGAGACCACATGGGCCCTGCAATATGGGCTATAGGCCCATTATCACTGATTGACTGTTAACGTTGCACGGGTTGCCCAAGACGACTATGGACCTACCATTGGGTCAGTAAGTATCCTTAGACTCCATATTGATGAAATGACCGATATTCCCTTAATAGGTAAAATGACCGATATACCCCTATGTAATGTGTGACTGTTTGAGCATGCCATTCTTATTGTATTTACATTTATATTATGTTGCATCACATGAAGTGGGATATATGATTTTAGAGGAAGTGTACTAAAAGGCAATAAGCTTATTACTGGTGGCTCTGTTGCAAATATTGTTTTAGTGCTGCTACCTGTACTACTTGGTATGTAGGGTTGGTACGGATATGTTGAGTAGAGGATGGATTGGGTAGGACTCTTTTTTACATACTGTACTGATATGTTAATGGGCTTATGCCCAGACTGTTATTGTTACTGAAACGGGCTTAGGCCAAGCCGCTATTGTTAAAGAAATAGGCTAAGGCCTCACTGATACTAAAAGAGCTTAGGCCCAGATAATGTTTACTGGGACTGTATGCTTTTTATAAGATTTCACACACTGAGTTTTTGTAAACTCATCTATCTGTTACCTGTACAAGAAATCCCTAGGCTTAGATGAATCGAGGCGACGGAGGACTCAGAGTTGGACACTAGACGTAGTTTCTATTAATATTATGGTTAAGACTTTATTTTGGGTCTTCATTATGTAATAAGGCCTCTTTAATTTTTATTTTAAATTTGGGATTTAGTTACTTAAATTTTAATCTGGTAGTAGTAAATCTCGGATTTTCAAGAAAATATAAACAAATGTTTTTCTGAAACCACCACGATTACGCAACATATTTTGAAAGCTTCCACAACAAATATTGTTTTAATGTTTTAATAACAAACTATTATAATTAATATTTTTTTAAACAACTTGAGTTTTCATAATGAACCAGACATCCTAAACTTTTGTTAAGATCCTAAAGAAGATTTAATGTAGAACGAATTTTCATGAAATCTGTGTTTTAACACTTCATTGTGACATCAAAGATTTAGCCATAAAGTCTGGGCTAGGTTTAGGGTGTTACAAGCTCAGACTCAGGGATCGTCGGGAAACGCCATCACACTATGATTAGGTTGTTGGTATTTTTGGACGCTTTGTAAATATGGTATATGGCATGTATAAGCTAGTGAGTTGATGATATGTTTTGAGATATGATTTACCCATGAGATTTGGTTTGCTTTTGATGTAAATATTGGTGTGCATTTGGCCATTTAAGTTGGCTTAATTTATGAGTTTGGTAAGTATTATATGATAAATTTATGGCCTTGAGTTTTGTCATGTTTTGTGTGGTTGTTGTGATGGATATAAGTTTTCTCAATTAGCTAATTGTCAATTGATGTATTATTGTTCAGAAAATGGCATGTTGTAGATTGGCTTATTGATGATGAAATGGTATGTTTTAAAGTATGAAATAGATGAAAAGATGGTAATATTATGCATTTGGAAGTTAGGTGAATTGATTATAATACATTAATGATGTAACGCCCCAAAATTTAGGTATTTAATTTTGTATGTTGTGTGACAGTAATGTAAGCTTGCTTTAGTGGTTGGGTGTCCTGGGGGTGTCGTAGAGGTCCTGAGTTCAAGCCTTGATTTGTGCAGAATTTTGAGTTTGCTTGATTAAATCCTGTTGCCTGCTTGTGAGACTCTTAAATAAATATGGGAAGGAAGTATCATACAAAGCTATTCGGTTCAGGGGAAAGAGGCATGTTACTGCTGCTTGAAGGTCTAGAGTTCGAGCCCTGTTGCGTACAAGGGTTTTCTTTTTGCTACTATGTCGTAGAAGTGTCCTAGGTTGACCGAAATTGAAGTGGTTGAATGGAGTTTGAATGGGTGGTTGAGAGGAGAGAAACTAGGTGATTATGAGGGGATTTGGATAGTGATAAGGTTAAGTGATGTGTGGAGAGATTTTAGGAGAAATTGTGGGGAGTTGAGGAGAGAGGGGGTAGTGTGCCGAATTAGCTTTGTGGCATTTAGGAAGTTCGACTAAGGTGTATTTGCTCAAGCTATTGATTTTTGGGGTTTTTTCTTTCTTTCTCTTTGCTGGTGGCCGAATAGTGTTGTGGGTTTCTTTTGGGTTTGCTTTTTTGCTCGTTTGATTTTTACCATTATTTCTCTTTCTTGGCACTTCTGGGATTTGGCAATTGTGTCTTTCAAGATGTGCTCTTGATCAACTTCTCTATCTTCTCCCTCCCTCTTCTAGTTTGCTGGTGACTTAGTAACTTTTCTCTCTTTTCTTTCTACACCTCTTTCCTTCCAATCGCTCCTCTTATCACCTCTCCTCCCTTGATCTCTTGCCAGTCATCCCTTTCTCTTCCCTTCAGCTCTTGTTATCTATTCACCATTGGTACTTTGATATTTGCGGCGTTACCTTGTCTTACCTTTGCTTTCAGTTTTGGCAATTGATTTGTGGCGCAATCGGTGGGTGCTTGTTTTCCTTTTTGTTTTTTTTCCTCATTTTAGTATTCTTTTTAACATTCTCTTTACTGCCATCTATGGCTAGGGTCGTGTGGGTACTGAATCTTGCCTTTTCATGTTGGCTTCTCACTTTGGGAATAGGGCTGACGATTTTCTTCCTCAGAATCAGTGTTGGTGTTCTCGGTACGTACTTTATATTGATTCAATTTAGTTATATGAACAATATCGATGTAAGTTAATGCGATTCGGTTACATGCAGATTTAGTCAAGGAGTTTGTAAACAGCCTCGTCAACGGTTCAAACAGGGCTAATCATACTCTTGCAATCAAGGCATGTTTTGGATATTACCTTAGGATGGGGTTGGAGAAGGGTGATTAACCCTAGTTTCAAGTGACTAACGGAATATCGTGATTGAATGTAGGTTTGGAGGAACTCCCGGGCTAGACGCACGTTTCACAACAGGTGTGTAATCACACAACTTCAATCGTGTAGTGGCAAAAGCTGAAAAACCGGTATCATTGATGCCACACGGGCGTGCGCTTGCTCGTGTGGTCACCTAAACGCGTAAGCGCAAGCATGTCAATGTAGAGACCACCACGAGGGATTTCGTGGGCTTAGTTCGTTGGGCCGGAATGGGCCGTGTGGGCCCCACACGGTAAATCGCACGGACATATGGAAATTATCGTGCCGACTATGTTCGTTACACTACTAAGGCCATTATTTGGGCTTATTGGGCCACACGGGTGTATGGGCCCATATGGGCCTTATTATGGCCTTGGGCCCATTTTTGCTATTTAAATTGTTAAGGTTGCACGAGTCGTGCGAGACGACTGTAGACATACTGTTGGGTCGATAAGTGCACCTAGACCCTAATTTACATTATGACTGTTATACCCCTATGAGGTAAATGACGAAAATACCTCTATGTGATATGTGAACGTTTGAGCATGCCATATTTATTGTATGTACTTTAATATTATGTTGCATTGCATGGGGTGGGATATATGATATTGAAGGAAGTGTACTGAAAGGTTATAAGCATATTACTGCAGCTCTACTGCAAATATTGTTCATGTCGAAACCAGTAATTTATTCTAGAGTGTAGGGATGGGTGGGTCGATTTAATCCATACATGGAGTGTAGGGCTGGGTGGAGTGGAGTGTAGAGGATGGTTGGATTGGATCTCTGCATGCATCACTGATACTGCTACCGTAATGGGCTAAGGTCCAAACTGACCACACTGTACGTTTGATTGTTTGATAAATAGGGATTACACACTGAGTTGCATAAACTCACCTTTTCTACTTATCTGTGCAGGTAATCCTTAGGTCAGTCGATGCTGCGAGGGACTCAGAGATGTCCACACCACTGTTTACATTTTCGTTTCAATTATTAGTAAAAGTAATTTTATTTGGGGTAAAATTTTATGTAATAAGGCCATTTTAAGTTTTTATTTTTATTTGGGTATTTAATTGACTTATGCCTGCTAGCAGTAAGATTCGGGTTTTAGAAAAAAGGGGTAAATGATTTTCAACTATCACACTGCGTAACTTGATTTAAAAACTTCCGCAGTGATAATGTTTTTAAAGTGTAGTAACGATATAGTGCACATGTTTTACTAAACGCACCTGTAAATTTAGCAACTGAATAAAAGAAGTTAGCTTTTCAAAAAGAACACAAATAAGGTTCTTAAAAACAAACGAGTCTTTCTAATGAATCTACGTTTTCAAACTCACTCCAATGTGACATCATAGACGCGATCATAACGTCTAGGCCAGGTTTGGTGCTACAAATGTGATATGTTTTGGTTTTGAATTGAGTAGTGAAATGGTTGATGATAAAATAGTGTGAATTGTATACAAATTGGCATGTTTCGGGCTACCTATGAATGTATTGAAATGGTACCATTTTGATTGCTAGGGGTGCATGAGAAAAGGGTGGCAAATTGGCTTTGCAAATAGCCTATTTTTTTCCAAACGGACAGAGACACGGGCATGTGTCTCAGCCGTGTACGATACACTGTCATACTACATGGTCGTGTGTCCCTTGGGGTAGCCCTTCGAATTAAGAAAGTATACCCTATAGGTTTGGAAAGGCCGAGACACATGGGCGTGTCTACTGGCCGTGTGAAACACACGAGTTGACACATAGACGTGTGGCCGGCCGTGTGACCCAAGTCAGTAACCCCTCCAGTTTTCCCACGGCTATGGCACACGGGCGTGTCTCCGGCCGTGTGGTTGGAGTCAGTACGTAAGCCTTGGTTTGCGTAGAATTTTAATTTTTGCTTGATTAAATCCTGTCGCTTGCTTGTGAGACTCTTAAATAAATATGGGAAGGAAGTGCCATAAAAAGCTGGTTGATTTAGGGGACAAAAACATGTTACTGCTACTTGTAGGTCTGGAGTTTGAGCCCTGTTGTGCACAATGGTGTTCTTTTTGCTTTTGTATCATGGAAATGTCCTAGTTTGACCGAAATTGAAGTGGTTGAATGGAGTTTGAATGGGTGGTTGAGATGAGAGAAACTAGGAGATTATGAGGAGATTTGGATAGTGATGAGGTTGAGTAATGTGTGGAGAGATTTTAGGAGAAATTGTGGGGAGTTTGGGAGAGAGGAGTAGTGTGCAGAATTGGGTTTGTGGCATTCAGGAAGTTCGTCTAAGGTGTATTTTCTCAACCTATTAATTTTCGGGATTTTTTTCTTTCTTTCTTTTTATTGGTGGCCGAATAGTGTTGGAGGTTTCTTTCGAGTTTGCATTTTTGCTCATTTCATTTTTACCATTACTTCTCTCTCTCAGTGTTTTTGGGATTTGGAAATTGTGCCTTTCGGGTTTTGTTCTTGACCAACTTCTCTATCTTCTCCCTCCCTCTTCTAGTTTGTTAGTGACCGAGTAACTTTTCTCTCTTTTATTTCTGCACCTCTTTCCTTCCAATCGCTCCTCTTATCACCTCTCTTCCCTTGATTTCTTGCTGATCATCACTTTCTCTTCCCCTCTCCTCTTGTCATCTATTCACCATTGGTATTTTGATAATTGTGGCGTTGCCTTGTCTTACCTTTGCTTTTAGTTTTGGCAATTGATTTGTTGAGCAATCAGTGGGTGTTTGTTTTCCTCTTTGTTCTCTTTTTCTCTTATTGTACTAGTCTTTTTAACATTCTCTTTACTGCCATCTATTTCTAAGGTCGTGTGGGTAATGAATCTTGCCTCTGTCATGTTGGCTTCTCACTTTGGGAATAGGGCCGATGATTTTCTTCTCACAATTAGTTTCGGTGTTCTCGGTAAGTACTTTATATTGATTCAATTTAGTTATGTGAACAATATCGGTGTAAGTGAATAGGATTCGGTTGCGTGCAGCTTTAGTCAAGAAGTTTGTAAATAGCCTAATCAACAGTTCAAACAGGGTTAACCATACTCTTGCAATCAAGGCAATTTTTGGATATTGCCTTAGGATGGGGTTAGAAAAGGGTGATTAACCCTAGTTTCAAGTGACTAACAAAATATCTTGATTGAATGTAGGTTTTGGAGGAACTCTCGGGCTAGATGCACATTTCGCAACAGGTGTGTAATCACACTACTTCAATCGTATTGTGGCAAAAGCTGAAAAACCGATATCATCGATGCCACACGGACGTGCTCTCGCTTGTGTGGTCACCTAAATGCATAATCGAGAGCATGTGATTGTAGAGACCACCATGAGTGATTTCGTGGGTTAGGTCATTTTGGGCCACGTTGGGCCGAAATAGGTCGTGTGGGCCCCACGAGCTCATGTGCCTCACACGGGTAAACCACATGGAAGTGCAGAAATTATCGGCTTGACTGTGTTGTTTACAAGGCTGACGAAAATACCTAAGGGGGAGAATTGTAACAGTTTAGTTTTGACCCTAGTCAAAATAGTGGTTTCAAGACCACAAATTCGAGTCTAAAAATATTTTAATATTATTTTCTGTTTCTGTGATATGTGAATTTACATCTGTGAGAATTTCTGTGATTTAATTTGTCTATTTCTGTGCTTAATTATGAAAAAGGATTAAATCACGTAAAGTGTAAAAGTTGAGTGCTAGATGCTAAAGCACCTATTTGGCTTGGCTTTTAAAATAAAGGTCCTTGCATGTCAATTGGACCATTATACTAATGCATGGACAAATATAGACATGAGTTGATAGAAATTAATGTTATGTCATTAAGGGTAAAATGGTAAAAGGTGATTATAATGTTATAATAATAAAATGAAAACATGAAAGTCGCCATATTATCACCTTGTTCAACCGAAATTAAGAGAAGGAAGAAGCCATTAAAGCATTTTGATGTTCAGCTAGTGCATGTTTTAATAGGTGAGCTTATTTTGCTCGGTTTTTTATATTTTCTACATTTCTGTGATTGTTGCTTCGTGTTCTTCAAAACCCATGTCTGAATTTTTGTTTCTGTTAAAGATTTCATGAAATTGAGCAATTTGGATGAATTCTGATGTTTTTAAATGAATTCTGAAGGCTTGGTAGATGGTTCATAAATTTTGTCTTTGAGTTCTTGATGAAATTGAGCTATTTGGGTTAAATTTTGAAAATGAGGTTTAGAAGGACTAAATTGTGAATTGAACATGTTGTATAGGCTTATATAGAAGCCATGAAAATTTGGCTAGCCCTTGTTGCAAAGAAATTTTGCATATTGGTGATTTTGTGAAAAATAGACTAAATTGTCAAAGTGTGAAAATGTAAGGGCTAAAATGTAAAGTGCCCTAAATATGTGTATATGAATTAAATTGAATGAAATGAATGATTGCATGGTTCAATTTGTATTGTATTAGATCAAGAATAAAGAAAATCGAACATAGATCGGGGGAAGTCCAAAATAGTTGAATAGACAACTCGTTTTATCCAAAATCTGTCCAACGTAAGTCAAATTACAATTACGTGTTAATTGAAATAAATTCTGTACATATAAACTGTAATCTCTATTGGATGGCCTTGAGTGCCTGATGAATATCTTTGGAGTAAAGTATGATAATATGTTAATATCTGAAAAGATCTATATGTTTCTTAGAAAAGTTGACATCTGTCTGAGACATCGTGTAAGACCGTGTCTGGGACACAGGCCTCGATTGAGATTTATGTATAAGACCATGTCTAGGACATCAACATCGTATCTAATTTTGGGTAAGACCCTATCTGGGACAGAGCCATCAATATTGAATTACATGTAAGAGCACGTTTGGGATGTCGCGATTGTACTTGTTTATGAACATCTATATCATTTCTGACCCATCTGATGATATCGTACGAAATCTGAGGTTGAGTATATGAAATGTATAACCTACGCAGGTACGTTTGTATCATACTAAATTTCTGAGTATGTATGGAAATGAAGCATGACATATATGCAAACAAAGGAGCATGGTTAAGTTTATGAATTATTCTATGAAATGCTTATGAATTTATATGGTTGAATTGTATTTATATGCTTTAGTAGTTAGACCAATTGTATTTGGCTTACTAAGCTCTTTGTAGCTTACTATGTGTGTTTACTGTCTATTTTACAATTATCCTAGCTACTGAAGACTCGGGGATAGTCGAGGATTGTCACCACACTATCGATCCTATTTTTGTACTTTTAAAAGTGTAAATATTTGAAAGTATGGCATGTATAGGCTAGAAGGTCTACGTATATAAGTTTTGATGTGCATATATTATGCCATAAGAGTTGGCTAACAAATGAAATGTTGTATATAGTTTTGGTATTTGGTTGATGATGCCAAATGGTGTATGGTTGTAGTGTTTTATGAGCTAATATGTTTTTGTTATAATAAATCATGTTATGAGTATGGAATTGGTTGAAAATTTTAGGTACAAATGTTGTTTATTATGGCTTGTAGGGATGACCTTTAAAAGGGGTGGCAATTTGACTTAAATCAAACCTGTATGGTGCCTCACTATCAGGGGACCCGGGCGTGTCATGTGGCTGTGGGCTAAAGTTAGTAGCTAGCTAAGTATCACACGGCTGCATCACACTGGCGTGTTTGTTGGCTGTGGGTGAAAGTCAGTATGCATGCTCTGTCTCGGCACGGCTGGTTCACATGGGTGTGTCTAATACCCGTGTGAGGCACACGACCTGGACGTACGGGCGTGTGACCTCAGCAGAATTGAAAAATTTTCTATGTTCTGAATTTTATGAATGTGTTCGGTTTAGCTCTAATCATTCTTAAACGTATGTTTTAGGTTTCGTACCATCTTAAGAGATGATTGCTTATGAAATGATTTTAAATAATATCTGTAATTTTGAATTGGTCTGAAATGTTTTGTCTGTCTGGAAATGCCTCGTAACCCTAATTCTATGTCGGTTACGGGTTAGGGGTGTTACAAAAAGATACACGGAGTTGATTTTGTTCGTGAAAGTAAAGAAAAGGTGAAAATAATTTGAAGATAGTTTAAAAAAAACCTTTGATCGTCAAAAGTCTTATGCCGATCTTAAATGAAAAGAAATAGAAT
This sequence comes from Gossypium arboreum, assembly GCF_025698485.1. Taxonomy (NCBI): domain Eukaryota; kingdom Viridiplantae; phylum Streptophyta; class Magnoliopsida; order Malvales; family Malvaceae; genus Gossypium; species Gossypium arboreum. The sequence continues at coordinate 36,591,436 of NC_069076.1, forward strand.
TTCATGTCAGTGATAAAGTATTTTTGAAAGTATCACCTTGGAAGAAAGTTTTCTAGTTTGGCTAAAAGGAAAATTGAGTCCATGATTCATCGAGCCATATGAGATTGTTGAAAGAATCGGACTTGTTGCATATCGGTTAGCATTACCACAAGAACTTGATCAAATTCATAATGTTTTTCATGTATCTATATTGGGACAGTATCATTCAGATCCTTCAATTATTATTTCTCTGACAAAAGCTGAGATTCAACTTGATATGACTTATAGAGAAGAACCAATCAAAATCTTAGCACATGAAACAAAGGAGTTAAGAAATAAAAAGGTAGCATTGGTAAAACTTATCTGGCAATGACATGGTATTTAAGAAGCTACCTGGGAACCGGAGGATACCATGAGAAAACAATATCCAAATCTCTTTACTGGTAAGATTTTCGAGGACAAAAATTCTTAAAATGGGAGAGTTGTAACAACCCATTTCAATGAAATCGGAACAGTGGTTTCGGGACTAGAAATCTGAGCCAGAAAGAAAATTTATTTTAATATTATTGCATGTCTGTATTATGATAGAAATGCTATATGAAAATTCTGATAAGAAAATTTTATCGATTATGTGCTTAGTTATGGAAAGGACCAAATTGCATAAAATGCAAAAGTTGAGTTCTAGTAGCTAGAAGGATCAAATAGCTATGGAATTCAAAATAAGAGGTCCTTATATGGTAATTAGACCATTAAAGAAAAGTTAGTAGATATTTTTGGTGATTCATCAATGGAAAAAATTAGAAAAGGCTAAGGACTAAATTGGAAATCAAAATAATTAAAAGATGATAATAGAAAATATCATCTTATTTTCCATCATCTTCCCCAAAATTTGCATGGAAACCCTAGGAGAGAGGAAGTAAACTAATCAAGCTTAATTAGGTATGTTTTCTTGTCCCGTTTTTAGTAATTTTTATATTTTTGAGATTGGAATGCTTAATCTATTTATTTTGGGGATTAATTTGAAAACTTATCAAAGTATGAAAATTTTTCCATCAATGAATATGCTGAAATTTTGAAAATTATGGTAGAAAATGGAAGGTTGTTGATGGAGAAACAACTTTTACAAATAGAATTTTCATGAAATTGTGATTTAGGGGCTAAATTGAAAAATTATAAAACTCATGGAAAAATTCTGATTTTTAAGAAATTCATGGGCTTTTATTTAGACATGTAAAAATCGGTTAGGCTTGGAATAAGGATTAAATTGCATGAACTTCATTTTCCAAGCCTAGGATGAAATTGGAATTTATGAAAAGTTTAGGGGCAAAATGGTAATTTTTCATAAGGTGTAAATTGAATCCAATTGAATATGAAATGTGATAAATTGATGATTAAATTCATTTATATAAATCCAGACAACTCAAATTCGAAGCTAGATCAAGGAAAAGAAAAAGTTTCAGATTAGTAGATTTTCATACACAAACAATTGTCGAGGTAAGTTCGTGACAACCAAATTGTGTTTATTTTCATGCTTGAATTGAATGTGGTATGTGATTGTATGAATTATATAAATGTTATAAATAAATGAAATAGTCACATATTCAATCAAGTCCAAAAAATGTTAAGTTCCGTTTGAATAATGAAATTCGATGGATATATGTGATTTCCCGTATTGAATATGGTCCTTCATATGTATCATCACACTATCTACCAGTTATTTCGGTAAAAATAATAAACTTGTTTTTGTATAATGGCACATATAGGTTAACTTGGCCAATTGATGGCTTGTAAATAGATGTTTGTAATCTAGGCATTGGAATTGCTAGTAATGGTTTGATTTGGTATATTATTATAAGGTTATATCATGTTATTATATATGTATATAGCATGGATTAGTTGAATTAAAGTAAAATATATGCCTTCACTAAAAGTGGTAAGTTTGATTATATGAAAATAGGTGATGTTATATCACACTTGCTAATGATGTTTGCTTGGTTTAATGCTTGGAATTTGGTTGTTAAATATGTGCAAGTGTTGTTGTAGGTTAATGGAAAAATTTGGGTGACAAATAAAGCTAGGAAATGACTTTATGTTTTCCATATGGGTAAACACACGGGTTTGTGTCTTGACCATGTGTGACACACGGCCTGGCACATGGGGATGTGGTTTGGCCGTGTGTCCTCTACATATTAAATTTGAAAAATAGAATGCTCAGAATTTGGCACACAGGCAAAGACACGGGTGTGTGTCTCAGCCGTGTGTGCTACACGGTCTAGAACACAAGCGTGTGTCTTGACCATGTGTGACACACGGCCTAGCACATGGGCATCTGGTTTGGCCATATGTCCTCTACATATTAAATTTGAGAAATAGAATGCCCAGAATTTGGCACACGGGCGTGTGTCTCAGTCGTGTGTGCTATATGGTCTAGAACACAAGCGTGTGTCTTGGCCGTGTGAAACCTACACCTAATTTGTGAAAATTAAATTGACCACACAGCCTTGCACATGGGCATGTGGTAGGGCGTGTGGCACAAGTCAGAAAGTTACACAGGTATGGACATGGGTTGGGACATGGCCATTTGCCTCACATCGAATACCCATATGACCTAAGACATGAGCATGTCACTTGCCTGTGTGAACCACATGAGCGTGTGACCCCTGTATCAAAGAAAATTTTTAAAATTTTGTGAAAAATTCTCTAAGATCCCGGTTTAGTCCCGTCTTGATTCCAATGTTTAAATTGGGCCTTGAGGGTGCATTTAAGGGACAATATGATTAGTTTCAAAGATGAATTGTAAATGACATGAATTACATGAAATTATTCTATAAACTCATGTAATGCTTTGTAACCCTGTTTCGATGTTGGATATGTGTTAAGGGTGTTACAATACACATCTAACTCAATTCTATAACAAAACATACCATACTTGACCACATTGCATCTACTCCACCACATACCAAATTGGCTATTGAAACATGGCATCAACTTAACCATATAAACAAACATCAAGAAGATGCTATAGGTACCAAAAGTGTACTAACCATAATAACACATATACATGCCAAACTTACTGTAACACCCCAAACCCGGCCTAGACGTTATGGCCGAATCTGGTGCATCACATCAAACCATTTTTCAAATTTGATCTTTCTGGTGAAAATCCATTACTGAATCTAAATTCCTTTATTATTATTAAACTAAAGTTCTCATCAAAATGTTTACCAATATGTTTGCCTTTGGTATATTACCTCATTTAAAATCGCGGAAACATTTTGAAAACTTTGTTGTTGGAAACTCGTGTTCCTTAGAAAAATCATGCCATTTTGAAATCTCGAGTTTTCTTAGACTAGCAATTTAGTATAAGAAATCTCAATCCAAATTAAAACTTAAAACCCACCAACGGCCTTATTACATAAATTAAAAACCCAAAACGAAATCTAATTGCAATTAAAAAAAACAGAAACAGTAGTGTGGCCATCTCCGAGTCCCTCACAGCTCCAAACCATCTAAGCTTAGGGATTAACTGCACAGTTAGAAACGGGGTGAGTTTACGAAAACTTAGTGTGTAATCCCAATAACAAACAAACAGTGAATAACATGGTATCAGTACAATCTGGGCCAAAACCCTATTCATTCTCGACATATACTGGGCCGAAGCCTTTCGTTTAACAGTTACTAGGCCAAAGCCTTTACTGTAAACGATATGGCCTATAGGCCAATTTCAATATCACATGAAATACCAATGAATGTATGCAAGCCCATTTGGGGAGACTAATCAACCCACCATCCCCTACTCTCCACCCGTACCAACCAAGCTCTCCATGTGGGGAATAACTCAACCCACCCAACCAAACTCTCCTTTGGCAAGATAGTCGCTTTATCATATAACTGGAGGCCTAGCCTCTTTTAATAACGGAGTAAAGCCCTTTTGATAAACTGGGCAAAGCCCTTTTGATGGCCAGGGCATAGCCCTTTTAGCACTTCCTCCATTTATAAAACCCAACCCATGCAACATGTCATGTATGCAGAATGTCATGGCCATATTTGAATCAAACAATCACAGTCAAGTCATTCATATCACCAACATATATTCACAATCAAATCCGTCAACCACACAGTCCAAGTCAGTCACTTGCCCACAAGGGCAAAACAGTCATTTAACACCCTAGGGGCAAAATGGTAATTTTACCCAAGGGTATCTCGGTAATTCTACCCTACAAGGGTATTTCGGTACTTCTACCCTACAAGGGTATTTCGATAATTCTACCCTACAGGGGTATTTCAGTATTTCTACCCAACAGGGGTATTTCGGTAATTCTACCCTATAGGGTTATTTCAGTAATTCTACCCTATAGGGGTATTTCGATAATTCTACCCTACAGGGGTATTTTGGTAATTCTATCCTACAAGGGGTATTTCGATATTTTACAAATTGAGAGTATTTTGACAATTTCACAAATCAAGGGTATTTTGGTAATTTTACAAGCCAGGGGTATTTTGGTAATTTTACAAACCAGGGGTATTTTAGTAATTTTACAAACTAGGGGTATTTTGGTAATTTTACTGATCGAGGGTATTTTGATAATTTTGTAAACCAAGAGTATTTTAGTAATTTTGTAAATTGAGGGTAAAACAGTAATTCTGTAAATCGAGGGTAAAATGGTAATTCTATAAATCGAGGGTAAAACGATAATTCTATAAATCGACTATAAATCGAGGGTAAAACTGTAATTCTATAAATCGAGGGTAAAATGGGAATTCTGTAAATTGAGGGTAAAATGGTAATTCTATAAATCGAGGGTAAAACGTTAATTCTATAAATCGAGGGTAAAATGGTAATTCTATAAATCAAAGGTAAAACGGTAATTCTATAAATCGAGGGTAAAATGGTAATTCTGTAAATCGAGGGTAAAATGGTAATTCTATAAATCGAGGGTAAAACGGTAATTCTGTAAATCGAGGGTAAAATGGTAGTTTTAGAAATTGAGGGCATTTCAGTAATTTGGTAAACTAAAGTATTCTAAACAGGGATAATAATACGAATGGGCCTAAAGCCTATTCTCGGCCCAAATGGGCCCACACGCTCGTGTGACCCTTTTAGCCCAAATCTAGCCACATATATGAGATTCACCTAGCCTAGTCCAATATTTACTACACAATCAAACAACTTATCCAATTGGGCCCGTAGGCCCATTAGGCTCACCTGACCCTTTTCGGCCCATCGTGGCCCGAAGTAGCCATCCTACAGCTAGAGTAGTGAGAAATACACACCTGATTGGCGACTGGAGTTAATCCACGCTCCGAGCACTCTTAGCCGACGCCCAACCCAAACGAGCACGCCATAAAGCGAAAGGGATCAGTCAAGAAAGGTACCTTTACTCTCCTCATGGCTCTCTCTATTTAAAGCGAGCTTCGCATCCCGTCTTATGTTAACTTCCTAATGTGGGATCCCTCCAACATCAGAGTTTAAATTCAACACCAACTCTTGCCGCCCCCTGTTAGCAAAATAAATGCTATTTGATTGCCATGAGTTTTGAACCCTAGACCTCCTTGCCAACTCTATGACGCCACCTTGCCACTTCACTACAGGCTCTTTTTGTGTCATATTTTATCCCCAATTAATTATAAGGTCTAAAGGCCAAAGTCTAGGTTCCCTTAAAAAAACCAGAATAAATTGCAAAAGCCAAGGCTTGAACCTAGGCTCCCATACAACTTTAATTACACCGCAACCACTAGACCACATGCTTCCTTGTGTCATTTATTTAACACAATAATTTAAAAGGCCCTCATCCAAGCATCCAGGTTTTTTTCACTTAATACCAAGATTTTTGCTAAAGCCCAGGTTTGAACCCAAGATTTCTCCAACACTTCTCAGGGCCATTAACTAAAGCAGACATTTAATTGTGTCATTTCATTGCACAATTAAATACCTAAATACAACCTCCTTACGGACCCACACTCAAGGCCCAATACTTCTAGGCCCAAATTCAGGGTGTTACACTTATTAACTCATAAAAACCACAAGTCAACCTATACATGCCATTATAACCTTGTTCAAAACATAAGCTTTCGAACCGGTCGAGCTTTCGATTATCTATAAAACATGGGAAAGAAAACTAAGTAAGCATATAATGCTTAGGTAAGTTCGTATATCATGAATATAACTTACCATTTCAATGCATAACCTTATAATTTAAACATGATACAATCTAATCATGAGCTTGGCACAAGCCTAAGCATCATTAATAACTCATGTTAGTGCATTGATAGCATTAGAAACAACATGTTTTCTTCCTTACTTATCGATATTCGCGACAAGTTTTAAATATTTATAATTAATCGTTCTTGAAACTAACTATTATCACGATGAAGGAAAGTGTACCTATCGAACAATAGTATAGCTTTAGCAAGACCAGATTATCGAACCCAAAGGAACTAAGTGTACTAGTAATTACTTTCTTTTTATTATCTAGCCTAAAAATTAAGGATTTTCTTATCTAAACTAATTAACTAAACTAAGAGAGCACACGGAGAAATTGGGGAAAAGCTTTTCGGAAAATTTGATTGATTAAGACAATACCCAATGAAAAATCCACCTAGACTTCACTTGTTATTTGATTCTGAATCAGACGATTTATTCATTTGACTTGATCCGTAGAAATCCCTAAGTTATATTATTATCTCTCTCGAGACTAATAACGTCTAACCCTAGGACGATTAATTGAAATCTCTTTCTAATTAACACCTAGTGTTGCATTAACTCGATCTATGGATCCCCTTATTAGGTTTCACCCTAATCCGGCAAAATCTTATCACCTTATCTCTAGGCGTGCAATCAACTCCGCTTAATTATGACAAATTTACTCTTAGATAGGGTCTATTCCTCCTCTAAATAAGGGCATTAACTCGAATCAATATACTGGAATATTAAAACAAGAATTAAGAACACATAATTAAGAACAAGTCAAATATTTATCATACAATACAAATAATAATAATAGGATCCGTCTTAGGTTTCATTCCCCTTAGGTATTTAGGGGGTTTAGTTCATGATTATAGAAGAAAACATCTCAGAAGAATAATGAATACAAAACATAAAGAAAACCCAAAACCCCTGGATGGAAATTTAAGGGAGATCTTCAATCTTGATCCGGCTTCTGAGATGGACCAATCGGCTTCCCTTAAGTAATTCCTTGCCTCCTACTCTGTGCCTCTTTCCTAAGTGCCTCCTCAAGTGTTTAAATAGGCTTTAGAATGACTAAGAGCCCTCAAAATTGGCCTTTTACGAATAGGGTTATACTTGGGCTCGGCAGGAACACGCCATATGACACACCCATGTGCGATTACTCCAGCTAGTGGTCAAGGCTGTTGAATAGGCACAGGCGTGTAGTCTACTCGTGTAAGTCATGCTTCGATCCTGCCAAAGGGACACGGCCGTGTGACACGCCCGTGTGAGGAAGTCCAAGCTGTGTTGATTTCCTATGTGGGTCCATTTTCGCCGCTTTTGGCCCGTTTCTTTCTCTTTTTACTCTCCTATGCTCACCTAAGTATAAAACATGAAATTAAAGAATTAGGAGCATCGAATTCACCAAATCTAAGGAGAAATCATCCATCAATGTGTTAAGCATGGGATAAAAATATGTATAAATTACGGTTTATCACTTATTGGTTAAATTGTTCCCATTTAGTTATCCTTAGCATATATTTTAGCAATTTCAGTTTAGTAAGTTGCATTTTATAATTAAGTGAATCCTAGCCTATTTTATCCTTAATTTTGCTATCTTTTTGCATTAATGTCGCTGCATGAGTTAAATCCAGATTGCGTCTAGAATTATCGTCACAACTGATAATTGTCCGGATAAAACTAAAATTGCATGAGCTGTCTAGTCTGGTATAACCAACCTGTACATATAGGGACAAAATAATCCTAAGGAAATGACACCTGTACTGTTGGAGGAAAACAGAAAAGGTTGACATGAGAAGAAAAAAAAAGATAGCTTTTTCTTGACTATCATCTTTTTCATCCTACCTTGAAGCTTGCGGCTATGGAAGCTTAAGCCTCTCACGGGTGAGCCAATATGAAAATTGATGCAGATTAGCTTCTGATGAGGAGACCTACGTGCAAGATAAGAGGAAATAGAGAGATTTAGTCAAGTTGTCTAAGAATAGTATTCTCCACTGGATTCTTTCTTATTTCTTTCTAAATGCTGGTGATTACTCTTTGTTTTTTTTTTTGTATAGAAGTACACATGAATTCTTGGTTAAATGCTATCTTATTCAATCTTTTTATTATTATTTAATCTTGGGGTTTGAATGTTTCTTAACACATAAGTGTTATTGCAGTCACTGACATTGGAATGTGCAGTGACAGTTCGAGCCAATAAACATTATAATGGAAGTTGAGTGAGGATTAGAGGAATTTAGTCCACTTGTTCTTGATAGTGTCATATTGCCATCATCAGAAGGTTGGGTTAATGTGCATGTTTAAGTCTCAGATTAAAAAGAAAAGTGACACTTTGTAAGGTATACATTCAAATTTATTTCCTCGACAATCACCTATTCTTTTATACCTTGTGAGCACTTAGTATTCTGCTGAAGATTCATGTTGGGGATCCCAGTTTATCATTATCATATTTTATTTTATTGTTTTCAAGTTGTTTCTCCAACAACCATCCTCACAATTTATCTCGTTTCGATCTAGTTATTGTACCAACATTTATAGACAAAAGACAACCATCCTTGTGGGATCGATATCCGACAGACTAACATTTGTGTACTATACTTGCACCGATAGTGTACGCTTGCACATTGTTATTGTGACGTAAACAGCTGATCAAGCTTTATTTTCCTTATATAATATTTATTATTCACTAATTGGTTTTTCTTTGTTGCTCTTCTTTAACTTAATTTTAGGAGTTTTATAACCCAAAGAAAGTCGAACTTTCTTGCCTATTTTGAGCCAGAAATTGAAAGGACTGTTCGGAGTAAACTTCTAGAACAAAGAAATATGTTTCTACAAAAGGACAGTGAAGCCATATCCCCGTTGCAACAACAAGATGTTAATAACACATTGTTGTCACAAGATGCTCACATACAAAATAGGACTATACGAGATTTTTGTAGTACCTGTCTTCGACGATTTACAACTGGGAGTTGCTAGGCCAACAATCCAAGCTGAGGATTTTCAACTCAAGCCAGTAATGTTTCAAATGTTGAATTCTAATGGACAATATGTTGGACTGCCAAATGAAGATGTGAGAGAACATCTTACATCCTTTTTATGTGCTTCCTATAGTGAACAAGGTGTTCCTGGTGATGCCTTGAAAATGTAATTATTTTCTTATTCCTTATAGGGAAGTGTGACAGTCCTAATTTGACCCTAGTCAGAAAGTGGTTTCGGGACCACAAAACCGAGTCATAAAATTATTTAAATGCTCTTTTCTATGTTTATTATATGTGAAGTTTCATGTGTGAAAGTATTGTGTCTTAATTTTGTCATTTGAATGTGGAATTATTAAAAAGGACTTATGTGAGAAACTTGAAAATGTGATAGGTTAATTTGTAGTGGCCAAATATTGTATGGTTTAAAATATGGGGACTTGCATGTCAAATATCCCTTCCTTAAGTTAGTGGACAGCAAGGTTTGTGGATGATTAACATTTTATGTCTTTTATATTAATTAATTAAATGTTTAATGAATAAATAATATGAAATATGAATTTTTATTAAAAGAAACGGTGATAAAAACAAAGTTGGTTCATCTTTTTCTTCTTCCATTGCCGTACCTAAAGAAAGAAAAGAAGAAATTGAAGTTAAGGCATTCGGTCACCTTTAAGTTGATTAAGGTGTGTTTAATGCTCTTTCATTGAAAATCTTTTTATATTTGGAGTGGTCATCAAGTATAGAAGCTAGCTCATGGCAAATTTTTTGTAAATTGATGAAGATGACATTCGGTCATGGATGTTTGCATTTCTTTGATGTTGTTTTTGATGCTTTTGTGTATTGAGGGTTGATAATAGATGAGTTGAGCTTGGTAAAATTGAATAATTGTGGCTTAATTGTTTAATGGCAATTGGCTATTATGGTGAAATGCAAAGTTAATATTTAGCTGCTCTAGTATTTATATGTGTGTTAGCCGAATTTGAACTTGAATAATGATTTGAGCAAATGTTGAGTATTAAAATGTTAGATCGATTGAAATTGAATCATGAATGTGAAATGAAAAGCATAGGTGAAGATGTCATATGTGTATGTGTGTATTCGGTCATGGTGAAAGGTTATATGAATTATGTGAAATACCATTTAGATATGAATGACGAAAGTAACTGTGGTTATGAAATGGTACAATGGCTGAATTCGGTTGAATTAAAGTTGACACTGCAGTATTTAAATGCCTATGTCATATATGTGAGTAAGGGTAAAACCATCGTAAATTATCGATAAGGGTGGGCTACGTGTGGAACCATCTTATAATTGCTAATTTGAACGGTTGTGTGTGAATCATAGAGCATGATGTATTGTATTGAGATTATGCTTAAGTGAAATTATAGATATGTGATGAAATTGATTGGTGATATACATGTTTAAATAATATGAATGCAAAGAACGCGTGAAAGAGTAAATTTGTAATAAATCTGCTTGGGACAGTAGCAGTAATGTGATTTTCGGAAAATCACCATAAATTTTTGGAGTTGAGTTAGAAGCTGAATAAATTATGTAATTAAAGCTTAATGAGTCTAGTTTCAAATGAAATCAACAAGAACATATTTTGAATTCTGTACAATGAGAAATTTGATTCGTAGTGAAGAGTGGTCAGATTTGTCAAACAGTGAAACAGGGGAAACTTTAAGAAAATTCTGGTATTGATTGGCCAAACCAAAAATTCTAAAAATTTTATGGATAGAAGATATATGAGTCTATTTTCAGGGAAAATTAACGTCAATTGATTTGGAGTTTTGTAGCTCCATTTATAAATAATTTACTGACTGTTGCGCAGGAAGACAACTTGTAGTGAATTTGTGATTATGTGGTAAACATTGATAAAAATTGTTAATGAGTTGCTTATTGTTTTCTTATAAACTTACTATGATCTATATGTGTGAAAGTCAAATACATATATTATATTTTTGAAGTAATGCTTGAATAGTCGAATAATGACTAGTTTAAAATTTTTGAATTTAAGCTCAAGAGCATAGAGGGGCAAATTCGGATAAGGGGAAAGCTAAAGTAATTGAATAGCCGACCCATAGTTGTTCGGAAATACTCGAGGTAAGTTTTAAGTATTTAAACATAAGTTATTTTTGAATGAATCATGATATGTCACGAGAATTTAGCCATACCTTTAGCATATATACATATATATATACATGCATAAAGCCGAATGGTATGCATGAAAGTGAAATAAGGAAATTTGTTATGATCATATTGCCGTAAGTTATATTCATGAGATGGAAGATATGTAATGGTAAATTAAGAAGAAATAGTGTGATAGTTATTAAGTGATTATACGCGAATGAAGTCTAAGTGGACTAATGTGATTAACTTGTGTGAAATGCATAAATACAAGAAGTGTATATGTTATGATTTTGTGAAAATTATATTCGAATTATTATTCGGGCCTATGGCTTAGCAAGCTTTTAGCTGGTGAAATTGTTTCGGGCCATGAGCCTAGCAGGCATAATGCCTGTGAATGAGTTTCGGACTTAATGTCTAGCAGGCCTCGTGCCGGTGATAAGTTCAGGTTATTACCTAGCAGGCTAATTGCCGGTGAAATAATAAAAGTCTATGAATATGAGATTTATGCTATACGGCATCTAGATTCATTTGATAGATTAAATTATCCAGGTACGTATAAATTGTTTATGCATATGAGGATAATGTGAATTAAATTATGAAGTGAAACGAGAAGTATATGAAATGTGGTTGTGTATATTTATATTCGGCCATTTTGAATTTAGTACATGAAAGTATATGTTATATATATGATTATGATCATTGAAATTATATGCGAATGCAGTGATTTGAATTAATTTTATAAAGTCAAATCAAAGAATTACTTCGAGTCATTTAGATGGTGTGATTATGTAATTTGAACTTTGAAGAAATGATAAGTCAATGAAATGGATTTAATGTGGCTATGTATATTCGGCTAATTAGTGTTGCATTTCGAATATGTTATATGTGAATAATGTGCATAAATAAGTTTTGTTGTTTAAAATACTTAAGACTTACTAAGCTTAATTGCTTGTTGTGAATGTTTTGTGTTTGTCCTATTTTATAGATCTTGTTTGAAAGCTACGAGCTCTGGGATTTCAAGTCCAAAGTCATCCACACTATCGTCACTATTTTGGTACTTTTTGATAGTTTATATTTTGAAAAGATGGCTTGTATAGGCTTAGGTCTCTTTTGAAACAAGTTATAATTTGAAATTGTAAATATTCTAGCCATATGAAAATGGCTTGCTTAATTCCTAAACACGAGTTTATGGTTCAATGGACTTATGTGTCAATTATTTTGAAATTTATTAGTTATTTTAATTTTGTTAAAATTCGTTCATGGTTGAAAGATCAAAGAAACTATATTTTATGCATGATTGATTATGAATGGCTAGTCTGATCTATCTTCTGTTAGGTAATACCTTGTGAATCTATTCCGGCGACAGATGAGGGTCATAGGGTGTTACAGGAAGAGCCCATACTTGGTTTTTTGGGCTACCTTCTGGATCAATTACTTCTTGGAATGAACTAGCAACACAGTTTTTTTTGCTATTTAACCAGCCAACAATGAATCCTTATCTTCGAAATGATATTAGTGCTTATCATCAGCTGGATGATGAAAATCTTCACACTACAGGAAACATAATAAATCTTCACTTCAACATTGTCTGTTGCACGACATTCAACCAGAAACACAAATTGAGATTTTTTATAATGGGTTGAATTCACATACAAGGAATCTTATCGACGCATCAACCAATGGACCTCTTTTGGGCTGTACTTATAATGATGCTAGAGAGAATTGCTCAGAATGATTATCAATACCCTATCTCCAAAGCTTCACAAGCAAAAACTACTATAGGAGTTATTGAATTGGATGCAATAATTACACTAATTGCTCAAGTTTCTTCTCTCACAAAAATGATTAAAAATATGCAAGAGACTAGTGGCATTGCACCTATATAAGTTGCTCAGCAAGTTGATGTTCCTACTTTTTGTTGGGAGATTTGTAGTGACAACTATAGCTGTGAAGATTGTCCACAACATGTAGAGAATGTCTGTTATATTAGAAACATCCGTAGCAATTCTTATGGTAACTCTTACAACAACTCTACACGCAACCAACAATTTTGGGGAACTTAGAATGCTAGACAAAATGTTGCGACATTCAGATATGAGAATACATTTACTCAGGGAAATTATAATCCAAGACAAGGGAATTACAATCAACTACAATAGAACTACAATCAATACACTCAAACGCATCCACAATAAGGCCAGACACGCCAACACCAAAATCTGATGTAGAACAACAATCTTTAATACCGAATCAGCATGTCCAAGGACATCAATAGCAATTGTACACTCAAGCTTCTTCATTCGATCCATTAGCAACTCTTAAAGTGTTAATGCGGGAGCATGTTACCCACACGGAAGCTATCGTACAAGGGAATTCATCTTTCATCCGAGCACTGGAGGCACAATTAGGACAAATTTCTTCAATTCTAAATACTTGACCACCAGGCTCATTGCTTAGTGACACGGAAAATCCCAGTCTGAGGGGGAAAGATCATTGTAAGGCTATCACTCTTAGGAGTGGTAAACAAACTGGCTAACCATTTATAGAATCTATTGTAGCACCTCAAGAATGGATAGAGTGATCACTGGTGAGAAGGTTGACTCTAAAGAGTTTGTCTATGCATCAGAAAAAAAAGTTCCACAAATTATCACTCATATACCTAATGTCTGACCTTTAAAACTGTCGACGCAATCAAAGTTGTTGGCGCAAGCAGATGTATCTCTACCTTTACGTTTCCTACAAAGATTCAGGAAGAATGAGCATGACAAGTAGTATCAACAGTTTCTGGACACATTGAAGCAACTGAAAATCAACATTCCTTTAGTAGACACTCTGGTACAAATTTCGTGTTATGGGGAATTTATGAAAGACCTCTTGTCCAAGAAGAAGAAGCTCACTGATATTGAAACTATTGCACTCAAAGAAGGCTATAGTGATATTTTGACAAACAAGTTGCCACCTAAATTGAAAGATCCTGGGAGATTTATCATCCCATGTTCAATTGGAAATCATTATTTGGGCAAGACTTTATGCGACTTGGGAGCTAGCATTAACCTAATGCCACTATCTACTTTCAGAAAGTTGGGAATTGGTTACATGAAATCTACTGTAGTGACATTACAACCAGTTGATCGATCCTTGGCTCAACCTGAAAGGGAAATCAAAGATGTCTTAGTTCGTGTGGATAAATTCATTTTTTCGGTTGATTTTATCATACTTGACTGCGAGGCAAACAGGGAGGTTCCCATAATCTTGGGACGACCATTTTTAGCCACCGGAAGAACTCTTATTAATGTTTATAAAGGTGAACTAGCCATGTGAATTAATGATGAGCAAGTCACCTTTATTGTTTTTGAATCTATTCAATGCAAGGACAAAGAAGAATGTCATGCTATCGATGTGCTAGATGATCTAATTAAGGCAAAATTCAATGACCAAAGTACAGTACTTAGACGATTGTGACAACATGGTTTAAGCTAATAATATTGAACTTAAGCATGGATGGAAAATTGAATCCTTAGACCTACCCAATAGAACAACCCCAATTTTCAAACCATCTATTGAAGAGGCTCCTACTCTAGAATTGAAACCACTACCTCCTTACCTTAAATATGTCTTTCTGAGTAATCATAATACTCTCCTCACATTGGATGTAACTCAATAAGAGAAATTGGTCCATATTCTCAAGCAACATAAACGAGCTGTTACTTGGAGTATTGCCGATTTCAAGGTATTAGTCCTTCTTTTTGCATGCACAAGATCAAGCTGGAAGATGGAGGCAAGTAATCAATTGAAAAACGAAAAAGATTAAATGAGAAGATGAAGGAAGCTGTCAAGAAGGAAATCATAAAATGGCCTGATGCTGGAATTATTTACTTGCTTTTTTATAGCAATTGGGTAAGTTCAATGCAATGCTTACCTAAAAAGAATGGCATCATTGTGGTTCACAACGACAAGGATGAATTAATTACTACACGTATTCCTACGAGATGGCGAGTTTGTATGGATTATCGCAAATTGAATACGACCACAAAGAAGGATCACTTCCCACTTCCTTTCATTGACCAAATGCTGGGTTGGCTTGCTGGAAAGGCCTATTATTGCTTTTTAGATGGATATTCTGGGTACAATCAAATTGCTATTGCACTAGAGGATCAGGAGAAAACAACATTCACTTTCCCCTTTGGTACTTTGGCTTTTCACCGTATTCCTTTCGGTCTTTGCAATGCACCAGCCACATTTCAAATGTGCATGATGGCAATGTTCTCAGATATGATTGAAGACTCTTTAGAGGTTTTTATGGATGATTTCTCAATCTATTGGAATGATTTTGATCACTGTGCTGACAATTTGGATAAAGTATTATAGTGATGTGAGGACACACATCTTGCCCTGAATTGGGAAAAATGTCATTTCATGGTAACTGAAGGCATTGTGTTAGGACATCGCATCTCTAGTGAAGGCATTCAAGTAGACAAAACTAAGGTGGAAATCATTCAAAAATTACCTCCACCAACAAACGTGAAGGGTATTCGTAGTTTTTTTGGACATGTAGGGTTTTACCAAAGGTTTATTAGATATCTTTCAAAAATTACAAAGCCCTTATGCTCATTTATGGAACAGAATAAAAAATTCTTCTTTGACGATGCATGTCTGGATGCCTTTATTCAGTTAAAAAGGTAGCTAGTGAATGCACCCATTGTCATTGCACCAGATTGGTCTCAACCATTTGAAGTTATGTGCGATGCAAGAGACTTTGTTGTGGGTGTGGTTCTAGGACAATGAAAGGGAAAAATATTTCGTGCCCTCTATTATGTTAGCAAAACTCTTACATAAGCTCAGTTCAATTATACCACTATAGAGGAAGAATTGTTGCTTGTAGTCTTTGCTTTTGACAAGTTTCGTTCATATCTTGTCAGTGCAAAGGTTACTGTATTCACTAATCACTCAACATTGAGATATCTCTTTGCGAAAAAGGATGCAAAACCAAGACTGATACGCTGGATATTACTGTTTCAAGAATTTGACATCGAGGCAAAAGACTGTAATAGTTAAGAGAATCAAGTTACAGACCATCTGTCTCGATTGGAAGTTGGCGGTGAAGATAGAAACATACTTCAAATTGTCGACACATTCCCAAATGATAAGTTATTTGTTGTAGATGCAACTCTTTGGTATGTGGATTTTGTTAATTATGTAGTGTGTGGAAAACTCCCATTGGGTGTCACAGGCCATAAAAGAAAAAGATTTCTTCGTGACGTAATGAAGTATCATTAGAACAAGTTGTATTTATTCAAGGTATGTAATGACAACATCATTCGATGTTGTGTTCCAGAATAGGAGATGCTTTCAATCCTAAAGCATTATCATGATGCTCCTTATGAAGGTCATTTCGGTGGTATGAGAATTGCTGCTAAAGTTCTCCAATCAAGATTCTATTGGCCGTCATTAATCAAAGTCGCCCACAATTTTATGAATCAATGCGATAGCTATCAGCATACTGGTTCTATATCCCGACGCAATGAAATGTTGCAATAGCCAATTATGGATGTTGAATTATTTGATGTTGGGGTATGGATTTTATGGGACTGTAACACCTCGAATTTTGGGCCTAGAAGTTTTTAGTCTCAAGTGGGTGTAGTTAGGAGACTGCACATAAATATTTAATTGTGTAAGGAAATGACACAATTGAATGTTTGGCTTACTGGTTGTGTGTTTTGGAAGTGTTTGGGAAGTCCTGGGTTCAAGCCTTGGCTTTCACAAAAATTTTGGTTTTTAAGGATAAAACCCCTATCTTTGGCTAGCAGGGTTATAAGTTTAATTTGGAAAAGTATGACACAAAAAGCCTATTGATCTAGTGGTAAGTGGCGTGTTGTATGTAACACCCCAAACCCGGCCCAGACGTTATGGCCGAATCTAACGTGCCACGTTGGAGTTGAAAACCCACGTTCCATTTTAGTGTTTTAAAAACCATATATTTTGTTGAGTTAACAAAGTGTATGGAAGCTGGGCACCAGGTAGGTATCCGAGACAGAGGAGGTGAGCCATGAAGGCTGCTTAAGTACCAAGCTCTTTGATTGGATCCAATCCTAGACATGCCCACAACCATAGCCACACTTTGTTATATCGAGTTTAAATTTGTTTAAGTGGACGTCTTTGATAAATCGATTAATAGTGGTGTTGAGATATTTTGAAAACAAGTATCGCTTTGAAAACATGTCCTAAGTCTAGCCCATTTGAACAATTATCAACCAGGTTTGAAGTTATTAAAAATAAAATAATCCCGAGAAGAAATAAAAGAAAAGTTAAAAATGGCCTTATTACAACCCAAAAATAAATAATAATTAAAGGAAATTAAATGAAAACCAACGCTTATTTAAAGGTCCAAAGGCGATCACCATGGCCACTCTGAATCCCCTCCGGCCCAAGTCCCCACATCAAGGCTCACCTGCAAGGTTAAGGAAAGGGGGTGAGTTTGGAAACTCGATGTGCAACAAGCCCTTTCAGAGCCCAAAACAATAACTGCCTGTTGGGTCTAAGCCCAAATCCAATCTCAAACATGTACTGGGCCATAGCCCTTTTCATATTTCAAATTTCATATTACTGGGCCGAAGCCTTTACTGTAAATGGTATGGCCCATAGGCCCATTTCAATATCACATATAGTGTCAATGAAAGAATGAAAGCCCATTTGGGGAGACTACTCAACCCACCATCCGCTACTCTCCACCCGTACCAACCAACACACCATGTGGGGATTAACTCGACCCACCCCGCCATAACTCTCCACTGGCAGCTTAGCTGCTTTATCATATAACTGGAGGCCTAGCCTCTTTTAATAACTAGGCAAAAACCCTTTTTATAACTGGGGCATAAGCCCTTTAATAACTGGGGTGTAAGCCCTTTTGATAACTGGGGCATAAGCCCTTTAATAACTAGGGCATAAGCCTTTTTGATAACTGGGGCATAAGCCCTTTAATAACTGGGGCATAAGCCCTTTTTCACTTCCACCATTTATATAAAAACCCAACCCAATGCATTTATGAATACATCATGTGCATATCATACATATCATGTGCATATCATACATGTCATGTGCATATCATACATACCATGTTTATCAAAATCCCATGTATTAAAATCATACATAAACCCTAGGGGTATAATGGTCATTTTACCTAGGGCAAACGGTCATTTTCATGTTACAAGGGTAATCTTGTAATTTTACCAAAAATTAGGGTTTCCATGTTCATTAACGGTTACTAACAATTCATAGGTGCAAACAGTGATTCTGGCCCATTTTTTAGCGAAATCGAGTTATTGGGCCTAAAACCCCTAATGGGCCCTACTTAACCGATTTTGTCATCTAGGGCCATTTAGCCTATATCCATAACAGTATTAACAGTCGTAACATGCAATTTAATAGATTTTCGTTTTCTACCAATTTTTCCCAAATGGGCCCGAAAGCCTATTGGGCCCTATCGCAGCCCCTCGAGGCCCATCTTACCGTGAATGCCAAAAATCACGATCTTACCGTTTCCAATGTTCCTGATCATCATCTCACCGAATCTAACTAACTAATGAGCGTTCGCTTGCTCACAAGTCCTCGAAATGCCAGAATTTTGGCATTTCGGCATTTATCGCTTTAAGCTATGAAAAAGGCTTCGTTACACACCTGTTTGGTGATATTCCTCGACGAGATCTCCTACACAATTTCTCCTATAATCCATCGTTAATAATCAGCTTCCCATAATTGAACCAAACCAAAAATCATCTAATACTAATACTTACACATTCGGCCACCATCCATAATGGCCTTAGGAATCTTACCTTTGTCGTGATTGATGACTAGGTCTAGCCACTCCGGTGATCCAAGCTACTCTAAGTCGACACTACACCTTACTGCTCCTCCACTAAATAAACCACAAAAATATTAAAAGAAGACCCTATAAGGCCTATACCCACATTCGGCCACCTCCCTAAACTAGAGGGGTTTCGGCTTTTGGCCAAAAGATACTCTAGGAATTGTTTAGAGTTCGAGTACTTACCACAGTCTTACTCCTCTTGAATCTGGATGCCTAAAAGGTAAAGGAATTGAACGCCACAATTGAAAAGGAAGGAAAAAGGTTGCTGGTCACAAAGAATCGGCACCCCCCTATCTTCACTGATTTCGGCTTTTGCGGTATTTCGGCAGAAGTAGAGATTAAGGAAAGAAATAATAAATGAGTAGAGGAAAGTAATGGGCTAGTTTTTGAAAAAGAAAAGGGAGAGAAGATGAGAGGAAAGATGGTAGATTTTGCTAGGGAAGAAGAAAGAAGAGAAAAACTAAAACAAAAGAGAAACCGGCACAGCTAAGACCCTAATGCCGAAATTGCTAACCTAATACCCCTCTGCCGAAATCCCCTCTCTAATCCCTTCAAATCGGCTAGGCTCTATCCCTTTCTCAAATCCTTAAAATCTCTCCCCTTATCCCTCCTTAATCCATGCATCTTGACTATTTTAAACTCTCTCCCATAGAGTTCCATTCAGCTTTAAACTCTAGCATGCACAAGCATAAAAATAACATTACCTTTGCCATTCCAGGGAATCGAACCCAAGTCTTCCTCTATGCTCCACACGCCACTTTTTTTGGAGCTTAGTGGCGTCACCCTTGCCACTTTACCAAGGCTCTTTTTGTGATACATTTTACCCACAACTTTATATAAGGGCACCTCGCCAGAACCCCTAACTCCTAAGTCCAAAATTTAAAAAAATTCTACCGGGTTTTGGCCAACTCATGGGCCTTCCATAAGCCCATTTACATACCCAAATTATGAATTCCATAATCACATACCAAATTTTAGAAACTTACTTAAAATATCAAGAATCGCGAAAAACCCGAAAATCAGGATGTTACATTATATATGCTAGTGATCTGAGGTTCGAATCCTTACTTGAGCAAAAGGAGGTTATTTTTGCTAAAGGCCATGGGAGGAAGTTGTGTTTGACCAAAACACCAAGAATTTGAACCGATTTGAATAGTATTGTTGTTGGCCAAATTTAGGGAGTAAAAAGGGGGATTTTTCGAATGTTTGAATTGGTGGACAGGAGGAAATTTAGAAGAAATTCGTGGAGTGGATCAAGGAATAAGGGAGAGGGAGTTGGTTGCCAAAAATAGGACTCTTCTTGTGCCAAAATCGGTCATAGGCACTTAGTGCTAAATTTGGCTATTGCTTGCTCTCTTTTTCGGTAACTGACTCCTTTTGCTTCTTTTCGTTCTCTTTTGTTTATGCTTGTTTAATAGCCGAAACATATTTGTGATCGTTTGGGGATGCTTCGTGTTAATTACTTTGACTCTGCTCTATCGAGTGATACCTTGTTTAATCTATATTCGTCTCTCTGTCACTTCTCCTTCTTCTAGTTTTCTTTATCATAGACGAACCTTCCCACCTTTCTTCTCCCTTTCTCTCAATCAGCTTTCCCCTAGCCGATTGTACCCTCTTCTCTTCTCTAACTCATTCAGTTTTGGCTTGTGGTGATTGAGTCATTCTTTTTCCTTCTCTCTTCTCTTCAGTGTCATCGGGTTCTAGCTAGCTGAATAGTGCTCCTGCGTTAACCTTCTGGGAGCTGATTCTTTCTGTTATTCCTCTCTGTCGATCTAGGTGGTAAGTACTATTTCATTGGATGTTGTTTCTGTCCATTCTTTTCTCTTCGGTCATAGCTATGGTTCTCTTTTAACCTTGTCTTTTCTGATTAGCATTGTAAGGGGAGTGGTGGCGTTAGTTTTTCCTCGTCTTAGTGGCTATCTTTTTGGGGATTATGAATCTATTTTTTCCACCCTTAAGAATCAGTTTCAAAATTATTTTTGGTAAGTGTTATTTGTTGGTTCAATTGGTTATGTGAACTTTCTATTAGAGGAAAATGGAATTCTGGTCAAAAAGCAGTCGATCTGTAGTAATTATAATTGATCTTTGGCAGCATCTAAGAGGTGAGGAATCTTAAGTGTTTGATTAAGGTAAGTGTCAAATCATGATTTGGATAAGTATTATTAAAGGGTTTAGTTACCCATTTGTTAAAGGAATGACGTTGGGGATATGTTTTAATATAGGTTGGTGTTCGAGGGAACTACACTCTTTTCGCAAACAGGTGTGTATTCACACACTGAATAGACTGTAGATCAACAAAAGCCGAAAAGCCGAAAAGCCGAAAGGATGGCCTTTTGGCCACATGGGTGTACTAATGCGCATGTAGTGAACCGAGCCCACGAAATGTGAGTTTTAGACTGTAAAGGCCACCATGGGCGTTCTCATGGGTTTGGGCCGTTCTAGACCACGATGGGCCGTGTGGGCCCAATGGGTTCATGGGCTCCACACAGATAAAATCAACGGTATGTGGTAATTACTTGGTTGGGCTATGTAGGTCGCATGGCCGTGGGCTTTGGGCCCATTTTCACTGTTAGGACCGTTAAGGTTACATGAGTCGCTTAAGGCAACTGTTGACCTTCTGATGGGTCGATAGGAGTACCTAGACCCCAATGTAGGTAAAATGACCAAAATACCCCTAAAGGGTAAAATGACTATTTTACTCTTTGAGGGTAAATGACTGATTTGTGCTATGATTTGACTATACTGAGCATGACATTCTGCATATTTGTATGATATAGGACATGACATTCTACATGGGGTTGGGATATTGTTAAGGAGGAAGTGTATTATACCGGTGGCTTCGCCACATATACTATTTCTGGTGGCTTTGCCACATATACTGTTACTGCCAGCTTTGCTATAATACTATTACTGGAAGCTTTGTTGCGATACTATTACTGGTAGCCTTGCTGCGATATTGGTGTGTTGGCTGGGTAGGTCGACCTTGCCCCCACATGGTGTGTTGGTGGTACGGAGTGGTGTGTTCGCTGGATTGGGATAGGTTGCATTACTGTACTGTACTGTTTCTGTATTGGGCTAAGGACCACTCTGTACTGTTTCTTAATAGGGCTCAGGCCCATACTGTCACTGAATGTTGTATGCCAATAGATTGATAGGGGATTACACACTGAGTTTTCGTAAACTCACCCATCTGTCTAACTGTACAGGAAATCCTTAGGTGGATCGGTGCTGTGAGGGACTCAGAGATGGCCACACTACTGCTCCTATTTTCTTTTATTTGGCGTTTATTTGCTTTTAGATTACAATTTCGGTTTTAAATTATGTAATAAGGCCTCTCTAATTTTCTAGCTTTTAATTTGGAATTTTTGTTATTATAATTTATATCTGTTAGAAGTAGAACGCGGTTTTCCTAAACGATAACTGTTTTCAAAACACTACATTTTCGTAACACTTTTGAAATGCTTCCGCAACAAACAATGTTTTGAAAGTAATAACAATTTAAAATGAATAACAGATAGCTATATTGATTTAAGTTCTAACAAAGAGGCCTTAAATTCCCAAACGGGTTTACATGAGCAAGAGAAAATTTTTGAAAAGCACTCCAATGCGACATCGCCAGATTCGGCCATAACGTCTAGGTCAAGTTTGGGGTGTTACAGGGGCCGTTTTTTAGTTCATATGGAAATCTTTATATATTAGTAGTTATTGACTACGTCTCGAAGTAGGTTAAAGTTGTTGTAGTCCCAAAGGATGATGCAAAGATAGTGCTAAAATTTATTCACAAGCATATACTCACCCGCTTCGGTACACCAAAGGCATTGATTAGTGATCAGGGTACACACTTTCATCGCAACCAAGTGGCAACCACATTGAAGAGATATGAGTTAATCATAGAATGGCTACTACTTATCATCCGAATGGACAAGCCAAAGTATCAAATCGACAAATTAAGAACATTCTTTAGAAGATTGTAAACCTTTCGAGGAAAGATTGGTCTTTCTGATTGGATGAAGCTTTATGGGAATTACGAACAACATACAAAACTCCATTAGGGTTGTCGCAATATCAATTGGTTTTTGGGAAAGCATATATATAACAACCCGTTTTTAGTCAAATCGAAACAGTGGTTTTGAAACCACAAATTTGAAGTCAAAATATTTATTTTATTATTTTATTAAATTTTACAACATGATAGAATTATTGTGTGAAAGTTTCGTAAAGAAATTTTACTATTTGCATGGTTAATTCGAGAAAAAGGACTAAATCGTGTAAAGTGTAAAAGTGGAGTTCTATTAGCTAAAAGTATCTAATAGCTATATAACCTTAAATTTAAGGTCCTTAAGTGGTAATTAGACCATTTTAATTGTGAGTGGACAAAGATGGACATGCATTAAGTGATTTTTAAATTATATTAATAAAGTTAATTTGGTAATAAGTTTAATGAGGTTAAATTAAATAAAACAAAACCATTTTATTCATCTTTTCTTCATCTTTGTTGTCGAAAATTTGAAAGAAAAGAAAGCCATTCTTTAGGATTTTCATTCGGTCACTTTGGAAGCCAGATAAAGGTATGGTTTTAGCTCGATTTTTAATGATTTTTATGTTTTTGAGATCATTGCTTTGTATTCTAGCTAGCCCGTACCTTAGAGTTCAAAATTGTTAAAGATTTATCATGTTTCCATTGTTGAATGCTTGAGTAATTTTATGAATTATGATAGATTTGGAAGGTTTAATGTTAGATTAATAGTTTTTGTAAAGTGATTTTTGACAAAAATGTCAAAAAGGGATTAATTTGTGAAAATGTGAAATATGGTGGTAAAAGTGTAAATAAATTGAAAATATGGGCTACTAGTAATATGTATTAAATTGGGATAAGCATGGGTTTGTACTAAATTGCATGAATTTGCAATTTTATGTGATAATGACTAAATTGTAAAAATGTGAAAGTTTAGGGACAAATATGTAAAATAGCCCTAATGTAAACTGAATAAATAGTTGATTAAATAAGCTGATTTTGATTATATATAGATCAAGATAAGTCGAGATTGGGATTAGATCAGGGAAAAGGAAAAGTGGACGAATAGTCGATAATTTCCATCCGAGCAACTCAAGGTAAGTTCGTATAATTAGTGTAATAGCCCGATTTTGGGCATAGTCGGAACAATGATTAGAGACCACAAATTCGACATAAGAAAATTTATTTTTATTATGTTTTTATGGTCTACAATTTCATGGAATGATTTCATGAAAATCTCATTTGAAAGTTTTGACGTTTAGGCACTCAATTTAGTCAAAAGGACTAAATTGTAAAAAGTGCAAAAGTTGAGTTCTACATGTTAGAGGTGTCCAATTGTTATGAAATTTTAAATTTGAGGTCCTTATATGGTAATTAGACCATTGGTTAAGTTTTTGGACAAAAATGGACATGGGTAGGCATGTTTCCAAAGTTTTTCATTAAGGGCATTTTGGTCATTTAGTTGTTAAAATGAATTAAAAACAAAATTAAAAGCCAATTTTTGTGTATCTTCAACCCCTTGGCTGAACTTTTCATGAAGAAACCATGGATAGGGTTTTTCAGGCTTCCAAGCTCGATTGTAAGTCTGTTCTAGCCCTATTTTTAATGATTTTTACGTTTTTGAAATCCTCGTAACAAGATCTATCTATTTATACCATTTATTTTAGCTAGGGTTGATGTTTAAAAATTTACCCATGTGTGACATGCATGTAACACCCCGTACCCGAGACCGTTGCCGGAGTCAGACACGAGGGGTTCGCAGACTTAAATCACTTATTGCACAGTCCATTTTAAATTTCATGACGAGCTGGCTAACTGCGTCACTGTCACCTTAAAAATCATATCTCGAGTTCCAAAAGTCGAAAACCAGTTCCGTAAATTTTTCCTGAAACTAGACTCATATATCCATCTAAAATTGTTTTCTAGAATTTTTGGTTGAACCAATTAGTACAGTTTATTAGTTAAAGTCTCCCCTGTTTTAGGGTTTGACCACACTGACCTTCAGGCATTACGACTTGGATATCTCCCTGTACAGGGATTCAATACTGATGCCGTTTGTTTCTATAGAAACTAGACTCGAAAAGGAATCTGTACATATATGGAAAAACTTCTAATTATCTCTGGTTAATTTATAATGAATTTCCAAAGTCAGAATAGGGAATCCAGAAACTGTCCTGGCCCTGTTTCGTGAAAACTTAAATATCTCCTAATATACTGTTCATATGATCATTTCGTTACTTTCCTATGAAAATAGATTCATCAAGGTTCGATTACATAATTTATTCACTATTTAATTCCATTCCTACTATTTTTAGTGATTTTTCACATCCACGTCACTGCTGCTATCAGCATCCATTTTTAAGGTAGACTTTACCTATTACATAGTTTCCATGCCTCTTAATGAACATATACATTCAAGATGACTATAACATTATGCTCAAAACGTACATAAGCCATTTTTGCATGGCTATCCAAAGTTTTACATACCAAAGTTCAAACAAAACATAATAGCCTATACATGCCGAAATGTTCTCTTAGACCAACTAGGAAGAAGATACCAAAAGTTGCAAGTCGGTGTGATGACTTGACGATGGTCCCGAGCACACAAAATGAATCAAAGGAACCTAAACAAGTGACAAATAAACACACCGAATGAGTATATAACTCAGTAAGTAATAAGCATTACACTACTGTCCACCTATAAAATATCATAAAAGAAATCAAATAATGCAAGATTAGGTACTCCATCCATACCGACTATGCCATAATTTCACGCACATTTATGATTACATGCTCTCAACTAGCCAAGCCTCCATTGACATCTCGTATGATATTCGATATGATATTTGATGCATCTCGACACATCATTTTATCTTCATTTAAATTATACTAATAATAGCATTTCATCTACTCCACAATAATATTATGTTCCTACTTCAAATATAATCACCACATAGGTTCAAGACTTACCAAGCCCAGTTCCAAATATAAACATAACATCTATTCCTTATGAACTCAAAATATCTACTCGTTGTAACACCCCTAACTCGTGACCGACGCCGGTGTCGGACACGAGGGGTTAACGAGACAAATCCTCTTAAAGTACCGACCAATTTGGCATTTCTGGACAGGCTGGAAAACTGCGTCACCGTCGCCTTAAAAATCATATCTCTAGTTCCAAAACTCGGAAACTGGTTTTGTAAATTTTCCCTGAATTTAGACTCATATACCCATCCATGGATTTATTTTAGAATTTTGGTTGGGCCAATTGGTACAGTTTATTAGTTAAAGTCACCCATGTTACAGGGATCGACTGCTCTGACCTCCGCGCGTTACAACTTGAATATCTTTCTGTACAGGGCTTTAATACTGGTGCCGTTTGTTTCTAATGAAACTAGACTCAAAATGAAATCTGTACATATAAGGCATGACTCCTAATTCTTTCTGGATAATTTATGGTAAATTTTCAAAGTCGCGACAGGGGACCCAGAAATCGTTCTGGCCCTGTCTCACGAGAACTTTAATATTTCCCAGTATACTGCTCATATGGTCGTTTCGTTTCGTCCATATAAAAATAGATTCATCAAGGTTCAGTTCCATAATTTACTCACTATTTAATTCTACTTCTACTATTTTTAGTGATTTTTCAATCTCATCTCACTGCTGCTGTCCGCAACAGTTACTGCAGTAGACTATGCCAATTTCATGAATTTTTCCTTGGCCTTAATCATCCATCATACATGACACAAATTATGGCCACCTTAACAAAATTTGAGTTTCTAAGACTCGTGGCTATAGGTTCTAGCATCCCACTCGACGACCACATAGGCCATTTTCACATGGCTTAAAGTTTACAACCCACAATTCGACAAAATATAATAGCCTATACATGCCAAATGTTCTTCAACAACAAAAAAACAATACCACAAGATTTCAGCCGGTGTGATGACTTCAACGACGGTTCCGAGCACGCAACAATACGAGTCCAAGAGACCTAAAATGGGTGACAAGAAAACACCGAGTGAGTTTACAACTCAGTAAGTCATAAGCATTCGTCAATCCACTGATAAAGTTACTACTACATGTACAACAAATGAGGCTAGGTACTTGTCCATATCGAATCTATACCATAATACCTCGGACCTTTCGGTCCAATCTCGTACCAAGTCATACATCCACATTTCATATTCTACACAACAAGATAATCGAAGCATTTTTACACATTAACTCATTTTCCACCACAACCATACAATTTCAATCATCACATAGATTTAAGGCTTACCAAATTCAACCCCGAGCATGAACATATTTTCTATTCGTCAAGAGCTCGAGGTACTTACTCGATCCGCTGTCCGGGATTAGCTCAATAATGTCGCACACTCAGTGCCAATTGTAATGCAAGAACATATAGTGAATCCGCACACTTAGTGCTATATGTATTCAACTCGCACACTTAGTGCTATATAATCAAACTCGCACACTTAGTGCTGTACAATTTAAACCCGCACACTTAGTGCCAATCTTGTCACCGTGTCCATTTATACCCGCACACTTAGTGCCGAGACCAATACCTTATGTATTTTGCTGCCTTTATACATTCAACAATGGCATCATTCCGTACACATACTTTTCCATTTACACACCAACTCATTTAAACACATTTGCATATATATATTGATCATTTAAATCAACACCAAATATACGCTTAATGACTTACCTTGTGTTGGGTAAAACAGTCCAAGTCAGCTACTCGATGACCTTCGTCTTTCCCTTGCTTGATTCTCCTTCTTTAACTCCTTGAGCTTAATCAATAAATCAACTAGTTTAACCCTCTTGCTAAACATTCATAATTCAATTACACATGCATATGTATGTTTGTATATTCGCAACCATCCTCACTTATTACCCATTTGGTCAACAATCTAAGCCAAGATAAGGCTTCAATATGGTTGCCTCTAACCGAATACATGCACACCAATCTACTTCCTTTGGCCGAATATACATGTCTATGTGGAGGCTAATTTTACACTTAATACTACACAAAAAAACAGCATACATTTTCCTAATTAACGCATTACATATTGTAGTTCTATACACATCTCTCATTTATTTCATAACCGAAACAACATCACAAGCAAATAGACACCTTAAAATAGTATACATGTCATACCAATTCATCATGTGCAAACATATATTCATGTAGGTGCAATGGCGAATTCTCAAGTGGCTTATATCCAAATATACACACATATCCAAAGCTTAAATCTTACTTACCATGCAACATGCATGAATCATACTTATGGATACAACATGGCGAATACCACAACACCATACCGTTTCAATTTGGTCATGGTTAAACAAAGAACTTAGTATCTCATTCAAAATGCTAAAAGAAAATTTAAGAATCCTCAATCTACCATCACATGAATCATTATCAAGCTTGATATTTAGCATGCAATGGCATTAACACCATATTCACTTTGGCGAATTTCATTCCCATGACATAACAAAGATTTGGACCATGGGCTAACAAGAACATCAAGCTAGCAACTAAAATATACATGAATCTCATGGCAAAACATCAAACTTACCTTAATCTAGGTACAAGTATGGCCAAACCTCCTCCTAAACCTCTTCCAAACCAACATGAAACAAGAATTCCTTCCTTCTTCCTTAGAATTTTCAGCCCAAAGGAAATGAAAATGATGAACAAAAATTCTTCTTTCTTTCTCCACACTCACGGCAACAAGGGCATCCAAGCTCATCTTTCTCTTTTTTTTTTCATTTTTTATGCTTATTTTATTATAATACTTCCTACATAACTCACTAGCCAAACATGTTGGAAACATGTTTTCCTTGCCCATCATGCCCACCTTGGCGGCCACTATAGTCAAATTTGGGGAATTTGACATGCAAGGACAACATTTCCTAGTGTGCATCAATAGACCACTTCCACATTTGCCTATCTCAATTCTAAATTTTCTCACACAAGTCCTTTCTAGTGAAATTCACCTTTATAACACTAAATCAATCATCATAAAATGTCATACATGAGCACACACATATTATAGGCATCATAATAAATTTTAATTATTTTTATGCCTCGGTTTTGTGGTCCCGAAACCACATTCCGACTAGGGTCAATTTTGGGCTGTTACAACTCTCCCCCACTTAAGAAATTTTCGTCCCCGAAAATCTTACCGGTAAATAGGTTTGGATATCGTTCTTTCATAGAGTTCTCGGTCTCCCAAGTAGCTTCTTCTATCCCGTGCTTGAGCCATAACACTTTCACTAGCGGAACCCGCTTGTTTCGCAACTCTTTCACTTCTCGTGATAGGATACGAATCGGTTCTTCCTCATAACTCATATTAGCTTGAATTTCAATTTCTGATGGACTAATCACGTGCGATGGATCGGATCTATAGCGTCGAAGCATCGAAACATGGAAGACGTTGTGAATCCTTTCAAGTTCAGGGGGCAAAATCAAACGATACGCGACTGGACCGACTCGTTCAGATATTTCATATGGCCCGATGAACCTCGGGCTCAATTTTCCCTTACGGCCAAATCTAAGCACCTTCTTCCAAGGTGAAACTTTGAGAAAGACCTTGTCTCCAACCTGATATTCAATATCTTTTCTTTTCAAATCCGATACGACTTTTGGCGATCCGGCGACTTTCAAACTTTCACGAATTACTCGAACTCTTTGCTCGGCATCCTTAACCAAATCAACCCCGAAGAATTTACCTTCACTAAGTTCAGTCCAGAATAATGGGGTACGGCATTTACGACCGTATAAAGCCTCGTAAGGCGCCATCTTAATACTTGATTGAAAGCTATTGTTGTAAGCGAATTCAATCAAAGGCAGATACCGTTCCCATGAACCACTAAACTCAAGGATACAACATCTCAACATATCCTCGAGTATTTGAATTATCCGTTCGGATTGACCATCGGTTTGGGGGTGAAAGGCGGTGCTGAAATGCAACTTGGTACCCAAAGCTTCTTGCAACTTTTTCCAAAATCGCGAGGTAAATCTCGGATCTCTATCTGACACGATAGAAATAGGCACCCCGTGTAATCTCACAATCTGAGAAACGTACAATTCCGCTAATTTGTCCATTGAAAAATCCGTGACGACGGGGACAAAGTGGGCCGACTTAGTCAATCGATCTACCACGACCCAAACCGCATCCTTCTTACTTTGCGACAATGGCGGTCCGGATACAAAGTCCATTGTGACTCGATCCCATTTCCACTCGGGTATCGTGATTGGTGAAGTAATCCTCAAGGCACCGATGTTCCGCTTTCACTTGTTGACATATTAGACATCTCAAACAAAGTCGGAGATGTCTCGCTTCATACCATGCCACCAAACCGACGTTTCAATTCATTGTACATCTTCATTACTCCCGGGTGGATTGCCATTCGGCTACAATGGGCTTCATTCAGAATTATCGAAATGAGTTCAATTCTTTGGGACACACAGACGACTTTTGAACCTCAAACAATCGTCATCGTCGATTTGAAACTCCGAGTCCTTGTTGAACACATGCACCCGCTTTGCAACCAACTCGTCGTCGACTTTCTCGAGCTTCTCGAATTTGGTGTGTCAATAATGGTTTGGCTTTCAATTCAGCCACTAACACCTTTGTCGGATCGGACGGACAAGTGCACATTCATCGCTCGTAAAGTGAATAACGATTTACGACTCAAGGCATCCGCAACCACATTCGCCTTTCCGGGTGATAGTCAATGATCACTCATAATCCTTTAACACTCGAGCCAACGTCTTTGTCGCAGATTTAAGTCTCTTTGGGTCATCAAATATTTGAGACTTTTGTGATCCGAGTATACATGGCACCTTTCACCAAATAAGTAATGTCGCCAAATCTTTAAAGGCGAATACGATGGCGCCAATTCGAGATCATGAGTCGGATAATTTTTCTCATGTGGCTTTAATTGCCTCGACGATAGGCCACAACTCGACCTTCTTGCATTAATCGCAACCTAACCCAAGTAGAGATGCGTCACTATAAATGACAAACTCTTTGCCCGATTCAGGTTGCACTAGAATTGGGGCTTCATCAAATAAGCTTTCAGTTGATCGAAACTTTTCTGACATTTCTCCGTCCATTCGAACTTAACATCCTTTTGGAGTAGCTTCATCATTGGCGTGGCTATCGTCGAGAAACTTTTTACAAATCGTCGGTAATAACCGGCAAGCCCCAAAAAGCTCCTAACTTCGGTAACATTCCTTGGTGGTTTCCAATCGACTATGGCGAAATTTTGTTGGGTCCACCACGACACCGTCACGCGACACCACGTGCCCCAAAAGCTAACCTCTTTCAACCAAAATTCACATTTCTTGAACTTTGCGTATAAGCGCTTATCCCGTAAGATTTGCAACACTAGCCTCAGGTGTTCAGCATGCTCAGTTTCATCTCTCGAATAGACCAAAATGTCATCGATAAATACAACTACGAACCGATCCAAGTATGGCCTGAAAATTCTATTCATTAAATCCATAAACACCATGAGGGCATTAGTGAGCCCAAACGGCATCACCAAGAATTCGTAGTGACCGTACCTCGTTCTAAAAGCGGTTTTGGGTATGTCCGATTCTCGGACCCTCAACCGATAGTACCCGACCTCAAATCTATCTTTGAAAACACCGAGGCTCCCTTTAATTGATCAAACAAATCGTCAATTCGTGGCAATGGATATTTATTCTTTATCGTCACTTTATTGAGTTGACGATAGTCGATGCACAACCTCATGGTTCCGTCCTTCTTCTTCACAAACAATACAAAAGCGCCCATGGAGAAAAACTCGGTCGAGCGAAACCTCTATCCGTCAATTCTTGCAATTGAACCTTCAATTCCTTCAATTCCGTTAATGCCATACGACACGGGGCTATTGAAATCGGCGTAGTACCGGTACAACCGATGCGAATTCCACTTCTCGAACCGGTGGCAATCCGGTAACTCCTCGGGAAAAACATCCGAGTACTCACAAACCCTTTGGTACCGATTCGAGTTTCCTTTCCGTCTCTTTACTTCCAAACACATACGCAAGGTATGTTTCACACCCTTTTCACATACCTCGAGCGGTCATAGAAGATATTATCATTGGCGCTCCTTTTAAATCGAGAGACTCGACTCGGACTACCTCATTATTTACACTCCTCAAATCAATGGTTTTCCTTTGCGTCCACCTTTGCATCATGTACGATCACCAATCCATACCAAGAATAACATCAATTCATTAAATGGTAGAAGCATCAGTCGGTAGGAAAGCAGATTCTCGAATTGTTAGGGGCATCTCTTGCACACTTTATCAACGAAAGCACGTATTGACCCAAAGGGTTTAACACTCGAATTACGAACTCAGAGACTCAACGGTAGAGTCTTCTTTGGATGCTAAGGTTTCACATACATATGAGTGAGTAGAGCGGGGTCAATCAATGCAATCACAATAGTATCAAAGAGAGTAAAAGTACCGGTGATAACGTCGGGGAGGATGCCTCCTCTCGTGCGCGGATGGCATATGCTCTAGCAGAGTACGGGTCTCGGATCGGACAGCCGTGTTAGAGGCTCCTCTCGATTACCACCCTACCTCCAGAGATTCTCGGGGCCTACCTCCACCGTCGTTCCACTAGGTCTTGCACCTTGCGTCTTATTCCTCTCATCTAGCTCCGTGCAATCTCTAATGAAGTGGTCCTTGAACCGCATCCATAATGAGCCCTATTAATGACTTACCCCAACATTCACCTAGGTGTCGTCTTCCACATTGGGGCATTCAGGTCTCTCTTGACGATTATTGCCCACACTAGCTCTGAAGTAGCTCGGAGTCCGTCAATGGTCGGGCTCTAATGGAAATTCCATGATCGTCCTCGACTTCTTGGTGTCCTCCACGAACCTCTTTACACCGAGAACGGAGCTTTACTCGTCGATCTTTTACGGTAATCTCTTGCTTCAAATTCAGCCTTCTTCTTCTCCTTCCCAAGTTCTTCCGCCTTGCGTGCTCGTTCGACTAGTGTCACGAACTCCTTTATCTCCAAAATTCCCACTAGTAACTTTAACTCTTCATTCAATCCTTCTTCAAATCTTTTGCACATCGCAACCTCATCAGCCACACACTCCCGAGCATACCGACTAAGTCTTACGAACTCATGTTCAGATTCGAGATCTGATCATTCGGCCTTGCTTGAGTTCCAAGAATTCCTTACGCTTCGATCGATGAACCGTTGACTAATGTATTTCTTCGAAATTGGATTGGAAGAAATCCCAAGTAACTCGTTCATTTGGGACTATGGAAATTAAAGTCCTCCACCAATAGTAAGTGAGTCTCATAACAAGGATATAGCACACTTAAGACATTCGTCGGTGTGCATGATGATTCATCTAACACTCTAATGGTGTTATCGAGCGTAACTCGGCCTTTTCAAGATCATCAAGTAACTATGGCCTTGAACTCCTCGGCCCCACGCTTCCTAATCAAGTCCACGGTGGTTTACTCAGCCTCACAGGATCAGTAATTGGAGGCATTGCGGGCTCTTGGGGTGGAGTATTTAAATTCGGGAATGGTTGGACAGCCGGGTTGGTTCGGGCATATTGCGCGACCCACTCATTCATCATGGTGAAGAAGGCTTGTTTCGCCCCTTCATTTTGATTATTCGCGGATGATTGAGGCTCAACGGGCGGTGTCCCTTGCGCAGGAGCAGCCGCTACACTTTCAACGTCATCCGCCAAGGGTCTCTCTACCCCGGGTTCCATTGCTAATCAAAACAAAAATTCCAACCGTCAGAAGTCATCACATTATTAAGCGCTAACAATTTGGCATGTATAGCTAGACTCACACGCTATGGTAGTCCTAGAACCGACTAAACCATAGCTCTGATACCAATAAAATTGTAACACCCCTAACTCGTGACCGACGCCGGTGTCGGACACGAGGGGTTAACGAGACAAATCCTCTTAAAGTACCGACCAATTTGGCATTTCTGGACAGGCTGGAAAACTGCATCACCGTCGCCTTAAAAATCATATCTCGAGTTCCAAAACTCGGAAACTGGTTTTGTAAATTTTCCCTGAATTTAGACTCATATACCCATCCATGGATTTATTTTTAGAATTTTTGGTTGGGCCAATTGGTACAGTTTATTAGTTAAAGTCACCCATGTTACAGGGATCGACTGCTCTGACCTCCGCGCGTTACAACTTGAATATCTTTCTGTACAGGGCTTTAATACTGGTGCCGTTTGTTTCTAATGAAACTAGACTCAAAATGAAATCTGTACATATAAGGCATGACTCCTAATTCTTTCTGGATAATTTATGGTAAATTTTCAAAGTCGCGACAGGGGACCCAGAAATCGTTCTGGCCCTGTCTCACGAGAACTTTAATATTTCCCAGTATACTGCTCATATGGTCGTTTCGTTTCGTCCATATAAAATAGATTCATCAAGGTTCAGTTCCATAATTTACTCACTATTTAATTCTACTTCTACTATTTTTAGTGATTTTTCAATCTCATCTCACTGCTGCTGTCCGCAACAGTTACTGCAGTAGACTATGCCAATTTCATGAATTTTTCCTTGGCCTTAATCATCCATCATACATGACACAAATTATGGCCACCTTAACAAAATTTGAGTTTCTAAGACTCGTGGCTATAGGTTCTAGCATCCCACTCGACGACCACATAGGCCATTTTCACATGGCTTAAAGTTTACAACCCACAATTCGACAAAATATAATAGCCTATACATGCCAAATGTTCTTCAACAACAAAAAAACAATACCACAAGATTTCAGCGGTGTGATGACTTCAACGACGGTTCCGAGCACGCATAACAATACGAGTCCAAGAGACCTAAAATGGGTGACAAGAAAACACCGAGTGAGTTTACAACTCAGTAAGTCATAAGCATTCGTCAATCCACTGATAAAGTTACTACTACATGTACAACAAATGAGGCTAGGTACTCGTCCATATCGAATCTATACCATAAAACCTCAGACCTTTCGGTCCAATCTCGTACCAAGTCATACATCCACATTTCATATTCTACACAACAAGATAATCGAAGCATTTTTACACATTAACTCATTTTCCACCACAACCATACAATTTCAATCATCACATAGATTTAAGGCTTACCAAATTCAACCCCGAGCATGAACATATTTTCTATTCGTCAAGAGCTCGAGGTACTTACTCGATCCGCTGTCGGGATTAGCTCAATAATGTCGCACACTCAGTGCCAATTGTAATGCAAGAACATATAGTGAATCCGCACACTTAGTGCTATATGTATTCAACTCGCACACTTAGTGCTATATAATCAAACTCGCACACTTAGTGCTGTACAATTTTAAACCCGCACACTTAGTGCCAATCTTGTCACCGTGTCCATTTATACCCGCACACTTAGTGCCGAGACCAATACCTTATGTATTTTGCTGCCTTTATACATTCAACAATGGCATCATTCCATACACATACATTTCCATTTACACACCAACTCATTTAAACACATTTGCATATATATATTGATCATTTAAATCAACACCAAATATACGCTTAATGACTTACATTGTGTTGGGTAAAACAGATCGATCGACTACTCGATGACCTTCGTCTTTCCCTTGCTTGATTCTCCTTCTTTAACTCCTTGAGCTTAATCAATAAATCAACTAGTTTAACCCTCTTGCTAAACATTCATAATTCAATTACACATGCATATGTATGTTTGTATATTCGCAACCATCCTCACTTATTACCCATTTGGTCAACAATCTAAGCCAAGATAAGGCTTCAATATGGTTGCCTCTAACCGAATACATGCACACCAATCTACTTCCTTTGGCGAATATGCATGTCTATGTGGAGGCTAATTTTACACTTAATACTACACAAAAAAACAGCATACATTTTCCCAATTAACGCATTACATATTGTAGTTCTATACACATCTCTCATTTATTTCATAACAGAAACAACATCACAAGCAAATAGACACCTTAAAATAGTAAACATGTCATACCAATTCATCATGTGCAAACATATATTCATGTAGGTGCAATGGCGAATTCTCAAGTGGCTTATATCCAAATATACACACATATCCAAAGCTTAAATCTTACTTACCATGCAACATGCATGAATCATACTTATGGATACAACATGGCCGAATACCACAACACCATACCGTTTCAATTTGGTCATGGTTAAACAAAGAACTTAGTATCTCATTCAAAAATGCTAAAAGAAAATTTAAGAATCCTCAATCTACCATCACATGAATCATTATCAAGCTTGATATTTAGCATGCAATGGCATTAACACCATATTCACTTTGGCCGAATTTCATTCCCATGACATAACAAAGATTTGGACCATGGGCTAACAAGAACATCAAGCTAGCAACTAAAATATACATGAATCTCATGGCAAAACATCAAACTTACCTTAATCTAGGTACAAGTATGGCCAAACCTCCTCCTAAACCTCTTCCAAACCAACATGAAACAAGAATTCCTTCCTTCTTCCTTAGAATTTTCAGCCCAAAGGAAATGAAAAATGATGAACAAAAATTCTTCTTTCTTTCTCCACACTCACGGCAACAAGGGGCATCCAAGCTCATCTTTCTTTTTTTTTTTCATTTTTATGCTTATTTTATTATAATACTTCCTACATAACTCACTAGCCAAACATGTTGGAAACATGTTTTCCCTTGCCCATCATGCCCACCTTGGCCGGCCACTATAGTCAAATTTGGGGAAATTTGACATGCAAGGACAACATTTCCTAGTGTGCATCAATAGACCACTTCCACATTTGCCTATCTCAATTCTAAATTTTCTCACACAAGTCCTTTCTAGTGAAATTCACCTTTATAACACTAAATCAATCATCATAAAATGTCATACATGAGCACACACATATTATAGGCATCATAATAAATTTTTAATTATTTTTATGCCTCGATTTTGTGGTCCCGAAACCACATTCCGACTAGGGTCAATTTTGGGCTGTTACACTCGTTCTGCTGTCTATGATCTACTCGATAAAGCCGCACACTTAACATTAATGATTATTCGAAAATATACAGTAAGTCCGCACACTTAGTGCTTAATATTCAAACTCGCACACTTAGTGCTATACAATTCAAACTCGCACACTTAGTGCTATACAATTAAACTCGCACACTTAGTGCCAAAATCAGCAACTCAATACATCTCACTTCTTTTTTACACTCGATAAATTTTGTCACTTCATGCATTTATATATCATTCCATTCGGCATAAGTACATAGGTATTATGATTATTTATATCAACACAAAATATATGCTTAATAACTTACCTTGTGTTGGGTAAAACGGTTCTAACCCGGCTACTCAATGTCCTTTCCTTTGCCTTTGCTTGATTCTCCTCCTTTAACTTCTTGAGCTTAATCAACAAATTAACTAGTTTAACCGTCTTGCTAAATATTTATATCAAAATATTAATGATTTCATATCATAGGAGATACATGACTAATTCTTATCTTCCTACCATATGTTTTTGAGCTATTCGACTAATAACCATATGCTATCGCCCTACTATCAATAATTCAATCACACATGCATATATATATATATATATGGCCGAATGTGCAAAGCTTAGACTCAACATCACCTATGCTCTTAATTTAATGGCCGAATATGCATACATATATACATGATATCAACTATACTATCATCTTTAATTCACTTAAACACAAAATTTCATCTCATGAACACTTGACCGAATTCTTCCTAATCTAGCATGGCTTCACATATATTTATAACATCCTACAAATCCACATATACCACATTTCTACATAAATTTTCTTTTACTTTTCCACTACTTCCATTCACAACATCAAAAGCACCATACACATGTATCATTACAAAGCTTCACACTTAGCATGCAAATGACATCAACACAAATCCACCTTAGCCGAAACTTAACTCATCTTCATGCCTCATCACCACAACATCAAACATCAACCAAGAAGACAACACCCATGGCCGAATATCATCTCCATCCCATAGCAAAGATTTAAACCATGGGCTAGGTAGAACTCAAACTAACAACTAAAAACATGCATGAATCACATGGACAACATCAAACATACCTTAGTCTAGCAAACTACCATAGCTGATTTTCTCAAGCTCTCCCCCCTTTCTTTTTAGAACATTTGGCCAAGGAAGAAAAATGTGAAAGGATGGACACTTTTTTTTTCCTTTGTTTTCATCATATTCCTTTTTTTCATTATTTTATTCTTTCTAACATAACCACTAACCCAACATGTTTGCAACATGTTTCCACTCATAGCATGGCCGGCCACCATGCCTAAATTTTGGGTAAATTGACATGCAAACCCATCATTTTCACAACATGCATTAATAGACCACTTTACATTTGCCTAGGACATTTCTAAATTTTCTCACACAAGTCCTATTTAATAAAATTCACTTACAAATAACAAAATGTAACATCCTGATTTTCGGGTTTATTCGCGATTTGCAATATTTTGTAAAGATTTTTTTTTAATTTTGTATTTGGATGTGGAATTAGTATTTTGAGTAGGTAAATGGGCTTATAGAAGGCCCATGAGTTGGCCAAAACCCAGTTGAATTTTTGGAATGTTAGACTTAGGAGTTAGGGGTTACGCTAAGTGGCCTTAAGTGGAGTGATGGGTAAATTGCATCACAAATGAGCCTTTGGTAAAGTGGCTAAGTGACGCCACTAGGGAGCTATAAAGGTGGCGTGTAAGTGTTGGGGAAGACTTGGGATCGATTCCTTTGTTGGCAAATAGATGCATTTATTTTTAAGTGCGGGAGGGTAAGTGTTGGAGTTCGTGGATTCGCTAGAGGAGAGCTGGATCGGTTTAAATGCTTGGATTAAGGAGTGATAAGGGGAGAGATTTAAGGGATTGGGATGAGGCTAGGAGTTAGCCAAATGGTGGGAATTGAAGAGGGAAAATCGGCAGGGGGATTATGAGGTTAGTATTTCGGCACTTAGGAAATTGTTGGTGTCGTTTTCTTCTGCTTTTACACCTTAGGATTGTTCTTTTCTCTCTTTTTCCTCTCTAGCCGAAACTACCACCTCCCCTATTCCTCTTATTCTATTTTTTCTTCTTCAAAACTATTCATCATACCTGCTATTCATCAATACTTTTGCTGAATCCATAAAAGCCGAAATCCTGTGATCACTGCTTGTGCTGATTTCTTCAAAGCCAGGTTCCCCTATGTTCTTTTGCTTTTATTAATTTACAATTATCTTTTCTTAATCCTAGATTCCTGACCGCAATTCTACTTCAAGGTTGTAGCCCCACACTATCATCTTCTTCATCACACAAAAGCCGAAAAACCATAGATTTGGGGGCTTGTAGCCGAAACTACAAGACTTTGGGGAATCGAGTTCTACCGTCGCTTGATAGATAAATCTACACTAGATTGCGTGGAAATCAAGTGGGAGTAAGGGGTAAGTACGTATCATCTCAGATCTGTTCTTATTTTGCAAAGTTAAGAAAAGCCGAAGTCCCTAAAATTAGGGAGGCTGTCGATTTGGGCATGTGGCTCTAAGGGTTGTTAACGGTTGTTTTCTTTCATTGGTTAGTGCCTTCTTAAGTGTGGGATTGAAAGCGTGAATCATTGGAGCAATCGGATTCGGAGCTAGCTGTCGATTTTGGCGACAAAGGTAAGGTACCCAAGGGCCATTGTGGATGGTGGCTGAATGTGTAAGTGATGATAATAGGTAGTTTCGATTTGGTTTAATACAACATGGTCTAACCTATAAGTGGTTGATTATAGGGGAAATTGCATAGGAGATCTCGTCAAGGAATATCGCAAATTAGGTGTGTACCTAGAACACCCTTTCTTAGTTCAATTTAAGAAAGCGAAATGTCAAATTCGCATTTCATGGTCATGTGAGTATCTGAATGCTCTCAAGGCATAGAGTAATTGTTAGATCCGCACCGCAAGGTGGTAAGCACGTTCAGCGACGCGTTTTGGCGTATTTCGGAAAAAGGGGCTCGGTAATAAAATTGGGCCCAATGGGCTTACGGACCAATATGGGTAAGAGATGGGCAAATTAGCTTAGTTAGGTAGATGGTGGAATCAAATTGCGTAAAACTATGAAAAATTACTGAATTAGCTTGTGTAGTTACGTAGATCACGAAATTACCCTAAAGAGCAAAATTACCAATATACCCCTAGGGTTTAAATTGGTGAATCGCATGATTGATCAATGTTGTATTTTACATGATATGCTTTTATTAATATCTGTTGCATGGGGTTGGGGTATTAATGGAGGAAGTCTTGAAAGTGGTTCATCCACATCGGAGGCTTTGCCTCAATCGACTAAATTTGAGCGGCGTTGTCGCAAGCTGTGGTGTGTAGGGTGGGTGGGTTGAGATATTCCCACAAGGTGTGTAGGGTGGTATGGGGCGGTGTAGCGGTTGGTGGGTTGAGTAGTCTCCCAGATGGGCTTGCATTCATTATTACCGATGTTACTCATGTTACTGAACTGGGCCTATGGGCCACACTGTTATGTAAAAAGGGGCTAAGGCCTTGCTATCAGATTCGAAAAGGGCTTTGGCCTACTGTGTACTGTTATCTGAATAGGGCTTAGGCCCAATGGGCTCGAGCTGAATTGGGCTTTGGATGGGTTTCTGTATACACTGAGTTTTCCCAAACTCACCCCCTTCCTCTTCCATCCTTGCAGGTGAGCCCTAGAATTGGTGGACTTGGAGATGGGCAGGATTCAGAGTGGCCATGAAGATTAATTGCCGATTTTAAAGAAGTTTAGCCTTTAATTTGGATTATTTTATTTTTATTATGCTTAAAGTTGAAATAAGGCCGCTATTTTTAATTACTTTTATTGTGGGGATTATTAAACTGGCTAGCACTAGGGTTCGTTTTATAAAATCTACTTGTTTTTAAAAAGATCACGATGACGCGCAAAGTTTCCGCAAAGTAAATGTTTTCCCAAGAAAAATAAATAATTTAAGCAAACGTTTTGCATTCTTAATCATTATCTTAAGATGGTCATAATCAAACGGTTTTCTCAAAATTATACGAGATGTTAGAGTGTGGCAATGGCGGTGTGCATGTCTAGGATTGGATCCAAGAGAGCTTGGTACTTAGCGGTCTGACGGACTCACCTCCTCTTCTTCCCGGTTTCCTACACAGTGCGACTTCCATTCACTTTAACTTACTTTTAAAAGTGTCTTTTACAACACCAACTCAACTTTTCCAAACTAAGTGTTTTGAACGCATCAATGTGGCGATCGGACCAGTCATAACATCCGTGCCGGGTTTGGGGTGTTACATTTAGTGGTATCAGAGCCTGGTTGCAACAACTCGGCTGTGGATCGGGTCCGAAAATCTTTTAAAAAAAAACTTGGGCCTAAGAAGGGTATTTTTGGAAATGGTAAGTTTTTCGAAGATGTTCAAGTTTTTCTATTTGTTAAACGGGGTTAAATCAATAGTTTTAAAATAAAAGTGTTTTCAAATGAAATCTTTTTATTTTCAGTAAACAAAAAACATGGTTTTTAAATTATTTTTTTTTCATGGACTGATAAGGAAGTGGCACACTGAATCCCCGGCACCAAGTCTGTAAGTGATCTTTTTCTGCTTTAAATATTTATATAGAACTGCATCTTGTAAATAACACCGCAGATAATCTTGAGCCTTAGAGATAGAGCTATTGATGATGTAGTATTAGGACTACAAGATGGGAACCGTAGCTAAATTATGATTGCGCGAAATAACTCAAACTCTATCTGCTCATAAGATATTCGTAATAAACAAGTGAAACCATAAACTAATGTCATAAAATTTGTAATCGATAAATCGTTATGAGTACAAGGGCTACTCGAGGAAGAGGCCGTGGTCGAGGCCGAGGTAGCACTCAAGCCGGATCTGCGTCATCCGAACACATGCCGGTGGCGGGTACGCCCAC
Source organism: Gossypium arboreum (assembly GCF_025698485.1). Lineage (NCBI taxonomy): Eukaryota > Viridiplantae > Streptophyta > Magnoliopsida > Malvales > Malvaceae > Gossypium > Gossypium arboreum. The sequence continues at coordinate 36,633,592 of NC_069076.1, forward strand.
CACCGATTAATGAAAATGGGCCGTATGACCGGGCTGCAGGGATGACGCTTTGTCTCGTGCCATGTTGAGGGTTTTGGAAAGGGTGGTCGAGCTAACGTCGGGCCCATGAATAGGGGTCCATTTCGAACGACTTCGCCAACGGATTTGAGATTTTTAGGGGTGTATCCGAGTGGCCCCAAATGTGGTGAAGTCTTGGTTGGAAGCCACAGAGCGGATCATGGATGACTGGACTTTCAGAGAGCGAAGTTGAAAGGGCGATGTCGTTCTGTGCGGGATGAAGCGTGTCGGTGGTGGATTCTTGTGAGAGAAGGTACCCGGTGAGAGGGTAACATGGGAGTTGTTCAAACAGACCTTTAAGGCAAAATATGTGGGAGCTAGCTATGTAGATGCACGCGAAAGGAGTTCTGAATCGACTCGTGGAAATAAGACCATTCTTTGAATATGAGGCGGAGTTTCTACGATTGAGTCGGTATGCTAATGGCATCGTTTCCACTTGAATACAAGCGGAGCGTCACGTTTTGAGGATGGCCTTAGAGATGAGTTAAGGGTGCTCATAGCTCATGAGAGGGAGCGAGATTTATTTGCCTTTGGTAGAGAAGGCTAAGATAGCCGAGGAAGTGAAGCAAAACGAACGGAGGAATCGTGATAAGGATCGAATCGGTTCGGGAGGATGCTAGACCGGTGGTCTTTGTAAACGAAATGTTAAGAGAGCTAGGATGGAGGAACCGGTTCGGCGATTCCGGTGAACACAGTAGACCGCAAGCTTGTAGAGATTGCGGCGAGAATGCATCAAGGAGAGTCTTTGAAGCGTTCGGGCTTGTTTTCGTTGTGGGTCTAAGGAGCATAGGATTAAGGATTGTCCTAGGAGGGCCACTCGTGCTCGGTGGCGAACAAGGGGCCGAGCGACCGGCTCAACTCTGTGAGGGATGGACCGCCGCGCCAAGAGGTCGTGGACAAGGTCGCGGTGGTAATGGCCGTGGACGTGGGGCACCCTTAGGGTATTGGTAACGCGGATGCTCGTCACCCGACTTTGGTGTATCTTGCTCGTCATGCGAGAAGGGTGACGGCCTTTTGATGTCATAACTGCACGTTTTTATCTATGGTGTACCTTATACTGCTCTGATTGATGTGGGATCAACCCATTCGTATGTGGCATATAATATTTCTGGGGCACTGGGCGTGCACTTCGAGGAGACTGTATGTGGGGTGTCTGTGATAAGTCCTTTAGGTCATTCGGTTAAAGTAGAGAAACTCTTCAAGGAGGTGCCTCTGGGGATTCAAGGCAGGGTTTTCTGTGGGGATTTGATGGAGTTACCATTTGAAGAATTCGATTTGATACTAGGGATGGATTGGTTGACCAAGCATAAGGCAACTTTGGATTGTGCAGCTAAGAGGATGGTGTTAAGAACTGTCGATGATGAAGAGGTTATGATTATTGAAGAACGAAAGGATTACTTATCCAATATAGTATCGGCGTTGAGGGTTGAGAAACTGATGCGCAAGGGATGCGAGGCATATCTGGCTTTGGTAAGTCAAGTGGCGAGGATCGATTGTGGAGACCATCGAGGCTGTTAGGGAATTCTGGATGTTTTTAGGAAGAGCTTCTGGATTACCTCCCAATCGGAAGTTGAGTTTGGAATCGATTTATTACGGGAACAGCTCCGATATCTATTGCACCCTATAGGATGGCACCAAGGAGTTGGTGGAATCAAGGCTCAAATTCAAGAGCTATTAGATAGAGGTTTCATTAGGCCTAGTGTGTCTCCTTGGGGAGCACCGGTCTGTTGTGAAGAAGAAGGATGTAATGATGCGATGTGCATCGATTATCGCCATTGAACAAACCGACGATTAAGAATAAGTATCCACTACCAAGGATTGATGACTGTTCGATCAACTTAGGGAGCTTGGTATTCTCCAAAATCGATCTTCATTCGGATACCATCGCCTAAGGGTAAAGAAGGGATATTCATAAGACAAAGATTTGAACTCGATATGGACATTATGAGTTTGTGGTCATGCCGTTTGGGCTGACAAACGCACCTGCAGCTTTTATGGATCTGATGAATCGAGTATTCCAACCTTACTTGGATCGGTTTGTAGTCGTCTTTATCGACGATATCTTGGTATACTCTAAAACGGAGGCGAAGCATGATGAGCATCTCCGTATTGTGCTGCAAGTGTTAAGGGAAAAGGAGCTCTATGCGAAATTTAGCAAGTGTGAATTCTGGTTGAGGGAGGTAACCTTCCTAGGACATGTGGTCTCTGCCGAGGGGATTAAGGTGGATCCTCGTAAAATCGGAGCGATTCTGGAATGGAAGCCACCTAGGTTAGTATCAGAAATTCGGAGTTTCCTAGGGTTGGCAGGTTACTACAGAAGGTTTGTGGAGGGTTTCTCGGTGATGGCGGCGCCCTTGACAAAACTCATAAGGAAAGGAGTACCATTTGTCTGGACCGAGAAACAGCAAAAAGCTTTTGATCGGTTGAAAAAGGTATTGACTGAAGCGCCAGTGTTGATTCAACCGGTGTCTGGGAAGGACTTCACCATATATAGCGATCGTCGCACGTGGGGTTGGTTGCATCGATGCAAGAGGGAAGGTGGTCGCCACGCATCACGACGCCTTAAGGCTCATGAGGTGAATTACCCCACGCATGATTTGGAGCTAGCGGTGATTTTTGCGTTAAAATTTGGAGACATTACTTATATGGGGAGAAGTGCATCATATACACAGATCATAAGAGCTTAAAGTATTTGTTGACTCAGAAGGAGTTAAACCTTAGGCAACGAAGGTGGGTGGAGTTGCTTAAAGACTACGACTGTTCGATAGAGTACCACCCAGGAAAGGCTAATGTGGTGGCGGATGCATTGAGTCGAAGGGTTGTTACGGATTTGTGACTTTGTTCGCACGATTAAGTCTATACGATGATGGAAGCTTGTTGGCAGAACTGCAAGTAAGGCCTACTTGGACTGAACAGATTAAGGAAAAACAGTTGAAGGACGATTCATTAGCTCTTCGGTTCCAGCAAGTTAAGAGTGGTGAGAACGAGGACTTTGGGTTGAACAGTGAAGGAGTTACGTGTTTTCGTGGAAGGGTTTGTATTCCAAAGGACCCTGAATTGAGGCGATTAATTCTAAAAGAGGCTCATGGTGGACTCGTGCCATGCATCTGGAGGAATAAGTTATACCGAGACTTGCGAGAGGTGTCTTGGTGGCCGGATTAAAACGATAGGTGGACCGAATTTGTTGGGAAATGTCGACGTGCAAGAGAGTTAAGGTGAGCACCAACCGCCGTCGGGATTACTACAACCGGTGAAAATTCCACTATGGAAGTGGGAAAGAGTAACAATGGACTTTGTGAGTGGGTTACCTTTGACACCCACCAAGAAAGATTCGTGTGGGTAGTTATGGATAGGTTAACAAAATCGCTCATTTCATACATGTTCGCACCGACTACTCACCGCAAAAGTTGGCCAAGTTATATGTGGCGGAGGTAGTGCGATCGCATGGGGTGCCAGTGTCAATAATTTCTGATCGAGACCCTAGGTTTACGTCTCGATTTTGGCAGAAGTTGCAAGAAGCGTTGGGAACACGATTGGATTTTAGCACTGCTTTTCACCCCGCATGATGGACAATCGAGAAAGGGTTATTCAGGTTCTGGAAGATATGTTGAGAGGTTGTATCATCGATTTTCGTGGAAGTTGGGAGGACTACTTACCATTGGCGGAGTTTGCGTACAATAACAGCTACCAAGCAAGTATTCAGATGGCACCATATGAAGCGCTTTATGGGCGAAGATGTCGTACGCCGACGTGTTGGACAGAGTTGGGTGAACGACGAGTGCTTGGACCGAAATTGGTGGCAGACACTGAAAGCAAGGTTAAGCTGATAAGGGGTCGGTTAAAGGAGGCATCCGATAGATAGAAGTCGTATGCAGATTTGAAGCGTAAAGAGATTGAGTTCGCTGTGGGGGATATGGTTTTCTTGAAGGTTTCCCATTTTAAGAAAATTTTGAGATTTGGTAAGAAGGGTAAGTTGAGCCCACGGTTTATTGGGCCTTACCAAATTGTTAAGCGGGTTGGACCAAATGGCTTATCAGCTAGAGTTACCACTGTAATCGCATCGTATCCACGACGTTTTCATGTATCCATCCGAGGCGGTATCGATCGACCCAACTCATATCATACCGATTCTTTGAAATCGAGGTGCAATCGGATTTAACTTTCAAGAGGAACTGTGCAAATACTTGATCGTGACGTCAAGATGTTGAGAAGGAAATCAGTTCCACTAGTGAAAGTACTTTGGAGAAACCATGGCAAGGAAGAAGCTACCTGGGAGACTGAGGAGGCTATGCGTCAACAGTACCTTCAACTGTTCTGATAAGGTAAAATTTCGAGGTCGAAATTTCTTTAAGGAGGGTAGAGTTGTAACGTCCTGATTTTCGGGTTTATTCGCGATTTGCAATATTTTGTAAAGATTTTTTTTTAATTTTGTATTTGGATGTGGAATTAGTATTTTGAGTAGGTAAATGGGCTTATAGAAGGCCCATGAGTTGGCCAAAACCAGTTGAATATTTGGAATGTTAGACTTAGGAGTTAGGGGTTACGGCTAAGTGGCCTTAAGTGGAGTGATGGGTAAATTGCATCACAAATGAGCCTTTGGTAAAGTGGCTAAGGACGCCACTAGGGAGCTATAAAGGTGGCGTGTAAGTGTTGGGGAAGACTTGGGATCGATTCCTTTGTTGGCAAATAGATGCATTTATTTTTAAGTGCGGGAGGGGTAAGTGTTAGAGTTCGTGGATTACGCTAGAGGAGAGTTGGATCGGTTTAAATGCTTGGATTAAGGAGTGATAAGGGAGAGATTTAAGGATTGGGATGAGGCTAGGAGTTAGCGAATGGTGGGAATTGAAGAGGGAAAATCGGCAGGGGATTATGAGGTTAGTATTTGGCACTTAGGGTATTGTTGGTGCCGTTTTTTTCGCTTTTACACCTTAGGATTGTTCTTTTCTCTCTTTTTCCTCTCTAGTCGAAACTACCACCTCCCTATTCCTCTTCTTCTATTTTTTCTTCTTCAAAACTATTTATCATACCGCTATTCATCAATACTTTTGTCGAATCCATAAAAGCCGAAATCCCGTGATCTTTGCTTGCCGATTTCTTCAAAGCCGGGTTCCCTATGTTTTTTGCTTTTATTAATTTACAATTATCTTTTCTTAATCCTAGATTCCTGACCACAATTCTACTTCAAGGTTGTAGCCCCACACTATCATCTTCTTCATCACACAAAAGCCGAAAAACCATAGATTTGAGGGCTTGTAGCCGAAACTACAAGACTTTGGGGAATCGAGTTCTACCGTCATTTGATAGATAAATCTACACTAGATTGTGTGGAAATCAAGTGGGAGTAAGGGGTAAGTACGTATCATCTCAGATCTGTTCTTATTTTGCAAAGTTAAGAAAAGTCAAGTCCCTAAAATTAGGGAGGTCATCGATTTGGGCATGTGGCTCTAAGGGTTGTTAACGGTTGTTTTCTTTCATTGGTTAGTGCCTTCTTAAGTGTGGGATTGAAAGCGTGAATCATTGGAGCAATCGGAGTCGGAGCTAGCTATCGATTTTGGCGACAAAGGTAAGGTACCGAAGGGCCATTGTGGATGGTGGCCGAATGTGTAAGTGATGATAATAGGTAGTTTCGATTTGGTTTAATACAACATGGTCTAATCTATAAGTGGTTGATTATAAGGGAAATCGCGTAGGAGATCTCGTCAAGGAATATCGCAAATCAGGTATGTACCGAACACCTTTTCTTAGTTCAATTTAAAAAAGTTTAAATGCCAAATTCCGGCATTTCATGGTCATGTGAGTATGCGAATGCTCTCAAGGCATAGAGTAATTGTTAGATCTGGCACCGCAAGGTGGTAAGCACGTTCAGCGTGACGTTTTGGCGTATTCGAAAAAAGGGCTCGATGGCCAAAAGCGGGCCCAATGGGCTTACGGACCAATATGGGTAAGAGATGGGCAAATTAGCGGTTAGGTAGATGGTGGAATCAAATTGCGTAAAGCGTGAAAAATTATGAATTAGCTTGTGTAGTTACGTAGATCACGAAATTACCCTAAAGAGCAAAATTACCAATATACCCCTAGGGTTTAAATTGGTGAATCGCATGATTGATCAATGTTGTATTTTACATGATATGCTTTTATTAATATCATTGCATGGGGTTGGGGTATTAATGGAGGAAGTATGAAAGTGGTTCATCCACATCTTTGGAGGCTTTGCCTCAATCGATTGAAAATTTGACGTTCTGCAAGCTGTGTGTGTGTGAAATTTGGGTGGGTTGAGATATTCCCACAAGGTGTGTAGGGCTTTGATGCAGGCGATGTAGCGGTTGGTGGGTTGAGTAGTCTCCCTGGATGGGCTTGCATTCATTATTACCGATGTTACTCATGTTATCGAGGCGGGCCTATGGGCCACATTGTTATGTAAAAAGGGCTAAGGCCTTGCTCATGTGATTCGAAAAGGGCTTTCCCCTCTGTGTATTGATATCTGAATAGGGCTTAGCCCAATGGGCTCGAGCTGAATTGGGCTTTGGATGGGTTTCAGATACACCGAGTTTTCCCAAACTCACCCCCTTCCTCTTCCATCCTTGCAGGTGAGCCCTAGAATTGGTGGACTTGGAGCTGGGCGGGATTCAGAGTGGCCATGAAGATTAATTGCCGATTTTAAAGAAGTTTAGCCTTTAATTTGGATTATTTTATTTTTATTATGCTTAAAGTTGTAATAAGGCCGCTATTTTTAATTACTTTTATTGTGGGGATTATTAAACTGGCTAGCACTAGGGTTCGTTTTATAAAATCTACTTGTTTTTAAAAAGATCACGATGACGCGTAAAGTTTCCGCAAAGTAAATGTTTTCCCAAGAAAAATAAATAATTTAAGTAAATGTTTTGCAACCTTAATCATTTTCTTAAGATGGTCATAATCAAACGGTTTTCTCAAAATTATACGAGATGTTAGAGTGTGGCAATGGCGGTGTGCATGTCTAGGATTGGATCCGAAGAGAGCTTGGTACTTAAGCAGTCTAACGGACTCACCTCCTCTTCTTCCTGGTTTCCTACCTGGTGCGCAGCTTCCATTCACTTTAACTTACATTTAAAAGTGTCTTTTACAACACCAACTCAGCTTTTCCAAACTAAGTGTTTTGAACGCATCAATGAGGCGCATCAGATCCAGTCATAACATCCAGGCCGGGTTTGAGGTGTTACACAAAATCCAAACATGAAATTTTCACACATGCATATGTACATATAATGAGCATCAACTATGACCGTTAATTATTTTTATGACTCGGTTTAGCGGTCCCGAAACCATTTTCCCACTAGGGTCAATTTAGGGCTGTCACAACTCTCCCCCACTTAAGAAATTTTCGTCCCGAAAATCTTACCGGTAAATAGGTTTGGGTATCGTTCTTTCACAGAATTCTCAGGTTCCCAAGTAGCTTCTTCCATTCCGTGTTTGAGCCATAACACTTTCACTAACGGAACCCTTTTGTTTCGCAACTCTTTCACTTCACGAGCTAGGATATGGATCGGTTCTTCTTCATAACTCATATCGGCTTGAATTTCAATCTCGGAGGGGTTTATTACATGCGAAGGATCGGATCGGTAACGTCGAAGCATCGAAACATGAAAAACGTTATGAATCCTTTCAAGTTCAGGGGGCAAGATCAATCTATACGCAACTGGACCAATTCGTTCAGAGATTTCGTACGGCCCAATGAACCTCGGACTTAGTTTGCCCTTACGGCCAAATCTGAATATCTTTTTCCAAGGTGAGACCTTAAGAAACACTTTGTCTCCCACCTGATACTCAATATCCTTTCGTTTTAAATCCGCATACGATTTCTGACGGTCTGTGGCTGCCTTCAGACTTTCACGAATTATTTTTACTTTCTGTTTAGCATCTTTAATCAAATCCATTCCGAAAATTTTACTTTCACCGAGCTCGGTCCAAAACAATGGTGTACGGCATTTTCGACCGTACAAAGCCTCGTAAGGCGCCATCTTAATGCTTGACTGAAAACTATTGTTGTAAGTCAATTCAATCAAAGGTAAATACCGTTCCCATGAACCACTAAACTCGAGGATGCAACATCTCAACATATCTTCAAGTATCTGAATTATCCGCTTGGATTGACCATCGGTTTGGAGGTGAAAAGCGGTGCTAAAATGCAACTTGGTACCCAAGGCTTCTTGAAATTTCTTCCAAAATCATGAGGTGAATCTCGGATCTCTATCCGACACAATAGAAATCGGTACCCCGTGTAATCTCACAATCTGAGAAACATACAATTCAGCTAGTTTGTCCAATGAAAAATCCGTACGTACGGGGATAAAATGAGCTGACTTAGTCAGTCTATCAACAACAACCCAAATCGCATCTTTCTTACTTGTCGACAATGGCAACCGGACACAAAATCCATCGTGACTCGATCCCATTTCCATTCGGTATCATGATCGGTGAAGTAAACCCAGAGGCACTTGATGTTCCGCCTTTACTTGCGACATATTAAACACTTCGAAACAAAATAAAAAATGTCTCGTTTCATACCATGCCACCAAAACTGACGTCTCAGATCGTTGTACATTTTCGTACTCCCCGGGTGAATTGACATTCGGCTACAATGAGCTTCGTTCAGAATCATCGAAATGAGTTCTAAATTTCTTGGAACACACAACCGACTTCTGAACCTCAAACAATCGTCATCATCAATTTGAAACTCTGATTCCATATTCGGAACACATTCAGCCCGTTTTGCAACCAATTCATCATCGACTTTTTGACCTTCACAAATTTGAGGAATCAACAATGGTTTGGCCTTTAATTCCACCACTAACGCATTGTCGGATAAAACAGACAAGTGTACATTCATCGCTCGTAAAGCAAACAGTGATTTACGACTTAAGGCATCCGCAACCATATTAGCCTTTCCCGGGTGATAGTCAATGACAAGCTCATAATCTTTTAACAACTCGAGCCAACGTCTTTGTCGCAGATTTAAGTCTTTTTGAGTCATCAAATATTTGAGACTTTTGTGATCCGAAAATACATGGCACTTCTCACCAAATAAGTAATGTCGCCATATTTTCAAAGTGAATACGATGGCAGCTAATTCGAGATCATGGGTCGGATAATTTTTCTCATGTGGCTTTAATTGTCTCGATGCATAGGCCACAACTCGACCTTGTTGTATCAATACGCAACCCAACCCAAGCAGGGAGGCATCACTATAGATGACAAATTCCTTGCCTGATTGGGGCTGCACTAGAATTGGAGCTTCAGTCAAATAGGTTTTCAGTTGATCAAAACTTTTCTGACATTTTTCCGTCCATTCGAACTTAACATCTTTTTGAAGTAGCTTCGTTATTGGTGTGGCTATCGTCGAGAAACCTTTTACAAACCGTCGGTAGTAGCCGACAAGTCCCAAAAAGCTCCGAACCTCAGTAATATTTCTGAGGCTTCCGATTAAGTATGGCTAAAATTTTGCTCGGGTCCACTCGAATACCCGGCGGATACCACATGACCTAAGAAGCTAACCTCTCTTAACCGTAACTCACACTTCATCGAACTTAGCATATAGTCGCTTATCCCGTAAAATTTGCAACACTAACCTCGGTGCTCAGCGTGTTCGGTCTCATCTCTTGAATAGACCAAGATGTCATCAATAAACACAACTACTGAACTGGTCCAAATCATCGCTCAAGATCCGATTCATCAAATCCATAAATACCGCAGGGCATTAGTGAGCCCAAACGGCATCACTAAGAACTCAGAGTGGCCGTATCTCATTCTCGAAAGCGGTTTTGGGTATATCCGAATCTCGAATCCAAGAATCGATAATAACCCGATCTAAAATCTATCTTTGAAAACACTGAGGCTCCCTTTAGTTGATCAAACAAACCATCAATACGCGGTAACGGATATTTATTCTTTATGGTCACTTTATTCACCTGACGATAGTCGATGCACAACCTCATGGTTCCGTCCTTCTTTTTCACAAACAATACTGGTGCACCCCAAGGTGAGAAACTTGGTCGAGCAAAACCTCTATCCGTCAATTCTTGCAACTGAGCTTTCAACTCTTTCAACTCGGTTGGTGCCATACGATACGGAGCTATCAAAATCGGCGTAGTCCCAAGTACAAGCTCAATGCCAAACTCTACCTCCCGAACAGGTGGTAAACCTGGTAATTCTTCAGGAAAAACGTCTGGGTATTCACAAACCACCGGCACAGATTCGGGTTTCCTTTCTAACTCTTTGTCATCAAGTACATACGCAAGGTATGCTTCGCACCCTTTTCTTACATATTTCTGAGCCAACATTGATGATATTACAGCTGGCAACCCCTTTAAGTCCGTAGACTCAACTCGGATTATCTCGTTATTTGCGCACCTTAAATCAATGGTTTTTCTTTTGCAACTCACCACTGCGTCATATACGGTCAACCAGTCCATACCAAGAATAACATCAAATTCATCAAATGGTAAAAAGCATCAAATCGGCCGGAAAACAGGATTCTCGGATCATTAGAGGGCATCTATTACACACTTTGTCAACAAGCGCATATTGACATAATTTCACGCACATTTATGATTACATGCTCTCAACTAGCCAAGCCTCCATTGACATCTCGTATGATATTCGATATGATATTTGATGCATCTCCACACATCATTTTATCTTCATTTAAATTATACTAATAATAGCATTTCATCTACTCCACAATAATATTATGTTCCTACTTCAAATATAATCACCACATAGGTTCAAGACTTACCAAGCCCAGCCCAAATATAAACATAACATCTATTCCTTATGAACTCAAAATATCTACTGCTCATTGCCTATGATCTACTCGATAAAGTCGCACACTTAACGTTAATGATTATCCGAAAATATACAGTAAGTCCGCACACTTAGTGCTTAATATTCAAACTCGCACACTTAGTGCTATACAATTCAAACTCGCACACTTAGTGCTATACAATTCAAACTCGCACACTTAGTGCTATACAATTAAACTCGCATGCTTAGTGCCAAAATCAGCATCTCAATACATCTCACTTCTTTTTTACACTCGATAAATTTTGTCACTTCATGCATTTATATATCATTCCATTCGGCATAAGTACATAGGTATTATGATTATTTATATCAACACAAAATATATGCTTAATAACTTACCTTGTGTTGGGTAAAACGGTTCTAACCCGGCTACTCGATGTCCTTTCCTTTTCCTTTGCTTGATTCTCCTCCTTTAACTTCTTGAGCTTAATCAACAAATTAACTAGTTTAACCGTCTTGCTAAATATTTATATCAAAATATTAATGATTTCATATCATAGGAGATACATGACTAATTCTTATCTTCCTACCATATGTTTTTGAGCTATTCGACTAATAACCATATGCTATCGCCCTACTATCAATAATTCAATCACACATGCATATATATATATATATGGACGAATGTGCAAAGCTTAAACTCAACATCACCTATGCTCTTAATTTGATGGCCGAATATGCATACATATATACATGATATCAACTATACTATCATCTTTAATTCACCTAAACACAAAATTTCATCTCATGAACACTTGACCGAATTCTTCCTAATCTAGCATGGCTTCACATATATTTATAACATCCAACAAATCCACATATACCACATTTCTACATAAATTTTCTTTTACTTTTCCACTACTTCCATTCACAACATCAAAAGCACCATACACATGTATCATTACAAAGCTTCACACTTAGCATGCAAATGACATCAACACAAATCCACCTTAGCTGAAACTTAACTCATCTTCATGCCTCATCACCACAACAACAAACATCAACCAAGAAGACAACTGTAACACCCCTAACTCGTGACCGACGCCGGTGTCGGACACGAGGGGTTAACGGCCAAATCCTCTCTAGATACCAACCAATTTGACATTACCAGTCAGGCTGGAAAACTGCGTCACCGTTGCCTTAAAAATCATATCTCGAGTTTCAAAACTCGGAAACTGGTTTCGTAAATTTTCCCTGAATTTAGACTCATATACCCATCCATGGATTTATTTTTAGAATTTTTCGTTGGGCCAATTGGTACAGTTTATTAGTTAAAGTCACCCATGTTACAGGGATCGACTGCTCTGACCTTCGTGCGTTACAACTTGGATATCTCTCTGTACAGGGCTTTAATACTGGTTCCGTTTGTTTCTAATGAAACTAGACTCAAAATGGAATCGGTACATATAAGGCATGACTCCTAATTCTTTCTGGATAATTTATGGTAAATTTTCAAAGTTGCGACAGGGGACCCAGAAACCATTCTGGCCCTGTCTCACGAGAACTTTAATATTTCTCAGTATACTGCTCATATGGTCGTTTCGTTTCATCCATATAAAATAGATTCATCAAGGTTCAGTTCCATAATTTACTCACTATTTAATTCTACTTCTACTATTTTAGTGATTTTTCAATCTCATCTCACTGCTGCTGTCCGCAACAGTTACTGCATGAGACTATGCCAATTTCATGAATTTTCCTTGGCCTTAATCATCCATCATACATGACACAAATTATGGCCACCTTATCAAAATTAGAGTTTCTAAGACTCGTGGCTATAGGCTCTAGCATCCCACTCGACGACCACCTAGGCCATTTTCGCATGGCTTAAAGTTTACAACCCACAGTTCGACAAAATATAATAGCCTATACATGCCAAATGTTCTACAACAACAAAAACAATACCACAAGATTTCAGCCGTTGTGATGACTTCAGCGACGGTTCGATCACGCAAACAATACGAGTCCGAGAGACCTAAAATGGGTGACAAGAAAACACCGAGTGAGTTTACAACTCAAGAAGTCATAAGCATTCATCAATCCACCGATAAAGTTACTACTACATGTACAACAAATGAGGCTAGGTACTCGTCCATATCGAATCTATACCATAATACCTCGGACCTTTCGGTCCAATCTGCACCAATTCATACATCCACATTTCATATTCTACACAACAAGATAATCAAGCATTTTTTACACATTAACTCATTTCACAAAGACTACCATACACATTTCAATCATCACATAGATTTAAGGCTTACCAATTTCAATCCCCAAGCATGAACGAATTCTCTATTCGTCATGAGCTCGAGGTACTTACCCGATCCGCTGTCCATACTCAATTCAATGGAGACACACCTCCATATATATAGAGTACGCACACACAGTGCTTACTACTCGATTTCGCACACTTAGTGCCACGTAATTTAAGCTCGCACACACAAAGTGCCATACCCTCGAACTCGCACACCCAAGGTCAGTATTTTTCCAGCTTGCACACTTAGTGCCAAATATTTCCAGCACGCACACTTAGTGCCATATGTTTCCAGCACGCACACTTAGTGCCATATATTTCCAGCACGCACACTTAGTGCCATATATTTCCAGCACGCACACTTAGTGCCAATCTCGTCACCATACACACGTATTGTTCAGACACATAGTGCCGAAAGCAAACTTTCTACACATTCCACTTTTTCTTTTACATTCAACAATTATCCTCATTCCATACACATACAATTTCATTTATACATATATATATAGCATTCCATTAAACACAATTGCATAGATTTTCCAATCATTTAAGCAATATCAAACATATGTGCTTAATGACTTACCTTGTCTTTGGGTAAATAATTCCAAGTCGGCTACTCGATGATCTTCGATTTCCCCTTGTTGGACGCCTCTCCTTTAGGATCTTGAGCTTAAACAAATAAATTAACTCATTCAACCGCTTTGGTACATATATTGGTATCCACATTTTAATGATCTTATGACATACGGAACGACATGGTAAAATTTTTATCTTACTACCTTACGTTCTTAGCTATTCGGCTAATAGCCTTATGCAATTACCATACTATCAATAATCCAATCATACATACACATATACATATTCGTATATTAGGTAACCACCCTTACTAATTACCCATTTTAGTCAATTTTATACAATCAAGGCAATATCATAAATGGGTATACTTATATAGCCGAATGTGCTAAATTTGATCTAACATCACCTATACACTTGATTGAATGGCCGAATACCTATACTATCAATTATAGTGTCACTTTTATTCTTTCAAGCACATAGTTTCCTCCCATGAACACTTGGCCGAATTTTCTTTTCTCTTCTAGCATAGCTTCACATCTCAAAATTAAGAGTTGCAAATTACAATTAGGTTACAACAATGCCCATAATTGACCGAATGCTTAAGCTCAACTAAGCCAAAAATTCATTCAACATCTTTTTAATTTGCCCTTCACTATTTCCTTCAATTCATCAAATACAAAGTGGTTTACATCTAATATTAAACCAAACTTGCTAGCACACAACATTCCTTAACCGAATGTTATAAACCCAAGCTACATATATTGTTCATTAAGATCCTTCGATGGCCACATTCGGCACCCCCCCCTTATGAACAAACCAATTTCAACCTTCAAAAGAAAAAAAAACATATGTACCAAGAGCTTCAACTACTTGGCCGAATATCAAACCTCCAAACAACAAAATTTAATCCATGAAATGAGTAGAACTTGAACTAATCACCTCATTTATACCTAAATTTCCAAGGATTTCAAAGTGCTTACCTCTTCCTAAGCATCATCCAAGCCAAATCATGAACCAAAGAATTCCATTCTTCTTCCTCCTTCAAGTCACGGCAATGGAGAAAAGATGAGCATTCTTTCTTTTTTTTTTCTTCTTTCTTCTTTTACTAACATTATTTTATCTCCAATGACCCATTCCTTATTATTAAAATCTAATTAAACATATATATTGCCCATCAATATCCCATCTTGGCCGCCACCATTAATAAATTGGGCAATTTGACATGCAAGTCCACCTTTGTGTTAACATGCACTAATAAGCCATTTAAAACTAGCCTATCATATTTCACCATGTCTCACATTGATCCCTATTTAATAATTTCTCATACAATTGGTAAAATTAGAGAATGAAACTTCCACATGTGCATGTACACACACAATAAGCATAGAATATAACAATTAATTATTTTTATGACTCGGTTTTGTGGTCTCGAAACCACTTTCCGACTAGGGTCAATTTTGGGCTGTCACAACAACACCCGTGGCCGAATATCATCTCCATCCCATAGCAAAGATTTAAACCATGGGCTAGGTAGAACTCAAACTAACAACTAAAAACATGCATGAATCTCATGGACAACATCAAACATACCTTAGTCTAGCAAACTACCATAGCTAATTTTCTCAAGCTCTCCCCCCCCTTCTTCTTAGAACATTCGGCCAAGGAAGAAAAATGTGAAAGGATGGACACTTTTTTTTCCTTTGTTTTCATCATATTCCTTTTTTTCATTATTTTATTCTTTCTAACATAACCACTAACCCAACATGTTTGCAACATGTTTCCACTCATAGCATGGCCGGCCACCATGCTTAAATTTTGGGTAAATTGACATGCAAACCCATCATTTTCACAACATGCATTAATAGACCACTTTACATTTGCCTAGCACATTTCTAAATTTTCTCACACAAGTCCTATTTAATAAAATTCACTTACAATTAACAAAATCCAAACATGAAATTTCACACATGCATATGTACATATAATGAGCATCAACTATGACGGTTAATTATTTTTATGAATCAGTTTAGCAGTCCCAAAACCACTTTCCAACTAGGGTCAATTTAGGGCTGTCACAATGCATGTGTTGTAACGCCCCAATTTTCGAGTTTTCTGTGTTTTTGTGGTTTTTAAAATTTGTGTGTGTTCTGGTTGGTTAAAATATATATTTTAGTAGGTTAGTGGGCCTTTGGAAGGCCCAAACTTAAGTTAAATCCGTGGTAGTCTTAGGAATTTTAATTTTATGAACAGGTGATGCAATTGGCGTTTGGGCTTTTAAGAGTAAAGGGGTAAAAGATGACACAAAAATGAGTGTAGTGTAGTGGCAAGGTGGCATAACTTAAGGGACAAGGAAGTGACGCCATAGAGGAAGCAAGGGGTCCAAGGTTCAAGTCTTGGCTCTTGTAATATATTTTGGTTTTTCTTTTCAATAAATCTGGAAGCAAGTAGCGCTTTAAAGTTTAATGTGTTGGGTTTATGACACAAATGAGTTGATGGCCTAGTGGTGGTGGCGTGAGTTGGCATGTGAGAGGACTTTGGTTCGAATCCCTCGGCACGCAAAGGTTGATTATTTTGCTATGTTGGGACGGCAAGAGTTGGTGTTGGTTTTAAACTCTAGTGATGGAGGGATCCCGCATCGGGAAGCTAACATAAAAGTAGATGGAGAGCTGGCTTTAAATAAAACAAACCATGAGGAGAGTAGGCATACCCTTCTTGGCTGATCCCTTTCAATTTGTGACGTGCTCGTTTGGGTTGGGCGTTAGCTAAGAGTGTTTGGAGCGCGGATTAACTGCAATCTCCTAACAGGTGTGTATTTCTCATTACTCTAGTAGTAGGGCGGCTATTTCGGGTCGCGATGGGCTGAAATGGGCCATGTGGTCCCAATGGGTCCGTAGGCCCAAGTGGATAAGTTGTAGAATTACTAAAATACCCTTATAGGGTAGGACTACCGATTTACCCCTGGAGGGTAAAATGACTATTTTGCCCGTCGTGCGTAAATGACTAACTTGTGTGATGATTGGGTTACTTGACGTGGATTTATGTTAGTTATCATTAATTCATAAGTCTAATGTGTTAATGATCGATTGTAGGATTATCGCGTGGGAGATATCATCGTCAATCCTCATCAACCAGGTGTGTAAACGACACCCTCCCTTAGACTGAATCGGTAAAAGACGAAATACCGAAACGTTGGTATTTTATGAACTCGCGAGCGTGCGAGCGCTTGTGAGACAGTTGTTAATGAATATGGTGCATTTGGATGATTAGAGCGCAGAGTGTGCATTTTCGTGCACAACGGTATTTTTGGGCTTAATGGGCCGAAAATAGGCCAATGGGCCAACGGGCCCACTTTGGTAAAAATATGAGGTAAGTACTTCTAATTACTTGGTAAACATTAGAATAACCATGAAAGCTTAGCAATAGGTATTAATTACTGAAATACCCTTATGCATGCAAAATTATGATTTTACCCCTAGGGTTATTTTTTTTTCTAAAAAGCATGATGTTCTGTTTCTGTATACGTATGCCATAACATATTATTTCTGTTGCATGGAACATGGGTTTATATTAATGGAGGAAGCGTTACAGCGACCTCATTTGCAATCTGGTAACCATACATATATATATATATATATATATATATATATCTATTCTAGTGGCCTAGCCACAATATCTGTATCTGGTGACTTCGTCACAATATCTGGAGGCTGTGGTGTGTAGCGGTTGGGTGGGTCGAGTAGTCTCCCCACATGGTGTAAGGCTGGGACTGGGTGTTATGGATGGCTCTGGGTTGGGATTTCTGCATTCATGATATATTTGTTCTGTATTTGCTATAGGCCTATGGGTTGAGTTCTGATTTCTGTACTGTGCCAAGGCCCAGATAATCTGACTCTAAGGTTTGATCTGTCTTGGGCTATGGTTGGGTTATGTTACACACTGAGTTTACCGAACTCACCCTTTATTTTCATCTCTGCAGGAAATCCCCAACCATAGTGGGCTTGGAGCTGTGAGGGATTCAGAGTGGCCACATCATCTGCAAAGTTGGTTTTTCTAAGTTAGTTTATTTTTATTATTTTTATATTCTGATTTAATTTTGGGTTTTAAGTTATAATAAGTCCGCAATTTAAATTTCTTTTTCTGCTATGGTTTTATTTTCTGATTATATTTATACTATGTTGAAACTGCTAGTATTAGGCTGCGCGGGTTTTCAAAATTAATGAACGTTTCCAAGACTCAACAAGCACAACAAATGGATAGCCTAAAGATTGATAAATCGGGTTTTCATTCAACCGCTGTTTTTTCAAAGACCACCCTAATCACTTAAACCAATGAATGCATACTAAGTCGTAAGTCCATGTGACACGTCAGATCTAGCCATAACGTCTGAGCTGGGTTTGGGGTGTTACATTTAGTGGTATCAGTGCCAGGTTGCAACAACTCAGCTGTGGAACGGGTCTAAAAACGGGAGTTTGTAAAGAAACACTGAATAAAGTTTTTCGAAAATCATTTTTTTTAACTTGATTATAAATTGTTTTAGAGAATGTTTCCAATATTTTCTTTTTATAAATAGATTATTTTAAAGATTAAAATTGGTTTTCTAAAATTAGGTTTTTTTAGAAGGTGGCACACCGAATCTCCGGCCCAAGTTTGTAAGTTTTCTGAGCCTTTCTAATTGTTTCTGAAATATCTGTTATATGCTTGTACAAAACCTTATCATGGTACTTTAGTTAGGGTAACATTGGAACTATAGAAACTCTGATAAGTAGACTGAAACTGTAGCTAGGCTACCGCAAAAAGAAACAAACTCAAACTCTGAATTACTGTTATTCATAAGACATCTGTAATAAACACTGAAATATTTAATAGACTCATAAAATTCTTAATCAGATAATATGAAATGAGTACAAGAGCAGCTCGTGGAAGAGGCCGTAGACGTGGCCGAGGTAATGCTCAGGCTGAATCTTCGTCTTCAGGACATGTGCCGGTAGCAGATGCATTGGTACCACCGGCAATGGAGGTAGAGTCTCATGATCGAGGTGCCGGGGGCGATACTCTATCCCAGGCAATGCTCCGAGTTTTGGAAAGGGTTGCTGGGGCAAGTACGGGAAACGAAATTCGAGTGTCTATTTCTGAGCAGCTCCGGTCCAATGGAGCAGAGATATTTAGAGGCGTATCTGGTGTAGCTTCGAATGTGGCTGAGTATTGGTTAGAAGCCATAGAGCGGATTATGGATGATCTGGACTGCTCTGTGGAGCAGAAGCTGAAGGGAGCCATATCGTTACTTAGGGATGAGGCTTATCAATGGTGGCTCACGGTGAGAGATGGAACTCCTGCTGACAGTGTGACTTGGGAGCTGTTTAAGACAGCCTTCAAAGGAAAGTATGTTGGGGCTAGTTACGTGGACGCTCGCTGGAAAGAATTTTTGAACCTGGACCAAGGGAGTAAGTCAGTGGCTGAGTATGAGTCTGAGTTTCTGAGACTGAGCCAGTATGCTTCTGGGATTGTAGCTACAGAGTATGAGCGTAGCGTATGCTTCAAGGATGGTTTGAGAGATGAACTTAGGGTGCTGATTGCTCCGCAGAGGGAGCGTAACTTCGCTGTTTTAGTGGAGAAAGCTAAGATAGCTGAGGAAGTGAAGCATACAGAAAGACAGAATCGTGAGAAAGATTGGAACCATTTTAGGAGAGATTCAGGACTTTCAGGTGGTATGAACAGGAATGTTAAGAGAGCAAGGGTAATGGAGCTAGTTCGAGCAATACCGATGAATGCTATTAGATCGCAGGGTTGTAGGAATTGTGGGAAGATGCATATGGGTGAGTGTCGGAAACATTCTGGTGCTTTTTTTCGATGCTGATCTATGGAGCATAGGGTTAAGGATTGTCCCCAAGAACCAAATCAGGTTCAAGTTTTAGAAACCTGAGGTTGCTCAACCCGGTGAGGTGGACCACGGTTTAGAGAGGACGTGGGCAAGGCAGAGATGGTAATGGAAACGATCGAGGAAGAGGAGCGCCTGACAGGGGCGCTGGATTTGCTGAGGCTCATCAGCCGGCGTTGGTGTATGCAGCTCGTCGCCGAGAGGAGGGTGATACACCTGACATCATAACTGGTACATTTTTGGTTTCCAGTATGCTGCACACTGCGTTAATAGATGTTGGATCTACCCACTCATATGTTGCTTATGCTATATCTGGGTCGCTGGGTGTGTGCTCTGAGGAGACCGTAGTGGGGTATCTGTACTAAGTCCTTTGGGTCACTCGGTTAGGGTAGATAAACTGTATAGAGAAGTGCCTATAGAAACTCAAGGAAAAGTTTTCTCTGGAGATCTGATGAAGCTACCTTTCAAAGAATTCGATCTCATTTTAGGAATGGATTGGCTTGTTAAGCATAGGGCTACTCTGGATTGTGCTGCTAAGCGAATGATGCTAAAGACCACAAAGGATAAGGAGGTTTTGGTGATAGGTGAGTGTAGGGATTATCTGTCTAATGTGGTGTCAGCATTGAAAGCCAAGAAGTGGATTCGAAAGGGATGTGAGGCTTATTTGGCATTTGTAAGCCAATCAGAAATTAAGGATCTGACAGTGGATAAAGTTAGAACCGTCAAGGATTTTCAAGATGTTTTTCCAGAGGAGCTTCCGAGTTTGCCCCCGAACCGAGAGGTTGAGTTTGGAATCGACTTGTTGCTTGGAACAGCACTGGTGTCCATTGGACCTTATAGGATGGCACTGAAGGAGTTGGTGGAGTTGAAAGCCCAAATTCAAGAGTTATTGGATAGAGGCTTCATTAGACCAAGTGTGTCTCCGTGGGGAGCACCAGTGTTGTTTGTAAAAAAGAAAGATGGGTCAATGCGGATGTGCATCGATTATCGGTAGTTGAACAAACTGACGATTAAGAACAAGTACCCACTGCCGAGAATCGATGATTTATTCGACCAATTTAGAGGAGCTTCAGTATTTTCCAAGATTGACCTTCGATCTGGGTATCATCAGTTGAGGGTTTAGGAGGTGGATATTCACAAGACGGCATTCAGAACTCGGTATGGTCACTATGAGTTCTTGGTTATGCCATTTGGGTTGACGAACCCATCTGCGGCATTTATGGATCTGATGAATCGAGTGTTCCAGCCATACTTAGATCGATTCGTGGTCGTCTTTATCGACGATATTTTTGTTTATTCTGAAACTGAGGAGAAGCATGATGAGCATCTTTGTATTGTGCTGCAAGTGCTAAGGGAGAAGGAGCTTTATGCGAGATTCAGTAAGTGTGAGTTCTGGTTGAGAGAGGTAACTTTCTTGGGCCATGTTGTCTCTGCTGAAGGGATCAAGGTGGACCCTCGAAAAATTAAAGCGATTCTGGAATGGAAGCCACCGAGGTCAGTGTCAGAAATTCGAAGTTTTCTGGGTTTAACTGGGTACTATAGAAGGTTTGTGGAAGGATTTTCTGTCATGGCAGCGCCTTTGACAAAGCTTATAAGGAAGGGAGTACCGTTTGTTTGGACTGAGAAACAACAGGAATCTTTTGAGAAGCTGAAGAAAGTTCTGACCGAGGCACCTGTATTGATTCAGCCAGAGTCTGGAAAAGATTTTACTGTATGCAGTGATGCATCACATGTAGGGTTGGGCTGTGTGCTGATGCAAGAGGTTAAAGTGGTTGCTTATGCATCGCGACAGCTTAAACCACATGAAGTTAACTATCCTACTCATAATCTGGAGTTGGCAGCGGTAATTTTTGCACTTAAGATTTGGAGACATTACCTGTACAGAGAAAGGTGTATTATATACACAGATCATAAGAGTCCTAAGTACTTGCTGACTCAGAAGGAGCTGAACCTTAGGCAGCGGAGATGGATAGAGTTGCTTAAGGGTTATGACTGCGCGATTGAGTATCACCCAGGCAAAGCTAATGTGGTGGCTGATGCCCTAAGTCGTAGAACTGTATCTGATCTGAGAGCCATGTTTGCTTGTTTGAGTCTCTATGATGATGGTAGTTGTAACGCCCCGTACCCGAGACCGTCGCCGGAGTCAAAAACGAGGTGTTAACAGACTTAATTCATTACTTAAACAGCTCAAACAATTTATTTTTAAAATTTCCAGTCAAGCTAGCAATCTGCGTCACAGTCGCTTAAAAATTCATATCTCGAGTTTTGAAACTCATAATCCAATTCTGTAAATTTTTCCTGAAACTAGAGTCATATATATATTTACTAATTTGTTTCTAGAATTTTTGGTCAAGCCAATTAGTATAGTTTATTAGTTAAAATCTCCCCTGTTTCAGGGTTTGACTGCTCTGACCTCTATGTATTACGAATCAAATATCTCCCTGTAAAGAGTTTACATTACTATTCCATATGTTTCTAATAAAACTAGACTCAATAAGGAATCTGTACATATGAAGAATGGCTTCTAATTATTCTTTTTAAAATTTATGATGAATTTTTAAAGTCATAACAGGGGATCCAGAAATCGCTCTGGTCCTGTTTCACAAAAATATAAACATATCATAAAATATAACTCATATACCTGTTTTGTTCCATTCATATGAAAATAGACTCATAATCCTTCAATTCCATATTTTATTCATCATCTAATCATATCTCTACTATTTTTAATGATTTTTCAAACTCACGTCACTGCTGGTGTCTGAATCTATTTTATGGTAAATTTTACCTATTTCATGGTTTCCATGGATTAGCTAGCAATTTAGCATACATAACACCAAATATGATCATGATTAGCCATTCCAATGGCTAATCATTACCAAGCATTTCCATACCACTCAATAACCATATCATAAGACCATAAACACAAAATGATTATAATGCTATACATGCCATGCTCAAAATATACAAGCCATTATGCCAAGATGATACACGGATAGTGTGAGTGAGCCTCTGACCGTTCCCGATTTTCGAGCTGGCTTGTCAAAACTACAAAGAATGAAAAGGATGGAGTAAGCATAAATGCTTAGTAAGTTCACATGCAAATAGCAAGTAACATAACCATATAAGAAAACATAAAACATCATTTACATAATCATCACCAAGACATTCATATCATATTTTCATTTATCATCTTACCATATTGTTGTTATATCGAGTTTTCAACCCGAGGGTTAAGTACATACCTGTTCAAAGTATCCATTTCACAACACTTACCAATACGTCCCTTTCATCTCGAGTATTCCTCCATTTGAGTAGAATTTTACCCGTTAAACACATCGGAATATAATTCGGATACATGGAAAGTTTGCACATAAGTGCCACATATGTAGCCAAGCTACCATGTAACCTGCCCATAAGTGAACTTGGACTCAACTCAATGAGCTCGGGTGTTCACATCCATAAGTGAACTCGGACTCAACTCAACGAGCTCGGATGCCTAGTTACATCTCTCGAACTCGGACTCAACTCAACGAGTTCGGACATTCGCATCCATAAGTGAACTCAGACTCAACTCAACGAGTTCGGATGCCCAAATATCCTAGTGACATGTCACTTGTATCCTAATCCATTCCTAAGGTTCAACGGACCTTTTCCCAATCATGTGTCTCAACCATCTTCTACGAAATCTCGATCCGATACTCGGTAGTATTTCACATTTTCCAAGTATATCACAAAATTTGACATATTATCAAACAGTTATCACAAGTATAATATTTGATAATAATTATCATATCATTTAAATAAAATTAAAACATTTAAAATAATAACTATGTTACCAACATTTACATATGAACTTACCTTGCATGCGAAAATGGCTACTTTTACCATTTCGTCCACAACTTGGTATTTTTCCCATTTTAGCCTGAATTTCAATTTTCCTTGCTCTATCATTTAAAATATAGTCTAATTAGGACTCACATTATTCAAATTGACCCAAAATCAAATTTTGGAAAAATTATAATTTTGCCCCTAAACTTTTGCATATTTACACTTTTGCCCCAAAGCTCGTAAATTAAAATTCAGCCTATTTTCTTATGTTTTATGACATGCTGATCATTTTTCCCTTCTATGGTAACATCAAATTCTCACTCTAACATGTACTTATGAAATACCTACCGATTAAGCCCTTTTGCTCGTTTTCACTTAAAACTGAGTAGCACAAGTTGTCTAACATAATTTAAAACCTCATATTCTATCATAAAACACTAAAGTACACAATTTTCACCTATGGGTATTTTTCCAATTATGAACCCTAGGTTGAATTATTGCTAGCATAAGCTAAATCAAGTTATCGGGACTCCAAAAACGTAAAAAACATTAAAAACAAGGCTAGAACGGACTTACAATCGAGCTTGGAAGCTTGAAAAAGCCTATCCATGGTTTCTCCTTGCTATATTCGGTCATGGGGTTGAAGATGGACACATTTGGGTTTTAAAATTTGTCTTTTAATTCATTTTACCCCTAAATGACCAAAATGCCCTTTTTACTATTCTTTAAAATTTTACCCTTCCAAGCCCATTTTTGTCCAAATTATTTTTAGAAATTGGTCAAATTACTCTTTAAGGACCTCTAATTAATAATCTAATTCAATTTTATGAAAAATGCTTCTAGAACACAAGTTTTGCAATTTATTCAATTTAGTCCCTAATTCCAAATTAAGCACTTTATGCATAGAATTTCTTCACGAAATTTTCACACAATCATGCAATCATATCATAGACCTAAAAATAATTATAAAATAATTATTTCTATCTCATATTTGTGGTCTCAAAATCACCATTTCGACTAGGCCCAAAATCAGGATATTACAGTAGTCTGTTAGCAGAACTGCAAGTTAGGCCGACCTGGGTGGATGAGACTAAGGAAAAATAGTCGAGGGATGAGTCCTTGGTTTCTCGATTTTGGCAGGTAAGAATGGGGATACTTCTAAGTTCAGACTAAACAGTGAGGGAGTTCTGTGTTATCGAGGTAGAGTTTGTATTCTGAAGGACTCTGACTTGAGGCAAGCAATTCTAAAAGAAGCTCATGGAGGTCTGTGTGCTATGCATCCTAGAGGGAGTAAAATGTATCGCGACTTAAAGGAGTTGTATTGGTGACCTGGATTGAAGCGAGAGGTAACAGAAGTTGTGGGAAAATGTCTGACTTGTCAGCAAGTGAAAGCTGAACATCAATTACCTTCCAAACTTTTGCAGCCAGTGAAAGTACCACTTTGGAAGTGGAAGAGGGTAACCATGGATTTTGTGAGTGGGTTACCCTTGACACCGTCGAATAAGGACTCGATTTGGGTAATTGTGGATAGGTTGACCAAATCTGCTCATTTCATATCTGTCTGCACTGATTATTCACTTCAGAACTTAGCCAAATTGTATGTGGCAGAAATAGTGTGACTTCACGGAGTGCCAGTGTCGATTATTTCTGATCGAGATCCTAGATTCACATCTCAGTTTTGGCAAAAGTTGCATGAGGCGTTGGGTACGTGGTTGCACTTTAGTACAGCCTTTCATCCTCAGACTGATGGTCCGTCGGAAAGGGTTATTCAGATTTTGGAAAACATGTAGAGGGGATATGTTATCGACTTTCGAGGCAGTTGGAAGGATTACTTACCGTTGGCAGAGTTTGCATACAACAACAGTTATTAGGCAAGTATTCGAATGGCTCCTTTTGAGGCACTGTATGGGCGAAGATGTCGTACACCTAGTTGTTGGACCGAGTTGGGTGAATGACAGGTTCTTGGACCTGAGTTGGTGGCAGATACTGAGGATAAGGTCAAGTTGATTAGAGACCAGTTAAAGGAAGCATCTGATAGACAGAAGTCATATGCAGATTTGAAGCTCAAGGAAATTGAGTACTCTGAGGGTGATATGGTGTTCTTGAAGGTTTCACATTGGAAGAAAATATTAAGGTTTGGGAGGAAAGGCAAGTTAAGTCCGCGGTTAGTTGGGCCTTATTGGATTCTTAAGCGAGTGGGTCCAGTGGCTTATCAGTTGGAGCTACCTCCAGAGTTGGATAGGATTCATGATGTCTTTCACGACTCCATGTTAAAGCGAGATCGTTCGACCCTACTCATGTTGTGCTTGGTGCAGAGATCGAGGTCCAAACAGACTTGACTTTTGAGGAAGAGCCTGTGCAGATTTTGGATCGAGATGTTAAGATTTTGAGGAGGAAATTAGTTTCGCTAGTAAAGGTGCTGTGGCGTAATCATGGCAAGAGGAAGCTACTTGGGAGCCAGAAGTTGCGATGCGTCAACAATATCCTCATCTGTTTGATTCAGGTAAAATTTCGAGGACGAAATTTCTTTAAGGAGGGTAGAGTTGTAACGCCCCAATTTTTGACTTTTCTGTGTTTCTGTCATTTTTAAAATTTGTGTGTGTTCTGGTTGGTTAAAATATATATTTTAGTAGGTTAGTGGGCCTTTGGAAGGCCCAAACTTAAGTTAAATCCGTGGTAGTCTTCGGAATATTAATTTTATGAACAGGTGATGCAATTGGCATTTGGGCTTTTAAGAGTAAAGGGGTAAAAGATGACACAAAAAGGAGTGTGGTGTAGTGGCAAGGTGGCGCCACTTAGGAGATAAGGAAGTGACGCCATAGAGGAAGCAAGGGGTCTAAGGTTCAAGTCTTGGCTCTTGCAATATATTTTGGTTTTTCTTTTCAATAAATCTGGAAGTAAGTAGGTGCGCTTTAAAGTTTAATGTGTTGGGTTCATGACACAAATGAGTTGATGGCCTAGTGGTGGTGGCGTGAGTTGGCATGTGAGAGGACTTTGGTTTGAATCCCTTGGCACGCAAAGGTTGATTATTTTGCTATGTTGGGACGGCAAGAGTTGGTGTTGGTTTTAAACTCTAGTGATGGAGGGATCCCATATCGGGAAGCTAACATAAGAGTAGATGGAGAGCTAGCTTTAAATAGAGCAAACCATGAGGAGAGTAGGCATACCCTTCTTGGCTGATCCCTTTCGCTTTGTGATGTGCTCGTTTGGGTTGGGCGTCAGCTAAGAGTGTTTGGAGCGCGGATTAACTGCAGTCTCCTAACAGGTGTGTATTTCTCATTACTTTAGCAGTAGGATGGCTATTTCGGGCCGCGATGGGCTGAAATGGGCCATGTGGTCCCAATGGGTCCGTAGGCCCAAGTGGATAAGTTGTAGAATTACTAAAATACCCCTGTAGGGTAGGACTACCAATTTACCCCTAGAGGGTAAAAAGACTATTTTGCCCTTCGTGCGTAAATGACTAACTTGTGTGATGATTGGGTTAGTTGACGTGGATTTATGTTAGTTATCGTTAATTCGTAAGTCTAATGTGTTAGTGATCGATTGTAGGATTATCGCGTGGGAGATATCATCATCAATCGTCATCAACCAAGTGTGTAAACGACACCCTCCCTTAGACTGAATCAGTAAAAGCTGAAATACCGAAACGTTGGTATTTTGTGAACTCGCGAGCGTGCGAGCACTCGTGAGATAGTTGTTAATGAATATGCTGCATTTGGATGATTAGGGTGCAGAGTGTGCATTTTCGTGCACAACGGTATTTCTGGGCTTAATGGACCGACGGGCCTACTTTGGTAAAAAGACGAGGTAAGTACTTCTAATTACTTGGTAAACGTTAGAATAAGCATGAAACCTTAGCAATAGGTTTTAATTACTGAAATACCCTTATGCATGAAAAATTACGATTTTACCCCTAGGGTTATTTTTTTCTAAAAAGCATAATGTTCTGTTTCTGTATGCGTATGCCATGACATATTATTTCTGTTGCATGGGACATAGGTTTATATTGATGGAGGAAGCGTTCTGGCAGACTAGCTGCAATCTGGTGGCCTCGCCACATATATTTGTTCTGGTGACTTCGTCACAATATCTGGTAGCCTCGTTGCAATCTGGTGGCTTCGCCACATATATATATCTATTCTGGTGGCCTAGCCACAATATCTGTATCTGGTGACTTCGTCACAATATCTGGCAGCTTCGCTGCAATTTCTGTGGTGTGTAGCAGTTGGGTGGGTCGAGTAGTCTCCCCACATGGTGTAAGGCTGGTACGGGGGTGTTATGGATGACTCTGGGTTGGGATTTCTGCATTCATGATATATTTGTTTCAGATCTGGTATGGGCCTATGGGTTTCATTCTAATTTTCATCTTGGGCCAAGGCCCGATAAGTCGACTCGAGGTTTGATTTGTTTTCGGCTATGGTTGGGTTATGTTACACACTGAGTTTACCGAACTCACCCTTTATTTTCATCTCTACAGAAATCCCCAACCATAGTGGGCTTGGGTGTGAGGGATTTGAGTGGCCACATCATCTGCAAAGTTGGTTTTTCTAAGTTAGTTTATTTTTATTATTTTATATTCTGATTTAATTTTGGGTTTTAAGTTGTAATAAGGCCGCTATTTAAATTTCTTTTTCCGCTATGGTTTTATTTTCTGATTATATTTATACTATGTCAAAATTGCTAGTATTAGGCTGCGCGGGTTTTCAAAATTAATGAACGTTTGCAAGACTCAACAAGCACAACAAATGGATAGCCTAAAGATTGATAAACCGGCTTTTCATTCAACCATTGTTTTTACAAAGACCACCCCAATCACTTAAACCAACGAATGCATACTAAGTCGTAAGTCCATGTGACACGTCAGATCTGGCCATAACGTCTGGGTCGGGTTTGGGGTGTTACACGTGTTTTGATGTTTAATGGTAGATTATGAAAGTTTGATGTGTAAGCAACGACTTTTACTAAGTGATTTTCGTTGAAAACGTCCTAAAGGACTAAATTGTAAAAGTAATAATATATGTAGTAAAAGTGTGTTTTAATGGAAATTGTGGGCTATTATAGTTATGAAAATTATTCGGCTAGGCTTTTATGTTAAGAAATTGAATAAAATCATTTTACAAGTCTAGGGGAAAAAGTGTAAATATGATAAAGTTTAGGGGCAAAAATGTAATTATTCCATAGTATGATTTTTAGGTCACATTAAATAATGTGACTGAAAAGTGGGTTGAATGTGATGTTATAGATCAAAGAAAACAAGATTCAGGCCTAGAACGAGGGAAAACGAGTAATTGACGGTTAGGTCCCACTTTGTCATTTTTGGTGTCGGGGTAAGTTCACGTGTAAATGATGCAATAGTATGATCATATTTTTAATGCTTTATTAATGTATGAGTTTCTATTTTTAAACTGTTATGATGAGTGCATGAACGACGTTATGGACTATGAGAATGACATTGTAAACAAGTTTGACAAGGATGTGACATTGAGAAAATCCCATTTGAACCTTAGGAATAGTTTAGGATACAAGTGACATGTCACTAGGAACCATGTGATTTATGAGCTCATGGGATATGTGATATATGTTTATGTGGTTCCGGGTGCTGGTCATGTATGTCCTACCGTTGGCTAGGTGGTCTGGCATGTGTTGCGGATACCTGACAGCTTGTGTGGGCAGCCTGTGTAGCTACGTCCTAACCAGCAGCTTGTGTGAGCAGACCCGTGAGTAGCTCGAGAATGAGCTTTTATGTGTTATGTGATATGAGGTAGCTTTAGCTGTAACACCCTTAACCCGTGTCCATCGCTGGAATGGGGTTACGAGGCATTACCGATTCTAACCCAATTCAGAACAGATATTTTTTTTTACACTTAAATAATTCATGTCAGATCTGTACAAATTAATAACCCAAATTTATAAGCAAAGTCCACATTATCGAAGGTTATATATGTAACCTATATCATTTCCTTACTTATTCGGCTAACATAGATCATTTGTACATAATCGTAAATTCACAAATAATTAATGATTTTATGTAACTTTACACATATGCATAACAATAATAATATAACCGCATATATATATGTAAAACATATAAGAGTACAATTAACCTATCATCATATACCATATGACCGAAATACATAGCAAATCCCACAAACATCATATGTTTAAGATACATTTTCAATATAAGCTCAAACCAAGACCAAATTTATATACATATATAATCATTGGCTTTATATTCAACCATAGTTCTCATAAATATGAATATAATACCGAATTAATAATCAAATATGTTCAATATCTCATATCAACTTTTACTCAAATATACTTATTAACTCATTTTAAATCTTTATTAACACATATAAAACATAATTAATCATCTTAACCAAAGGCGACATAACATCTATATTTCATTCGATATATATATATATATATATATATATATTAAGACACATAAACACATTTGAATAAGCTTTATAACGAGTCACATTTACGAATTACCAAACAACCAACACATATTAATTAACAACTTCTACACAAACTCATAATAAAATTAATTGAAACCATGTTACATAATTTAATAAGAAATCACAGATGTAAATTTAATACATTATACTATGGCCGAACATGCTAATAATGCATATATACATAATGCGTAATTTACCCTAAAAATAAAGATCACACTTAGCATTGAATACATACCAAAATCATTGACCAAAATAATCATGAAACACATGCAATACTTAACACTTAGCAACCGAACCAAACAAGCTAGTATACAATCATCCATCAGTTTAATTATATCACATTTCATATTCCCATCATGAACTAACTAATATACCAAACACATATTATGCTATTTCTCTTCATAGTCGAATCTTATTATCTTAAACCATATACACATCCAAAGCTTCCATCATCAAATTACAAATAATCAAGCTCATTAAACATTTTAATTAAGAACATATAAGACCAAATTTAAACATAATAAGTAAGCCATTTTCAAAGCATACAGTACCTACCAAAAATATTATACGTTCATAGCACATAACTATATAACCAAGATGAACATAAACCATACTTAACATAACCAAATTCAAACATAAAAGTTCAGCCATTTTTCACATGGCTTATATTACACACAACCAAAATCTAGCTTTTCAAACGAAATCCAGCTTATACATGCCATAATTCAAGTTTAACTTATTAAGTACCAAAACAGTAGATAGTGTGATGAACCTTGCTGACGATCCCCGAGCTCGTAAATTGATCCAAAACCTATAAAATAGAAACACACATATACACAGAGTAAGCTTTTATAGCTTAGCAAGTCATAAGAAAATAAACAACTCAATAATATAATCAATTCATTTTAAGCTAAACCGAATTACATTACCATTACCAAGCCCAACCTCAAACCTACAAATGAGATAAATAATACATTTTCATACATAATTTCTACCTTGGCCGAATGCTCACCTAACCAAATTAACCAAATGTCATTCAAATTTCAAATCCAAAATGTCATTATATATTCAAACATACATATACCATATTCACATATAGTTATCTTTAGCATCTCACATGATTCGTAACAAATATCAAGTTGCTTACTTACCTTATTTCAAGTAGGTAACAAACTAATTCTTACCTGGTCATTCAGCTCATTTTACATATTCCTTCACAACTTATCATTTCCTAATGAACCATTCGGAATTGGATAGGACACTAAGATAATCACACATATCGTACAATGCCAATGACCCAGACGTGGTCTTACATGTATTCACATATCGATGCCACTATCCCAGACAGTGTCTTACTTGCACACATATATTGATGCCATGGTCTTACCCGCACAGCACATATCGGAATCCTATGTCATGACATATGTATCCTAACTATTCCTAAGGTTCATACAGGGCTTTCAGACGTTGTAACTCGATCAAAAAGAACACATGAGCATGGTTGCCAAGCTTATACACATTTGGAAATTGCATATATAAATTCATATATTTCGTATCAGCATATATACTTTGCATTTAATTAATATTAAGTACGCCTATTTGCTTATAAACTTGTAATGCCCTGATTTTCGGGATTTTTTCGGGTTTCTATGATTTTTGGTAAATTTTGGAATTTTGGTGTTCTGAATATTGGAATTGTGTCTAAATGTGTTAGTAGGTCTTTAGAAGGCCCAAGCCTAGGTTAAACATGGTAAAATATCAAGGTTGGATTTTAAGAAAATAGGAGACTGGGTTAAGTGAGCTTTAAGAAGAACTTCGTAAGTCATGACACAAATAAGGCTTTGATAAAGTGGCAAGGTGGCGCCACTAGATTCCTAAAAAAATGGCGCATGGGAAGGAATTAAGGTCCAAGGTTCGAGTCGCAAAGTAGGCTTGTAGTTACTTTTTAATTTTGGACATGTGCTGGGCACATGATCACTCAAGAGAATTTCGGCAAGGGCCTTAGGGAGGTTGGGCTGATTGCTTTAGTTGATATTAGGGTTAGGTTCTTTTCTTTTTCTATCTTATAGGATTAGGGTTAGCCACCTGAAAGTTTTCATTCATTCATTCTGAGTTCTCACAAAAGCCGAAAACGCAAGTTCCTCTTCTTGATGTTGAATTTTCTCCCTCTCTTTTTCTCCATTTTCTTTCTTCCCTTATGCTTCTTCTATTAGCTGAAACCTTCTGATCACCCTACTCACCTTCTCTGTCGATCCCATCCTCCACAAAAGCTCCATAACCGATTGTCATAAAAGCCGAATCCCGAAACTCACTACTTGTGCCGATTTCTCCAAAGCCAAAATCCTTCGGTATTTTTGTTCCTCTTGATCAACATTCATCTTCTCTAAACCCTTGGTACCGGTCGGCAGTATTATTCCAAGGTTATAGCCTCGAATCATCATCTTCTTCACCACTTAAAAAGCCGAAATACCATAAGACTTAGGGGATTATAGCCGAAACTTCAGATCTCCTGGATTCGGGTTATGCCATCGTTTAGAGGATAGATCTACATCAGATCTGCATAGAAATCAAAGAGGAATAAGTGGTAAGTTCTCATTACTTCAGATCTAGTCTTATTTCTTTCAAGTTAGAAAAAGCCGAAGTCCCTAAAGGTTAGGGAGGCTATCGATTTGGGTTTGTAGCTCTAAGGGATGTTATAATTGTTTTATTTTGATAATAGTGTGATCTAGAGGCTACTAATCGAAGGCTTGGACAAGTGGAACTACTAGATCTAAACCTAGTCTCTAATTTCAGCAAAGGTAGGATCGCTAGTGCCTAAGGTGCTTTTGGCCGATTATGGTAAGTGGGTTAATACGTAGTTTGTTTTTGATAGTTAGATTAACGTGTTAGTAATCCAATAGTAGGCAGTTCGTGTGTGTGGATCTCGTCAACATATCGTCCAAACAGGTGTGTAACTGACACCCTTTCATAGTCTAGATCGGCAAAAGCCGAAAAGCCGAAAAGCCGAAATGTCAAAAAACCGATATTTTGTGGACTTGCGAGTGTGCGAATGCTCGTGGGATAAATCGATTATCGTTTTTGGTAAACTAAAATGTTTAGACTACAGAGTGCATGATTTCTGTGCCTTCGATATTTTTGGGCTTTATGGGCCAAAATTGGGATAGTGGGCCAACGGGCCTAATTTGGTAAGAACCCTCGGTAAGTGTTTATGTTAGTACATGAAAGGTGGGAATATGCACGAAAACCCTTAAAATTGATAAATTACTGAAATACCTTTATAGGTGGACAATTTACAGATTTACCCCTAAAAGTAAAATTACTGATTTACCCCTAGGGTTAAGGTTGACCTGAATGCATGTTTGATTGCTATTATTTACTGCATGCTATGTTATTATTATTATTTGATGCATGGGACTGGGATATTGACGGAGGAAGTACTGAAGTGGCTTGTCCACGTACTGGAGCCTTTGCCTCAACTTACTGATAACTGAGCAGTAATGCTGCAATTGTGGAGTGTAGGGCTGGGTGGGTTGAGCTATTCCCCACATGGAGTGTAGGGCTGGTACGGGTGGAGTGTAGCGGTTGGTTATAGGCTGGGTTGGGCTTGCATACACGAATATGTCTGATTTGTTCTAGAATTGGCCTCTGGGCCATACTGTTATCTGAAAATGGGGCTAAGGTCCAGTTTATTCTGAAAAAGGCTTCGGCCCAATACATACTGTTATCTGAATGGGCTTAGGCCCAATGGGCTTGAGCTGACTTGGGCTTTGAATGGGTTTTCCTTACACATTGAGTTTTCCAAAATCACCCTTTCCTTCCATCCTTGCGGTGAGCCCTAGTTGGTGGACTTGGAGTCAAGGAGTCGAGTGTACGAAGATTAATTGCTGTTTTTTTTTAAGTTTCGCAATTATTATTTTGATTATCTATGGTTTTATTTTTTGATTATATTTATACTATGACGAAACTGCTAGTGTTAGGCTACGCGGGTTTTCAAAATTAATGAACGTTTTCAAGACTCAACAAGCACAACAAATGGATAGCCTAAAGATTGATAAATCGGCTTTTCATTCAACCGCTGTTTTTACAAAGACCACCCCAATCACTTAAACCAGCGAATGCATACTAAGTCGTAAGTTTATGTGACACGTCAAATCTGGCCATAACGTCTGGGCCGAGTTTGGGGTGTTACATTTAGTGGTATCAGAGCCAAGTTATAAAAACTCAGCTGTGGAGCGGCTCTAAAAACAGGAGTTTGTAAAGAAACACTAAATAAAGGTTTTCAAAAATCATTTTTTTAACTTGATTATAAATTGTTTTCAAGAATGTTTCCAATATTTTCTCTTTACAAATAGATGATTTTAAACAGTAAAATCAGTTTTCTAAAATTAGGTTTTTTTAGAAGGTGGCACACCGAATATCCGGCCCAAGTCTATAAGTTTCTGAGCCTTTCTGATTGTTTCTGAAATATCTGTTATATGCTTGTACAAAACCTTATCATGGTACTTTAGTTAGGGTAACACTGGAACCGTAGAAAGTCTGATAAGTAGACTGAGACTGTAGCTAGGCTACCGCAAAAGGAAACAAACTCAAACTCTGAATTACTGTTATTCATAAGACATCTGTAATAAACACTGATATATTAAACTATCTCATAAAATTCTTAATCAGATAATACGAAATAAGTACACGAGCAGCTTATGGAAGAGGCCGTGGACGTGGCCGAGGTAAAGCTCAGGCTGAATCTTCGTCTTCAGGACATGTGCTGGCAGCAGATGCACCGGTACCACCGGCAACGGAGGTAGAGTCCGTAACACCCCAAACCCGTGACCGTCACCGGATTTGACCATGTGGTGTTACCGGGCTTACTTCCCTTATTTCTCTCTTGGAAATATTTAATTCTTTGTTCGAGCAGGCTAGCTAACTGCGTCCTTTGTCGCCTTAAAATCATATCTCGAGTTTCAAAACTAGGAAACTGATTCCGTAAATTTTACCTGAATTTAGACTCATATATCTATCCATGGATTTATTTATAGAATTTTTTGGTCGGGACAATTGGTACAGTTTATTAGTTAAAGTCACCCATGTTACAGGGGTCGACTACACTGATCTCCGCGCGTTACAACTTGAATATCTCTCTGTACAGGGATTTAATACTGGTGCCGTTTCTTTCTAATGAAACTAGACTCAAAATGAAATCTACACATATAAGGCATGACTTCTAATTCTTTCTGGATAATTTATAGTAAATTTTCAAAGTCACGATAGGGGACCCAGAAACCGTTCTGGCCCTGTCTCACGAGAACTTTAATATCTCTCAGTATACTGCTCATATGGTCGTTTCGTTTCGTCCATATAAAAATAGATTCATCAAGGTTCAATTTCATAATTTATTCACTATTTAATTATACTTCTACTGTTTTTAGTGATTTTTCAATCTCATCTCACTGCTGCTGTCCGCAACAGTTACTGCGATGAACTATGCCAATTTCATGAATCTTTCCTTGGCCTTACTAATCACCCATCATACATGACACAAATTATGGCCACCTTATCAAAATTAAAGTTTCTAAGACTCGTGGCTATAGGTTCTCGCATCCCACTCAACGACCACATAGGCCATTTTCACATGGCTTAAAGTTTACAACCCACAGTTCACAAAACATAATAGCCTATACATGCCAAATGTTCTTCAACTACGAAGACAATACCAAAAGATTTCCAGCCGGTGTGATGACCTCAACGACGGTTCGAACACATAAACAATATGAGTCCAAGAGACCTAAAATGGGTGACAAGAAAACACCGAATGAGTTTATAACTCAGTAAGTCATAAGCATTCAACAACCATCCATTAATAAAGTTACCACAACATGAAACAATAAGCGAGGCTAGGTACTCATCCATATCAAAACTATACCAAAATTCCTCGGACCTTTCGGTTCAATCTCATACCAAGTCATACATCCACATTTCATATTCTATACAATGAGATATTTGAGGCATTTTACACACCAACTCATTCACACCACAATCATACAATTGCAATCATCACATAGATTTAAAGCTTACCAAGCTCAACCCCGAGCATGATCATATTTCCTATTCGTCATGAGCTCAAGGTACTTACCCGATCCGCTGTCCATACTCAACTCGATGGAGACACACCCTCCATATAATTGTTCGATTGAAATATATATATATATATATATATATATATATATATATACGCATACCTACGATTGCTTAATACTCGATTTCGCACACTCGGTGCCATGCGATTTAAGCCCGCACACATAGTGCCATACCCTTCGAGCTCGCACACTTAGTGCCATATATTTCCAGCATGCACACTTAGTGCCATATATTTCCAGCATGCACACTTAGTGCCAATCTCGTCACCATACACACGTATTGCCCGCACACTTAGTGCCGAAAGCAAACTTTCTACACATTTCACTATTTCTTTTACATTCAACAAATGTCATCATTCCATACACATACATTTTCATTTATATATGTATATCATCCCATTAAACATAATTGCATAGATTTTACAATCATTTAAGCAATATCAAATATGTGCTTGATGACTTACCTCGGATGTTGTCGCACGTTTTCAACGGCTATTCAATTACTTTGTCTTTCCCCTTGTCCAACTTTGATCCTTTGAGTTCTTGAGCTAGTTCACACAAATTTAACTTATTAAAACCTCATTATGCTAGCTTATGGCCGAATATGACAAGGAGTTTAAATGGTCATATGGCCACCCTTTAGCTTGAATACACAATGGTCATGCACATTTTATATTACATCAAGCAATTCAATACAATTCATTCAAGCATCAAGGAAAAGCTAAGGCCATCAATAGGCTACCTAAGGCGAATATACACATCAACATATGTATTCGTTCATGTGGCGAACATACACATCCATGTTAAGGCCGATTTCCACACTTGATACATTCTACAAGTAAGGTCGCTTGTATCGACTTAACACCAATTTGATTCAAGTTCACAACTAGGCTAATATGCACATATACACTAGTAAATCAAACACTAACATTTGTACTTCACCTTACTAGCACTTCTCATTCAAATGACATGAACAACGAACATAGTTTCCTTTTATTTCCTACCATGGCGAATGCCATACAACACCATACCATGCATCATTACATGCTTTACTTTTAGCATGCAAATAACATCCACAAATCCACCTTAGCTGAACCTTAACTCATCTTCATGCCTCACCACCACAACATCAAACATCAAACATCAATGATACCAAGAAGACAACACCCATGGCGAATATCATCCCCATTTCATGGTAAAGGTTTAGACCATGGGTTAGGTGGAACTCAAACTATCAACTAAAACATGCATGAATCTCATGGATAACTTCAACATACCTTAGTCTAGCAAACTCCCATGGCTGATTTTCTCAAGCTTTCCCCCTTCTTCCCTTTCTTCTATTCGGCCAAGAAAACCAAAGGATGAACAACCACTTTTTTTTTTCTTTCTTTGTTTTGTTTCTCTCATATGCGGCAAAGGGGAAGCATCCACACTCATTTTTTTCATTACCCATGCTCTTATTTTATTATTTCTAACATCCACCACTAGCAAAACATGTTTAAGACATGTTTTCTTTTGCCATCTTCATTACCATG
Organism: Gossypium arboreum; assembly: GCF_025698485.1. Classification (NCBI taxonomy): domain Eukaryota; kingdom Viridiplantae; phylum Streptophyta; class Magnoliopsida; order Malvales; family Malvaceae; genus Gossypium; species Gossypium arboreum. Next base: position 36,671,154 of record NC_069076.1, read on the forward strand.
GCGGCCACTTCCTTTTCTTTGGGTAAATTGACATGCAAAACCATTCTTTTGCATGCATATACTATTAGACCATTGAAAGATTAGCCTATCACCTTTCAACAATGTTTCATATAAGTCCATTTTAATAAATTCACATAGAAATGATCAAATTAATGCATGCAACTTTCACACATGCATTTACTAACATCATAAACATAGAATATAACTTTTAATTACTTATAAGACTCGGTTTAGTGGTCCCGACACCACTTTCCGACTAGGGTCAAATTAGGGATGTCACAACTCTCCCCACTTAGGAAATTTTGTCCCGAAAATCTTACGGTAAATAGGCTCGGTATCGCTCTTTCATAGAGTCCTCAAGCTCCCAAGTGGCTTCTTCAATTCCGTGTTTATGCCACAACACCTTCACTAACGGGATTTTCTTATTGCGCAACTCTTTCACTTCACGCATCATAATGCGAACTGGTTCCTCTTCATAGCTCAAATTAGGCTGAATCTCAATCTCGGACGGAGTGATCACGTGCGATGGATCAGACCTATATCGTCGAAGCATCGAGACATGGAAAACATTGTGGATCCTTTCAAGCTCAGGGGGTAAAATTAATCGATATGTGACTGGCCCAACTCGTTTGGATACTTCATATGGCCCGATGAACCTCGGACTCAATTTGCCCTTACAACCAAATCTAAGCACCTTCTTCCAAGGTGAAACTTTGAGAAAGACACATCTCCAACGATATTCGATATCTTTTCATTTCAAATCCGCATCGACTTTTGGCGATCCGAGCGACTTTCAAACTATCACGAATTACTCGAACTTTTGCTCGGCATCCTTAACCAAATCAACCCCAAAGATTTTTCCTTCACTAAGTTCAGTCCAGAATAATGGGGTACGGCATTTACGATCGTATAAAGCCTCGTAAGGCGCCATCTTAATACTTGATTGAAAGCTATTGTTGTAGCGAATTCAACCAAAGGTAAATACCGTTCCATGAACCACTAAACTCAAGGATGCAACATCTCAACATATCCTCGAGTATTTGAATTATCCGTTCGGATTGACCATCGGTTTGGGGGTGGAAAAGTGCTAAAATGCGACTTGGTACCCAAAGCCTCTTGCAATTTCTTCCAAAATCGCGATGTAAATCTTGGGTCTCTATCCGACCACGATAGAAATAGGCGCCCCATGCAATCGAATAATTTGGGAGGCGTATAATTCGCCAATTTATCAGCGAAAAATCCGTGCGACAGGAATAAAATGAGCGAGACTTGGTCGATCCATCAACAATGACCCGGATCGCATCCTTCTTACTCACTGACAATGGCAGTCCGGATACAAAGTCTATGGTGACTCGATCCCATTTCCACTCGGGTATCGTGATTGGCTGAAGTAATCCCGATGGTACTTGATGTTCCGCTTTCACTTGTTGACATATCGACACCTTGAAACAAATTCGAAATGTCTCGTTTCATACGGGCCACCAAAATTGGCGTTTGGTCATTGTACATTTTAGTACTACCCGGGTGGATTGACATTCGACTACTGTGAGCCTCGTTCAAAATCATTGAAACGAGTTTCGAATTCCTTGGAATACATAATCGACCCTTGAACATCAAGCAATCATGGTCGTCAATCTGAAATTCCGATTCCTCATTCGAAACACATTCGGCTCGCTTAGCGACCAATTCAGCGTCGACCTTCTGAGACTCAAGTATTTGATGAATCAACAACGGTTTGGCCTCTAATTCGACTACTAGCACCTCCTCGGGTGAAATGGATAGGTGAGCATCCATCGCTCTCAAAGCAAACAGTGCTTTACGACTTAAAGCATCGGCCACCATGTTGGCCTTTCCCGGATGATAATCAATGATGAGTTCATAGTCTTTCAATAACTCAAGCCAACGTCTTTGTCGCAGGTTTAAATCTCTTTGAGTCATCAAATATTTAAGACTCTTGTGGTCCGAATAAATATGACACCTTTCTCCACACAAGTAATGCCACCATATTTTCAAGGCGAACACTATGGCTGCTAGTTCAAGGTCATGGGTCGAATAGTTTCTCTCATGCGGCTTTAGTTGTCTCGACGCGTAAGCCACAACTCGACCTTCTTGCATCAACAAACAACCTAACCCAAGCAAGGATGCGTCACTGTAAATGACAAACTCTTTGCCTGATTCGGGTTGCACTAGAATTGGGGCTTCAGTCAAACAAGTTTTCAGTTGATCGAAACTTTTCTGACATTTCTCTGTCCATTCGAACTTAACATCCTTTTGGAGTAACCGTCATTGGCGTGGCTATCGTCGAGAAACCTTTACAAATCGTCGGTAATAACAAGCAAGCCCTAAAAAGCTCCTAACCCGGTAACATTCCTTGGAGGTTTCCAATCGACCATGGCGAAATTTTGTTGGGTCCATCCACGACACCGTCACGGACACCACGTGCCCCAAAAAGCTAACCTCTCTCAACCAAAATTCACATTCTTGAACTTTGCGTATAATCGCTTATCTCGTAAGATTTGCAACACTAGCCTCGGTGTTGACATGTTCGAGTTTCATCTCTCGAATAGACCAAGATGTCATCGATAAATACAACTACAAACCGGTCCAAGTATGGCCTGAAAATTCTATTCATTAAATCCATAAATACCATAGGGCATTAGTGAGCCCAAACGGCATCACCAAGAATTCGTAGTGACCGTACCTCGTTCTAAAAGCGGTTTTGGGTATGTCCGATTCTCGGACCCTCAACCGATAGTACCCGACCTCAAATCTATCTTTGAAAACCTTGAGGCTCCCTTTAATTGATCAAACAAATCGTCAATTCGTGGCAGCGGATATTTATTCTTTATCGTCACTTTATTAAGTTGGCGATAGTCGATGCACAACCTCATGGTTCCGTCCTTCTTTTCACAAACAATCTTGGTGCGCCCATGGAGAAAAACTCGGTCAAGTGAAACCTCTATCCGTCAATTCTTGCAATTGAACCTTCAATTCCTTTAATTCCGTTAATGCCATACGACACGGGGCTATTGAAATCGGCGTAGTACCGGTACAACCGATCTTTGAATTCCACTTCTCGAACCGGTGGCAATCCGGTAACTCCTCGGAAAAACATCTGAATACTCACAAACCACTGGTGCTGATTCGAGTTTCCTTTCCGTCTCTTTACTTTCAAGCACATACGCAAGGTATGTTTCACACCCTTTTTCATATGTCTCGGCGGTCATAGAAGATATTATCATTGGCGCTCCTTTTAAATCGATGAGACTCGACTCGGACTACCTCATTATTTGCACTCCTCAAATCAATGGTTTTCCTTTTGCGATCCACCTTGCATCATGTCTGATCGACCAATCCATACCAAGAATAACATCGAATTCATCAAATGGTAGAAGCATCGGATCGGTAGGAAAGCGAGTTCTCGAATTATTAGGGCATCTCTTGCACACTTTATCAGCGATGCGTATTGACCCAAAGGGTTTGACACTCAATTACGAACTCGATGAGACTCAACGGTAGAGTCTTCTTTGGATGCTAAGGTTTCACATACATATGAATGAGTAGAGCAGGGGTCCATCAATGCAATCACACTAGTATCAAAGAGAGTAAAAGTACCGGTGATAACATCGGGGAGGATGCCTCCTCTCGTCGCGGATGGCATATGCTCTAGCGAGAGCACGGGTCTCGGATCGAACAGCCAGTGTCGGTGGCTCCTCTCGATTACCTCCCTACCTCCACGAAATCCTCGGGGTCTACCTTTAGCCGTCGCCCACTAGATCTTGCACCTTGCATCTTATTCTTCTCATCTAGCTCGTGCAATCTCTAATGAAGTGGTCCTTGAACCACATCCATGTGAGCAGGTTAACAGACTTACCCCAACATTCACCTAGGTGTCGTCTTCCACATTTGGGGCATTCAGGTCTCTCTTGACGATTATTGCCCCCACTAGCTACCGATGTAGCTCAGGAGTCAGTCAATGGTCGGGCTCTGATGGAAATTCCCGCAGTCGCCCACGACTTACTAGTGTCCTCCCTGAACTTCTTTACCGTCGAGAATGGAGCTTTACTCGCCGATCTTTTACGATAATCTCTTGCTTCAAATTCTGCCTTCTTCTTTTCCTTTCCAAGTTCTTCCACCTTGCAGGCTCGTTCGACTAATGTTACGAACTCCTTTATCTCCAAAATTCCCACTAGTAACTTTAACTCTTCATTCAATCCTTCTTCAAATCTTTTGCACATAGCAACCTCATCAGCCACACACTCCGGGCATCTGACTAAGTCTTACAAACTCATGTTCAGTATTGAGATACGGTCATCCGCCTTGCTTGATTTCCAAGAATTCCTTACGCTTCGATCGATGAACAGTTGACTAATGTATTTCTTTCGAAATTCTAATTGAAAGAAATCCCAAGTAACTCGTTAGTTTGGGACTATGGAAATTAAAGTCCTCCACCAATAGTAAGTGAGTCTCACAACAAGGATACAGCACACTTAAGACACTCATCGGTGTGCATGATAGTTCATCAAACACCGAATGGTGTTATCGAGCGAAGTCGGCTCTTTCGGCATCATCGATGACTATGGCCTTGAACTCCTCGGCCCCCCGCTTCCTAATCAAGTCTGGTGGTTTGCTTAGCCTCACGGGATCGATGGCGAAGGCATTGCGGACTCTTGGGGCGGAGTATTTAAATTCGGGAATGGTTGGACAGTAGAGTTGGTTCGGGCATATTCGCGACCCACTCATTCATCATGGTGAAGAGGGCTTGTTTAGCCCTTCATTTTGATTATTCGCGGATGACCGAGGCTCAACGGTGGTGACCCTTGCGCGGAGCAGCCGCTACACTTTCAACGTCATCCGCCAAGGGTCTCTCTATCCGGGTTCCATTGCTAATCAAAACAAAAATTTCAACCGTCAAAAGTCATCACATTATTAAGCACTAACAATTTGGCATGTATAGCTACACTCACACGCGCTATGGTAGTCCTAGAACCGACTAAACCATAGCTCGATACCAATAAAATGTAACACCCCAAACCCGTGACCGTCACCGGATTTGACCATGTGGTGTTCTGGGCTTACTTCCTTATTTCTCTCTTGGAAATATTTAATTCTTTGTTCGAGGCAAGGCTAGCAAACTGCATCACTGTAAGCCTTAAAAATCATATCTCGAGTTTCAAAACTCGAAACTGATTCCGTAAATTTTCCTGAATTTAGACTCATATATCTATCCATGGATTTATTTATAGAATTTTTTGATCAGGCCAATTGGTACAATTTATTAGTTAAATTCACCCATGTTATAGGGGTCGACTACACTGACCTCCGCGCATTACAACTTGAATATCTCTCTGTACAGGGATTTAATACTGGTACTGTTTGTTTCTAATGAAACTAGACTCAAAATGGAATCTACACATATAAGGAATGACTTCTAATTATTTCTGGATAATTTATAGTAAATTTTCAAAGTCGCAACAGGGGACCCAGAAACAGTTCTGGCCCTGTCTCACGAGAACTTTAATATCTCTCAGTATACTGCTCATATGGTCGTTTCGTTTCGTCCATATAAAAATAGATTCATCAAGGTTCAATTTCATAATTTATTCACTATTTAATTCTACTTCTACTATTTTTAGTGATTTTTCAATCTCATCTCACTGCTGCTGTCCGCAACAGTTACTGCGATGAACTATGCCAATTTCATGAATCTTTCCTTGGCCTTACTAATCATCCATCATACATGACACAAATTATGGCCACCTTATCAAAATTAAAGTTTCTAAGACTCGTGACTATAGGTTCTCGCATCCCACTCAACGACCACATAGGCCATTTTCACATGGCTTAAAGTTTACAACCCACAGTTCACAAAACATAATAGCCTATACATGCCAAATGTTCTTCAACTACGAAGACAATACCAAAAGATTTCCAGCGGTGTGATGACTTCAACGACGGTTCCGAACACATAAACAATATGAGTCCAAAAGACCTAAAATGGGTGACAAGAAAACACCGAATGAGTTTATAACTCGAGTAAGTCATAAGCATTCAACAACCATCCATTAATAAAGTTACCACAACATGAAACAATAAGCGAGGCTAGGTACTCATCCATATCAAAACTATACCAAAATTCCTCGGACCTTTCGGTTCAATCTCATACCAAGTCATACATCCACATTTCATATTCTATACAATGAGATATTTGAGGCATTTTACACACCAACTCATTCACACCACAATCATACAATTGCAATCATCACATAGATTTAAAGCTTACCAAGCTCAACCCCGAGCATGATCATATTTCCTATTAGTCATGAGCTCAAGGTACTTACCCGATCCATTGTCCATACTCAACTCGATGGAGACACACCCTCCATATAATTGTTCGATCGGAAATATATATATATATATATATATATATATACGCACACTACGATGCTTAATACTCGATTTACTTTTCGGTGCCATGCGATTTAAGCCCGCACACATAGTGCCATACCCTTGAGCTCGCACACTTAGTGCCATATATTTCCAGCATGCACACTTAGTGCCATATATTTCCAGCATGCACACTTAGTGCCAATCTCGTCACCGTACACACGTATTGCCCAAGACACTTAGTGCCGAAAGCAAACTTTCTACACATTTCACTATTTCTTTTACATTCAAAAATGTCATCATTCCATACACATACATTTTCATTTATATATGTATATCATCCCATTAAACACAATTGCATAGATTTTACAATCATTTAAGCAATATCAAATATGTGCTTGATGACTTACCTCGGATGTTGTCGCACATTTTCAACGGCTATTCAATTACTTTGTCTTTCCCCTTGTCCAACTTTGATCCTTTGAGTTCTTGAGCTAGTTCACACAAATTTAACTTATTAAAACCTCATTATGCTAGCTTATGGCGAATATGACAAGGAGTTTAAATGGTCATATGGCCACCCTTTAGCTTGAATACACAATGGTCATGCACATTTTATATTACATCAAGCAATTCAATACAATTCATTCAAGCATCAAGGAAAAGCTAAGGCCATCAATAGGCTACCTAAGGCCGAATATACACATCAACATATGTATTCGTTCATGTGGCGAACATACACATCCATGTTAAGGCCGATTTCCACACTTGATACATTCTACAAGTAAGGTCGCTTGTATCGACTTAACACTAATTTGATTCAAGTTCACAACTAGGCTAATATGCACATATACACTAGTAAATCAAACACTAACATTTGTACTTCACCTTACTAGCACTTCTCATTCAAATGACATGAACAACGAACATAGTTTCCTTTTATTTCCTACCATGGCGAATGCCATACAACACCATACCATGCATCATTACAAGCTTTACTTTTAGCATGCAAATAACATCCACAAATCCACCTTAGCTGAACCTTAACTCATCTTCATGCCTCACCACCACAACATCAAACATCAAACATCAATGATACCAAGAAGACAACACCCATGGCCGAATATCATCCCCATTTCATGGTAAAGGTTTAGACCATGGGTTAGGTGGAACTCAAACTATCAACTAAAAACATGCATGAATCTCATGGATAACTTCAACATACCTTAGTCTAGCAAACTCCCATGGCTGATTTTCTCAAGCTTTCCCGCTTCTTCCCTTTCTTCTATTCGGCCAAGAAAACCAAAGGATGAACAACCACTTTTTTTTTCTTTCTTTCTTTGTTTTGTTTCTCTCATGTACGGCAAAGGGGGGGGAAAGCATCCACACTCATTTTTTTTTTTCATTTCTTTACCCATGCTCTTATTTTATTATTTCTAACATCCACCACTAGCAAAACATGTTTAAGACATGTTTTCTTTTGCCCATCTTCATTACCATGGCCGGCCACTTCCTTTTCTTTGGGTAAATTGACATGCAAAACCATTCTTTTGCATGCATATACTATTAGACCATTGAAAGATTAGCCTATCACCTTTCAACAATGTTTCATATAAGTCCATTTTAATAAATTCACATAGAAATGATCAAATTAATGCATGCAACTTTCACACATGCATTTACTAACATCATAAACATAGAATATAACTTTTAATTACTTATAAGACTCGGTTTAGTGGTCCCGACACCACTTTCTGACTAGGGTCAAATTAAGGATGTCACAGAGTCTCATGATCGAGGTGCCGGGGACGATGCCCTGTCCCAGGCAATGCTCTGAGTTTTGGAAAGGGTTGCTGGGGCAAGTACGGAAAACGAAATTTGAAGGTCTATTTCTGAGCGGCTTCGGTCCAATGGAGCAGAGATATTTAGAGGCGTATCTGGTGTAGGTCCGAATGTGGCTGTGTAACACCCCGTACCCGAGACCGTGGCCGGAGTCGAACACGAGGTGCTAACAGACATAATATATTTATTTTCACAGTCCATTTAAAAATTTCCAGACAGCTGGCTAACTGAGTCACTGTCACCTTAAAAATCATATCTTGAGTTCCACAACTCGAAAATCAGTTTCGTGATTTTTCTCTAAAACTAGACTCATATATGCATCTACAAATTTTTTTCTAGAATTTTTGGTCTGGCCAATTAGTACAGTTTATTAGTTAAAGTCTCCCATGTTACAGGGATCGACTACACTGACCTTCGCACATTACGACTTGGATATCTCCCTGTACAGGGCTTCAATACTGATGTCGTTTGTTTCTATAGAAACTATACTCAAAGAGGAATCTATAAATATATGGCATGACTCCTAATTATCTCTGGTTAATTTATAATGAATTTCCAAAGTCGGAACAGGGAATCCAGAAACCGTTCTGGCCCTGTTTCACGAAAACCTAAATATCTCTTAACATACAACTCATATGACTGTTTCATTTCTTCCATATGAAAGTAGATTCATCAAGGTTCATTTACATAATTTATTCACTATTTAATTCCATTCCTACTATTTTTAGTGATTTTTCACATTCACATCGCTGCTGCTGTCAGCATCTGCCTTTAAGGTAGACTTTACCTATTTCATAGTTTCCATGATTCAATTAGCCCTTTTTGCATACATAGCACAAAGTATAATCATGATTAACCATTCCAATGGCTAATCGTTTCCAAACATTTCCATACCTCTTAGTGATCAACATACAAAACGATTATAGTACTATGCTAAAAACGTATATAAGCCATTTTTGCATGGCTATCCAAATTTACACAAAATCCATGGGTACATGACCAACAACAAAGAGGGTAGTCCTATACATGCCATTTCAAAGTTCAACCAAAATTGTACCAAAGGGGCTTTGATAGTGTGGGAGACTTCGACTTCCAAAAATCCCGAGTCCGATGGTGACGAGCCAAAATCTATAAAGCAGAGAAACAAAGAAAGCGGAGTAAGCAATTTATGCTTAGTAAGTTTTGAGCAAGGGATTCCAGCACAACAAAAGCATAGCATTCATATAGCTAAACGGATAATTTCATATGCACAAATTCTCAATATCATACTTACTTCACATTACCAACCCTTATGTTCATACACAAAAGATCAACTTAGCCAAAGGCGGTAGCTCATTTATCGATTGAGCGAATATAGATTTGTGAGGATCAACTAATTCAAGCACACACGAGACATACCTCATCGCTGGGATTTTCTGGCGTATTAATTTAAATTTTACAGCAAGATCGCTCATTCCCAAATCAAGCATCTTGAGGTTTAGCGGATATAACCACTCGCACAAGGCCTTGGTCTTAGCAGGATATGGTCACTAGCATAAATGCCTTGGGACTTAGCCGGATATAGTCGCTAGCACAAATGCCTTCGGATCTTAGTCCGGATGTAGTCGCTAGCACAAAAGCCTTGGGACTTAGCAGGATATCATTGAGTAACCATGCACATATATCAATAAATCATGACACAGTCATATTTCATTTTCATTACCAAAGCTCAAACACAAGACACTTATCACATTTACAATTTTGGCTCAATAGCCACATACAAGAGCATGATTTTGATTTACTTAAGACATAATCTAACGAATCATAATTTAAGTTCCATTACTCGAAAACTTACCTCGGATGTTGTCGAGCGATTCCGATGGCTATTCGACCACTTTTTCCTTCCCTTTATCGGATTTAGTTCCCTTTGCTCTTGAGCTTAATTTAACAAATAAATTGATTTAATCATTTGAGCATCGAAAAGAGGAACTCAAGGTACTTAGCCCACATATATTCATTAGACATTAAAGTCACATATATGCGGAATCATGAATCAAACTCAACACATTAGTTAATACTCTCCTTAGCGAATTTTCTAAGTCAAGATAAAGCCTTCAATATGCTTACCTATGGCGAACAACACATCAACCTATGTACTCATTCATGTGGCCGATTATGCATGTCTATGTTGAGGCCAATTATATACTCAATACCACACACAAATGGCATACCTTTTACTAACTAATGCATTACGTATTATAACTCAATACGCATCCATCATGTACTCCATAACCGAAACACCATCATATGTAAGTATATACCTTGAGATATTGTATATGTCATACCAATACGTCATGTGCAAACATATATATATATATATGTGCAAGAGCCGAATCTCAAAGTTGATTATAACTAAACATGAACATAAATCCAAAACACAAATCTTACCTACCATGCAATAAGCATAAATCATACTTATGGATATACCATGGCGAATACATCACAACACCATACCATTTCAATTTTGGTCATGGTTAAACAAAGAACTTAATGTCTCACTCAAAAATGCTAAAAAGAAAATCCAAGAGTCATCAATCCACCATCACATGTATCATTAACAAGCTTCATATTTAGCATGCAATGGCATTAACACAAAATCCACCTTGGCGAATATCATCCCCATGACATAGCAAAGATTTGAACCATGGGCTAATTAGAACTCAAGCTAGCAACTAAAAACATGCATGAATCTCATGGCACAACCTCAAACATACCTTAATCTAGATACAAGTATGGCCAAACCTCTTCCTAATCCTCTTCCAAACCAAACATGAAGCAAGAACTCCTTCCTTCTTCCTTAGAATTTTCGGCCAAAAGAAATAAAAAAGGATGAACAAATTTTTTTTTCTCTTTTCTTCAACTCACGACAATGGGGGGGAAACACTCACACACATGCTTCCTTTTTTTTTTCCATTTCTTTATTACCCATACTCCTTATTTTATTTTTCCTAACATACCTCACTAACATAACATGTTTGTGACATGTTTCCACTCATAACATGGCCGGCCACTACTAATTAGGGGGGGAAATTTGACATGCAAGTCCTCCCTTTTGATTACATGCACTATTAGATCCTTATAGATTAGCCTATCACATTTCAAAAGTGTCACACAAGTCCTACTAACTGAATTCACATGCAATCGACTAAATCGAAGCTTGAAATTTTCACACATTCATAATTACATATTCTAGACAATAAATATTACATTCAAACATTTCGGTGACTCGGTTTAGCGGTCCCGAAACCACTTTCCGACTAGGGTCAATTTCGGGCTGTCACAACTCTCCCCCACTTAAGAAATTTTCGTCCCCGAAAATCTTACCGGTAAATAGGTTTGGGTATCACTCTTTCATAGAGTTCTCGGGTTCCCAAGTAGCTTCTTCCATCCCGTGTTTAAGCCATAACACTTTTACTAACGGAACCCTTTTGTTTCGCAACTTCTTCACTTCACGAGCTAGGATACGAATCGGTTCTTCTTCATAACTCAAGTCAGATTGAATTTCAACTTCTGATGGATTAATCACATGTGACGGATCGGATCTATAACGTCGAAGCATCGAAACATGAAAGACGTCGTGAATTTATTCAAGTTCAGGGGGCAAAATCAATCTATACGCAACTGGACCAACTTGTTCGGAGATTTCGTATGGCCCAACGAATCTCGGGCTCAACTTGCCCTTACGGCCAAATCTGAGTATCTTTTTCCAAGGCGAAACTTTAAGAAACACTTTGTCTCCCACCTGATACTCAATGTCTTTTCGTTTCAGATCCGCGTACAACTTCTGGCGATCTGTGGCTGCCTTCAGATTTTCACAGATTACTTTTACTTTCCGTTCAGCATCTTTAATCAAATCAACTCCGAAAATTTTACTTTCACCGAGCTCGGTCCAAAACAATGGTGTACGGCATTTACGCCCGTACAAGGCCTCGTAAGGTGCCATCTTAATACTTGATTGAAAACTATTATTGTAAGCGAATTCAATCAAAGGTAAATACCGCTCCCACGAACCGCTGAACTCGAGGATGCAACATCTCAACATATCCTCAAGTATCTGAATTATCCGCTCGGATTGACCATCGGTTTGGGGGTGAAAAGCGGTGCTAAAATGTAACTTGGTGCCCAAAGCTTCTTGCAATTTCTTCCAAAATCGTGAGGTGAATCTCGGATCTCTATCCGACACAATAGAAATAGGTACCCGTGTAATCTCTGTCGAGAAACATACAATTCAGCTAGTTTATCCAATGAAAAATCCGTACGTACGGGGATAAAGTGAGCCGACTTAGTCAGTCTATCAACAACGACCCAAATCGCATCTTTCTTACTTGCCGACACTGGCAATCCAGATACAAAGTCCATCGTGACTCGTTCCCATTTCCATTCAGGTATCATGATCGGCTGAAGTAAACCCATAGGCACTTGATGTTCTGCCTTTACTTACTGACATATTAAACACTTCGAAACAAAATTGAAAATGTCTCGTTTCATACCATGCCACCAAAGCGGCGTCTCGAGATCGTTGTACATTTTCGTACTCCCGGGTGAATTGACATTCGGCTACAATGAGCTTCGTTCGAGAATCATCGAAATTAGTTACGAATTTCTTGGAACACACAATCGATTTCTGTACCTCAAACAATCGTCATCATCAATTTGAAACTCCAATTCCACATTCGGAACACATTCAGCCCGTTTTGCAACCAACTCATCGTCGACTTTCTGAGCTTCACGAATTTGATGAATCAATAATGGTTTGGCCTTTAACTCACTACTAACACATTTTGGGTAGAAACGAGACAAGTGTACATTCATCGTCAGTAAAGCAAGCAGTGATTTCGGCTTAAGGCATCTGCAACCACATTAGCCTTTCCGGGTGATAATCAATGACAAGCTCATAATCTTTGAACAACTCGAGCCAACGTCTTTGTCGCAGATTCAAGTCTCTTTGAGTCATCAAATATTTGAGACTTTTGTGATCCGAAAATACATGGCACTTCTCACCAAATAAGTAATGTCGCCATATTTTCAAGGCAAATACGATGGCAGCTAATTCGAGATCATGGGTCAGATAATTTTTCTCATGTGGCTGTAATTGTCTCGACACATAGGCCACGACTCGACCTTCTTGCATCAATACGCAACCTAACCCAAGTAGGGAGGCGTCACTATAGATGACAAACTATTTGCCCGATTCGGCTGCACTAAAATTGAGCTTAGTCAAATAAGTTTTCGGTTTATCAAAACTTTTCGACATTTTCCGTCCATTCGAACTTAACATCTTTTGAAGTAGCCGTCATCGGTGTGGCTATCATCGAGAAACCTTTTACAAACCGTCGGTAGTAGTAAGCAAGTCCCAAAAAGCTCGAACCTCGATAATATTTCTCGGAGGCTTCCGATTAAGTATGGCTGAAATTTTGCTCGGTCGACTCGAATACCGATCACGAGATACCACATGACCCAAGAAGCTAACCTCTCTTAACCGAACTCACACTTGTTGAACTTAGCATATAAGCGCTTATCCCGTAAAATTTGCAACACTAATCTCGGTGTTGGTATGTTCGGTCTCATCTCTTGAATAGACCAAGATGTCATCAATGAACACAACTACGAACCGGTCCAAATACTGTCTAAAGATCCGATTCATCAAATCCATAAATACCGCAGGGGCATTAGTGAGCCCGAACGGCATCACTAAGAACTCGTAGTGACCGTACCTCGTTCTGAAAGCAGTTTTGGGTACATCCGAATCTCGAATCCGCAACTGATAATAACCCGATCTCAAATCTATCTTTGAAAACACTAAGGCTCCCTTTAGTTGATCAAACAAATCATCAATATGTGGTAACGGATATTTATTCTTTATCGTCACTTTATTCAGCTGACGATAGTCAATGCACAACCTCATGGTTCCGTCCTTCTTTTTCACAAACAATACTGGTGCACCCCAAGGTGAGAAACTTGGTCGAGCGAAACCTCTATCCGTCAATTCTTGCAACTGAGCTTTCAACTCTTTTAACTCGGTTGGTGCCATACGATACGGAGCTATCAAAATCGGCGTAGTCCCGGTACAAGCTCAATACCAAACTCTATCTCCGAGCAGTGGCAAACTCGGTAATTCTTGAGGGAAAAACATCCGGTATTCACAAACCACCGCGCACGATTCGGTTTTATTTCTAACTCCTTATCATCAAGTACATACGCAAGGTATGCTTCGCACCCTTTCTTACATATTTACGGGCTAACATTGATGATATTACGGTGGCAACCCTTTAAGTCCGTAGACTCAACTCGATCATCTTGTTATTTGCACCTCAAATCCATAGTCTTGCTTTTGCAATTCACAACCGCATCATGCACGGTCAACCAATCCAAACCAAGAATAACATCAAATTCATCAAGCGGCAAAAGCATCAAGTCCGCGGAAAGCAGGAACCTCAATTACTAGGGACATTTCTTACACACTTTGTAGACAAGCACGAACGACCCAAGGATTTGACACCAATTACGAACTCGATGAGACTCAATAGGTAAAGTCTTACTAGATGCTAAGGTTTTGCATATATAAGAATGAGTAGAACCAGGGTCAATCAAAGCAATCACATTAGTATCAAAGAGAGTAAAAGTACCGGTAATAACATCTGGCGAGGAAGCATCCTCGCGTGCGCGTATAGCATAAGCCCTAGCAGGAGCGCGAGCCTCGGATTTGGTCGTAGCATCTCTAGATCCTCTCTGACCACCACTAGCATTGCCCATATTTCTAGATAGTCTAGCTTGAGCAGTGGTAGCACCCGATTTCCCACTCTGATTTACATTCTGTTCAGACAACCTCGGGCAATCTTTAATGAAGTGGTCAACTGATCCGCACTTGTAATAGGAGCGGTCATGGAATCTACAACTCCCCGAATGCCATTTACCACAATACTGGCACTCCGCTCTGTCTTGACGATCATTTCCAACACTTGCGATCGAAGTGACTCGTGTGCTCATAGGGGGTCGATCGCGATCTCGTCTAGAAAAGCCCGAAGTGTCTCTAGATCGGCCTAGATCATCTCTAAATTTCTTCGATGGTATTGAAAGGGCTTTCCGATGATCTCTTCTGAAACTCCTTTGCCCCACATCGCTTTCCTTTTCTCCTTCTTGAGCTCCTCGGCTTTGCAAGCTCGCTCGACAAGCACCACAAATTCTCGGATTTCTAAAATGCCAACATACAACTTTATATCATCATTCAGTCCATCTTGAGCGTTTACACATCACGACTTCGAAGAAATGCATTCTCGCTGCGTCTGGCTAAGCCGCACAAATTTTCGTTCATAGTCGGTACCGACATGGAACCTTGTTTGAGTTCAAGAAATTCCTTCCGTTTTGGTCAATGAATCTCGGTGATATACTTTTTCCAAACTCGGTTTGGAAAAACTCCCAAGTTACTTGCTCTCTAGGCACTGTGAAGTCAACGTATTCCACCAATAGTAGGCGTAATCACGTAGCAAGGAGATAGTACACTTTAGGCACTCATCGGGTGTGCAAGATAGCTTGTCGAGTACCTGGATAGTGTTGTCCAACCAAAATTCAGCTTGCTCGGCATCATCGCTGTCCGTAGCTTTAAATTCAGTAGCCCCGTGTTTTCAGATTTTGTCAACTGGGGGCTTATTTGATCTTATTTGGTCATTTACCAGAGGTATTGTAGGTGCGGGGGTGGTATTAGTCGGGAATGGAGGTTGTGGAACAGCCGTATTAGTTTGAATGTATTGGTTGAACCAATCATTCATCACGCTATAGAAAGCTTGTCTAGCTTCATCATTCGGATTACTAGCAATAGGTTGAGAGTCCGCCAGAGCTGTCCCTTGTGCGGGAGCAGGCGCTACACTCTCAAGATCATCAGCTACCATCGGTCGGGATCGGGATCCATTACTATAACAAACACATTTTCAATTGTCAGAAATCACCACACTATCAAATAATCACAAAATGGCATGTATAGCTAGACCCAAACGTATTACGGTAGTCCTAGAATCGACTAAACCGTGGCTCTGATACCAATTTAATTGTAACACCACGTACCCGAGACCGTGGCCGGAGTCGAACACGAGGTGCTAACAGACATAATATATTTATTTTCACATCCATTTAAAAATTTCTAGACAATGGCTAAGCGTGTCCTTGTCACCTTAAAATCATATCTTGAGTTCCACAACACAAAAATCAGTTTCGTGATTTTTCCCTGAAACTAGACTCATATATGCATCTACAAATTTTTTTATAGAATTTTTGGTCGGGCCAATTAGTACATTTTATTAGTTAAAGTCTCCCATGTTACAGGGATCGACTACACTAACCTTCACGCATTACGACTTGGATATCTCCCTGTACAGGGATTCAATACTGATGCCGTTTGTTTCTCTAGAAACTAGACTCAAAGAGGAATCTATAAATATATGGCATGACTCCTAATTATCTTTGGTTAATTTATAATGAATTTCCAAAGTCGGAACAGGGAATCCAGAAACCATTCTATCCCTATTTCACGAAAACCTAAATATCTCTTAACATACAACTCATATGACCGTTTCGTTTCGTCCATATGAAAGTAGATTCATCAAGGTTAATTTAAATAATTTATTCACTATTTAATTCCATTCCTACTATTTTTAGTGATTTTCACATCCACATCACTGCTGCTGTCAAGCATCGCCTTTAAGGTAGACTTTACCTATTTCATAGTTTCCATGATTCAATTAGCCCTTTTTGCATACATAGCACAAAGTATAATCATGATTAACCATTCCAATGGCTAATCGTTTCCAAACATTTCCATACCTCTTAGTGATCAACATACAAAACAATTATAGTACTATGCTAAAAGCATTATATAAGCCATTTTCGCATGGCTATCCAAATTTACACAAAATCCATGGGTACATGACCAACAACAAAGAGGGTAGTCCTATACATGCCATTTCAAAGTTCAACCAAAATTGTACCAAAGGGGCTTTGATAGTGTGGGAGACTTGACTTCCAAAAATCCCGAGTCCGATGGTGACGAGCCAAAATCTATAAAACAGAGAAACAAAGAAACGGAGTAAGCAATTTATGCTTAGTAAGTTTTGAGCAAGGATTCGGCACAACAAAAGCATAGCATTCATATAGCTAAGCGGATAATTTCATATGCACAAATTCTCAATATCATACTTACTTCACATTACCAACCCTTATGTTCATACACAAAAGATCAACTTAGCCAAAGGCCGGTAGCTCATTTATCATCGGCGAATACTGATTTGTGAGGATCAACTAATTCAAGCACACACGAGACATACCTCATCGTTGGGATTTTACGAGCGTATTAATTTAAATTTTACAACAAGATCGCTCATTCCCAAATCAAGCATCTTGAGGTTTAGCCGGATATAACCACTCGCACAAGGCCTTGAGTCTTAGCCCGGATATGGTCACTAGCATAAATGCCTTGGGACTTAGCAGGATATAGTTGCTAGCACAAATGCCTTCGGATCTTAGTCCGGATGTAGTCGCTAGCACAAAATCCTTCGAGACTTAGCAGGATATCATTCGAGTAACCATGCACATATATCAATAAATCATGACACATTCATATTTCATTTTCATTACCAAAGCTCAAACACAAGACACTTATCACATTTACAATTTCGGCTCAATAGCCACATACAAGAGCATGATTTTGATTTACTTAAGACATAATCTAATCGAATCATAATTTAAGTTCCATTACTAGAAAACTTACCTCGGATGTTGTCGAACGATTCCGATGGCTATTCGACCACTTTTTCCTTCCCTTTATCGGATTTAGTTCCCTTTTGCTCTTGAGCTTAATTTAACAAATAAATTGATTTAATCATTTGAGCATCGAAAAGAGGAACTCAAGGTACTTAGCCCACATATATTCATTAGACATTAAAGTCACATATGTACGGAATCATGAATCAAACTCAACACATTAGTTAATACTCTCCTTAGCCGAATTTTCTAAGTCAAGATAAAGCCTTCAATATGCTTACCTATGGCCGAACAACACATCAACCTATGTACTCATTCATGTGGCCGATTATGCATGTCTATGTTGAGGCCAATTATGTACTCAATACCATACACAAATGGCATACCTTTTACTAACTAATGCATTACGTATTATAACTCAATATGCATGCATCATGTACTCCATAACCGAAACACCATCATATGTAAGTATATACCTTGAGATATTGTATATGTCATACCAATATGTCATGTGCAAACATATATATATATATATATTTCCAAGAGCCGAATCTCAAAGTTGATTATAACTAAACATGAACATAAATCCAAAACACAAATCTTACCTACCATGCAATAAGCATAAATCATACTTATGGATATACCATGGCCGAATACATCACAACACCATACCATTTCAATTTTGGTCATGGTTAAACAAAGAACTTAATGTCTCACTCAAAAATGCTAAAAAGAAAATCCAAGAGTCATCAATCCACCATCACATGTATCATTAACAAGCTTCATATTTAGCATGCAATGACATTAACACAAAATCCACCTTGGCCAAATATCATCCCCATGACATAGCAAAGATTTGAACCATGGGCTAATTAGAACTCAAGCTAGCAACTAAAAACATGCATGAATCTCATGGCACAACCTCAAACATACCTTAATCTAGATACAAGTATGGCCAAACCTCTTCCTAATCCTCTTCCAAACCAAACATGAAGCAAGAACTCCTTCCTTCTTCCTTAGAATTTTCGCCAAAAGAAATGAAAAGGATGAGCAAATTTTTTTTTCTCTTTTCTTCAACTCACGGCAATGGGGGAAACACTCACACACATGCTTTTTTTTTTCCATTTCTTTATTACCCATACTCCTTATTTTATTTTTCCTAACATACCTCACTAACATAACATGTTTGTGACATGTTTCCACTCATAGCATGGCCGCCACTACTAATTAGGGGGGGAAATTTGACATGCAAGTCCTCCCTTTTGATTACATGCACTATTAGATCCTTATAGATTAGCCTATCACATTTCAAAAGTGTCACACAAGATCTACTAACTGAATTCACATGCAATCGACTAAATCGAAGCTTGAAATTTTCATACATTCATAATTACATATTCTAGACAATAAATATTACATTCAAACATTTCGGTGACTCAGTTTAGTGGTCCTGAAACCACTTCCCGACTAGGGTCAATTTTGGGCTGTCACAGGCTGAGTATTGGTTAAAAGCCATAGAGCGGATTATGGATGATCTAGACTGCTCTGTGGAGCAGAAGCTGAAGGGAGCCATATCGTTACTCAGGGATGAGGCTTATCAATGGTGGCTTACGGTGAGAGATGGAACTCCTGCTGACAGTGTGACTTGGGAGTCATTTAAGACGACCTTCAAAGGAAAGTATGTTGGGGCTAGTTACGTGGACGTCATTGGAAAGAATTTCGAACTGGTCCAAGAGAGTAAGTCGGTGGTGAGTATGAGTCTGAGTTTCGAGATCGAGCGGTATATACGGGATTGTCGCTCTGAGTATGAGCGTAGCGTACCGCCGAGGATGGTTTGAGAGATGAACTTAGGGTGCTGATTGCTCGCAGAGGAGCGTAACCCATTGCTTTAGTGGAGAAAGCTAAGATAGTGAGGAAGTGAAGCATACAGAAAGACAGAATTGTGAGAAATATCGGAACCATTTTAGGAAAGATTCAGGACTTTCAAGTGGTATGAACAGGAATGTTAAGAGAGCGAGGGTAATGGAGCCAGTTCGAGCAGTACTGATAAATGCTGTTAGACCGCAGGGTTGTAGGAATTATGGGAAGATGCTTATAGGCGAGTGTTAGAAAACGTTCTGGTGCTTACTTTCGATGCAGATCTATGGAGCATAGGGTTAAGGATTGTCCCCAGGAACCAGATCAGGTTCAAGTTTTAGAGCAGAGGGTCAATTAAACAGTGAGGGGTGGACCACAGTTTCTGAGAGGACATAGGCAAGGCAGTGGTGGTAATGGAAATGGTCGAGGAAGAGGAGCGCCTGCAGGGGTGCTGGATTTGCTGAGGCTCGTCAGCCGGCGTTGGTGTATGCATCTCGTCGCCGAGAGGAGGGTGATGCACCTATTGTCATAACTAGTACGTTTTTGATTTCCAGTATGCCATACACTGCGTTGATAGATGTTGGATCTACCCATTCATATGTTGCATGTGCTATATCTGGGTCGCTGGGTATGCGCTCTGAGGAGACCGTGAGTGGGGTATCTGTACTAAGTCCTTTGGGTCACTCGGTTAGGGTAGATAAACTGTATAGAGATGTGCCTATAGAAACTCAAGGAAAAGTTTTCTCTGGAGATTTGGTGGAGCTACCTTTTAGAGAATTCGATCTCATTTTGGGAATGGATTGGCTTGTTAAGCATAAGGCTACTCTGGATTGTGCTGCTAAGCGAATAATGTTAAAGACCACAAAGGATGAGGAGGTTTTGGTGATAGGCGAACGTAGGGATTATCTGTCTAATGTGGTGTCAGTATTGAGAGCCGAGAAGTGGATTCAAAAGGGATGTGAGGCTTATTTGGCATTTGTAAGCCAATCAAAAATTGAGGATCTGACAGTGGATAAAGTTAGAACCCTCAAGGATTTTTAAGACATTTTTCTAGACAAGCTTCCAGGTTTGCCCCCGAATCGAGAGGTTGAGTTTGGAATCGACTTGTTGCCTGGAACGGCACCGGTGTCCATTGCACCTTATAGGATGGCACCGAAGGAGTTGGTGGAGCTGAAAGCCCAAATTCAAGCGTTATTGGATAGAGGCTTCATTAGACCAAGTGTATCTCTGTGGGGAGCACCAGTGTTGTTCGTAAAGAAGAAAGATGGGTCAATGCGGATGTGCATCGATTATCGGCAGTTGAACAAACTGACGATTAAGAACAAGTACCCACTGCCGAGAATCAATGATTTATTCGACCAACTTAGAGGAGCTTCAGTATTTTCCAAGATTGACCTTCGATCTGGGTATCATCAGTTGAGGGTTAAGGAGGTGGATGTTCACAAGACGACATTCAGAACTCGGTATGGTCACTATGAGTTCTTGGTTATCCCATTTGGGTTGACAAACGTACCTACGACATTTATGGATATGATGAATCGAGTGTTCCAGCCATACTTGGATCGATTCATGGTCGTCTTTATCGACGATATTCTGGTTTGTTTTGAAATTGAGGAGAAGCATGATGAGCATCTTCGTATTGTGCTGCAAGTGCTGAGGGAGAAGGAGCTTTATGCGAAATTCAGTAAATGTGAGTTCTGGTTGAGAGAGGTAACTTTCTTAGGGCAAGTTGTCTCTGCTAAAGGGATCAAGGTGGACCCTTGAAAGATTGAAGCGATTCTGGAATAGAAGCCACCGAGGTCAGTGTCAGAAATTCAAAGTTTTCTGGGTTTAGCTGGGTACTATAGAAGGTTTGTGGAAGGATTTTCTGTGATGGCAGCGCCTTTGACAAAGCTGATAAGGAAGGGAGTACCGTTTGTTTGGACTGAGAAACAACAGGAATCTTTTGAGAAGTTGAAGAAAGTTCTAACTGAGGCACCAGTACTGATTCAGCCAGAGTCTGGAAAAGATTTTACCGTATGTAGTGATGCATCACATGTTAGGTTGGGCTGTGTGTTGATGCAAGAGGGTAAAGTGGTTGCTTATGCATCGTGATAGCTTAAACCACATGAAGTTAACTATCTTACTCATGATCTAGAGTTGGCAGCGATAATCTTCATGCTTAAGATTTGGAGACATTACCTGTAAGGAGAAATGTGTATTATATAAACAGATCATAAGAGTCCTAAGTACTTGCTGACTCAGAAAGAGCTGAACCTTAGGCAGTGGAGATGGATAGAGTTGCTTAAGGATTATGACTGAGCGATTGAGTATCACCCAGGCAAAGCTAATGTGGTGGCTGATGCCCTAAGTCGTAGAATTGTATCTAATCTGAGAGCCATGTTTGCTCGTTTGAGTCTGTATAACGACGGTAGTCTGTTAGCAGAACTGCAAGTTAGGCCGACCTGGGTGGTTGAGATTAAGGAAAAACAGCGAGGGATGAGTCCCTGGTTTTTCAACTCCGGTAGGTTAAGAATGGGGATACTACTGAGTTCAGACTGAACAGTGAGGGAGTTCTGTGTTACCAAGGTAGAGTTTGTATTCCGAAGGACTCTGACTTGAGGCAAGCAATTCTGAAAGAAGCTCATGGAGGTCTGTATGCTATGCATCCTCGGGGGAGTAAAATGTATCGCGACTTAAAGGAGATGTATTGGTGGCCTGTATTGAAGCGAGAGGTAACGGAAGTTGTCGGAAAATGTCTGACTTGTCAGTAAGTGAAAGCTGAACATCAATTACCTTCCGGACTTTTACAGCCAGTGAAAGTACCACTTTGGAAGTGGGAGAGGGTAACCATTGATTTTATGAGTGGGTTACCCTTGACACCGTCGAAAAAGGACTCGATTTGGGTAATTGTGGATAGGTTGACCAAATCTGCTCATTTCGTACCTGTCCACACTGATTATTCACTTTAGAAGTTAGCCAAATTGTATGTGGCGAAAATAGTGCGACTTCACGGAGTGCTAGTGTCTATTATTTCTGATCGAGATCCTACATTCACATCTCGATTTTGGAAAAAGTTGCATGAGGCATTGGGTACGCGTTGAACTTTAGTACAGCCTTTTATCCTCAGACTGATGGTCAGTCGGAAGGGTTATTCAGATTATGGAAGACATGTTGAGGGGATGCGTTATCGACTTTCGAGGCAGTTGGGAGGATTACTTACCGTTGGCAGAGTTTGCATACAACAACAGTTATTAGCCATGTATTCGAATGGCTCCTTATGAGGCACTGTATGGGCGAAGATGTCGTACACCTAGTTGTTGGACTGAGTTGGGTGAACGACAAGTTCTTGGACCTGAGTTGGTGGCAGATACTGAGGATAAGGTCAATTTGATTAGAGACCGGTTGAAGGAAGCATCTGATAGACAGAAGTCATATGCAAATTTGAAGCGCAAGGAAATTGAGTACTCTATGGGTGATATGGTCTTCTTGAAGGTTTCGCCTTGGAAGAAAATATTAAGGTTTAGGAGGAAAGGCAAGTTAAGTCCGCGGTTCATTGGGCCTTATCGGATTCTTAAGCGAATGGGTCCAGTGGCTTATCAGTTGGAGCTACCTCCAGAGTTGAATAGGATTCATGATGTCTTTCACGTCTCCATGTTAAGGCGGTATCGTTCTCACCCTACTCATGTTGTGCCAGTTGCAGAGATCGAGGTCCAAACAGACTTGACTTTTGAGGAAGGGCCTGTGTAGATTTTGGATCGAGATATTAAGATTTTGAGGAGGAAATCAATTCCGCTAGTAAAGGTGTTGTGGCTTAATCATGGCAGAGAGGAAGCTACTTGGGAGCCAGAAGTGGTGATGCGTCAACAATATCCTCATCTGTTTGATTCAGGTAAAATTTCGAGGACGAAATTTCTTTAAGGAGGGTAGAGTTGTAACGCCCTAATTTTTAGGTTTTCTGTGTTTCTGTGATTTTTAAATTTTGTGTGTGTTTTGGTTGGTTAATATATATATTTTAGTAGGTTAGTGGGCCTTTGGAAGGCCCAAACTTAAGTTAAATCTATGGTAGTCTTCGAAATTTTAATTTTATGAACAAGTGATGCAATTGGCATTTGGGCTTTTAAGAGTAAAGGGGTAAAAGATGATATAAAAAGGAGAAGTGGTGTAGTGGCAAGGTGGAGCCACTTAGGGGAGAAGGACGTGATGCCATAGAGGAAGCAAGGGGTCTAAGGTTCAAGTCTTGACTCTTGCAATATATTTTTGTTTTTCTTTTCAATACATCTAGAAGCAAGTAGGTGCGCTTTAGAGTTTAATATGTTGGATTTATGACACAAATGAGTTGATGGCCTAGTGGTGGCGGCGTGAGTAGGCATGTGAGAGGACTTTGGTTTGAATCCCTTAGCATGGAAAGATTGATTATTTTGCTATATTGGGATGGCAAGAGTTGGTGTTGGTTTTAAACTCTGGTGATGGAGGGATCCCACATCAAAAAGCTAACATAAGAGTAGATGGTGAGCTGGCTTTAAATAGAGCAAACAATGAGGAGAGTAGGCATACCCTTCTTGGCTAATCCCTTTCGCTTTGTGACGTGCTCGTTTGGGTTGGGCATCAGCTAAGAGTGTTTGGAGCGCAGATTAACTACAGTCTCCTAACAGGTGTGTATTTCTCATTACTTTAGCAGTAGGATGGCTATTTCGGGCAGCGATGGGGCTGAAATAGGCCATGTGGTCCCAATGGGTCCATAGGCCCAAGTGGATAAGTTTTAGAATTACCGAATACCCCTGTAAGGTAGAATTACAGAAATACCCCTATAGGATAGAATTACCGAAATAACCTTGTAAGGTAGAAATACCAAAATACCCCTGTAGGGTTGAATTACCGAGATACCCTTGTGGGGTAAAATTACCATTTTGCCCCTAGGGTGTTAATGACTATTTTGCCCCTCGTGCGTAAATGACTAACTTGTGTGATGATTAGGTTAGTTGACATAGATTTATGTTAGTTATCATTAATTTGTAAGCCTAATGTGTTAGTGATCGATTGTAGGATTATCGCGTGGGAGATATCGTCATCAATCGTCATGAACCAAGTGTGTAAACGAGACCTTCCCTTAGACTGAATCGGTTGGAGCCGAAATACTGAAACGTTGGTATTTTGTGAACTCGTGAGCCTTCGAGCGCTCGTGAGACAGTTGTTAATGAATATGGTGCATTTGGATGACTAGAGTGCAGAGTGTGCATTTTCGTGCACAACAGTATTTTTAGGCTTAATGGGCCGAAAACGGGCCAATGGGTCAACGACCCCGCTTTGGTAAAAAGACGAGGTAAGTACTTCTGATTACTTGGTAAATGTTATAATGAGCACGAAAGCTTAGCAATAGGTAATAATTACTGAAATACCCTTATGCATGCAAAATTACAATTTTACCCCTAAGGTTATTTTTTTTCTAAAAAGCATGATGTTACATTTACGTATCGTATGCCATGACATATTATTTCATTGCATGGGACATGGGTTTATATTGATGGAGGAAGCGTTACGCGGACTCACGCAATCTGGTGACCTCGCCACATATATACGTTTCGGTGACTTCGTCACAATATCCGCGACCTCATTTGCAATCTGAGTGGCCTCGCCACATATATCGATACGGTGACTTCGTCACAATATCCGCGACCTCATTTGTAATCCGTTGGCCGCCACATATATATATATATCTGCATTCGGTGGCCTAGCCACAATATCGTATCTAGTGACTTTGTCACATTATCCGCGACCGCATTGCAATTTACGTGGTGTGTAGCAGTTGGATGGGTCGAGTAGTCTCCCCACATGGTGTAAGGCTGGTACGGGGGTGTTATGGATGGCTTTGGGTTGGGATTTCTGCATTCATGATATATTTGTTCTGTATCTGCTATAGGCCTATTGGTTTCATTCTGATTTCTGTACTGGGCCAAGGCCTAGATAAGTCTGACTCTGAGGTTTGATCTGTTTTTTGCTATGGTTGGGTTATGTTACACACTGAGTTTACCGAACTCACCCTTTATTTTCATCTCTGCAGGAAATCCCCAACCATAATGAGCTTGGAGCTATGAGGGATTCGGAGTGGCCACATCATCTGCAAAGTTGGTTTTTCTAAGTTTGTTTATTTTTATTATTTTTATATTCTGATTTAATTTTGGGTTTTAAGTTGCAATAAGGCCGCTATTTAAATTTCTTTTTTCGGCTATGGTTTTATTTTCTGATTATACTTATACTATGACGAAACTGCTAGTGTTAAGCTGTGCGAGTTTTCACAATTAATGAACGTTTTCAAGACTCAATAAGCACAACAAATGGATAGCCTAAAGATTGATAAACCGGCTTTTCATTCAACCATTGTTTTTACAAAGACCACCCCAATCACTTAAACTAGTGAATGCATACTAAATCGTAAGTCCATTTGACACGTCAGATCTGGCCATAACTTCTGGGCCGGGTTTGGGGTGTTACAGCTCACCTGAGCAAACATTGAAAGGAGCAGTGTCACTGCTTAGGGAAGAAGCCTACCAGTGGTGGCTGCTAGTGAAATAGGGCACCCAACCCAAGTGGGTCACTTGGGAGTTTTTCAAAGCTGCATTCCAAGGGAAGTATGTGGGTGCAAGCTATGTGGATGCTAGAAAGGAGTTCCTGAATTTGATCCAAGGGAAGAAATCAGTGGTGAAGTATGAGGCGGAGTTTTTACGCCTTAGTAGGTATACGAAAGTAATGGTGGCAACAGAGTATGAGCGTTGCGTGAGGTTTGAAGATTGAATTAGAGATAGCCTCAGGGTACTGATAGCTCCACAAAGGGAGCAAGTTTTCTCGGAGTTGGTGGAAAAGGCAAAGATAGCAGAGGAGGTAAACCACACTAAGCGCTTAAATCGAGAGAAAGAAAGGGGTAGGAATAAGAGGGAGGCTGAGACTCCTGGTGTAGGACAGTTGCCTAGGGCTAGGGCCAGATTTAATGGGCCAATAGAGTAGGGCCTCCTACTGCTAATCAATGGGTGCCACTTTGTACTGATTGTAGGAAAGGTCATGTAGGCGAGTGTTGGAAGATGACGGGAGCTTGTCAGCATGTGGATCTATGGAGCATAGGATCAGGAATTGCCCTAGAATGTCAGCTCAGGTGCCAATCGTGGACCTAGGTGGTGTACAGCCACCAAGAGGTGCTCAGCTACCGCCGAGAGGCCGTGATCAAGCCAGGGGTGGAAACGATTTGGGGCCTGGAGCACCAGGCAGAGGTGCTGAGCATGCTGAGGTGAGGCAGCCAGCTTTGGTCTATGTAACACATCCTCAAGAGGATGGAGATGCTCTAGAGGCAAATAATGGTACGTACTTACCCATAGTGTGCTATTTACCTAAGCTGGAATTAGAGTGCGCAGCAGAAGTGTGGTACGGTAGTCTGTGTTAGTAGTTGGAAATTTTGACAATGAATTTTCTTTTAGGGGGTAGAGTTGTAACGCCCCAAAAATCCCGAAATCAAAAAATCTTAAAATCTTGAATTTTTTCTTTTTTGTGCTTAATAATTTCGGTTAAGTGCTAACTACGCAAAGGTAGGTCTTGGTCAAGGTTTGAGTTTGAATTAAGAGGTAGAAGAAATTATAAGTTAACAATTAAAAGAATCAGGGTTGGCAAGTAGTTGGGCTTTTAAATAAAGATAGGGGAAAATAGCAGCAAAGAGCCTAGTAGAGGAGTGGCTAGGTGACGCCACTTAGAGTGTAGGGAGGTGGCGTTAATAGCTAGCAAGGTGATCCAAGGTTTGAATCCTAGCTTAGTGTTTCTAGAACTTTAATTTTGACCTTCTAGAAGGATGGAAATGGCGTGAAAGTAGACTCCAAGGGAAGTGTTCAAGAGAGAAAATTAAGGAAAGGATCAAGGGGTTATCAGGGAGAAAAATGAGGAGATGAGAAGGGAGAAGTGATGGAGCCAAATGGGGAATTGGGCATGGGAAAATTTGGCTATAAGGCTTATAAATAGGTGCTGAATGCTAGGGTATGAAGCTAATGATCGAATTTCCTTCACCCTATTACCAGAAACACTTTTCTCTAAAAGCTGAAAACCCTCTGCCTTTCTTTACTTTTTCTTCTTCCTTATGCCAAATCCTATTCTTCTTCTACCTCATTGCTAGCTTTTCTTTCTTTTTCCTTTGAGCCGAATACCCTCTTTTGCCATGCAAAATTGTAAAGGGCAAAACCTCTTTGGCCGAACACCCGTGGTGCAATCACTACTCCTTCTACTTCGGTCAAATCTAGTGTAAGTATTATTCTCCCAACCGGTTTCTTTGCTAAGTATCGAATATTGTCCCTCACTCTTTCTAATCAACTGTGGTAGGGTATTAGTATCGGATCTCGGATCTTACCTCATTGCCGAATTGCTCCTTAGGTGTTGCAGTTTTGGTAAGTATTCCTCATCCATTGGCTAAGGTTGGCCGAATAGCCATAGTAAGGTAAGGGGGCTTGTGTTGGATACGAGTCACCTATTATTCTGGTTTTAATAGTTACGATTGGTGTAGATCCAAGAGTTGATCGTGGTTAGTGAAGGGGCTGTTATACTTATCGCGCAAGGCAAGGTTAAGGTGAGATTCCAGCTTTTGGTAAAGTATTCGATAAGTATGTGAGATTAATCTTTAAGTGATATCAATTGTAGGTTTGGGCCAAGGAAATCGCAGCACACTTACCTACGAGGTGTGTACATACACTGCACACACATTATGTATCAGCAAAAGCCGAAATGCCGAAAAGTTGAAAAGCTGAAATGCCGAAAAGCCGAAAGTTTGGCTATGGTAGTCTTGCGAGTGCACGAACACTCGTGAGGAGGAGACCAATAGGTTTCCTGAGGCCCATGGGTGATTCTGTGGACTTGGGTTGTGATTTGGCCATATGGACCAGAATGGGCTAAATGGGCCCGATGGGCTGTTGGGCCTATAATAGGCAAAAACTGAATGTTGATGCTATGTGATAGGAATTTGTATGTGAGCATGAATATGAATGTGACTGGGCCTAACGGGCCATATAAATGTGATTTGGGCCTAATGGGCCATATACAGGTGATTTGGGCCAAATGGGAAATATGAATATGAATGGGCTTAATGGGCCAGATACAGGTATGTGAATTTGTTTGGGGCTTTGTAAGGGGTTTTGGGCCTAGTATATGATAACTACATAAGGCTTAATTAATATATTGCAACCGTGAACAAGACATAGGGTTAAGGTGTGGCAACAGGTATATGCATGTCTAGGACTAGATTTAGGGAGAGCTTGGTACTTAAGCGATCTTAATGACCCACCTCCGCTTCCTTGGAATCCTACTTGGTACATAGTATTCGTTCATCTTAGCTCGCGGGACTTGTTCATGGGCCAAGGCAAGTGAAAACCGTAATTAATGGAAAATTATCGAAATGCCCTAAGGGCGAAAATGACCAAAATACCCCTAGGTGTTGAATGTAAGTGTTATGGATGTGACATGCATACATATAATGTTCTGCTTAGATTGTATATGGGGTGGGAACTATGGAATGGAGGAAGTATGTGAGGATCGCATGGTTGCCTACCAATCGTGGATCCACCGACGACTTTTAAAGCCCAATATGTAAATAAAGGTAGTTCTGCAACCAGGCTACCATTAGTGTGTGGGCTGGGTGGATTGATTTTTATATCCCCACATGGTGTGACGAGGGATGGAGCTGGTGTGTAGCTGATGGATAATTTGGATGGGATTGCATTGCATGTTTGATGATTTCTCTTTGAATGCTTGTTTTTCATCGTAGGTTGTACACACTGAGTTTGCAAAATCTCACCCCCACTTTTATTTTATTTTCAGGTGATGCTCAGTAGAAGGTTCGATGTTTGGAGGGACTCTGGGTGGTCGGCTAGCAAGATAATTCGGACTTGGTTCTTTTCTAAGCATTTAAGTATTTATTTCTTTTTAAGTATGTTCAGATCAGATTGTAATAAGGTTTTTATTATGTTATTATTACTTGAATTATTATTATTATTTTTATTGTAATTATAAGAAGTTGAACATGGTTTCTTAAACTATAGTATGTCTTTTCTACGTTTCTGCAACTAAATTTTTAAGTGACATGTTTTCATCAAATCTTATGTTTCAAAAAAGTGATAGAAAGGAGTTTATTTTTAAGATGTTCTTTTATTTTAAGAAGGGTTTTCAATGAAAATACGGTTTTCGCTAAAACACTTCAATGTAACACACCGGATACGCCCATAATTTCTGGGCCGGGTTTGGGGTGTTACAGAAAGGCCTAAAAGTGATCAATGTGGAAGAAGACAATTTGGTGAATGCTGGGGAAAAAAGTAATAATCGAACTTGTTATAGTTGTGGTTCAAGAAATCATTTTATAAAAGATTGCCTAGATTTTGTTGAAAAAGACAATGTTCTAAATTCAAGACAGAGTGGTAATGTTTCTCGTGGTAGACCTCCCAAAAATTTGGTAAATGTAAGTGGTAGTAAGAGAGGAACGAAAGACACAGTTGTAAGATCTAAAGCTCGTGCACCTGCTAGAGCGTAGGCTATCCGAGCTTGCGAGGAAGCTTCATCACCAAATGTGATTACGAGTACATTTACTCTTTATGATACTTCTGTGATTACTTTGATAGATCCTAGATCGAAACATTCGTATATATGTATGAACTTAGTGAACAGTAAGACTATGCCTATAGAGTCTACTGATTTTGTAATTAGAGTTTCGAACCCCCTAGGCAGATGTGTTCTAGTTGATAAAGTCTGCAAGAATTGTCTGTTAATGTTTTGAGACAGTTGTTTTCTAGCTGATCTGATGCTATTACCTTTTGATGAGTTTGATATAATTTTGGGTATGGATTGGTTAACTTTGCATGATGTTGTAGTGAATTGCAAACGGAAAACTATTGATTTGAGATGCAAGAATGATGAAATAGTCAGAATTGAATCTAGCAATTTGAATGGATTGCCTGCTGTAATATCTTCGATGAAAGCTTTGAGTATTGTGAGAAAGGGTTGTGAAATTTATTTTGCATATGTGATTGATTCAATAGTATCAGAAAAGAAATTTGAATTTGTACTTGTTGTCTGTGACTTCTCTGATGTGTGTCGTGAAGAACTACCAGGTTTGCCTCCGATTGGAGAAGTTGAGTTTAGCATTGAATCGGTACCTGGTACTACTCCGATTTCGATAGCTCCGTATAGAATGGCTTCGACCAAGTTAACGGAATTAAAATCTCGTTGCAAGAATTGGCCGATCCAGGGTTTGCTAGACCGAGTTTCTCACCTTGGGGTGCTTCGGTTCTATTTGTGAAAAAGAAAGACGGTACGATGAGAATGTGTATAGATTATCATCAGTTGAACAAGATGACCATCAAAAATAAGTATCCCCTGCCTCGAATTGAGGATTTGTTTGATCAGTTGAAAGGAGCTACTAGGTTTTTGAAAATAGATTTGAGATCAGGCTACTATCAGCTACGAGTAAAAGATTCAGATAATTTGAAGGCTGCTTTTAGAACGAGGTACGGTCACTATGAATTCTTAGTTATGCCTACCGGATTAACTAACACACCTACTATCTTTATGGATTTGATGAATAAAATTTTCAGACTGTATTTAGACCAATTTGTTGTGGTATTCATTGATAACATATTAATTTATTCATGTGATGAACCGAACATGCCGAGCATCTGAGATTAGTGCTACGACTTTGCGAGATAAATAGTTGTATGCAAAGTTCAGTAAATGTGAATTTTGGTTTCGAGAAGTTGGTTTCCTGGGTCATATTGTATCAGTCTCCAGTATCCGAGTTGATCCAAGCAAAATTTTAGCTATTTTGGATTTGAAACCTCAGAGGAATGTTTCTGATGTAACAGCTCAATTTAGACCCTAATCGGAATGGTGGTTTTGGGCCACAAATCGGAGTCAGAAAAATATTTTAAAACTATATTTTGTGTTTATTATGTGTGAATTTATATGTGTGAAATTTTCATGATTTAATTTTATCGTTTGAGTGTCCGATTAAATAAAAGGACTTAATCGCGTAAAATGAAAATTTGATGGTTAATTATAAAAGAGCCAAACTGTTGGTCTTTTTAAATTGAGGTATTTATGTTGTAATTTGACCATATGTATTAGTCATGGACGGTGATGGCCATGATTCATAATGATTGCTTATTTTATAAGAAGTTAAATATGTAAATTTAATAATATATTAATATATGTTATAATATAACATAAAATAAAAGCCATAGTGGTTTATGTTCTTTTTTATCGAAACATAAAAAAAGAAGAAGAAAGAAACAAGTTTAGGGTTCGGCCATTAGTAAAGCTCAATCAAGGTATGTAATTAGCTCAGTTTTTTATAATTTTTACCTTTTTGAGATCGTTGCTATGTTATCTACAAAGCCCATGCTTGAATTTTTTATTTTCATGAATATTTTGAGTTATTCCATTGATGAATATTTGAGCTTTATGATGATAGTTGATGAAATACAAAAGATATATTTCAGATTAACATGTTTTGTATTGAAATTTTTGATGATTTTAAGTAATTCGGGCTAAATTGCAAAAATAATAAATTTAGGGACTAAAATATGAAATAAATGAAATGTATGGACTTGTATGAACACTAGGAGTATTCAGCCTAAGCATGGTGTGTGCAAATTTTACATATTTTGTGTTTTGTGCAATTTAGACTAAATTGTAAAAAGTGTAAATATTAGGGGTAAAATGGTAATTTTCCCATTTATGTGTTTTTGGGTGAATTTGATTGAATATTTTATTAAATAAGTTTAATTTATATTAATTTAGATCAAGAAAAGAGGAAATCAGATTTGGATCGGGGGAAAACTAAAGTTGTCGATTAGCCGTTTTGTTTCGATTTTCATTGTCCAAGGTAAGTTTATAAGAAAATAAACGTACTTAGTTTTAATTAAACGCTAAAGATATATGCTGAAATGAAATATGTAAATTTATATATGCTATAGCTGAATGTGAATAAGCTTGGCTAATATATTTCTGAATTTGTTCTGACGGAGTTACGACATCCGAAAGCCCCGTATGAACCTTAGGAATAGTTAGGATACATATGTCATAACATAGGATTCCAATATATGTGTGCGAGTAAGACCATGGCATCAATATGTGATTCCAATATGTGTTTACGAGTAAGACCCTGTCTGGGACAGTGGCATCGATATGTGACTACATGTACGACCACACTTGGGACGTTGGCGTACGAGTTGTGTTATTATCCGAGTGTCCTATCCAATTCCAAATGGTTCATCAGGCAAAGGTAAATTGAGTTCGAATGTGTAAAATGAGCTATATGCCAAGTATGATTTAACTCATTACCTATTTGAGGTAAAGTAAGTAAGTTCCTTGATTAATTGTTGCAAATCTTGAAAGGGTGAAAATGAAGACTATATACGAATGTGATATGTGTATTTGACTTTGGGAGTTAGTAAATTGTTTATCTTGAATAATCTTTAAACATGTGCATATATGATTAGGTAATTTCAATTATATATTTAATATATGAATATGCTAAATTATTTTGATATAGGGGCTTATGTAATCAAGTGTAATTGGCCTTGAAATTATTATTGAAATGAAACTTAGTATTAGGCATGCATGATTATATGTATTCGACTTCATGGTTAATAAATGAATATGAAACTATGCAATTACATATGAGTTTATATGTTAATGGGTATGTGAAGTAAGTTACAGTGACTAGTTGGTTGTGGAGCATAAATGATAATAATGATAATTTCGCTTCATGAGTATTTTGCCAGGGTGATAATTGAGTATGAAAATATATATATTTATAATGAATTTCATATATGTGAATATGATATATATTATGATACTATAATTTAGTTTAGTTTAAATAAGTTGATAATAATTTTGGGATGTTTAATTGCTTATGACTTACTAAGCTTCAAAACCTTACTCTATGTTTTTATGTGTGTTTCTATTTTATAGATTTTGGATTCAAGTTACAAGCTCGGGGATCATCAGGAAAGTCTATCACACTATCTACAGCTTCGGTATTTAAATAATCGAACACAAATTATGGCATGTATAGGCTGGATCATGTTTTCAAAAGTTGAATTTTGGTTTTGTATAAATTAAGCCATGAGAAAATGGCTTAACTTCCATGCTTTAATTCGGTTATGTTTGATTATGGTTTAAGTTCATTTTGGCTATATTGCTATGTGTCATGGATTAAGCGTATTTGTGATATGTGTTTTATGCATTGAAGTTGTTTAATGATTTTGGATGTGGTAGAGTGAATCAGCTATGATATATATATGTAATAGTATGAATTATGTTTGTTATAAAATTTGATAAAGAAGTTATAATGGTTATAATGTATATTCGGTTATGTTATTAAATATTATGATATGTTTTTATGGCATATTTTATGAGATGAAATGGGTATGATTCTTGTGTATGATATTTTAGCATGGTGTATAACTTGTGTAGTTGGCATATTTTGATTTGGCCTTAATATTTATAAATTTGGTTTATTAAGTTATATAGAAATGGTGTGAATTATTTGTATGTATATTAATGACCGAATAAAAATTATGAAATGGAATAATTAGTCAAGGTATTATTACGTGTGGTATGATCTTATGTGATTAATTCAATAGTTGAATAGTTGTGAAGTGAATTGGTTGTTTTTTTGTAATCTAGAATAATGTTTAGATATAATTCTTAGCCTGTGAATTTGATACGAAATGAATTGTTATTTTTGTTCGAAAATGGTTAATAATGGTATGATGTAATGTGCTTGAACTTGGTAAAATTTGTTTGCGCCTTTTATATATATTTGGCTATATATTAAACTGTAAATTTGATTTGCCATAATGCTTAGTTAAATGTGCTTAAGTATATATATACATATATATCCGAATAGATGTTTTAATTTGCATTAATATGCATAACATGTAAATTTCATATTGACTATTATATCAATGCCGCATAAATGAATGAAAAATATAGTATTGTAATTTGTTTCGTTTGTTGTTTAATTTGTACATGTGCAAAAGCTATATAATAATAGGTTTGATATTCAATTAATGAAATAATTATTTAGTTATATGTTCGTATATGTATAATTTGTTTATATATATATTGGATTATGTTTTAATTATGCAATGTTACGAATGATATAGATTTTATATATAACCTTGATAATGTGGACTTTGCTTATGAATTTGGGTTATAAATTTGTACAAATCTGACATGAATTATTTAAGTATATAAAAAAATCTGATCTAAATTGTGTTAGAATTAGTAATACCTCGTAACCCCATTTTGGCGACGGATACGGGTTAAGGGTGTTACATTTTATTGGTATTAGAGCTACGGTTTAGTCGGTTCTAGGACTAACGTAGCGTGTGTGAGTTTAGCTATACATGTCATAATAATATATTGTGATATTGTGATAACTTCTGACATTTGAAATGTGTTTTCATATAGTAAATGGATCTTGACAGAGCTATAGCTGATGATGTCAAAAGTGTAGCGCCTGCTCCCATGCAAGGGACAGTGCAAGCTAATTCTCGACCGACTTCGAGTAATCCAGAAAGTGAGGCTAAACAAGCCTTTTATCAATGATGAATGACTGGTTCACTCAATATATCCAGACTAACCTGGCTGCACAACAACCTCCACCCCCAATTAATCCATCTTTCATGCCTGCTATACCTCAAGTAAGTGATCCGTTGCGATTGAATAGATCACCTAACGATAAAATCAGAAAACATGGAGCTGAAGACTTTAAAGTCACTGATGATGATGATGCTTAGCGAGCTGAGTTCTGGCTAGATAATACCATCCGTGTGTTTGATGGGTTATCCTGTACCCTAGATGAGTGTTTGAAATGTGCCATATCTTTACTTCGAGACACAGCATATCACTGGTGGTAGTAGTTCCGAGAGAGCAGGTGACCTGGGAATTCTTTCAAACTGAGTTCCGTATGAAATATATCAGTCAAAGATTTATAGTTCAGAAGCGTAAAGAATTTCTGGAGCTGAAATAGGGTCGGATGACAGTGACAGAGTATGAGCGGAATTTTGTGAGACTCAATCAGTATGCCCGAGAGTGTGTTTCTACTGAAGCCATAATGTGTAAAAGATTTGAAGATGGGTTGAATGAAGATATCAAACTGTTAGTTGGCAAACTAGAGATAAAAGAGTTTGTGGTACTTGTTGAGCAAGCCTGCAAAGCTGAAGAGCTTGGGAAAGAGAAAAGAAAAGTTGACTTTGAAGCTAGAGATGCACGCAAAAGAACACCCGGAAAGTTATTCCAGTTGGCATTAAAGAAGTCCCGAGATGATTTCAGTCATTCAAAAGCCACTTCGGGTTATTCTCGACAAGATCAGAACAGACCACCTGTGAGTTCGAGAGCTGCCTCGATAGCTAGTGTAGGTAATGACAGATCTAATCAACCTGAGTGTGAGCATTGTGGTAAGCGACATCCTGGCAGTTGCAGATTACATGATCGAGCCTGTTTTAAATCTGGATCGACGAAGCACTACATTTGAGATTGCCCAAGGTTAGCTGAAGAGAATCCAGTACAGAACTCGAGATCAGGTAATACTGTGGCTCGAGGTAGACCACCAAGAAATGCGAGTAATGCGAGTGGAAGTCAGAGAGTAAATAAAAATACAACAGTCAGATCTAAGACTCATGCACCTGCCAGAGCCTATGCTATACGTGCACGAGAGGAGGCTTCATCTCCAGATGTCATTACTGGTACATTCACTCTTTATGATACTAATGTTATTGCATTGATTGATCCTGGTTCTACTCATTCTTATGTATGTGAGACATTAGTATTCAGCAAGACTCTACCTGTTGAATCTACTGAGTTTGTGATTAGAGTGACAAACCCTTTGGGCTGGTATGTTATGGTTGATAAAGTGTGTAAAAATTGTCCCTTGATGGTTCGAGATCTGGTTTTTCTGGTTAATTTGATGTTGTTGCCATTTGATGAGTTCGACATAATTCTGGGTATGGACTAGTTGACATTACATGATGCTATTGTGAACTGCAAAAGAAAGACTATTGATCTATGGAGGCAGATTTATGAGATTGTTCGAATTGAATCTGGAGATTGTATGGTTTACCAGCAGTGATTTCTTCGATGCTAGCTCAGAAATATGTGAGAAACGGGTGTGAAGCTTATTTTTCCTATGTGCTCGACAGTAAAGTGGCCGAAAGGAACATTGAATCAGTACCTGTTGTATGTGAGTATCCAGATATGTTTCCTAAAGAATTACCAGGTTTACCATCTATTCGAGAGGTAGAGTTTGGTATTGATTTTATGCCTGAGACGACTCCGATATCCATAGCTCCGTACAGAATGACACCTACAGAATTGAAAGAATTGAAAGCTTAGTTGCAAGAATTGAAAAATAGAGGTTTCACGCGATCGAGTTTCTCTCCGTGGGGTGTACCTGTGTTGTTTGTGAAAAAGAAAGATGGAACTATGAGAATGTGCATTGATTACGGACAACTTAATTAGGTGACTATAAAGAATAACTATTTGTTGCCACGGATTGATGATCTGTTTGACCAAATAAAATGGGCTATAGTATTTTCAAAGATAGATTTGAGATCAGGCTACTATCAGTTGCGAGTTAGAGATTTTGATATGCCAAAGACTGCTTTCAGAACGTGGTATGGACACTATGAGTTTTTAGTTATGCCATTCGAACTTACGAATGCACCTGCTGTATTTATGGATTTGATGATTCTAATCTTTCGACCGTATCTGGATCGGTTTGTGGTTGTGTTTATTGATCACATTTTGATCTACTCTCGTGATGAAGCTGAACATGCTGAACATTTGAGACTTGTGTTGTAGACATTGCGAGATAAGCAGTTGTATGTGAAATTCAGTAAATGTGAGTTCTGGTTAAGTGAAGTTAGTTTTTGGGTCACGTAGTATCAGCATTAGGTATTCGGGTGGATCGGAGCAAAATTTCAACTATACTGGGTTGGAAACCTCCAAATAATGTTTCTAAAGTTTGAAGCTTTCTGGGACTTGCTAGTTATTATAGACGGTTTGTGAAAGGTTTCCCTATGATTGCAGCCCCGATAATAAAGCTATTACAAAAAGATGTTAAATTCGAGTGGTCGAGAAGTGTCAAAAAAGTTTTGATCAGTTGAAAGCCCTTTTGACCGAAGCTCCTGTACTAGGTCAGCCAGAATCGGGTAAAGAATTTGTTATTTATAGTGAAGCATCTTTGAATGGTTTGGGTTTTGTTTTGATGCAAGAAGGCAAAGTTATAGCTTATGCCTCGAGACAGTTAAAGCCACATGAAAAGAACTATTCGATACACGACCTAGAATTGGCAGCCATTGTGTTTGCATTGAAAACTTGGCGCCACTATCTATTGGATGAGAAATGTCATGTTTATTTTGATCATAAAAGCTTGAAATATTTGATGACTCAGAAAGATCTGAATTTGAGACAATGCCGATGTCTAGAACTACTAAAAGACTACGAGCTTGTGATTGACTATCACTTGGGAAAGGCTAACGTTGTTGTTGATGCCTTAGGCCGAAAGTTACTGTTTGCTTTGTGTGCAATGAATACGCATATGACCATGTCTGATGATGGTTTGATAGTGGCTAAATTGAAAGCTAGATCGTTATTTGTTCAGCAAATATGTGATACCCAGAAGGTTGATAATGAATTGATGGCAAAACGAGTTCAGTGTGAGACGGATGCTAATTCAGAATTCATAGTTGATGCTGGTGACTGTCTAATATTCAGAAACTGAATATACATTTCGAGGAATTCAGATTTGATTCAGATGATTTTGAATGAAGCTCATAGCAGTCGGTTATCTGTTCACCCAGGTAGTACAAAGATGTATAATGAACTGAAATAGCTTAATTGGTGGCATGGTATGAAATGAGACATTTCTGAATTTGTTGCAAGATGTTTAGCCTGTCAACAAGTAAAAGCTGAA
Organism: Gossypium arboreum; assembly: GCF_025698485.1. Taxonomy (NCBI): domain Eukaryota; kingdom Viridiplantae; phylum Streptophyta; class Magnoliopsida; order Malvales; family Malvaceae; genus Gossypium; species Gossypium arboreum. Next base: position 36,710,005 of record NC_069076.1, read on the forward strand.
CATCAGGTGCCTTCAAGATTGCTTCAGCCTATCATAATACCTGAGTGGAAGTGGGATAGAGTTACGATGGATTTTGTATCTAGTTTACCATTGATACCGAGCAAGAAAGATGCAATCTGGGTTATTGTTGATAGATTTACTAAATTAGCTCATTTTGTTTCGATACGTACAGATTACTCACTTGATAAGCTAGCTGAATTGTATGTTTATCAGATTGTTAGATTACATGGTGTGCCTATAGCCATTGTTTCGGATCGAGATCCGAGGTTTACATCGCAGTTTTGAAAGAAACTGCAAGATGCACTAGGTACGAAATTACATTTCAGTACTGCTTTCCATCCGCAAACAGCTGGCCAGTTTGAGCGAATCATTCAGATACTTGAGGATATGTTGAGATGTTGCATTCTCGAGTTCGAAGGTACGTGGGAATGATATCTACGTCTGATTGAATTTTCGTATAATAACAGCTATCAATCGAGTATCAAAATGGCACCTTATGAAGCTTTGTATGGTCGTAAATGTCATATGCCATTGTACTGGACTGAGCTCAGTGAAAATAAGATACACGGAGTTGATTTGATCAGAGAAACTGAACAGAAAGTGGAAGTGATATGTGAAAATTTGAGAGTAGCGTCGGATCGTCAGAAATCTTATGTGGACTTGAAACATAAAGAAATAGAGTTTCAGACCAGGAATAAAGTCTTTTTGAAAGTCTCACCGTGGAAGAAAATACTCAGATTCGGTTGTAAAGGCAAATTGAGTCCGAGGTTTATTGGGCCGTATGAAGTTATAGAGCGTATCGGGCCAGTTGCTTACAGACTAATGTTGCCACCTGAGTTAGAAAATATTCACAATGTATTCCACGTTTTGATGCTTCGGAGATATCAATCTGACCCTTCCCATGTGATCAGCCCGTCTGAGATTGAAATTCAGCCTGATATGACCTACGAAGAAGAATCGATTTGTATTTTGACTCGTGAGACTAAAGAGTTACGAAATAAAAAGATTTCATTAGTTAAAGTATTATGGCATAAGCATGGATTTGAGGAAGCAACATGGGAGCCAAAAGATACAATGAGAGAATGTTATCCGAACCTATTCACCGGTAAGATTTTCGGGGACGAAAATCCCTAAGGGGGGAGAGTTGTAACAGCCTGATTTAGACCCTAATCGGAATGGTGGTTTTGGGACCATGACTCGGAGTCAAAAAAATATTTTAAATTTGTATTTTGTGTTTATCATGTGTGAATTTATATGTGTGAAATTTTTGTAATTTAATTTTATCGTTTGAGTGTCCGATTAAATAAAAGGACTTAATCGTGTAAAATAAAAATTTGATGGTTAATTATAAAAGGGCCAAATTGTTGTTGTCTTTTTAAATTGAGGTATTTATGTTGCAATTTGACCATATGTATTAGTCATGGACGGTGATGGCCATGATTCATAATGATTGCGTATTTTATAATAAGTTAAATATGTAAATTAAATAATATATTAATATATGTTATAATATAACATAAAATAAAAGCCATAGTGGTTTATGTTCTTTTTGACTGAAACATAAAAAAAGAAAAAGAAAGAAACAAGTTTAGAGTTCGGCCATTAGTAAAGCTCAATCAAGGTATGTAATTAGCACGATTTTTTTATAATTTTTATGTTTTTGAGATCGTTGCTATGTTATCTACAAAGCCCATGTTTGATTTTTTTTTATTTTCATGAATATTTTGAGTTATGCCATTGATGAATATTTGAGCTTTATGATGATAGTTGATGAAATATGAAAGATATGTTTTAGATTAACATGTTTTGTATTGAAATTTTTGATGATTTTAAGTAATTAGGGTTCAATTGCAAAAATAATAAATTCAGGGACTAAAATGTGAAATAAATAAAATGTGTGAACTTGTATGAACACTAGGAGTATTCGGCCTAAGCATGGTGTGTGCAAATTTTACATATTTTGTGTTTGTGCAATTTAGACTAAATTGTAAAAAGTGTAAATATTAGGGGTAAAATGGTAATTTTCCATTTATGTGTTTTTGGGTGAATTTGATTGAATATTTGATTAAATAATTTTAATTTATGTTAATTTAGATCAAGAAAAGAGAAAATTAGATTTGGATCGGGGGAAAACTAAAGTTGTCGATTAGCCGTTCCGTTTCGATTTTTCATCGTCCGAGGTAAGTTTATAAGCAAATAGACGTACTTAGTTTTAATTAAATGCTAAATATATATGCTGAAATGAAATATGTAAATTTATATGTGCTATAGCTGAATGTGAATAAGCTTGGCTAATATATTTCTGAATTTGTTCCAACGGAGTTACGACATCCGAAAGCCCCGTATGAACCTTAGGAATAGTTAGGATACATATGTCATGACATAGGATTCCAATATATGTGTGCAAGTAAGACCATGGCATCAATATGTGATTCCGATATGTGTTTACGAGTAAGACCCTGTCTGGGACAGTGGCATCGATATGTGACTACATGTAAGACCACGTCTGGGACGTTGGCATTGTACGATTTGTGTGATTATCTAAGTGTCCTAACCAATTCCGAATGGTTCATCGGGCATAGGTAAATTGAGTTCGAATGTGTAAAATGAGCTATATGCTAGGTATGGTTTAACTCGTTACCTATTTGAGGTAAAGTAAGTAAGTTCTGTAACGCCCTAAAAATTTAGGGTTTGTAATTTTGCTAGTTTTAGCACAAATTTCCTGTTTGTTTTAAAGATTAGTTGTTTTGGGTGTGTTTGGGGGTGTTTGGAAGGTCCTGGGTTCAAGTTCCAGCTTTTGCAACATCTTTACTTTTGCTCTTAAAAGAACTTAAACACTGACACTTGGGCCTTATAAGTTAACGTGGTTGGTTGATGTCACAAAAAGACTTGTGGCTTGGTGACAAGTGGCGTGTGGAGCATCTGAGGAGGCATGAGTTGAAATCCTATCGCAAGCAAAGGAGTATTTATTTTTGCTAAAAGGGGGAGGCAAGAGTTTGAAGGGGATTTAGACCCTGCTGTGTGAGAGTTTGAACTGGTCTTGGGAGTGGATCATGGAGAGATAAGAGGAGGATTATGTGGAGGAAATCATGGATATTATCATGGAATTTGAATTGGGAAGGAGGTTGTAGCCGAATAGGTGTGTGTGAGGGGGTAAATTCAGCTAAGGGGTATGGAGTGTGTATTTTCAGCAGTTGGGTAGAGAGTAGGTTTCGAACCTTTCCTTTCTTATTATTCTTTTTTCTCATTTTGGTCACTTCGGATATCACTCTCCTTTGTCGACTTCTTTGTGTGCCTGTCGGGTAGAGCCGAAATCTTTGTTTCATTTTGTGCCGATTGGTAGGACCTTTTGTTTACTTTCTTGCTTTTCTCTCTGAAGTCCCTGACTGAACACTATCCTAGCTCACATTCAACACTGTGCCGAAATCCTCTTCTTCCTATTCTTACTCTCAAACCTTTCTTCTTTCATCACACCTCTGTACTGTCTCTACCCTTAAAACTTTGGCCAAATACCATTTTCAATTAGGTTGCTTTTGTGAAAGCCGAATACCCTTTCTCTCTGTCGAATCTTTTCTTATCTCTTTTAGTCATCTTTTTAAATCCCTGTGATTACTTGGTTAGTTTGATTGAGTGACTTCGGTGCCTCTCTTCTAGTGGTAAGTATATCGCGTGATGACTGTTAACCGTGTTCTTTTATTATTTTCTCTAGTCGAATATCCCTTTTTCATAACTCTCTGTATTTATCGAGTGGTGACTCTTTTTTCTATGTTGCATGTTCACAGGGTTTAGTTATCACTGAGGAACGAAAGGCACATAGCGTTATTGGGCCATCGAAACCCCGTCTTCCAACGCTTGGGTAAGCCGATTACTCCTTATCTTCTTAAGTGTGTTGTCTTTAGGGGAAACAGATTAGTTTTAATTAGTTTTATCTGTTAAACGATCGTGTGTGCAGTTAAGGGCCGAGTTCCGCGAGATCCACCCTAACTAATCTAGACATCGTTGGCCACTTTCTTTTCGATCAAGGTAAGTAAAGGAGTTGGGTTAAGAGTAGTTGTTGCATTGGAATGTAATGGAGACTAACTAAATGTTGGGTTGATTGTAGGCCTTAGACTCGTAGGGGATTCTGTCACTTCCGTAAATCAAGGTGTGTAGTCGTACACCCAACCTTACTCTGTGTTCAATGATGAATGGAGGTGTGTAACCGTACACCATTCTATAACTGACCAAAAGCCAAAAGGTGTGTACTCACCCCATTGCGTAGCCACGAATCGACAAAAGACGAAAAGCTGAAACTTTTGCATTTGCGATCACGCGAGTGTGTGAACGCTCAGAAGCTGAATCGAGCCACAAACTTTGGGCGATAGACTGTAAAGGCCACTGCGAGCGTTCTTGTGGGCTTGGGCCGTCATAGGCCTCTATGGGCTGAAATGGGTTGTGTAGGCTTGATGGGCTCAAGGGCCCTCGCGTAGTAAAATTCACGAAAGATGATAAATGTTGGACTGGGCTATGAAATTCGCATAGCCATGGCTAGATTTAGGCAAAAAGGGGCCACGCAAGTCTATGGGCCCACTTGGGCCGAGTAATGGGCCTTTGGCCCATTTACACTGTTTTAGCCACACGGGTTGTCTGAGTCGTTCGTGACGACTGTAGACTTTATGAAGGGCTATTCTCTGTATTGAGATCCTAAAATTAGTTAAATTACCGAAATATCCTTGAGGGGTAAAAATTACTAATTTACCCCTTATTGATGGTATGACCTTTATAATGCTAGCGGTAGGTTATTTAATGTGTGAATGACATTTACATGATTGGTTATGAGTATGATATACTGCATACACGTATTATTATGACACGACATCTACATGGGGTGGGTTATGATATGGAGGAAGTACTATACTGGTGACTATGTCACATATGCTATTGCTGGTGGCTTGCCACACTTACTGTTACTGGCAGCTACGCTGCGTTATTATTATTACTGGCAGCTTTGCTGCGATATTGGTGTGTTGGTTGGGTGGGTCGATTGATTTCCCCACAGGTGTGCTGGTTGGTACGGGTGGTGTCTTTGGATGGTTATAGGATGGGTTGCATTTTGCAATCGCATCGACATTGAATAGGGCTTTGGCCCTGATCGCATCGACATCGACTAAGGCTTTTGCCTAGACTGCATCGATCTTTGTGTTATTCACTGTTTGTTTGTTATGGGATTACACTTTGAGTTTTGTAAACTCACCCGTTTTCGATCGTGAGGTAATCCCTAAGCTTAGATGGTTTGGAGCTGCGAGGACTCGGAGATGGCTACACCGCCGCTTCATTTCTTTTAATTGCAATTAGATTTCATTTTAGGTTTTAATTTATGTAATAAAGCCGTTGGTGGGTTTTAAGTTTTAATTTGGATTTTGATTTCTTATACTAAATCGCTAGTCTAGGAAAACACGAGTTTTCAAAATAGCACGATTTTTAAAGAACACGAGCCAAAGAACAAAGTTTTTAAAATGTTTCCGCGGTTTAAATTGAAGTAATATACCAAAGGCAAACAAATTGGTAAACGTTTTGACGAGAACTTTTGTTAAATAATAAAATAATTTAGATCCAGTAACAGATTCTTACCAAAAAGATTAATTTTTGAAAAATACTTTGATGTGACCCCCTAGATTTGACCGTAACGTATAGGCCGGGTTTGGGGTGTTACATTCAGTGGTATCAGGGCCAAGTTTCAAAACTCGACTGTGGTGTGGGTAGTCTAAAAAAAAGAGGATTCTCTAAAATTTGTTTTTGGAATTTATCAACGGAACTTGACCTGCTTTTGAAATGATGTTATTGAAAGTGTGGCACACCGAGTCTCCGGCACAAAATCTGTAAGTTCTCTGCTAGTATCTATTGTTTTAAGTTGTAAATGTGATGCTGGAAAACTGTTGTAGTTGGTAGCATTAATGGTTAGAGCAAACTAAGACTGTAGAAGACCGATATTGGTAGCGAGATCTCGATCTGCGAAAACAAAACTCTAAATATTGTTTATCATAAAATATCTTTTAATAATAAACAGAAATTATAAACTAATAGCATAAAAATTTTAAATGCAGATAAAGTGAATATCGATATGAGCACTAGAGGTACTTGTGGAAGGGGTACTCGAGGCCGTGGTAGAGGCCGGGGTGGTGCTAGGGCTGGGTCTTCAGCATCGGGTCACATGCCTACTAAGGAGACACCAGCTTCACCGGTAACTAAGACTGGGTCTCATGATCGAGCAATTGGGGATGATGCCTTGTCTCAGGCGATGCTGCTAGTTCTTGAAAGGGTCACTGGAGCGAGAACGGGACTAGTGGCCCGGGGGTCAATTTCTGAGCGACTCTAATCTAATGGGGTGAAGATTTTTAGGGGCATTTTTGGTGTAGCCTCGGATGTGGAAGAATATTGGCTAGATGCTACGGAGCAGATAATGGATGATCTTGACTGTACTATGGAACAAAAATTGAAAGAGGCAATGTCGTTGTGCAAGATGAGGCTTATTAATGGTGGCTCACTGTGAGTGAAGGTACACAAACTGACCGTCTGACATGGGATTTCTTTAAGGCATCCCTTCAAAGGAAGTATGTGGGTGCGAGTTATGTGGACACCCGAAGGAAGGAATTTCTGAACTTGACCCAAGGGAATAGGACTATGGCGGCATATGAGGCAGAGTTCCTATGGTTGAGTCGTTATGCTCGTGGGATAGTAGCGACTGAGATGAATTGCTGTGTGCGTTTCGACGACGGTCTTCGTGATGAGTTGAGAGTTTTAATAGCTCTACAGAGGGAGTGAGACTTTGCTGCTTTAGTGGAGAAAGCAAAGATTGCTGAGGATGTGAAGCGTTCAGAGCGCCAGAATCGTGAGAAAGATAGGGGCAGAGGCAAAAGGCACTTTGGATCCTCTGGTTCTACGGGTAGGCCTGTTAAAAAGGTCAAGTTGGATGGGCCAGGTCGAGTTAGAGATCCTGTTGTTGTTGCAAGACCGCAGCCCTGTACTGAATGTGGAAGATCTCATTTGGGCGAGTGTTGGAAAAAGATTGGGGCGTGCTTCAGGTGTGGGTCCTTAGATCATCAGGTAACGAATTGTATTCAGAGGCCCACTAAGATGCAAGTTACAGGACAGTGTCATGTTCAACCAGTGAGAGGTGGTCAGCCACTAAGGGGTCATGGATAGGCCAGAGGAGGAAATGGGTTTGGACATGGTCGCGGAGCACCGGGCAGAGCACTGATAATACTGAGGTGAGACAACCAGCCTTGGTTTATGGTACTCGTCGCTGATGGTGACACCCCTGACGTCGTAACTGGTACGTTCTTTATTTATAAATTGCCATATGTTGCCTTAATTGATGTTGGATCTACGTATTCGTATGTTGTGTGTACTGTGTCCAGGATGTTGAGTATTCAATCTGAGAGCACTGCTAGTGAAATGATGGTGGTAAGTCCACTAGGGCAATCAGTTAGGGTGGATAAGTTATTCAAGGACATGCCTTTGGAAGTTCAAGGGGTCATTTTTTCCTACAAATTTAATGGAACTACCATTCGGGGAGTTTGATATTATTTTTGGCATGGATTGGCTAGTGAAGCATCGTGCGAAGCTGGATTGTGCTACTAAGCGGTTGGTGTTGAGGACTGGGAAGGATGAGGATGTGGCCATAATAGGGGAGCGAAGAGATTGTTTGTCTAATGTGATATCGGCGTTAAGTGTCGAGAAGCTGATTCACAAGGGTTGTGAGGCTTTCCTGGCATATGTTAGCAACTCTAAGACTACAAGTCTTTCTGTTAAGGATATTAGAACTGTTAAGGAGTTTTCAGATGTTTTTCCAAAAGAGCTTCCAGGCTTGCCTCCAGACCCTGAGGTCAAATTCGGAATTGAGCATCTACCAGGAACAACTCCAGTGTCCATCGCCCCATATAGGATGGCATCAAGGGAGCTAGTTGAGTTAAAGGCTCAAATTCAAAAGCTGTTAGACCGAGGGTTCATTCGATCGAGTATGTCTCCATGGGGAGCACCAGTATTATTTGTGAAGAAAAAGGATGGGTCCATGAGCATGTGCATTGACTATCGTCAACTGAATAAGCTGACCATCAAGAATAAGTACCCATTGTCGAGGATTGATGATCTATTTAATCAGTTACGAGGAGCTGCTGTGTTCTCCAAAATAGATCTTCGATCTGGGTACCATCAGCTGAAGGTTAAAGAAGCTGATGTGTATAAGACAGCGTTTAGGACTAGTTATGGCCATTACGATTTCCTAGTGATGCCGTTTGGGTTAACGAATGCAGCAACTGCTTTAATGGACAGGATGAACCCAGTATTTCAACCCTATCTGGATCAGTTTGTAGTAGTGTTTATAGACGATATATTGGTGTATTCGAGAAATGAGGAGGAGCATGATGAACACTTGCAGATTGTCCTTCAAATTTTGAGACAGAAGCAGTTGTACGCAAAATTCAACAAGTGTGAGTTTTGGTTGCAAGAGGTGACATTTTTGGGTCATGTGGTGTCTGCTGAGGGGATTAGAATTGATCATTGGAAAATTGAAGCTGTATTAGGTTGGAAGTCACCAAAAATTGTATCTGAAATTTGAAGTTTCCTGGGTTAGTGGGGTATTACAGACGTTTTGTGGAAGGGTTTTCAGTGGTAGTTACACCTTTGACTAAGTTACTGCGCAAAGGGGTGTCGTTTGTCTGGACCGATAAACAGCAAGAGAGGTTTGAAAAATTGAAGAAATCTTAACTGAAGCTTCTGTTTTGATACAGCTGGAGTCTGGGAAGGAATTTACTGTTTACAGTGATGCATCACACGTTGGATTGGGGTGTGTGTTGATGCAAGAAGGGAAGGTGGTTGCTTATGCGTCGCGGCAGCTTAAACCTCACGAGGCGAATTATCCCACTCATGATTTGGAGTTAGCAGCGGTGGTGTTTGCACTAAAAATTTAGAGGCATTATTTGTATGAGGAAAGAACAATTAGTTATATAAACCATAAAAGCCTCAAGTATCTCCTTACTCAGAAGGAGTTGAACCTTAGGCAACGAAGGTGGATTGAGTTGCTTAAAGATTACAATTGTTCAATTGAGTACCACCCAGGTAGGGCTAATGTGGTAGCTAACGCAATGAGCCATAGAGTTGTCTCTAATTTAAGAGCAATGTTTGCTCATCTTACCCTATTCGATGATGGTAGCTTGTTAGCTGAACTGCAAGTGAGACCGACTTGGACTGATCAAATTAAGGAGAAACAGTTGTTGGATGAATCGCTAGTTTCTCATTTTCAGCAAGTGGAAAAAGGTGAGACGTCAGATTTTGGACTGAATGGGGAAGGGGTGTTATGTTACCGTGGCAGGGTGTGTATACTAAATGATTCTAGTCTAAGGCAGTCCATTCTACGTGAGGAGCATGGTAGTCCTTATGCCATGCATCCTGGTGGGAACCAATTATATCGAGATCTTCGTGAGTTGTATTGGTGGCCTGGGTTAAAATGCGAAGTTACCGATTATGTAAGTAAGTGCTTGACGTGCCAGTAGGTTAAGGCTGAGCATCAGTTACCTTCTGGGTTTCTGCAGCAAGTTAAGATCCCACTCTGGAAGTGGGAGAGGGTGCCCATGGATTTTGTGAGTGGGTTACCCTTGACACCTTCTAAGAAGGATTCGGTTTGGGTGATTGTAGACCAACTGACTAAGTCTGCTCATTTTATACTGGTTCGCACTAATTATTCGTTACAAAAGTTGGCCAAGTTATATGTGGCTGAGATTGTAAGACAGCATGGTGTGCCGGTTTCTATCATATCTAACAGGGATCATAGGTTCACATCTCGGTTCTAGAAAAAATTACACGAGGATTTGGGTACACGACTGGATGTCAGTACTGCGTTACATCCTCAGACAGATGGACAATTTGAAAGAGTAATTCAGACATTGGAAGACATGTTAAGGAGTTGTGTATTGGATTTTAGGGGCAGCTGGGAGGATTATTTGCTGTTGGTGAAATTTGCGTATAACAGCAGCTACCAGTCCAGTATTCGTATGGCATCATACGAAGCATTATATGGTCGTAGGCGTCGTACTCCTACTTGTTGGACTGAACTGGGTGAGCGGTGAATTCTAGGGCCGAAGTTAATTGCTGATACAGAAGATAAGGTAAAACTGATTTAAGATCGGTTGAAAGAAGCGTTTGATAGGCAGAAGTCCTATGCAGACTTAAGACGTAAAGAGATCGAGTATTCTGTGGGGGACTATGTCTTTCTTAAGGTATCAACGTGGAAGAAAATTATAGGGTTTGGACGAAAGGGCCAGCTGAGCCCTAGATTTATTTGGCCTTATCGGATACTTAAGCGTGTGGGATCGGTTGCGTATCAACTTGAGTTGCCTCCGGAGCTGGAAAGAATTCACGATGTATGCTTAGGCAGTACTGTTCTGATCCCCCGCACGTCGTGCCTATTGAGGAAATTGAAGTTAGGCCTGATCTAACTGTGGAGGAGGAACCAGTGCAAATTTTGGAACGTGATATTAAAGTGTTGAGGAAAAAATCTGTTCTGTTGGTCAAGGTGCTTTGGCGCAATCACGGTGTAGAGGAGGCCATGTGGGAACCAGAAGAAGTGATGCGACATCCGTACCCTCATCTTTTTTAATCAAGTAAATTTCGAGGCCAAAATTTCATTAAAGGGGTAGAGTTGTAATGCCCTAAAAATTTAGGGTTTTTAATTTTGCCTGTTTTAGCATAAATTTCCTGTTTGTTTTAAAGATTAGTTGTTTTGGGTATGTTTGGGGGTGTTTGGGAGGTCCTAGGTTCAAGTTCTGGCTTTTGCAACATCTTTGCTTTTGTTTTTAAAAGAACCTAAACACTGGCACTTGGTCCTTATAAGTTAACATGGTTGGTTGATGTCACAAAAAGCCTTGTGGCTTGGTAGCAAGTGGCGTGTGGAACATCTGAGGAGGCATGAGTTCGAATCCCATGGCAAGCAAAGGAGTATTTCTTATTGCTAGAAGGGGGCGGCAAGAGTTTGAAGGGGATTCGGACTCTGCTGTGTGAGAGTTTGAACTGGTCTTGGGAGTAGATCATGGAGAGATAAGGGGAGGATTATGTGGAGGAAATCATGGAGATTATCATGGAATTTCAATTAGGAAGGAGGCTCTAGCTGAATAGGTATGTGTGAGGGGGTAAATTCGGCTAAGGGGTATGGAGAGTGTATTTTTGGCATTTGGGTAGAGAGTAGGTGTCGAACCTTTCTTTTCTTATTATTCTTTTTGCTCTTTTTGGTCACTTTGGATATCACTCTCCTTTGCCGACTTCTTTGTGTGCCTGTCGGGTAGAGCCGAAATCTTTATTTCATTTTGTACCGATTGGTAAGACCTTTTGATTGCTTTCTTGCTTTTCTTTCCGAAGTCCCTAACTAAACACTATCCTAGCTCACATTCAACACTATGTTGAAATCCTCTTCTCCCTCTTCTTACTCTCAAACCTTTTTTCTTTCATCACACCTCTGTACCGTCTCTATCCTTAAAACTTTGGTCGAATACAATTTTCAATTGGGTTGCTTTTGTGAAAGCTGAATACCCCTTCTCTCTGCTGAATCTTTTCTTATCTCTTTTAGTCATCTTTTTAAATCCCTGTAATTACACGGTTAGTTTGATTGAGCAAGTTCGGTGCCTCTCTTCTAGTGGTAAGTATATCGTGTGATGACTGTTAACCGTGTTCTCTTATTATTTTCTCTAGCCGAATATCCCTTTTTCATAATTCTCTGTATTTATCGAGTGGTGACTCCTTTTTCTATGTTGTATGTTCGTGGGGTTCAATTATCACTGAGGAACGAAGGGCGCAGAGCGTTATTGGGCCATCGGAACCCCGTCTTCCAACGCTTGGGTAAGCCAATTACTTCTTATCTTCTTAAGTGTGCTGTATTTAGGGGCAGTAGATTACTTTTAATTAGTTTTATCTGTTAAACGGTCGTGTGTGCAGTTAAGGGCCGAGTTGTGCGAGATCAACCCTAACTAATCTAGACATCGTTAGCCACTTTCTCTTCGATCAAGGTAAGTAGATGAGTTGGTTAAGGGTAGTTGTTGCATTGGAATATAGTGGAGACTAACTAAATGTTAGGTTGATTGTAGGCCTTGGACTCGTAGGGGATTCTGTCAGTTCAGCAAATCAAGGTGTGTAGTCATACACCCAACCTTACTCTGTGTTCAAAGATGAATGTAGGTGTGTAACCGTACACCATTCTATAACTGACCAAAAGCCAAAAGGTGTGTACTCACCCCACTGCGTAGCCACGAATCAGCAGAAGCCGAAAAGCCAAAACTTCGGCATTTGCGATCACACGAGTGTGCGAACGTTCGCAAGGTGAATCGAGCCACAAACTTTGGGCGACAGACTGTAGAGGCCACCGCGAGCGCTCTCGTGAGCTTGGGTCGTCATGGGCTGCTATGGGCCGAAATGGGTTGTGTGGCCCCTCTAGGCTCGAGGGCCCTTGCATAGTAAAATTCACGAAAGATGATAAATGTTGGACTGGGCTATGAAATTCGCATAGCCATGGCTAGATTTAAGCAAAAAGGGGTCACGCGAGTCTGTGGGCCTACTTGGGCCGAGTAATGCGCCTTAGGCCTATTTACATTGTTTTAGCCACACAGGTTGTCTGAGTCGTTCGTGACGACTGTAGACCTTCTGAAGGGTCGTTATCTGTACTGAGATCCTAAAATCAGTTAAATGACCGAAATATCCTTGAGGGGTAAAAATTACTGATTTATCCCTAACTGATGGTATGACCTTTATAATGCTAGCGGTAGGTTATTTAATGTGTGAATGACATTTATATGATTGGTTATGAGTATGATATACTGCATACACATATTATTATGACACGACATCTGCATGGGGTAGTTTATGATTTGGAGGAAGTACTATACTGGTGACTATGTCACATATGCTATTACTGGTGGCTTGCCACACTTACTATTACTGGCAGCTACGCTACGTTATTATTATTACTGGCAGCTCTACTGCGATATTGGTGTGCTGCTTGGGTGGGTCGATTGATATCCCCACTGGTGTGCTGGTTGGTACAGGTGGTGTGCTGGATGGTTATGGGATGGGTTGCATTTTGCACTATATTGTTACTGAATAAGGCTTTGGCCCAGACTTACTGATACTGAATAGGGCTTTGGCCCAGACTGTACTGATGCTGTGTTATTCACTGTTTGTTTGTTATGGGGATTACACACTGAATTTTCATAAACTCACCCTGTTTCTAACTGTGCAGATAATCCCTACGCTTAGATGGTTTGTAGCTGCAAGGGACTCGGAGATTGCCGCCCTACTACTTCTGTTTCTTTTATTTGCAATTAGATTTCGTTTTGGGTTTTAATTTATGTAATAAAGTCGTTGGTGGGTTTTAAGTTTTAATTTGGATTTTGATTTCTTATACTAAACTACTAGTCTAGGAAAACACGAGTTTTCAAAATAGCACGATTTTCTAAAGAACACGAGCTTTCAGCAACAAAGTTTTTAAAGTGTTTCCGCGGTTTAAATTGAAGTAATATACCAAAGGCAAACAAATTGGTAAACGTTTTGATGAGAACTTTTGTTAAATAATAATAAAAGGATTTAGATCCAGTAACAGATTCTTATCGAAAAGATTAATTTTTGAAAAATACTTTGATGTGACACACCAGATTCGGCCATAACGTCTAGGCTGGGTTTGGGGTGTTACAAGTTCCTTGATTAATTGCTATAAATCTTAAAAGGGTGCAAATGAAGACTATATGCGAATGTGATTTGTGTATTTGACTTTGTGAGTTAGTAACTTGTTTATCTTGAATAATCTTTAAACATGTGCATATATGATTAGGTAATTTCGATTATATATTTAATATATGAATATGATGAATTATTTTGATACAGGGGCTTACGTAATCAGGTGTAATTGGCCTTGAAATTATTATTGAAATTAAACTTAGTATTAGGCATGCATGATTATATGTATTCGGCTTCATGGTTAATATATGCATATGAAACTATGCGATTACATATGAGTTTATATGTTAATGGGTATGTGAAGTAAGTTACAGTGACTAGTTGGTTGTGGAGTATAAATGATAATAATGATAATTTGGCTTCATAAGTATTCTGCCAGGGTGATAATTGAGTATGAAAATATATATTTATAATGAATTTCATATATGTGAATATGATATATATTATGATACTATAATTTAGTTTAGTTTAAATAAGTTGATAATAATTTTGGGATGTTTAATTGCTTATGACTTACTAAGCTTCAAAAGCTTACTGTGTGTTTTTATGTGTGTTTCTATTTTATAGATTTTGGATTCAAGTTACAAGCTCGAGGATTGTCAACAAAGTCTATCACACTATCTACAACTTCGGTATTTAAATAATCGAATTCAAATTATGGCATGTATAGGCTGGATCATGTTTTGAAATGTTGGATTTTGGTTTTGTATAAATTAAGCCATGCAAAAATGGCTTAACTTCCATGCTTTAATTCGATTATGTTTAATTATGGTTTAAGTTCATTTTCGTTATATTGCTACGTGTCATGGATGAAGGGCATTCGTGATATGTGTTTTATGCATTGAAGTTGTTTGATGATTTTGGATGCGGTAGAGTGAATCGGCTATGATATATATGTAATAGTATGAATTATGTTTGTTATAAAATTTGATAAAGAAGTTATAATGGTTATAATGTATATTCGGTTATGTTATTATGTAACATCCTGAATTTGGGGCCTAGAAGAGTTGGGTTTTGAGTCTGGGATTCGAATAGAAGAAAACCTGAATAATTAGGAAGTTTTAAATATTATCGTTTAGAAAAAAAAAATTATTTTATTAAATTACCACTAGAAAATTTTCTTGTATTTATTATTACGGATATTATAAATTTTATGAAATTTTAATTAGTATTATTATTATTAGAAAAATATTATTGTATGTATGTTTGAAAATTTTATGAAAATTATTATTATTTGTTGTATTATTGATATTTGAAATTTTTATTATTAGATATATTTATAAAATTATTATTATTATCGGAAAGGAAAAAAATATATATATTAGTTGTAATGCCTTGATTTTCGGATTTTTTTTGGGTTTTGTGATTTTTAGTAAATCTTGAAATTTTCAAGTTCTAAATATTGGAATTATGTTTAAATGTGTTAGTAGACCTTTAGAAGGCCCAAGACTAAGCTAAACACGGTAAAATATCAAGGTGGGATTTTTAAGTGAATAGGAGATTTGGTTAAGTGGGCTTTTAAGAAGAACTGCATAAGTTATGACACAAATAAGGCCTTGGTGAAGTGGCAAGGTGACGCCACTAAGTTCCTTAAAAGTGGCGCTGGGAAGGAATTGGAGGTCCAGGTTCAAGTTGTAAGGTAGGCATATTGTTTTTCTTTTAATTTTTAGGCATGTACTAGGCATGTGATCACACAAGTAAATTTCGACAAGGGCCTTAGAGATGGGCTGATTGCTCTAATTTAATATTAGGGTTAAGTTCTTTTCTTTTCTATCTTGGAGAATTAGGGTTAGCCACCGAAAGCTTTCTTTCATCTTTTCGAATTCTCACAAAAGCCGAAAACACAAGTCTATTTCTCATTGTGCGAATTTTCTTCTTCTCTTTTCCTCCATGTTTTCTCTTCCTTTATGCTTCTCCTTCTAGCCGAAACCTTCGACCATCTTATTCACCTTCTTTGTCGATCCCATCTTCCATTAAACCTTCATCACCAATCGCCATTAAAAGGTCGAAATCTCGAAAACTCACTACTTGTGCCGATTTCTCCAAAGCCAAATCCTTCAAGATTTTTGTTCCTTGTGATCAACATTCATCTTCTCTAAACCCTTAATATCTCGTCGACAACGTTACTCCAAGGTTATAGCCTCAAACCATCATCTTCTTCATCACCTAAAAGCCAAATACCATAGATTTAGGGACTTATAGCGAAACTTCAGATCTTCTAGATTCGAGTTCTACCATCGTTTAGAGGATAAATCAGACGATCTGCGAGAAATCAAAGAGGAACAAGTGGTAAGTGCTCATCACTTCAGATCTAGTCTTATTTTACAACCGAAAAAGTCAAATCCCTAAAATCTAGGGAGGTGTCGATTTGGGCATATGGCCTTAAGGGATTGTAACGATGTTTTCTTTCGGTGACTAGAGTCTTCTTAAGCGTTGAATTAAAGGCGTGGTTCATTGGAGCAATCGATTCGAGCTAGCTATCGATTTTGGCAAAAGGTAAGGTTTCAAGGCTTTTAGGGATATGGTTCGATCATGGATAAGTAAGTTTTGGGGTTTAGTGATTATGGTTTGTAAATAAGAACTGTGCTAATAAATTGTAGGACATCGAAGGGATCTCGAAGCGCCGTCGCAAATCGTGTGTACCGAACACCCTTTCTTAGTTCAATTCTAAAAGCCAAAATGCCAAATTAGGCATTTCATGGGCATGTGAGTATGCGAATGCTCTCAAGTCATAGAGTAATTGTTAGATCTAGCACCGCAAGGTGGTAAGCACGTTCGCGTGACGTTTTAGCGTATTTCGGAAAAAGGGGCTCGATGGGCCAAAACGGGCCCAATGGGCTTACGGACCAATATGGGTAAGAGATGGGCAAATTAGCTTTGTTAGGTAGATGGTGGAATCAAATTGCATAAAACTGATAAAAATTAATGAATTAGCTTGTGTAGTAGCGTAGATCACGAAATTACCCTAAAGAGCAAAATTATGAAATTACCCCTAAAGAGCAAAATTACCGATATACCCTAGAGTTTTAAATTGGTGAATCGCATGATTGATCAATGTTGTATTTTACATGATATGCTTTTATTAATATCATTGCATGGGGTTGGGATATTAATGGAGGAAGTCTGAAAGTGGTTCATCCACGTCTCGGAGGCTTTGCCTCAATCGATGAATTTGAGTGCGTTCTTTCGCAACTGTGTGTGTAAATTTGGGTGGGTTGAGATATTCCCCACATGGTGTGTAGGGTTGGTGCAGGCGGTGTAGCGGTTGGTGGGTTGAGTAGTCTCCCGGATGGGCTTGCATTCATTATTACTGTTGTTACTCATGTTCTTGAAGCGGGCCTATGGGCCACATTGTTATGTAAAAAGGGCTAAGGTCTTGCTCATGTGATTCGAAAAGGGCTTGACCTCTTGTATCTTGTTATCTGAATAGGGCTTAGGCCCAATGGGCTCGAGCTGAATTGGGCTTTGGATGGGTTTCAGATACACCGAGTTTTCCCAAACTCACCCCCTTCCTCTTCCATCCTTGCAGGTGAGCCCTAGAATTGGTGGACTTGGAGCTGGGCGGGATTCAGAGTGGCCATGAAGATTGATTGACGATTTTAAATAAGTTTAGCCTTTAATTTGGATTATTTTATTTTTATCATGCTTAAAGTTGTAATAAGGCCACTCTTTTTAATTACTTTTATTTTGGGGATTATTAAACTGGCTAGCACTAGGGTTCGCTTTTATAAAACTACTTGTTTTTAAAAAGTTCACGATGATGCATAAAGTTTCCATAAAGTAAATATTTTCCCAAGAAAAATAAATATCTTTAAGCAAACGTTTTGCAACCTTAATCATTTTCTTAAGATGGTCATAATCAAACGGTTTTTTTCAAAATTATACGAGATGTTAGAGTGTGGCAATGGCGGTGTGCATGTCTAGGATTGGATCCAAGAGAGCTTGGTACTTAAGCGGTCGACGGACTCACCTCCTCTTCTTCTGGTTTCCTACAGTGTGCGACTTCCATTCACTTTAACTTACTTTTAAAAGTGTCTTTACAACACCAACTCAGCTTTTCCAAACTAAGTGTTTTGAACGCATCAATGTGGCGCATCGATCCGGTCATAACATCCAGGCCGGGTTTGGGGTGTTACATATTAAATATTATGATATGTTTTTATGGCATATTTTATGAGATGAAATGGGTATGATTCTTGTGTATGATATTTTAGCATGGTGTATAACTTGTGTAGTTGGCATATTTTGATTTGGCCTTAATATTTATAAATTTGGTTTATTAAGTTATATAGAAATGGTGTGAATTATTTGTATGTATATTAATGACCTAATAAAAATTATGAAATGGAGTAATTAGTCAAGGTATTATTACGTGTGGTATGATCTTATATGATTAATTCAAGAGTTAAATTGATGTGAAGTGAATTGGTTGTTTATTTGTAATCTAGAATAATGTTTAAATATAATTCTTAACCTATGAATTTGATCTGAAATGAATTGTTATTTTTGTTCGAAAATGATTAATAATGGTATGATGTAATGTGCTTGAACTTGGTAAAATTTGTTTGCGCCTTTTATATATATTTGGTTGTATATTAAACTATAAATGTGATTTGCCATAATGCTTAGTTAAATGTGCTTAAGTGTATATATATATATATATACACATATATATTCGAATAGATGTTTTAATTTGCATTAATATGCATAACATGTAAATTTCATATTGACTATTATATCAATGTTGCATAAATGAATGAAAAATATAGTATTGTAATTTGTTTCGTTTGTCGTTCAATTTGTTCATGTGCAAAAGCTATATAATAATAGGTGCGATATTCAATTAATGAAATAATTATTTAGTTATATGTTTCGTATATATATAATTTGTTTATATATTTATTGGATTATGTTTTAATTATGCGGTGTTATTAATGATATAGATTTTACATATAACCTTGATAATGTGGACTTTGCTTATGAATATGGGTTATAAATTTGTACAGATCTGACATGAATTATTTAAGTATATAAAAAAAATCTAATCTGAATTGTGTTAGAATTAGTAATACCTTATAACCCCATTTCGACGACGAATACGGGTTAAGGGTCTTACATCTGAAGTCTGCAGTTTTCTGGGACTTGCTAGTTACTATAGAAGATTCGTAAAAGGTTTCTCGATGATTGCGACTCATTTGACAAATTTTCTCCAGAAAGATGTGAAGTTTGAGTGGTTTGAAAAGTGTCATAACAACTTTGATCAGTTAAAAGCTTTATTGACTGAAGCTCCGAATTTGGTTCAATCTGAATCGGGTAAAGAATTTGTGATTTAGAGTGATGCTTCATTAAACGGACTAGGCTGTGTTCTGATGCAAGAAGGCAAGGTTATAGCTTATGCCTCAAGCGCATGAGAAGAACTATCCGACTCACAACCTCGAATTAGCTGCTATTGTGTTTTCCTTGAAGATCTGGTGTCACTATCTGTTTGGTGAGAAATGTCATGTGTTTTCTGGTCATAAAAGCCTGAAGTATTTAATGACGCAAAAAGATTTGAATCTGTGACAGAGAAGATGGTTAGAACTGCTAAAAGACTACAAACTTGTGATTGATTATCACCCGGGAAAAGCAAATGTTATTGCTGATGCTCTGAGTCGAATATCGTTGTTTGCTTTGCGTGTGATAAATGCTCATTTGGTACTATCTGATGATGGTTCAGTTTTTGCTGAATTAAAAGCAAGACCCTTGTTCTTACAACAAATTATCGAAGCTCAGAAGATTGATAATGAGATTTTGGCTAGGCGAACTTAGTGTAATGTAGAGACTGGTTTAGAATTCAGAGTTATAAAGAAAATTGCTTAAGATTCTGAGATCGGATTTCTATTCCAACAAATCCAGAGTTAATTAAAATGATTCTGAGTGAAGCCCACAGTAGTCAGTTATCTGTGCATCCAGGCAGTACGAAAATGTATAATGACTTGAAACAACATTATTGGTGGTCCAAAATGAAAAGAGATATTTCTGAATTTATTTCTAAATGTTTGATCTGTCAGCAAGTTAAAGCTGAACATCAAGTGCCATCTGGATTGTTAGAATCGATTATGGTTCCAGAGTGGAAATGGGATCGAGTGACCATGGACTTTGTGTCGGGTTTACCTCTATCTCCGAGAAAGAAAGACGCAATTTGGGTTGTAGTTGATCGATTGAAGAAATCAGCTCATTTTATTCCAATTCGATTTGATTATTCACTCGATAAATTAGCTGAGTTATATGTTTTTGATATTGTGAGACTGCATGGTGTACCATTGTCTATAGTGTTAGACAGAGATCCAAGATTCACATCAAGATTTTGGAAGAAGTTGCAAGATGCTTTAGGTACTAAATTGCACTTTAGCACTACTTTTCATCCGCAAACGGACGGTCAATCCGAGCGGATTATTCAGATACTCGAGGATATGTTGAGATGTTGCATTCTTGAGTATGAAGGTACGAGGGAACAATACTTTCCTTTGATTGAATTTCCTTATAATAACAGTTTTCAGTCGAGCATCAAAATGGCACCGTACGAAGCTTTATATGGTCGCAAATGCCGTACACCTTTGTATTGGAAAGAGCTCAGTGAAAATAAGATTCGCGGGGTTGATTTGATAAAAGAAACCGAACAGAAAGTGAAAGTGATTCGAGATAGTTTGAAAGCAACCTCTGATCGTCAGAAATCATATACAGATTTAAAAAGAAAAGATATTGAGTTTGAGATCGAAGACAAAGTGTTTCTGAAAGTCTCTTCATGGAAAAAAGTGCTTTGATTTAGTAGAAAAGGCAAGTTGAGTCCGAGGTTCATCGAGCCGTATGAGATTATCGAGTGTATTGGGCCGGTAGCATATAGATTGTTTTTACCACCAGAGTTAGAAAAGATTCACGATGTTTTTCATGTATCGATGCTTCGACGATACAGATCTGATCCTTCGTATGTAATTTCACCATCTGAGATAGAAATTCAGCCTGATATGACTTACGAAGAAAAGCCAATATGTATTTTAGCTCGTGAGGTTAAAGAGTTACGAAATAAGAAAATTCCTTTAGTAAAAGTACTGTGGCATCATCATGGAATTGAAGAGGCTACGTGGGAGCCTGAGGATTCTATGAGGCAATAATATCCGACTATGTTTAACAGTAAGATTTTTGGTGACGAAAATCCTTAATGGGGAGAATTGTAACAATCCGGTTTTGACCCTAGTCAGAATAGTGGTTTCGAAACCACATATCCGAGTTAGAAAAAATATTTTAATATTATTTTTCGTGCCTATTATAAGTGAATTGACATGTGTGAAAATCTAGTGTGAAAATTTAACTGTTTGTGTGCTTAATTTGTAAAAAGGATCTAATCGCGTAAAACATAAAAGCTGTGTGCTAGATGTTAAAAGTGTCTATTAGATATGGCTTTGTAAATGAGAGGTCCTTATGATGCAAATAGACCATTGTTATGATTAAATGACATAGATGGACATGAGATAGTGGAATTATAATGAAAATAAAAAGGTTAAAAATGTGAATGTCTTATTAATGTTAATAAAATCAAACAAATGTATGAAATAAGCCATTAATTCATCTTCTTGGCCGAAAATCACAAAGGATATTAGGGTTGGAAGAGCTTTTATATTCGGCACATTGATTTGGTGATTAAGGTATGAGTTTTGTTTGGTTTTTGATAATTTCTACATTTTTGTGATCATTGTTAAGTGTTCTAGCTAACCAATGCTTAAATTCATGAGATTGTTGATGAATTGGAAATGTACCATAGATAAATTCATGAGCTTGGTGATGTTATATGTAGAAATATGAAAGCTTGATGTTGGGTTTACATGTTTTGTCTTTGGATTTTTGATGAATTTGAGTAATTTGGGTTAAATAGTAAAGATGTTATTTTGAGGGACTAAAATGTGAAATAAATGAAATGTATGGACTTGTATGATATCTAGGAGACTTTGGCTAAGCTTGTGTAGAAGCAAATTTTGTGTATTTTGTGATTTTTTTGAACTGGGGACTAAAGTGTTGAAATCTCAAAATGTGAGGGTTAGTTTGTAAAATGCCCTAATTGTGTGTATATGGATTGTTTTGAATGATTTGGTGAATAAAAGGGTTAATTTTGAATACGTATAGATTAAGAAAAGAGGAATTCAGATTTAGACCGAGGGAAGTCAAGGATTGTAGAATAAACGTTCAAGTCGACAACTTCAAGTACGAGGTAAGTTTGTACGTAGAACATGATATTATAAGTACTTATTGCTATTTTGATTATGCATAGATTTGTAAATAATTGAGCTGGATGAATATGATGATGAACCGAAAGTGTTTGGCACAAAGTGTGCAGTTTAATAAAGTTTCGGCTACAAATGGCACTAAGTGTGCGAGTTGGCATAGCTTCGGCTATATAAGGCACTAATTGTGCGAGGTAGACTTAGTTTCAGTTAATTGAGATAGCACTAAGTGTGCAAAAATCCTTCTAGCGTTGGCTAACCTTTAAACACTAAGTGTGCGAATGTTTAAAGCAGTGGCGATACTTGGAAAGTGTTAAAGTATTCGAACAAGAGGTGAGATTGAAAATGAATGAATATGAAAATGTTCAGGTAAGTATGATACCTAAGTGGTAGATGACATTATGTTTATAAAGCTCATTGAATTGGTAAGAACTCATGGATTGAGCTGGAATAGAATGGATAGATGAATTGAGAAATCATAAATACTTAAATGTTGATGATTTATGTTTTATATATTGTTGATGATTTTAGTACGAGCTTACTAAGCTTTTGAAAGCTTACTTTGTGTGTATGTTTGAATTGTTTTATAAATATCGAAGCTACCACAAGCTTGGGGACCATCAAGGATCATCACCATACTATCGAACTCTTTTGGTACATTTGAAAATGTAAATATTTTTAAGTATGGCATGTATAGGCTAGAATGTTTATGTATTTAAGTTTTGATATGTGTATATATTATGCCATGAGAGTTGGCTAACAAATGGTATGTTTATGCTTAATTTTGGTGATGGTTTGTGATGTTAAATTGTGTATGCTTGTAATGATTATATGGCCTTGTATGTGGTAGTTATTTTGAAATATGCCAAGTGGAGAAAATGGTAAGATTAAGCATGAGTTAGAAGGTGCCATAAGTGAGCTATGAAATAAGTATTTTGGCATGTTGTTGTAATAAGATTTTTAATGTGTTTTGGTTTGGATTTGAATAGGTTATTGAATGACGATGATTTAGTTATAGTGAAGCATGTTTTGAGCATGGAATTGGCTGAAAATTGTGGCATGAATGTTGTTTAATATTGCTTGTAGGTATGAGCCAAAAAGTGGTGGCAAATTCGCTTAAACTAAGCCTGCATTGTGCCACACGGTTAGAGAACACAGGCGTGCCTTGTGGCCATGTATGCCAAGCAGTAACCTCTTAAGATTACACAGTTAAGACACATGGGCGTGTCATATGGTTGTGGGTTTAAGCAAGTAGTTAGCTAAGTATCACACGGCCATAGCACACAAGCGTGTCTGGTGGCCGTGGGTGAAAGTCAGTATGTATGCTCTGTTTTGGCACGGCTAAACTACATGGGAGTGTCTGGTGCCCGTGTGCGGCACACGGCCTGTTCACATAGGCGTGTGACCTTTTAAAAGCTGAAAATTGTTTTATAAGTTCTGAAACTTTTATATGATATCAAATTGGTTTCGAATGTATGTTTAAGCATTGTACACTAAATTTTATGTGAATATTGATTGTGATTGAATGACTTTTACCGTATTGAGATTATATTTGATGTTCGGTTATTTTGAACTATGTTATGAGTATAGTAATGCCTCTTAACCTATTCTGGTGACGGATACGGGTTAGGGGTGTTACAACCTGGATAATGTAGCTTTTCGGCAAAAGAGGGTGTGGCCAACCTGCGATTAACATTATTGACGGGTTAAACTGCATTTGTGGATTAAAGCAAGTGTTGATGTTTTCCTTTTGGGATTAAGTATTAGTATGTGGGTGTTGACTCTAGTGCCAAACATTTAACAAAATGTCTTGATTAATGTAGGTTGGTGTTCGAAGGCTTTTTGCAAGTATTAGCAACCAGGTGGGTAATCACACCTCCTTTCAACTGCAAATTGGCAAAAACCGAAAAGCTAAAAATACAGCGTTTGTGGCCATACGAGCGTGCGAATGCTTGTGTGGTAAACCAAGCCCACAAATCATGGGCGTAAGACTGTAGAGGCCACCATGGGCATCCTAATGGGCTTAGGCTATTTTGGGCCATGTTGGGTCGAAATAGGCTGTGTAGGCCCAATGGGCTTGTGGGCTTCACACAGATAAATTCTGTAATATGTGGTAATTACTGGACTGGGCTGTGTAGTTCGCATGAATGTGGTAACTTTTGGTCTTGATGGGCCACACAGGCATGTGGGCCTACTTGGGTCACAAAATGGGGCTTGGGCCCATTTACACTGTTAGGACCGTTGAGGTTACACGGGTCACTTGAGGCGACTATAGACCTTCTGATGGGTCGATAAGAGTACTTAGACCCCAAGGCGGGTAAAAAGACCAAAATACCCCTATAGGGAAAAATGACTATTTTATCCCTCGAGGGTAAAAGACTGATTTGTGCTATGATTTGACTGTTCTCTCTGAGCATGACATTCTCCATTCACGACTACGATTATGACATGACATACTGCATGGGTTTGGGGTATTGTTTATCGAGGAAGTATACTATACTGTTGGCTTTTAGCCTTTGTATAGATTACTGGTAGCTTTGCTGTGATACCGCTATTGGTAGCTTTGCTGCGATACTGAAATTGGTGTGTCTTAGCTGGGTGGGTCGACTTTGTCCCCACATGGTGTGATTGGTGGTACAGAGTCTTTGTGTGCATTTGGATTGGGGTGGGTTTCACTTTGTTGCATTATCGCACCAAATATTCTTATTCATCGTAATAGGCTCGAGGCCTGCATCGTTATTGTGCATCTTGTATTCTAACTATTAGATAGGGGATTACACACTGAGTTACTTGCAAACTCTCCCTTCTTTTTAACTGTGCAAGTAATCCCCAACTTTAGGGGATTTGGTGCTGTGAGGGACTCAGAGGTGGCTACATGACCGTAATTATGCTATGCATGATTTTACTTTTATCTTAATTTTCGTTTTGGGTTTTAATTCTATAATAAGGCCTTTTATGGATTTAAATTTTAATTGGGCATTTGCTTGCTTACTTTAAACTGCTAGTCTAGGGGAAGATGGGTTTTCAAAGTATCAATTATTTGCAAAGACAAATGATTTAACCTTTATACTTTTGAAAAGCTTTCGCTTTTAAATCAGTATAATAAAATAATGGCAATTTAATATGACTAATGTTTTGACTAGCTGGTCTGTTAATAATAATGAATTTAGCATACTTATCAAACCACAACAGGTTTAACTATTCAAAACCAATAGAGTTCATATTTTCGGAAAGCAGTGCAATGTGACAGGCCAGATTTGGCCATAACATTTCGGTCGGGTTTCGAGTGTTACATTTCAAATCTGTTGAATAAATAACAGTCTTGCTTTTAACTCAGCTATTATCGAACCATCATCAGACATAGCCATATGTGCATTCATTGCACGCAAAGCAAACAGTGATTTTCAGCTTAGAGCATTAGCAACAACATTAGCTTTTCCTGAATGGTAGTCAATCACAAGTTCATAGTGTTTTAACAGCTCTAACCATCTATGCTATCTCAAATTCAAATCTCTGTGGGTCATCAAATATTTCAGGCTCTTATGATCAGAGTAAACATGACATTTCTCATAGAACAATAGTGATGCCATATCTTCAATGCAAAAAATAAATGCTGCCAATTCTAGGTCATGTGTCGGATAGTTCTTTCCAGGTGGCTTTAATTGTCACATGGCATAAGCTATAACTTTTTCTTCCTGCATTAAAACACAACCCAAACCATTTAAAGATGCATCACTATAGATAACAAATTCTTTACCCGATTCTGGTTGTACTAGCATTAGAGCTTCGGTCAAAAAGGCTTTCAACTGATCAAAACTTTTCTGACACTTTTCTGACCACTCGAATTTAACATCTTTTTGTAATAGCTTCGTCATCGGGGTTGCAATCATAGAGAAAACTTTCACAAACTGCCTATAGTAACCAGTAAGTCCCAGAAAACTTCAAACTTTAGAAACATTTCTCGGAGGTTTCCAATCAAGTATAGCTAAAATTTTACTCAGATCAACCCGAATACCCGATGCTAATACAACATGTCCCAGAAAACTGACTTCACGTAAGCAGAACTCGCATTTACTGAACTCCGCTTACAATTGCTTATCTCAAAAAGTCTGTAACACAAGTCTCGAATGTTCAGCATGCTCGATTTCATCATAGGAATAGATAAAAATGTCTTTTATGAACACAACCAGAAATCGATCCAGATACTGTCTGAAGATCTGATTCATCGAATCCATAAAAATAGTAGGTGCATTAGTAAGTCTAGAAGGCATAACCAGAAACTCATAATGTCTGTACCTTGTTTAGAAGGCAGTCTTTGGCACATCAGAGTCTTTAACTCGCAACTTATAGTAACTTGCTCCCAAATCTATTTTTGAAAATGATGTAGCCCCTTTCAATTGATCGTATAGGTTGTCAATCCGTGGCAACATATATTTATTCTTTATAGTCACCTTATTGAGCTATCTATAGTCAATAAACATTCTCATAGTTTCGTCTTTCTTTTTCACAAATAAAATTGGTGCACCCCAGGGAGAGAAGCTTGGTCTCGCGAAACCTCTATATGTCAACTCTTGCAACTGATCTTTCAATTCTTTTAATTCAGTAGGTATCATTCTGTACGGAGCTATTGATATCGGAGTCATCATTGGCACTAACTCAATACCAAACTCTACTTCTCGAATAGGTGTCAAACCCAGTAATTCTTCAGGAAACACATCCGGATACTCGTACACAACTGGTACTAATTCAATCTTTCTTTCAGCCACTGTACTATCAAGCACATATGCAAAGTAAGCTTCACAACCCTTTCTCACATACTTCTGAGCTAACATCGAAGATATCACTGCTGGTAAACTATTCAGATCATTAGATTCAATCCTAATAATCTCATTATTTTGACATCGTAAATCAATAGTCTTCCTTTTGCAATTTACGATAGCATCATGCAATGCTAACCAGTCCATACCCAGAATTATATTGAACTTGTCAAATGGAAATAACATAAATCAATCGGACAACACAAATCTCGAATCATCAAAGGACAATTCTTACACACTTTCTCAACCATAACACACCAGCCGAAGGGGTTCGATACTCTAATAACAAACTCAGTAGACTAAATAGGCAAAGTCTTACTGAATACTAAAGTCTCACACACATAAGAATGAGTCGAACTAGGACCAATCAATGCAATTACACTAGTATCATAGAAAGTGAATGTACCAGTACTAGGGATGAAGCCTCCTCACAACCGTGTATGGCATAAGCTCTGGCAGGTGTGCGAGCCTCAGATCAAACTGATGTGTCTTTAGTTCCTCTTTGACTGCTACTCACATTACCCATATTTCTGGACAGTCTACCTCGAGCTGAAATGTTACTTGGTCTCGTATTTTGTTCTATATTTTGTTCAGTTAACTCAGGGTATTCACGAACAAAATGATCCATCAATCCATATTTAAAACAGGCCCGATCATTCAATTTACAACTGCTGGGATGTTGTTTACCACAGTGTTTGCACTCGGGTTGATTCGATCTAACATTACCAACACTAGCTATTGAGGTAGCTCTGGAGCTCACAGGTGGTCTATCTCGATCACATCTAGTATAACCCACAGTAGCCTTTGAATGGCTAGAATCATCCCGAAATCTCTTTGATGCCGACTGAAATGTTTTACCCGACGATCTTTTACGCAAATCTCTAGCTTCAAAGTCAGCTTTTCTTTTCTCTTTCCCGAGCTCTTCGGCTTTGCATGCTCACTCAACCAGAACTACGAACTCTTTTATTTCAAGTATGCCAACTAGCAATTTAATGTCTTTGTTCAACCCATTTTTGAATCTTTTACACATTATAGCTTAGGTTGGAACACATTTTCGGGCATATCAATTGAGTCTCACGAATTATCGTTCATATTCTGTTACAGCCATGCGACCCTGTTTCAACTCCAAAAATTCTTTGAGCTTCTGGTTGATAAATCTCTGGCTGATGTATTTCTTACGAAACTCAGTCTGAAAGAACTTCCAGGTCACCCGTTCCTTCAGAACCACCGATACTAGTGTATTCGACCATTGATATGTGGTGTCTCGTAACAAAGATATGGCACATTTCAAACATTCATCTGCGGTACAAAATAGCTCATCAAACACGCAGATAGCATTATCCAGCCAGAATTCAGCTCGGTCAGCATCATCATCATCAGTAACTCTGAATTCTTCAATCCCGTGTTTTCTGATTTTATCAACAGGGGGCCTATGCAATCTCAACGGGTCAATTACGTAAGGTATAGTAGGTATTAGAGATGGAGTAGTAGAGGGAGGAGGTTGTTGTGCAGCCGGATTCGTCTGGATATATTGAGTAAACTAGTCATTCATCATTTGGTAAAAGGCTTGTCTTGCCTCTCCCTCTTGGTTACTTGAAGTCAGTTGAGAATCTACTAGCGCTGTCCCTTACACGGGAGAAGGCGCTATACTCTCGACATCATTAGCTATGACTCTATCGGGATCCATTTACTATATAAAGCACATTTTCAAATGTCAGAACTCATCACACTATCGCAGTAAATAATATGGCATGTATAGCTAGACTCACACGCGCTACTTTAGTCCTAGAATCGACTAAATCGTATCTCTGATACCAATCAAATGTAACGCCGCTAACCCGTATCCACCACTGGATTAGGGTTATGAGGCATTACTAAACCACATAGCTTAAAAGAGTCAAATGTTACTATTCATGTTTAAGGTAATACAAACTCAATTATATTAATCATAAGTACATTTCCTTTATAGCATTCAAATAATTGAATTATAACATACCTTAATACATAACAAATTCCATGTCCATACCTTAAGAAAATCAAACACATATATCAATTACATGATAATATATATATTTAATTAATTAAATATCAAACATATCATTTAAATAACTCTACATTTACGCATTTTAAAAACCAAAAATTCCATTACACACTAATTAGTGTTCAAACACATATGCAACCTTAATATCTTTACTATATGGCCAAACATAACTTTAATGCAATATATATATAATGCACATTTTAACATACCACTATGAACCATTAAATGAGCACAGAATACAACCCATTGTACACCTCATTCACATGCTAATTATCATACATAATTACCATTCACAGAACCAAATACACATGTTCATACCATTGGTAAATACACTTATTTTACTTATGACTATTCGATTATAATCATTAACTTAACATTTCTTTTTACTATTCAAATGGTCTTAATTTCAATCATTAAATATGTTTACACAAGAATCATACTAATCTATCACATAAAATATGCCATAAAAACATTTCTAAAATAATTTAGTAACATGGCCTAATATACAATATACTTATCATTACCCTTTACCAAATCATATAACAACATCACAAACATATATACTTTATATTAAGCTTATTAACTTGAACTATTCATAATATAAATCATACATTTCTAATATGCCAATATTAAACCACAACCGAAATATATATACATATCCATCAACTATGTTTACCTCATTAAAGCTAAATCATAAAATTCAACTAAAGCAAAACATATCAATTTGACAAGTTTACCATAATGAATGATCATAAGCCATATATATCATTACTTTAAACCGTAAACATATACCAAGCACAACACGTATACATGACATGTATTTTACTTAACTAATATATTACATATTATAACTCAATAAACATCCATCATTTACCCCATTACCTAAACACATGCCTAAGCACCACAATATATATATACAAATACCGAATCATCATTCAAATATATTCATTACCTACATTCAACATTTAGCCAAATATACTCGTCAACCAAATTAAACCATTACTATTAAATACAAGATATAAATTGTAACGCCCCAAATCCCAAAAACCCCTGTTAAATTATTTTGTGTGTTTCTGATGTGGATGGATGTCTGCCTTAATGGTTTAGTGTTCTGAGAGTGTTTGGGAAGTCATGGGTTCAAGCCTTCGCTTGAACAAAAATTTTGCTTCTTCTTGATTAAAATCTCGTCTCCAGCTAGTAGACTCTTAAATTAATGTGAGTAAAGCATGACATAAAAAACCTGCTAGCCAAGTGGTAAGTAGCGTGTGGAGAGTGCAAGGGGTCTAAGGTTTGAATCCCTACTTGTGCATATGAAGATTATTTTTACTGATGGCCATAGGAGGAGGTTATGTTTGACCAAAACTCTGCTTGGCTGAGTAGAGTTTGAACTTGTTAGTTGAGGAGAAAATAGGGGAATGATTTGAGGAGGAAAATGGTGATATGGATAGAGAAGTGATCAAGTGAGGGAATTGTGGAGAGATTTTGGGAGAAAATTAAGGGAAGTTGAGGGGTGTGTGTGTAGTGTGTCGAATGTGGGAACTCCTTGGTACCAATTCAGTCATAGGATCTTTTACCCTTAGTGTCGAATTGTGTTTTACTTTTAGCTTTCCGTTATCTTTATTTCTTTTCTTTTGGTTTCTTTTCTGAGTGTTGGTTGAGTAGTAGCCGAATATTGCTTGACCATTCGGGTCTTCTGAAGGGTTGTACTTTGCTTGTGTCGAATAGGCAATTACCTTTTATTCTCTAAGCGGTATCCCTCTTGATTGGTTATTTCTCTTCTTCTCCTCTTTTCTCCAAACCGAATACTTTCTAACAGTGTAGCCGAAATTTGCAAGGCCTAATTATTTTCTTCCTTCTCTTCTTTTCTTTTCTTTGGCCGATTCTAGCTGAAGTGCTGCCGAAATCCTTTTGATTTCTTGGGGCTCAATTTCATAACAAGGTGTGAGGCCGATTGCTTTTCCCTACAAGTTATAATTCCTTTTATTGGTTAAAGCATTGGAGAGTATACGTGGTTTTGGAACAAGAGGGAGGCTACGATTGTTTGATTGGTGCTTTGATCTCGATTGTGGTTCAGCTACGACATCATAACAGGTGTGTGTAATCACACTGCTTCACTCGTATATCGGCAAAAGCTGAAAACCATTACCATTGATCTTGCACAGGCGTGCGTTCACTTGTGTGGTCATCTAAACGCATAAGCGCATGCATGGGATCATAGAGACCACCATGAGCGATTTCGTGGGCTTGCATCGCTTTGGGCCATGTTGGGCTAAAATGTGTCGTGTAGGCCTCACAAGTCGTTGGCCCCATACAAGTAAACCACATAGACATGTGGAGATCGTTGGACGAGGCTGTGTAGTTCACACGGCCAAGGTCATTTTAGGCTTTACTGGCCACACGGGTGTGTAGGTCCACATGGGCTGGGTTTTGGGCCTTGGGTCATTTTCACTGTTTGATTGTTAAGGTCGCACGGGTCACCCAAGACGACTGTGGACCTACTGTTGGGTCAGTAAGTACACTTAGACCCCATATTGGTGAAATGACCATTATACCCCTAATAGGTAAAATGATTGATATACCCCCATGTGATGTGTGACTATTTGAGCATGCCATTCTTACTATATATACTTTTATATTATGTTGCATTGCATGGGGTAGGATATATGATTTTGGAGGAAGTGTACTGAAAGGCTATAATCTTATTACTGGAAGCTCTGCTGCAAATACTATTTTAGTGCCGCTACCGGTATTACTTGGTGTGTATGGTTGGGTGGGTCGATTTTATCCCCACATGGTGTGTAGGGTTGGTACGGAGATGGTGTGTAGAGGATGGATTGGGTAAGACTCTTTTTTGCATACTGTACTGATATGTTAATGAGCTTAGGCCCATACTGTTACTGTTACTAAAACGGGCTCAGGCCCATACTGCTACAGTTACTGAAATAGGCTAAGGCCTAACTGATACTGAAAGGGCTTAGGCCCAAACCGTGTTTACTCTGACTGTATGCTTTTATGGGATTTCACGTACTGAGTTTTCGTAAGCTCACTCATCTGTTAACTGTGCAGGTAATCCTCAAGGTTAGACGGATCGATGGGACGGAGGATTCAGTGGTGGCCACTGGACGTAGTTCCTTTTACATTATTAATTAAGAGTTTATTTTGGGTTTTCATTATGTTATAAGGCCTCTCTAAGTTTTTTTTAATTTGGAAATTTATTTACTTGATTTTTATCTGTTAGTAGTAGGACTCGGGTTTTCAAGAAATATAAACAAATGTTTTTCTAAAAACACAACGTTTACGGAACACATGTTGAGAGTTTCCGTGACAAACACTGTTTTAAAATTAATAATAATCTAATATGATCAATATTTTGCTAAAACAACTTGAGTTTTCACAGTCAACAAATCATCCTAAAATTTTGGTAAAAACCCAAAGAAGTTTTATGAGTTCGAATTATTACAAAAATTTTAACACCCCAAACCCGGCCCAGACGTTATGGCCGGATCCGACGTATCACATTGAAGTTTTTAAGAAAACCCATGCCTCTTTCAACGTCCTTCTTAGTGTTTTAAAAGATAGTCTTTGCTAAGTTAATAAAGTGAATGGAAGCTGTGCACCAGGTAGGTATCCGAAACAGAGGAGGTGAGCCTAGAAGGCTACTTAAGTACCAAGTTCTTGATTGGATCCAATCCTAGACATGCCCACAACCATTGCCACACTTTGGTGCTAGGTTAGGTTTTGAGAAAAACAAGTTGGAATTCATTTAAGTAGATATTTTTGATAAACTGATTAATTGTATCGTTGCGTTATTTTGAAAACAATTATCATTTTGGAAACACGCCCTAGGTCTAACTCATATTGTTATCAGAAAAATATAGGGTATAAGATAAAATAATCCCGAAAAATAATTAAAATGGCCTTATTACAACCCAAAACCAAATAATAATATTAATAAGATAAAACTTATAAAGAAATAAATCGGCTACTTATTGCAATTAAAAGAAAGAAGCGATGAGTGTGGCCATCTCGAGTCCTCGCAGACTCCAAACCATCTAAGCTTAGGGATTACTGCAGTTAGAAATGGGGTGAGTTTACGAAAACTCGAGTGTAACCCCAATAACAAACAAACAGTAAATAACACGGTATCAGTACAATCTGAGCCAAAGCCCTATTTAGTCTTGACATATACTAGGCCGAAGCCTTTCCATAAATCATATCACTGGGCCGAAGCCTTTTCATAAATCATATCACTGGGCTAAAGCCTTTTCATAAATCATATCACTGGGCTGAAGCCTTTACTGTAAACGGTATGGCCCTTAGGCCCATTTTAATATCACATGTAATGTCAATGGATGTATGCAAGCCCATTTCAATATCACATGTAATGTCAACGAATGTATGCAAGCCCATTTCAATATCACATGTAATGTCAACGAATGTATGCAAGCCCATTTGGGGAGACTACTCGACCCACCATCCATTACTCTCCACCCGTACCAACCAAGCTCTCCATGTGGGGAATAACTCAACCCACCCAACCAAAGTCTCCACTGGCAGCATAGCTGCTTTATCATATAACTGGAGGCCTAGCCTCTTTTAATAACTGGGGCAAAGTCCTTTCTAATAAACTGGGGCAAAGCCCTTTTCGGTAAATTGGGGCAGAGCCCTTTTAGCACTTCCTCCACCAATATAACCCATATCCCGTGCAATATGTCATGTATGCAAAATGTCATGCCCATATTTGAATCAAACAATCACAGTCAAGTCATTCATATCACCAACATATATTCACAATCAAATCCGTCAACCACACAGTCCAAGTCAGTCACTTGCCCACAAGGGCAAAACAGTCATTTTTCATATTATAAGGGTATTTTCATAATTTTACCAAAAATCAGGGTTTTCCATGTTCATTACAATTGTCAATATTTTCGAGTGTTTAAACAATGATCTTTAACCCACTTATCAAATTTGGGCTTTTGGGCCCAAAACCCTAATGGGCCCTACGAATCTTGATTTAGCCCACTAAGCACCTTAACCCAAATTTTACAACAATACTAACCGTGTTAACATGCAACTTTTCCAAATTCCATTTTCTATCAATTTTACCCAAATAGGCCCAAAAGCCCATTTGGCCCAATTCCTGCCCATTGAGGCCCAACTTACCATCGTGCACAAAATTGAGTTCTTACCCGTTCCATCGATCCAAACACCGATCTTATCGTATTTATCACATCTATACCCACACGCAACATTACAAGTTCCCGAAATGCTGGTATTTTAGCATTTTGGCTTCTCATCAGATATTCATCTAAGCTACTACGAGGGTAAGTACACACCTGTTATGGGTTGAAGTTGAAACGTTTCCATAATCAATCACCTACGATAACCACCACCTGTCACTCAAACTTAAGTAATCCAATATCAATATATGTAAATCCTAAGCACATCAGTCATATGGAACATAAGGGCATATTCGTCATTTTACCATACAAGGGTATTACGGTCACTTTACCCTACTGAGGGCTTCTGATCTTTTTACCTATTAGGGGTATTTTAGTCATTTCATCCTACAAGGGTGTTTTGGTAAATCTACAAACTGAGGGTATTTTAGTAATTTTGTAAACCAATGGTATTTTTATAATTTTTAAAAAGTCAAGGGTATTTTTGTAATTTTGTAAATCAAAGGTATTTTGGTAATTTTACAAATTGAGGGTATTTCGGTAATTTCACAAACCATTGGTATTTTGGTAATTTTACAAGCTAAAGGTATTGTGGTAATTCTATCCTACAGGGGTATTTCAGTAATTTCACAATCAAGGGTAAAACGATAATTTTGTAAACTGAGGGTAAAATGGTAATTTTGTAAATCGAGGGTAAAATGGTAATTCTGTAAATCAAGGGTAAAATGGTAATTCTATAAATCGAGGGTAAAACGGTAATTTTGTAAATCGAGGGTGAAACAGTAATTCTATAAATCGAGGGTAAAATTGTAATTTTACAAATCGAGGGCATTTCAGTAATTTGGTAAACTAAAATATTCTAAACAGGAATAACAATACGAATGGGCCTAAAGCCTATTCTCGGCCCAAATGGGCCCACACGCTCGTGTGGCCCTTTTAGCCCAAATCTAGCCATAATTATGAGATTCACCTAGCCTAGTCCAATATTTACTACACAATCAAACAACTTATCCAATTGGGCCCGTAGGCCCATTAGGCCCACATGACCCCTTTCGGCCCATCGCGGCCCGAAGTAGCCATCCTATAGCTTTAGTAGCGAGAAAATACACACCTGATAGGAGACTGGAGTTAATCCACGCTCCGAGCACCCTTAGCCGACGCCCAACCCAAACGAGCACGCCATACAGTGAAAGGGATCAGCCAAGAAAAGGTACCTTTACTCTCCTCATGGTTCTCTCTATTTAAAGCCAGCTTCGCATCCCCTCTTATGTTAGCTTCCCGATGTGGGATCCTTCCAACATCAGAGTTTAAATTCAATACCAACTCTTGCCGCCCCCTGTTAGCAAAATAAATGCTCTTTGCTTGCCATAGGATTCGAACCCATGCCTCCCCTCAAATGCTCCACACGCTACTTGCCACTAAGCCACAAGGCTTTTTGTGTCATATTTTATCCCAAATTAATTATAAGGTCTAAAGGCCAAAGTCCAGGTTCCCTTAAAAAAAACCAAAATAAATTGCAAGAGCCAAGGCTTGAACCCAGGCTCCCATACAACCTTAATGACGCCACAACCACTAAACTACAAGCATCCTTGTGTCATTTATTTAACACAATAATTTAAAAGGCCCTCATCCAAGCATCTAGGTTTTTTTTTTCACTTAATACCAAAATATTTGCTAAAGCCCAAGTTTGAACCCAAGATTTCTCTAACACTTCTCAGGGCCATTAACCACCAAAGCAGACATTTAATTGTGTTATTTCATTGCACAATTAAATACCTATATACAACCTCCTTACGGACCCGCACTTAAGGCCCAATACTTCTAGGCCCAAATTCGGGATGTTACAGAAATTATGTTTTGAACAACACTCCAATGTGACATCGCAGATTCGTCCATAACGTCTAGGCTGGGTTTGGGGTGTTACATAAACAAATTATTTTAACCATGAGTAACTTAACAAACATAATTCATGCTTATGAACATACCATGGCCGATTCAAACAAACCACATCCAAAATCACCAACCATTTTCAAATGCATATAACACATACAAACTTGACTAAAGTTTCATATACTCACATAACATATTAGCCATTTTCGGATGGCTTAATATTTACACAACTTCAAACTTAACCAAATATAACCTAGCTTCTACATGCTATAGTTTAAACTTATAATGTACCAAAATCAGTCGATAGCGTGATAGACTTTGCTGATGGTACTCGAGCTTGTATCTAGACTCCAAAATCTATAAAAAAAGAGGCAAACGTAAACACACACAGTAAGCTATTATAGCTTAGTAAGTCATAAGCAAATAAACAACTCAATGTTAATATCAACTCAACTTAACCAAACTAATTTATGCTATTATAATCACATTTATTTTCAATATCACAATTTCATATATAACATACACTTCCATATACAAATTATACCTTGGTGGAATATACATGTTTCTATTATCAAAGTAACATTCAATTTCAAAACCATAGTACAATTATATAACCAAATATCTATAAACTCATATACATATATTCATGAATCATTTCATAAGATTCACATTATATAATCAAAAGGCTGAATATACTTTCCATATGCTCATACATTCTTTATTTATATCATACATGATTTGTAACACATATTAAGTAACTTACTTACCTTATTTCAAATAGGTAATAAGCTATCACATACCTGATCACTTTATCTCACAACTATCATTGCCCCTTTAAACCATTTGGAATTGAATAGGATACTCGAATAATCACATATATCGTACAATGCCAATATCCCAGACGTGGTCTTACATGTAATCACATATTGATGCCACTGTCCCAGACAAGGTCTTACACGAATCAAATACGATGTCGATGTCCTAGACATGGTCTTACACGTAACCACATATATCGATGCCAACGTCCCAGACTTGGTCTTACACGAGAACACATATAAAAAATCATATGTCATGACATATGTATCCTAACTATTCTTAAGGTTCGTAAGAGGCTTTTGGACGTCGTTACTCGATCAAATCAAACTCGTACACATAGTTCCCAAGTAAATACACATTCGACTATCATATATATAAGCTCATAAAATTTAAATCAAAATTTTACATTCATGTGTATTCAAAATTTACGACATTTATTTGCTTATAAACTTACCTCGGACAACGAGAATCGGAATGGTACGGCTAATCGACAACTTTGGTTTTCCCCCTATCCAAATACGATTTCTTTGGTTCTTGATCTAAACATATTGAAATTAAACTCATTCAAACATATTCACTCATTTTAGTCCAAAAACACATAAATGGAAATTACCATTTTACCCCTGACATTTTAAACTATTTATAATTTAGTACAAATTACACAAAACACAAAACATGCAAAATGTGAGTACACCATGCTTAGGCCCAATCTTCCTTATGTTCATACAAGTCCATACATTTCATTTATTTCACATTTTAGTCCCTCAGTTTATTATTTTTTCTATTTAGTCCTAATTACTCAAAATCATAAAAAATTCCAATACAAAACATGTTAATTCAAAACATATCTTTCATATTTCATCAACTAACATCACAAATCTCAATTATTAATCAATGGCATAACTCAAAATATTCATCAAAATCAGAAATTCAAGCATGGGTTTTGTACATTACACTGCAACAATCTTAAAAATGTAAAAATTATCAAAAACCGAGCAAAAACTAACCTTGAATCAAGCTTGGAAAAGGCTGAATACATTGAGATTTTGTTCTGTTCTTTATTTTTTTTATTTTGGTCATAAGAGAAAATATGAACAATGGCTTTTAATTTTAATGTTTTATTATAAACATATTATTACACATTTTACTTATTTACCCTTTAAAATTTAATAACTAAATCATATTCATTAAGGCCACAACCGTCCATATCATAATCTCATGGTCAAATTTCATTTTAAACACATCATATAGCAAAGAAAATCACAATTCAGCCCTTACATATTAAACCATCAATTTTTCATTTTACGCGATTAAGCCCTTTTTATTACATCGACACTCAAACAACAAAATTAAAACACAAAAATTTCACAGATATAAATTCACACATAATAAACACAGAAAATAATTTTAAAATATTTTTTTTAACTCAGATTCGTGGTCTTAAAACCACTGTTTCGAATAGGGTCTAAATCGGGTTGTTATAAGCGTAAAGAATTTCTAGAGCTGAAACAGGATTTAATGTCTGTGGCCGAATATGAGAGGTAGTTTGTGAGACTCAGTAAAGATGCTCGAGAATGTGTTTCCACTGAGGCAATTATGTGTAAATGATTCGAAGATGGGTTGAACGAAGACATTAGACTTCTACTCGAGATTCTAGAATTGAAAGAATTTGTTGTGTTAGTTGACCGAACTTGTAAAGCTGAAGAACTTGGAAAAGCAAAGAGAAAAATTGATTTCGACGCTAGATATTTGAGAAAGAGATCGATGAGTAAACCCTATCACTTTTCGTCAAAGAAATCACGAGATTTGTATAGCCGTTCGAAAGCTTCTGTGGGGTATCCAAATAGACATCGTGAAAAGCAATACACGAGTCCTAAAACCCAAGCCACTTTAGTATTGAGTGTTGGTAGTGTTAGAACTAACAAACCCGAGTGTCAACAGTGTGGAAGATGGCATTTTGGAGACTTCTAGATGAATAATAAAGCTTGTTTCAAATGTGGCTCACTAGATCACTTTATTCGGGATTATCCTGAGTTAACTGAGAAAGAAAAATTTTAGAATGCAAGACCGAGTAACACAGCTGCTAGAGGGAGACCACCTAAAAATACAGGAAATGTGAGTAGTAGTAAAGGAGCAACGAATGACTCTGCTATGAGATTCGAGTCTAGAGCACCAGCCATAACTTACGCTATTCCCGTTCGCGAAGATACGTCATCACCAGATGTTATCATCAGTGCATTTTCTCTCTATGACACTAATGTAATTGCCTTGACTGATCCTGGATTGACTCATTCATATATCTGTATAAATTTAGTGTCTAGTAAGAGTTTGCTTGCTGAGTCTATCGAATTTTTGATTAAAGTATCGAACCCTTTAGGGAAGTATGTCTTGGTTGATAAAGTTTGCAAGAATTGTCCTTTAATGACTTGGGGTTACTATTTTTTGGAAAATTTGATTTTTTTACTGTTTGACGAATGTCGATATGATTCTGGGTATGGGTTGGTTGACTCTGCATGATGCTGTTGTGAATTGTAGACGAAAGACTATTGAACTGAAATGTCAGAATAATGAAACTCTTTCAATTGAATCTGATGAGTCGAGTGAGTTGTCTGTTGTGATATCATTAATGTTACCTCAGAAATATGTGAGAAAAGGTTATAATGCTTACCTTGCATATGTATTGGATGCAAAAGTGTCTGAATCGAAGATTGAATTAGTTCCAGTGATTTGTGAGTATCCAAATGTGTTTCCAGAAGAATTGCTGTGACATCCCTAATTTGACCCTAGTCGGGAAGTGGTGTCGGGACCATTAAACCGAGTCTTATAAGTAATTAAAAGTTATATTCTATGTTTATGATGTTAGAAAATGCATGTGTGAAAGTTGCATGCATTAATTTGATCATTTCTATGTGAATTTATTAAGATGGACTTATATGAAACATTGTTGAAAGGTGATAGGCCAATCTTCAATGGTCAAATAGTATATGCATGCAAAAGAATGGTTTTGCATGTCAATTTACCCAAAGAGAAGGAAGTGGCCGGCCATGGTGATGAAGATGGGCAAAAGAAAACATGTCTTAAACATGTTTTGCTAGTGGTGGATGTTAGAAATAATAAAATAAGAGCATGGGTAAAGAAATGAAAAAAATGAGTGTGGATGCTTTCCCCCCTTGTGCCGTACATGAGAGAAACAAAACAAAGAAAAAAATTTTTTGTTCATCTATTTTCACTCTCCTTTTGGCCGAAAATACTAAGGATAAGGAAGGAGTTTTGCTTCATACTTGGTTTGGAAGAGGATTAGGAAGAGGTTGGCTACACTTGCATCAAGAGTAAGGTATGTTTGAGGTTGTGCCATGAGATTCATGCATGTTTTTGGTTGCTAGATTGATGTTCTTGTTAGCCCATGGTTCAAATCTTTGTTATGTCATGGGAATGAAATTCGCCCAAGTGAATATGGTGATAAAGCCATTGCATGCTAAGTGTGAAGCTTGATGATGATGCATGCAAAGATGGATTGTCTACTCTTGAAATTTCTTTGTAGCAATCTTGAGTAAGACTTTGAGTTTTCTTTTTGTTTAACCATGATTGAAGTTGAAAGGGCATGATTGTGATGTATTCGCCATGATGCATTCATGAGCATGGTTCATGCTTCTTGCATGATAGTTAAAATTTGTGTTTTGGATGGCTATGGACACCTTGAAATTGACCATGCACATATATGTATATATATGTTTGCACATGATGTTTTGGTTATGAAGTAAGTGATGAATA
Source organism: Gossypium arboreum (assembly GCF_025698485.1). NCBI lineage: Eukaryota > Viridiplantae > Streptophyta > Magnoliopsida > Malvales > Malvaceae > Gossypium > Gossypium arboreum. The sequence goes on from NC_069076.1 coordinate 36,750,530, forward strand.
TGTTTGTTTAAAGAAGAAAATGTTGAAGGATGTTTGTGAAATTGCAAGTATAATCGGCCATATGAGTGCTTGATGCTATATTATAAGTATTGAGCCACAATATGTAAAACATTAACTAGTAAAGTGCATGCTGTTTTTTTGTGTGGTATTAAGTGGATAATTGGCCTCAAATTGGACATGTATATTCGCCTTAGGTAGCCTATTGATGGCCTTAGCTTTTCCTTGATGCTTGAATGAATTGTATTGAATTGCTTGATGTAGTATAAAATGTGCATGACTATAGTGTATTCAAGCTAAAGGGTGGCCATATGACCATTTAAACTCCTTGTCATATTCGGCCATAAGCTAGCATAATGAGGTTTTAATAAATTAAATTTGTTTGAATTAGCTCAAGAGCTTAGAGGGCCACAATTGGACAAGGGGAAGGAAAAAGTGATCGAATAGCCGTAAAAGCCGCTCGACAACATCTGAGGTAAGTCCTCAAGAAGTGACCCTACTTGAATTATGTGAAATGAAATATGGATGTGTAATGATTATCGATTTATGTGTGTATGAGTATTTGAATGATACCCGGGCTAAGTCCCGAAGGCGATTATGCTAGTGATTACCTTTGTGTTTGAGCCTTAGTAACGAAAATGAAACATGAATGTCTAATGATTATTGATGTATGTGTGCATGAGCAATTGAATGATATCCGGGCTAAGTCCCAAAGACATTTATGCTGGAAATTATATCCGGGTTAAGACCCGAAGGCAATTGTGCTAGCGGCTACATCCGGGCTAAGACCCGAAGGCATTCGTGCAAGTCGTTCTATCGGGCTAAGACCCAAGGCATTCGTGCTGCGTGGTTATATCCGGTTGTATTCCGAAGAAGCTTGGGCTGGAGGTGAGTGTTGGTTGCTGTAATAAATTCAATTAGTACGCTCGAAAAGCCCAAAGAATAAGGTATGTTTATATGTGCATTGGAAAAGTCGACATGTTTGAGCAACATTCGCTCAATCGACTAACGAATATCAACTATTGAAGTGGTTGATACCTTGTGAAAGTATATAATGATGAAGTGTGAAGTAAGAATGATTATGTGAATGTGTATTAATGAAATGATGCATTTGGCTATGTGAATGTATTGCTTTAATTAAAGCTGATTTTATTCCTTGAGACTTACTAAGCATAAAAATGCTTACCCGTTGCTTTGGCTCTCTTTTATAGATTTTGCTCGATAGCAATCGGATTCGGGATCATTAAAGTCGAAGTCCTCTACACTATCAAAGCCTCCATTTTGGTATAATTTTGGTTGAACTTTGAAATGGCATGTATAGGACTACCCCTTGTCGGTTCATTTGTGTTGTGATGTATATGTGCGGCCATGCGAAAATGGCTCGTAGAAGTCAAGTACTGAACTTAGACCATTTGTGATTTGTATATATATATATGGTTTCATGATGTAATTATGGATTGGAAATGGGAGTGTTGGTCACATGATCAGCCATTGGAATGGCTAAAATGGTCATAGGTGAACCTATGTATGGCAAGACTAGTTGGATCATGGAGACTACAAATAGATAAGACCTACCTTGAAAACAGATGCTGGCAGCAGCAGTGGAGTGGTTTTGAAAAATCACCAAAATTTGTAGGAATGGTATTAAATAGTGAATAGGTTATGTAAATTAACCTTGATGAGTCTACTTCATATGGAAGAAACGAAACGGTCATAGGAGTTACATGTTAAGAGATATTAATGCTATTGTGAGACAGGGCCAGAACGGTTTCTGGGTCCCCTGTCGCAACTTTAAAAATTTACTATAAATTATCCAGAAAGAATCAGGAGTCATGCCTTATATGTACAGATTCCATTTTGAGTCTAGTTTCATTAGAAACAAACGGCACCAGTATTAAAGCCCTGTACAGAGAGATATTTAAGTTGTAACGCGCAAAGGTCAGAGCAGTCGATCTCTGTAACATGGGTGACTTTAACTAATAAAATGTACCAATTGGCCCGACCAAAAATTCTAGAAATAAATCCATGGATGGATATATGAGTCTAAATTCAGGAAAATTTACGAAAACAGTTTCGAGTTTTGAAACTCGAGATATGATTTTTAAGGCGACAGTGATGCAGTTTTCCAGCTGTTGGAAATGTCAAATTGATGGGCGAAACATGTGGATTTGGCTTGTTAACCCCTCGTGTCCGACACGGCGATGGTCTCGGGTTCGGGTGTTACAATTTTATTGGTATCGAGCCACGGTTTAGTCGATTCTAGGACTACCGTGATGTGTTTGGGGTCTAGCTATACATGCCATTAAATGATGAATCGATAGTGTGGTGATTTCTGACAATTTGACTTTGTGTTGTTTATAGTAATGGATCCCGATCCCAACCGAGCGATAGCTGATGATGTGGAGAGTGTGGCGCCTGCTCCCGCGCAAGGGACAGTGCCGGCGGACTCTCAACCTATGGCCAGCAATCCGAATGATGAGGCTAGGCAAGCCTTTTATAGTGTGATGAATGAATGGTTTAACCAATACATTCGAACTAACACGGCTGTTCCACAACCTCCATTCCCGACAAATGCAACCCAAGACCTACAATACCTCCCGAATGGCCCGACCAAATAAGGTCAAGTAAGCCCCGATCGATAGGATTCGAAAACATGGGGCCCTTGAATTCAAAGCTACGGATGATGATGATGCCGAAGCGAGCTGAATTTCGGTTGGACAACACTATCCGGTGCTCGATGAGCTATCTTGTACACCGATGAGTGCCTAAAGTGTACCATCTCCTTGCTACGCGATTTCGCCTACTATTGGTGGAGTACTCGACTTGTGGTGCCTAGAGAGCAAGTGACTTGGGAATTCTTTCAAACCGAGTTAGAAAAAAGTATATCATCGAGATTCATCGACCAAAAGCGAAGGAATTTCTTGATCTTAAGCAAGGTTCTATGTCGATTCTGACTACGAACGAAAATTTGTGAGGCTTAGCCAGACTGCGCGAGAATGCATTTCGTCCGAAGCTATATGTGTAAACACTTGAGGATGGGCTGAATGATGATATAAGGATGTTCGTTGGCATTCTCGAAATCGAGAGTTCGTAGTACTTGTTGAGCGAGCTTGTAAAGTCGAAGAGCTTAGAAAGGAGAAACAAAAAGTGATGTGGGAACCGGAGAATTCGAAGAGTTCCTTGGGAAAGTCTCTTCAACAGGCATCGAAGAGATTTCGAGATGATGTGAGCCGGTCTAGAGGCGCTTCGGGCTTTTCTAGAGGAGGACGCGATCGACCCCCTGTGACCACACGAGTCACTTCGATCGCTAGTGGTGGAAATGATCGCGAGAGGGCGGAGTGCGCATTGTGGCAAATGGCATTCGGGAGCTGTTGGTTCCGTGATCGCTCTGCTATAAGTGTGGATCGGCCGACCACTTTATGAAGGATTGCCCGAGGATGCTTGAACAAAATGTAAGTCAAAGTGGAAACCCGGGTGCTACCACTGCTCAAGGTAGGCCACCTAGAAATATGGGCAATGTCAGTGGCAGTCAGAGAGGATCTAGAGATGCTACCATTAGATCTGAGGCTCGTACTCCTGCTAGGACTTATGCCATACGCGCACGCGAGGATGCTGCCTCTCCAGATGTCATTACCGGTACTTTCACTCTTTTCACTACTAATGTGATTGCTTTGATTGACCCTGGTTCTACTCATTCTTATATATGTGAAACCTTAGCATCGAAGAAGACTTTGCCTATTGAGTCTCTCGAGTTTGTAATTCGGTGTCAAACCCTTGGGTCATTACGTGCTTGTCAACAAAGTGTGCAAGAAAAGTCCCCTAGTGTTCCGAGGTTCTTGTTTTCGCGGACTTGATGCTTTTGTCGTTCGATGAATTCGACGTTATTCTTGGTTTGGATTGGTTGACCATGCACGATGCGGTTGTAAATTGCAAAAGCAAGACTATCGATTTGAGTGCGCGAATAACGAGATAATTCGGGTTGAGTCTACGGACTTAAAGGGTTGCCACGGTGTAATATCGCAATGTTGGCCGGAAATATGTAAGAAAAGGTGCGAAGCGTACCTTGCGTCGTGCTTTCGATGACAAGGAATCGAAAAGAAACCCGAATCTGTGCCCGTGGTTTGTGAATACCGGATGTTTTCCTCAAGAATTGCGGGTTTACCACTGTTCGGAAATAGATTTTGGCATCGAATTGGTACCGGTACCACTCCAATTTCGATAGCTCCGTATCGTATGGCACCAACGAAATTAAAGGAGTTGAAAACTCGATTGCAAGAATTGGTGGATAGAGGTTTTGCTCGCCGAGTTGTTCGCCTTAGGGTGCGCCGGTGTTGTTTGTGAAAAGAAGGATGGAACCATGAGGTCGTAGATCGACTATCGTCGACTTAATAAAGCGACGATAAAGAACAAATATCCGTTACCACGTATCGATGACTTGTTCGATCAAGCGAAGGAGCCTCGGTGTTCTCGAAAATAGATTTGAGATCGGGCTATTATCAATTGCGAATCCGAGATTGGGACGTACCCAAGACCGCCTTGAGCGAGATATGGTCACTATGAGTTCCTAGTGATGCCGTTTGGGCTTACTAATGCCCCTGCGATATTTATGGATTTAATGAATCGGATCTTCAGACCATATTTGGATCGATTCGTAGTCGTGTTCATTGATGACATCTTGGTCTATTCAAGAAATGAGACCGAACATGTTGAACACCTGAGGTTAGTCTGCAAATTTTACGGGATAAGCAATTATATGCTAAGTTCAAGTGTGAGTTCGGTTAAGAGAGGTTAGCTTCTTGGGTCATGTGGTATCTCAGACGGTATTCGAGTCGACCGAATAAAATTTCAGCCATACTTAATTGGAAGCCTCAGAAATATTACCGAGGTTCGGAGCTTTTTGGGGCTTACTAGGTTATTACCGACGATTTGTAAAGGTTTCTCAACGATAGCCACGCCGATGAAGCTACTCCAAAAGGATGTTAAATTGAATGGACGGAGAAATGTCGAAAAGTTTCGATCAAGCGAAAACTTATTTGGTGAAGCCCCAATTCTAGTGCAACCCGAATCAAGCAAAGAGTTTGTCATCTATAGTGACTCCTCCCTACTTGGGTTAGGTTGTGTATTGATGCAAGAAGGTCAAGTTGTGGCCTATCGTCGAGGTAATTAAAGCCACATGAGAAAAATTACCCGACCCATGATCTCGAATTGGCGCCATCGTATTCGCTGAAAGATTTGGCGACATTACTTATTTGGTGAGAGGTGCCATGTGTACTCGGATCACAAAAGTCTCAAATATTTGATGACCCAAAGAGACTTAAATCTGCGACAAAGACGTTGGCTCGGTGTTAAAGGATTATGAGCTGGTCATTGACTATCACCGGAAAGGCGAATGTGGTTGCGGATGCCTTGAGTCGTAAATCATTATTCGCTTTCTGGCGATGAATGTGCACTTATCATTCGATCCGACAAAGTGTGTTAGTAGCTGAATTGAAAGCCAAACCATTATTGATACATCAAATTCGAGAAGCTCGAGAAAGTCGACGACGAGTTGGCGCAAAAGCGGGTGAGTGTGTTCGAACAAGGACTCGGAGTTTCAAATCGATGATGACGATTGTTTGAGGTTCAAAAGTCGTCATGTGTTCCAAAGAATTGAACTCATTTCGATAATTTGAATGAAGCACATTGTAGCCGAATGGCAATCCACCCGGGAGTACGAAGATGTACAACGATTTGAAACGTCGGTTTGGTGGCATGGTATGAAACGAGACATCTCCGACTTTGTTTCAAGATGTTTAATATGTCAACAAGTGAAAGCGGAACATCAAGTGCCTTGGGATTACTTCACCAATCATGATACCCGAGTGGAAATGGGATCGAGTCACAATGGACTTTGTATCCGGACCGCCATTGTCGTGAGTAAGAAGGATGCGGTTTGGGTCGTGGTAGATAGATTGACTAAGTCGGCTCACTTTGTCCCCGACGCACGGATTTTTCAATGGACAAATTATTTGAATTGTACGCTTCTCAGTTGTGAGATTACACGGGTGCCTATTTCCATCGTGTCGGATAGAGATCCGAGATTTACCTCGCGATTTTGGAAAAAGTTGCAAGAACCTTTGGGTACCAAGTTGCATTTCAGACCGCCTTTCACCCCCAAACCGATGGTCAATCCGAGCGGATAATTCGGATACTTGAGGATATGTTGAGATGTTGCGTCCTCGAGTTTAGTGGTTCATGGGAGCGGTATTTGCCGTTGATTGAATTCGCTTACAACAACGACTTTCAATCAAGTATTAAGATGGCACCTACGAGGCTTTGTACGGTCGTAAATGCCGTACACCATTGTTTTGGTGAGCTCGGTGAAAGCAAGATTTTCGGTGGATTTGATTAGAAATCTTTGCAGAAAGTGAAAGTAATCCGTGAAAGTCGAAGATAGCCTCCGATCGTCGAAGTCGTGCGCGGATCTCAAGCGTAAGGATATCGAGTATCGGTGGGTGATAAAGTGTTTCTCAAGGTATCGCCTTGGAAAAAGATACTCGATTCAACCGTAAGGGCAAGTTGAGCCCGAGGTTCATTGGGCCATATGAGATATCCGAAGCGAGTCGGTCCGGTGGCATATCGTTTGATTTTGCCCCCGAACTCGAAAAGGTTCACGATGTCTTTCATGTTTCGATGCTTGACGCTATAGATCCGATCCATCATGCGTGATTAGTCCATCGAAATTGAAATTCAAGCTAATATGAGTTATGAGGAAGAACCGATTCGTATCCTATCACGGAAAGTGAAAGAGTTGCAAAACAAGCGGGTTCCGCTAGTGAAAGTCTTATGGCTCAAGCACGGGATAGAAGAAGCTACTTGGGAGACCGAGAACTCTATGAAAGAGCGATATCCAAACCTATTTACGGTAAGATTTTCGAGGACGAAAATTTCTTAAGTGGGGAGAGTTGTGACATCCCTAATTTGACCCTAGTCGGGAAGTGGTGTCGGGACCATTAAACCGAGACTTATAAGTAATTAAAAGTTATATTCTATGTTTATGATGTTAGCAAATGCATGTGTGAAAGTTGCATGCATTAATTTGATCATTTCTATGTGAATTTATTAAGATGGACTTATATGAAACATTATTGAAAGGTGACAGGCCAATCTTCAATGGTCAAATAGTATATGCATGCAAAAGAATGGTTTTGCATGTCAATTTACCCAAAGAGAAGGAAGTGGCCGGCCATGGTGATGAAGATGGGCAAAAGAAAACATGTCTTAAACATGTTTTGCTAGTGGTGGATGTTAGAAATAATAAAATAAGAGCATGGGTAAAGAAATGAAAAAAAATGAGTGTGGATGCTTTCCCCCCCCTTGTGCCGTACATGAGAGAAACAAAATCAAAGAAAAAAAATTTTTTGTTCATCTATTTTCACTCTCCTTTTGGCCGAAAATACTAAGGATAAGGAAGGAGTTTTGCTTCATACTTGGTTTGGAAGAGGATTAGGAAGAGGTTGGCTATACTTGCATCAAGAGTAAGGTATGTTTGAGGTTGTGCCATGAGATTCATGCATGTTTTTGGTTGCTAGATTGATGTTCTTGTTAGCCCATGGTTCAAATCTTTGTTATGTCATGGGAATGAAATTCGGCCCAAGTGAATATGGTGATAAAGCCATTGCATGCTAAGTGTGAAGCTTGATGATGATGCATGCAAAGATGGATTGTCTACTCTTGAAATTTCTTTGTAGCCATCTTGAGTAAGACTTTGAGTTTTCTTTTTTGTTTAACCATGATTGAAGTTGAAAGGGGCATGATTGTGATGTATTCGGCCATGATGCATTCATGAGCATGTTTCATGCTTCTTGCATGATAGTTAAAATTTGTGTTTTGGATGGCTATGGACACCTTGAAATTTGGCCATGCACATATATGTATATATATGTTTGCACATGATGTTTTGGTTATGAAGTAAGTGATGAATATGTTTGTTTAAAGAAGAAAATGTTGAAGGATGTTTGTGAAATTGCAAGTATAATCGGCCATATGAGTGCTTGATGCTATATTATAAGTATTGAGCCACAATATGTAAAACATTAACTAGTAAAGTGCATGCTGTTTTTTTTTGTGTGGTATTAAGTGGATAATTGGCCTCAAATTGGACATGTATATTCGGCTTTAGGTAGCCTATTGATGGCCTTAGCTTTTCCTTGATGCTTGAATGAATTGTATTGAATTGCTTGATGTAGTATAAAATGTGCATGACCATTGTGTATTCAAGCTAAAGGGTGGCCATATGACCATTTAAACTCCTTGTCATATTCGGCCATAAGCTAGCATAATGAGGTTTTAATAAATTAAATTTGTTTGAATTAGCTCAAGAGCTTAGAGGGCCACAATTGGACAAGGGAAGGAAAAGTGATCGAATAGCCGTAAAAGCAGCTCGACAACATCCGAGGTAAGTCCTCAAGAAGTGACCCTACTTGAATTATGTGAAATGAAATATGGATGTGTAATGATTATCGATTTATGTGTGTATGAGTATTTGAATGATACCGGGCTAAGTCCCGAAGGCGATTATGCTAGTGATTACCTTTGTGTTTGAGCCTTAGTAACGAAAATGAAACATGAATGTCTAATGATTATTGATGTATGTGTGCATGAGCAATTGAATGATATCCGGCTAAGTCCCAAGACATTTATGCTGGAAATTATATCCGGTTAAGACCGAAGGCAATTGTGCTAAGCGGCTACATCCGGGCTAAGACCCGAAGGCATTCGTGCAAGTCGTTCTATCCGGGCTAAGACCCGAAGGCATTCGTGCACGTGGTTATATCCGGTTGTATTCCGAAGAAGCTTGGGCTGGAGGTGAGTGTTGGTTGCTGTAATAAATTCAATTAGTATGCTCGAAAAGCCCAAAGAATAAGGTATGTTTATATGTGCATTGGAAAAGTCGACATGTTTGAGCAACATTCGCTCAATCGACTAACGAATATCAATTATTGAAGTGGTTGATACCTTGTGAAAGTATATAATGATGAAGTGTGAAGTAAGAATGATTATGTGAATGTGTATTAATGAAATGATGCATTTGGCTATGTGAATGTATTGCTTTAATTAAAGCTGATTTTATTCCTTGAGACTTACTAAGCATAAAAATGCTTACCCGTTGCTTTGGCTCTCTGTTTTATAGATTTTGCTCGATAGCAATCGGATTCGGGATCATTAAAGTCGAAGTCATCTACACTATCAAAGCCTCCATTTTGGTATAATTTTTGGTTGAACTTTGAAATGGCATGTATAGGACTACCCCTTGTCGGTTCATTTGTGTTGTGATGTATATGTGTACGGCCATGCGAAAATGGCTCGTAGAAGTCAAGTCTGAACTTAGACCATTTGTGATTTGTATATATATATATGGTTTCATGATGTAATTATGGATTGGAAATGGGAGTGTTGGTCACATGATCAGCCATTGGAATGGCTAAAATGGTCATAGGTGAACCTATGTATGGCAAGACTAGTTGGATCATGGAGACTACAAATAGATAAGACCTACCTTGAAAACAGATGCTGGCAGCAGCAGTAGAGTGGTTTTTAAAAATCACCAAAATTTGTAGGAATGGTATTAAATAGTGAATAAGTTATGTAAATGAACCTTGATGAGTCTACTTTCATATGGAAGAAAGGAAACGGTCATAGGAGTTACATGTTAAGAGATATTAATGCTATTGTGAGACAGGGCCAGAACGGTTTCTGGGTCCCCTGTCGCAACTTTAAAAATTTACTATAAATTATCCAGAAAGAATCAGGAGTCATGCCTTATATGTACAGATTCCATTTTGAGTCTATTTTCATTAGAAACAAACGGAACCAGTATTAAAGCCCTGTACAGAGAGATATTCAAGTTGTAACGCGCAAAGGTCAGAGCAGTCGATCTCTGTAACATGGGTGACTTTAACTAATAAACTGTACCAATTTGCCCGACCAAAAATTCTTGAAATAAATCCATGGATGGATATATGAGTCTAAATTCAGGGAAAATTTACGAAAACAGTTTCCGAGTTTTGAAACTCGAGATATGATTTTTAAGGCGACAGTGACGCAGTTTTCCAGCCTGACTGGAAATGTCAAATTGATGGGCGAAACATGTGGATTTGGCTTGTTAACCCCTCGTGTCCGACACCGGCGATGGTCTCGGGTTCGGGGTGTTACAATTGCCTAGGTTGCCACAGACCAGAAAAGTCGAGTTCGCTATTGAGTTAGTACCGGGAACATCATCGATATCGATAGCTCCGTATAGAATGGCTCTGAAAGAATTGACAGAGTTGAAATATCAGTTGCAAGAGTTAACAGATAGAGGTTTTGCATGACCTAGTTTTTCACCCTAGGGTGCACCAGTTTTGTTCATAAAAAACAAAGATGGATCGATGAGACTATGTATTGACTATCATCAGCTCAACAAGGTTACGATTAAGAATAAGTTTCCATTGTTGAGAATTGATGATTTTTTTGATTAGTTGAAAGGAGCAACAGTATTTTCAAATATTGATCCATGGTCCGGCTATTATCAGTTGAGAGTTAAAGATTCAAATGTGCTGAAAAATACGTTCAAAACAAGGTACGGGCATTATGAATTTCTTGTTATGCCATTCGAATTAACTAACGCTCTTGCAGTTTCTATGGATTTGATGAATCAGATCTTTAGACCATATTTGGATAGATTTGTTTTTGTATTCATTGATGACATTCTGATTTATTCCCGAGATGAGTCTGAGCATGCTGAACATTTGAGAATTGTGTTACAAACATTGAGAGATAAGAAACTATTTGCTAAATTCAGCAAATGTGAGTTTTGGCTACGAGAAGTTGGATTTTTAGGGCATATTGTTTCAGCAGAAGATATCCAAGTTCATCTGAGTAAGATTTCAGCAGTTGTTGACTGGAAAACACCAAGAAATGTATTTGAATTCAGAAGCTTTCAGGGATTTACTGGCTATTATCAACATTTTGTAAAAGGATTCTCAATGATTGCTACACCGATGACTCATTTACTACAGAAAGATGTAAAGTTCGAACGGTATGAGAAATGCCAACCGTTAACTTGGTCTGACGATGGTTTGATTTTAGCTAAGTTAAAAGCTAAACTGTTATTTCTTTAGCAAATTTATGAAGCTTAGAACAACAAATTCCAAGCTAAAAGAGTGCAAGACAAGTCAACTATTGATTCAGACTATTAGATCGGGTTTAATGATTGCTTAAGGTTACGAAATAGAATTTGTGTATCGAGAAATTCTGAGCTCATTCAAAAAATTTTACACGAAGCACACAATGGTTGTTTATCTGTTCATCCGGGGAGTACTAAAATGTACAATGATTTCAAACAGTTGTATTGGTGGTCGAGCATGAAATGAGACATTTAAGAGTTTGTGTCGAGATGCTTGGTTTTTTAGCAAGTCAAAGCTGAACACCAAGTGCCTTCAAGATTATTACAACCTATTATGATACTAGAGTGGAAATGGGATAGAGTTACGATGGATTTCGTATTAGGATTAGCCCTATCCCTAAAAAAGAAAGATTCTATTTGGGTTGTTATTGATCGACTGACGAAGTCTGCACATTGCATTCTATTACATTTAGACTTTTTGCTCGATCTATTAGCTGAATTGTACATCGCTAAGATTGTTAGATTGCACGGGGTGCTAGTTTCTATTATTACGGATAGAGATATGAGGTTCACATTGCGATTTTTGAAGAAATTGCAAGAAGCTTTAGGTACGCGATTACACTTTAGTATTGCATTTCATCGACAAACCGACGGTCAGTCTGAAAGAGTAATTTAGATTATCAAAGATATGCTTCGTTGCTGTGTTTTAGATTTTGAAGGCAACCGGGAGAAATATTTACCATTGGTTGAATTCACATACAACAATAGTTTTCAGTCGAGTATAAATATGGCACCATATGAAGCATTATATGGTCGTAAATGCCGAACTCCTCTATACTAGACCGAGCTTAGTGAGAAAAAGATTCACAGGGTTGATTTGGTTAGAGAGACAGAAGAAAAGGTGAAAGTAATTCACGACAGTTTGGAAGCAACTATAGATCGATTGAAATCGTATGCAGATTTGAAATGTAAAGACATTGAATTTCAAGTTGGTGACAGAGTATTTTGAAAGTATCTTCATGGAAGAAGATTTTTTGATTTTGTCACAAAGGAAAATTGAGTCCGCAATTCATCGGGCCGCTTGAAATTATTGAAAGAATAGGGCAAGTGGCATATCAATTAGCTTTACCATCAAAGTTAGAAAAGATCCACAATGTACTTCATGTGTCGATGTTATGACGGTATCGATCGGATCCATCACATATAATGTTTCCGACTAAGATTGAAATTTAGCCCGATATGACATATAACAAAGAACCGATCAGAATTCTAACTCGAGAAATTAAACAGTTGAGAAATAAAAACATAGCTTTAGTGTAGGTACTTTGGCAATGTCATGGTTTCTAAAAGGCTACGTGGGAACCCGAGGAAGCAATGAGAAAATAGTACCCTAACTTATTTTCTGGTAAGATTTTCGGGGACGAAAATTCCTTAGGAGGAGAGTTATAACAGCTCTTTTTAGTCAAATTGGAACAGTGGTTTCAGGACCACAAATCTGAGGTCAAAATAATTATTCTATTATTAAATTGAGGTCTACAGCATGATATATGATTGTGTGAAAATTTCGTTAGGAAATTTTATCATTTAAACACTCAATTTGATAAAAAGGACTAAATCGCGTAAAATGTAAAACTTGCGTTCTATTAGCTAAAAGTGTCTAATAGCTATAGAACTTTAATGTTATGTGGTGATTAGCCCATTTATAAAGTTAGTGGACAAAGATAGACATCTTTTAATGGCTTTAAAGGTTATACATTAAGGTTAAATAAGTAAATTAGTTATAAAATTAAAATTAAGTAAAATAAAACCATTTTTTTAGTCCATCTTCTTCATCCAGCCAAAAATTAGAAGAACAGAACTCCATTTTTGTGTTTGAAGCATTTGACCATTGACTTTAGTTCATGTAAGTGATTTTTCACTCGGTTTTTAATGATTTCTATGTTTTTAAAGCCATTGTAACCTAATCTAGCTAGCCCAGGGACTAATTTGAAAAACTTCTAAAGGTTTAGGGTTTTTCCATTGATGAATATTTGTGTATTTTGATATTTTGTGATAGAAAATGTATGCTTGTTGTTAGATAAACAACATTTATAAAGTGATTTTTAGTAAAATTGTCAATTAGGGATTAAATTGAGCAATGTGAAAATTTTATGGAAGAAATGTGAAATAAATGAAAAATATGGGCTGATATAGTAATAAGAGAAATTCGGCTAGCATGGGTAGGGACCTAATTGCATGAATTTGTGTTTTTATTAGCTAAGGACTAAATTGTAAAGATGTTGAAATATTAGGGGAAAAAGTGTAAAGTTGCCATAATATGTATTTTGGGCTAAATTGAATAGAATGAATATTAAATAATCTAAATTTGATTACATATAGATCAAGAAAAGTGAAGTTCGAATCTAAATTGGGGGGAAAACAAAGTATCGGACTAGTCGATCTATTCTGACTTTTTGTGATCGAGGTAAGTTCGTATGTTAATAAGCAATATTACAATTGTGTTTTAAATGTTATATAATTGAATTTATTGTGAATACAACCTTACAGATATGTTCAACAAATATTCGGTAATGTGAAATCTCGATTGAACCTTAGGAATAAATTAGGATAAGTACGACATGTCATTAAGGGTTATATGATTTGGGTGCTGGTCCATACGTCCTACTAGTGGTTGAGTTATCCGACATGTGTTGCAGATTCTCGTCAGCCTATATGAGCAGCACTGTGTAGCTACTTCATGACCGTCAGCTTTTGTGATCGACCTGTTGATAGCTCGAGAGTGAGCATTATATGATATATGAGATTGAGATAGTTTCGGCTATGTATTGGCACATAAGGTGCGAGATTCCCTAGTATTCGATAGTATTCCAAATGGTTCAATGGGTATATCGAAGATATAAAATGGTGAGAAATAGATACGTATCAGTACAGGTATGTACGGAAACTATATAAGTATTGAACCTATGAAGGTTGTGAGTTCATGAGTACTTACGTGATTGAATATATGTTAACATTATGCTTTAATGATTTTGTAGTATAATATGTTCATACTACTTGATTTGTGAATGAATTGGTGATTTTTACTTATTAACTATACGAGCTTACTAAGCTCTATATCTTACTCTATTTTCTTTTCCATGTTTTATAGTGTTATTGAAGCTTGCTCGGATTTGGGAGTTGTCAGAGATTTCATCACACTATCAAGCTTCCACTTTGGTACTTTTGAGCTTATGTATTTGGTTATATGGAATGTATAGGAGTTATGGTTATTTTGGCATATGTGTTAGTAATGAATTTAGCTATTTGCGTTGGCTTGTAAATGATGAATGGCTTATTTTGTATATAGCCATGTGATTTGGCTTATTTTGGTTGATTTGGTTGTTTATACATTTGTGCAAATGGCCTTTGTTATGCATTAATGCTTGGGGTGAAAGGTTATTTGTGGATTAGTAACTTGAGTATCAAATAGTTGATAATTGAGATTTGGTATGCTTGTGATTTTAGGCAAAGTGATGTATAAATGAAAGTGACCATTTAGGTGAATTGAGAATGTGAATTTTGTATGATATTGAACAGCATATTGTGGCACTTGTGTGCCTTGTAGTTATTGATATTGATATAGCATGAATTGAACTTTTTTTATATAAGTTTAAATGTCATTTGAAGATATGGTTATATGTAAATTTGGTTGGTGTAGGCGAATGCAAATTCGGTGAGAAAGATGGCTTGGTAAATAGCCTATTTTTATCCACAAAGGCGTGTTTCTCAGCCGTGTGTAACACACGGTTAGATGACATGACCGTGTGTACCCTAGTGTTTAATTGGAAACCAAGTCAGTATGCTCCACATGGCCCATCACACGGGTGTGTGACTTGGTCGTATGGTATAAGTCAGTATACCGTGCATGTTTGGCACGGCCTAGCACACGGCCTGGCACACGGGCGTGTGGTTGGCCATGTAACCCATGTCAAAGAGTTACAAGGGGTTAGGCACGGGCTAGAACATGGCCATATGATCCCATTTCGAATTTCCACACGGCCTGTGACACGGGCGTGTCTTTGGCCATGGGAGACACACGGCAGGGCCACACGAGCGTGTGTCCCTTATAATTTGTAAAATTTTGTAAGATGTCCAAAAGTTTCCTGAGATATCGTTTAGTCCCGAACCACTTTTAAATCATGCTTTGGGCCTTATAGGCTCGTATTAGAGACTTGATGTATGATTGTGAATGGTTTACATTTGAAAATGAAAAATGTATAAAAAATGTATGTTTATTTGTGTAATAAGTCTAGTAATACTCCATAACCCTATTTCAACAATGAATAAGGGTGAGGGGTGTTACACATAGAGAAGCATTCATACAGAAGGGAACGGTGTAGGGTACCATATTAAAGGCCTAAGACACAGTCAAGGTAACTTGAGGTTTCTCCACTCAGAAGAAGTAGGCCACTTTAGGACTCTTCTGGGCAGTAGGTTAAGTACGATTTTTCTGAGGCATTAGTGATAGGAATGGTAGATTCTTAGTAATCTTCACGTTTCCACTCAACATTGCATAATCCTTATCTTTGTCATAGTAGCTTTGCCATAGCATTCTTAGTCGTTTATTTATTTGTTGGATATTATTTATATAATTTTTCTCGTAGTTGCCATTGCATTTTCACTTTTTCTTTGCCTTATTATTTTTCAATATTAGTCAGTATATATTTCGCACTTATTCTTATTTAATCACAGTGTACTTAACTCAGTTTTTCCATAACATAACATTACTCGAACTCTATTATAATAACTTGACCAATTCTATACCTAGTTCGATCCCTATGGAGACAAACTCAGTTATCACTTTATTACTCGATCCAACATGTATCCTTGCACAAATCGGCTATCATTTCACACACGAGAGTTCCACCTTCCTTTAACGATTTAACCTTTCTTTCCAATTGTATGCACTGGGTCTCCATGTCTTTACACTTAATTTTCCAGGCCATAATACAAGAATCGAGATGTTCAAGCTTACTCCTATTAACTTAGTCATTGTAGCATAGCTTATCTATCTTTTGATTACCAGCTTTAATTGTCTCTTCTAAGTTGGCAACCTTGGCCTTATCATATTGATCAATTTCTTAGAGTATTCCACTCCACAGTCCATACTCTACCAATAGAGACTGTGTAAACTTAACCACTTGTGAAAGAGGAGACGAATCAAGATTGAATGAAAGGTAAGATCAGAGAGACTGTAACGCCCTAAATTTCTGGGCCTAGAAGTATTAGGCCTTGTGCGTGAGAGCCGCTAGGAGACTGCACATAAAAGTTTATGTGTGGAAGAAATATCACAATTGATTGTCTGCTGCACTGATTAAGTGATTAGGAGTGTTTGGGAGTGTTGGAGAAGTCCTGGGTTCAAACCTGGGGCTTTAGCAAAAATTTATGTTTCTCTCTTAAAAGAGCCTTGATGTTAGTGGGTAGGCTTTAAGAATATTTTTGATGAATTTATATCACAAGGAGCAATATGGTCTAGTGGAAGTGGCATTACAAGTGAGGTAGTGGTTTGAGGTTCGAATCCCCGCTTGTGCAAATAGAGATTATTTTTACTGATGGCCATGGAAGGAGGTGGAGTTGGACTGAGACTCTGTGGATGACTCGATCACGAGTGTTTCAAGGAAATTGGAATTGAAGGTTGAGTGATTCAAGGGAGTGTTTCAAGGGAAGAAGATTTGGATGAAGGAGTTTGTTTGTAGTTCAAACTCGGTTTGTGGCTTAATTCAAGGAGAAAATCAAGTAATTTGAAATGGGAAGGTTTGGCTTCCAAAATTTGAACTCCCCATTGTGCAAATTCGGTCATAGGACTTTTTTTTCCCAGAGTGCCAAATTTTTTTGTGCCATTTTGAGTTTTCTTTGTTTTCAGTTTTTTTCCTCTTTTCTCTATATTGTCATGTATATTCTGGAATTTTACCGTTCGTGCAACCTTTCTACCTCTTTCCCGTTTTAGTATAGAATTGAAAAGCCGAATATAGTTCTTACGTATTTGTGGCTATTCTTTTCTTTCATTTCTGAACCGAACTTCTCCACCCTCTCCCTCTCTCATTTGTTTTGCGTGACCGAATAGCTTTTGGTCTCTTCTCCTCTTTTCTTCCTTCTCTCAATTGCATTTTCCTTCTTTGTGGTTTAGTCGAATAGCATTTGCCTCCTCTCCCTCGCCACTCATTCGGTTTTTCTTGGCTAGCTGATTGTCTTTCTGTTTAGGGCCGAATCCCTCTACACTTGAGTAAGGAGTGTGACTGTTTTTTGTAGGACTCAAATCCTAGAGTGTACCTTAAGAGGCCAAATACTCCTAAGTAGTGATTTTTTCAAGTTTTGGAAGGCGACTTTGATCAGTGGTTAAAGAGAGGAACCGATTGCTATTCAAGGTTTAGCGTCGTAGAATTTTCTCACTTATCACAAACAAGTTTGTATCCATACTCTGTAAGCGGTAATAGGCGTAAAGGCCGTAAATATGTGTGTAACCATATGCCTTATTTTGATAATCAGGTGAAAAGCTGAAAATGTGTGTGTTGTTTACTCTGCTATGACTGTAGATTGGCAAAATGCCGAAAAGCCAGAAATATGGCGTATAATGGCACACAAGCGTGCGATTGCGCGTGCGGTGAACCGAGCTCACAGAACGTGGGCATATGACGAGGAAGGCCACCATGAGCGAATTCGTGGGCTTAGGCCGTAGTGGGCCACTTGGGCCACGAAATGGGCTGAATAGGCCCAATGAGCCCGTAGGCCCACTTGTGTCAAATCAACTGTTAGGTGAATATGGTTGGGCTTGTCATGCCGCGATAGGCTGTTCTGGGCCACGTTGGGTCAGACTGGGCTGTGTGGGCCCAATGAGCATGTGGGCATACACAGATAAAATGTATGTTATGTGGTAAGTTTTGGACTAGGCTACGTCATTCGTATAGCTATGAATAGTTTTGGGTTAAATGGGTCGTATGAGCCCAATGGGCTCATGGGCCTGCGTGGGTAAATTTCGCTGTTAAGCGCAAAGTAGATAGACTTGTCATGTCGCACACATGACTTAGGTTGTTTTGGGCCTCGATGGGCCGACATAGGCCGTGTGGGCCCAATGGGCTCGTGGGCCCACACGGATAAAATCTGCGGTAAGTGACTACTAATGAACTAGGCTATGGTGTACACATAGCTGTATCTAAAATTGGGCAAAATGGGTCACGGGCCACATGAGCATGTGGGCTCACTTGGGCCGAGTAATAGGCCTTAGGCCCACTTGCACCGTTATGTCTATTTAGGTTACTTAGGTCGCTCGAGGCAACAATGGACCCTCGGTTGGGTCGTTAAGACCCCTGACTTGTAAAATTACTGAAATAACTTCTGGTTGTAAAATTACTGAAACACCCCTAATTTGTGAAATTACTGAAATACCCTCGATTTGTGAAATTACCAAAATACCCTTGACTTGTAAAATTATTGAAATACCCCTGACTTGTAAAATGGCTGAAATACCCTTGTAGTGTAAAATTATTGAAATACCTCTTAAGGTAAAATGACTGTTTTGCCCTTGTGGGTAAATGATTGACTTAGACTATGAATTTGACCGATTTGACTGTGATCGTATGACTGTGTTTTAACTGACTTGACGGTGGTTGTACGATTGATATGCTTTTAATATATGTTTAAATGATTGTTACTGATCATGCCCATTTGGCATACACGTGTGATGATTGAGCATGACATACACGACATATTGCATGGGGTTGGGACATTGATACGGAGGAAGTTCTGATAGGATCTCACGAGTCGTATGAGACAACTGTGGATCCAATATTGATCTGTTAAGGTCGCACAAGTCGCATGAGACGACTGTAGACAGATGGACGACTTAGTGCCGCTTAATCTGATTATGGCTCTGTGCCAACATAAAAATGGCTCTGTGCCAACATAAAAATGGATGGCTTTGTGCCAAACGTATTTACTCGTGGCTATGTGCCTAACATACTTATTGATGACTCTGTGTTGATCATATTTACCCAAGGTTGTGTGCCGATTATATTACCGTCGCTGATGGCTATATGCCAAACATAATATAGTTACCGATGGCTTTGTTCCAGTTATAATACCGCTACTAAAGGCTTAGAGTCGCATATATACTAGCAGCTTTGTTGCGATTTTGGTTAGTGCCGCAACCAGTGCTAAAATTGATGTACTGGCTGGGTGGGTCGATTTTATCCACACGTAAGTGTAGGGTTGGTACGGGTGGTGTGTTGGCTGGATCGTGGTGGGATACATCCTCACACAGTTCCATATTTGTTTATGAGATCTGTCACTGTATTGGGCTTAGGCCCACTTGTTTTGTTATTGGTTTGGACTAGGCCCAATTGATTCTATTATGGGCTGTGACCTAAATGATATTGTAATGGGCTTTGGCCTATGTATGCTCTGAATTGGACTGTATTGTTACTGTTAAAGGGCTCTGGCCCAGACTATTTATATTTCTGTAACACCCCTTACCCATGTCCGAGGCTGGGACAGGATACGAGGTATTACCAGACTTAAACATACACAATCACATAAAATCGGGCCATAAAATTTCATTCAAATCAAAAACATTCATACATATGTATGCTGTCCCTTAAATGGGCTTACGAGGCCCTAAACACGTTTCAAAGATGATTCGGGACTAAACCAAAAACTTTGAAAACTTTTGGGAAAACATAGAAAATTTCATCATGAAGCAGGGTCACACGCCCGTGTGGACAAATGCTAGGCTATGTTCCAAGCCATTTTGCCACCCTTACAACACATGCACACTTATATATCTCAATGGCATCAAACATGGCATAAATGAACATTTAAGAATCGTGAATATAGCTTTTGCATGACATTCTCATAACAACTTACGTATACACAAGGCATCATACTTTATCAAGATTAATCATAACAACTTTCATACCAAGTTATCATTAATACATTTTCACATTTCACACTTATGGTATAATCTATCCATATGCCAATTATGCCAAAATCAATCATCGAGTACTTAAGTTGTATGCACACAGTCATCCATATCAAACAACATGATCACACTATAAAAAATTGGCAAATACACATGAATAATCATATGATCAGCATAAGCCATCATTCATGGCTATATATAAATTAGACTATAACCATTATAGGCCAACACATTTGGCCACATTAGCATTGATATAATTACAAAGATAGAGCCCTTATACATGCCATAGACTTAAGTATTTGAATACTTATACCCCAAATGTTTGCTTGATTGTGTAATTGAATCTCCGGCGATCTCCAACCCGAGCTAGCTATATAAACCTATAAGAGATGAAAGGGAGTAGGTAAGCTATAAAGCTTAGTAAGTTCATATGAAAATAATTAGCAATTTATTAATATGCTTTTTCCAAATTCTTACAACATGTTCTCAAGGTATCACAATTATAACTGCATATTATTCCACTATTTGTTTAAATTCCAGTCAAGCTGTCTACTCGAGTCATAGTCATTAAATTATTTATTTCTGGAGATATGGAGCTCCAAATTAAGATCCGTTAATTTTACTTGAAACTAGACTCACATATATTCCTACCATAAAATTTAAAAAAATTTTGGTTTAGCTAATAAGTACAGTTTATCTTCAAAGTTACCCCTTTTTTGCTATCCAACAGTTCCAACCCCTCTTCACTAAAAATTAATTATATCCTCATACAGAATTCAAATGATGTTCGCGTTTATTTCTTTAGAAAATATACTCATAAAATATTCTAAGCATAAAACTATAACCCATAATTATTTTTTTTTAAATTTTTAATGATTTTTCAAAATCAGAATAGGGGATTCCAAGATCATTTTGACTCTGTCTCACAAAAATTCAAATATCTCATAATCTGAAATTTTTTTACATACACCATTTCTTCTATGTAAAAATAGACTCAATTCTCTAATTTCATATTTTATTCATTCTCTAACTCAATTTCAAAAATTTTTGGTGAATTTACAAAGGTGGACTATAGCTACTGTCCAAAATAGTTGTAGTACAAAAATGATGATAAATAAGCTCATCACACCTTCACCAATCATTTCCACCATCATGGTACAAATACATATTTATACAGCATAAGCATGGACCCATAATCACAAGGTCATCACAAAATCATTCTCATAAACATGACTTACTTATTTACTTCGTTACAAAGATGCATCTTAACTCATATACATACCTGTACCGATCCTTACCATTTCATACATACACGTAATGCCGTTGCATCTTCGATGTCTCGTACACTAAGTGTCATACTCAATATCTCGCACACCAAGTGCCATTCTTAATATTTTGCACAGTAATTTCCATATACGTATATAGCAGAAGCTATCTCCAATTGCACACCAAGTGCCACATTTAGTAGAAGCTATTTCGAACCGCACACTAAGTGCCATTTTTTTTAGCCGATATGTCGCTAAACGTAACAATAGTCATGTATATACAATTTATATAATATCAAAGCATTAAAAGCATAAATTTAACAATGCTTATTACATACAAACTTACCTTGATCGTTAAAATGACGGAACTGATCAATTAGTCCGGTACTTTGTTTTTCTCCGTTCTAGATCCAATTCTCGATTAGCTCAATCTATATAATATCAAAATTTACTTATTTAATCAACATTTCATTCAATTTACACAATTTACACATTTTGGCAAAATTACATTTTTGCCCTTATTATTTCACATTTTTGCAATTTAGTCCTTATCAGTTAAAATCACAAATTCATGAAATTAAACACAAACCCAAGCTAGCAAAATTTTCCATATATTACTATCAGCCCATATTTTCAATTTATTTCACATTTTAACCACTAAATTTCCACCTTATATAATTTGGTCCAAAATTAACATTTTTACACAAAATCACTTTATAAAACTTGTTAATCTAACAACAATGATTTATTTTCCATCATCAACACTCAAAAACATCAAGGTATCATCAATGTAAACTCACAAATTCATCAACAAATTCAGAAATTAGGGTACGGGCTAGCTAGAACAAGAAGCAGCGATCACAAAAACATAAAAATCATCAAAAATCGAGCTCAAAACACTTACAAATTGAGCCATGAAGATGCCGAACCCTAAAACAACCATGGTTGTTTCTTTTCTCTATATTCGGTGGAAGATGAAGAAATATAACATGGTTTTGGCTTTTATTTTATTTATTATTAACTTTAATTACCTATTTACCTTTTTACCCTTTAAAAATATTACTAAATACACCAAATGCCACTCCACTAACCTCTACTATCTCATAAATGGACTATTTACCACATAAGGACCTTTTCTATTTAATTCCATAGCCATTTAATACTTTTAACTTATAGAATTCAACTTTTACGCTTTACGTGATTTAGTCCTTTTTACCGAATTAATCACTCAAACGGTAAAATTTCTTTACAAAATTTTCACACGAACTTTATACCATACTCTAAGCCTTATTAAAATAATAAAATAAATATTTTTGACTTCGAATTTGTGGTCCCAAAACCACTGTTCCGATCTGACCCAAAAACGGGTTGTTACAACTCTCCTTTCATTTAGGGATTTTTGTCCCCGAAAGACTTACCAGAAGAAGTTGCATCCAAATCTAATGAATCACTTTCACTAATTTCTCAGGATCACAAATCGATTTCAGCCTCGCATACCTTTTTCCCATAGCCTTTGAACTTTAACACACAATGCCCGAGCATATTGTTAAAATTTTGAATTACTCACTCAGAACACATAGCTCAGTTGATCTGTCAAATAGCAACTCTGTATATACTAAATCAATCATTCGGATTTTTGGCCAAATGATCAACCACAATACAAATAACATCTCTTTTATTGGTGATAATGACAACCCCAATACGATGTCTATAGTGACTCTATCTCTTTATCACACCCTTATCATCACTGACTGTATTAGACCTGAATACACTTGATCTTCGGATTAAACCTATTGACAGTTCAACATCTGAGCACAGAATTTGAAATATCGAGTTTCATACCCGTACACCAAAACATTTACTTCATATAACTATACATTTTGTTACTCTCGGACGAACAGACGAGCTACTACTAACCCTCATACAAAAACTTCTAAAATTCAGAATCGAAAGTCGTTTCACATTGTACCTGTTTAGATTGCAATTCACTAACATGTTTCTGAGTTTTTCAAACTCGCAAGGAAAACATCACTTTAGCTTTTTATTTAGCTAACATTAGACCATCATCAAATAAGATCAATCGAGTAATCATTTGCACAAAATAAGCAAAGATCTTTCCATTCGGCATCTGTAACTATATCTGTTTTCTCAGAGATTAATCAACAACTATTTAGAGTCTTTCAATATCTCAAATCATTGATACTGTCTTAATTCTAGATCTTTTTCAGTAACATTAGATACTTTAATCCATTAAGATTCAGGAAGCATATGACATTTTCGGTCGAACATATGACAACATCGAATTCACAACACAGACGAAAAAAGTGGTCATCTTTAAATTGCTAATCGAACAGTTCTCTTTTATTGTGACTTTAACCATCTGAAAGTACAAACTGCTTATTTACATTCTCATAATGAAACATATTTCAATCAGTTCAATAGTACATTACTAAAAATCATAAATTCTTCACTTAATCCAAAATGAACTCAGCACTAAAGCTTCAGTTAATAATACTTTCAACTGTTTTCAGCTTTGCTAACTTACATCGATCATTCAACTTTCACGAACATGATAATCTCATTAACTAGAATAACTTTAACTCATAACAACATCATTCGGTTAGAACAATCCAATAAGCATAGTTCCGTATCATACTCTCGAGAATATAATTTCTTTATTCAGATTATCTGTATATTTATATACTCATGATTGTACAAAAATTCATTACCATACCAGAGAATCCTTTAAATACACATAACTCAATTCACATCTCAACAAATCAGTTCACGCCGATATAAACAACTGAGTTGATTTCCACTATCAAATAATAACATATCAAGGTACTTTTTTTTCATTATGCTATTACAACCCAAGTACATGCACTCGTTCATAATTCTTTTATCACGCAAATCAAAGATCTCACAACCATATTAGCTCAAGGAAATTGAGATATTCTGATTAAACTCACTAACCTTAGTCAAGCTTACCCAAGAAAAGAAAATCACTACACATTTCAAGCTTGGATTTCCATAATTTATGCCTTTGCCAATGATAATTCTTTACACTGAAAATCAGAGAAATCCATATACTAGAATTTTCCACATTCCTGATAACGAATCTAGAAATACCATCACAATAAACATAATCATCACAGATAAAAAATGTAACACCGTAGTATTCCAGTCATTAATGAAAACCAATTGGGAGGAAATTTCAACAAACATATCTTTAGACCCCATACCTGATTGAGTCAAATAACCGAGACTAATTTTCTTCTTTAACCATAACATTACATAATCCGTATAATCCTTAAAACATTTCGATATTTCACCCAATTTTACTTTCCAAACTATTCTCATCTCTATATGCATTAATAATTATTTCACCGCCGAACTCTTTAGTTTTCACACTTATGAACTTATTCGACATAATTCTCGTAAATTTTTCGTCACAAAAGCAAACTAATAATGGGGAGTTGTAAAGCCTCTAACTTGGCTCTCATAAATACACACATATGACTCAACATTCTTTATCAATATAACATCATCATAATGACATAGTTTACTCCAAGCAAATTAACATACTTATTTATTTTACAAATGTTTCTGTCATCCACAATTTCAAACGCCAAATTTACTTACTTGAGCCCAATATCAGTATCTAATTAAATTTCAACATTTAACTTCAATTTTACTTACCAACATTTGTCAAATTAAAGAACGTCTTACGAGTCTGAGTACATCGTTTACTTGATGCCATAGTCCAACTATGGTCTTACATAAAGTCTCACATCGATGCCATGTCCCAGACATGGTCTTATACGAAATCACATATCGATGCAGCATCCCAAACACGGTCTTACACGAAATCTCATACCGAAGCCATATCCCAGATATAGTCTTACACGTAATCTCATATCGATGCCGATGTCATTCCCAGATATGGTCTTACACAAGATCTCATATCGATGTTGATGCCATATCCCAGATATGGTCTTACACAAGATCTCATATCGATGCTGATGCCATATCCTAGATATGGTCTTACACAGGATCTCATACCGATGCCATGTCCCAGATATGGTCTTACATGTCATCACGATGCCATAGCCCAACTATGGTCTTACATGTCATCACGATGCCATAGCCCAGCTATGGTCTTACACTTACCACATGTATTGCCATGGTCCAACCATGGTCTTATCCGTCAATTCATCATCGAACAATCGTACTCATTTCCTGCGTTCTACTCAATTTGATCTTTCAACTCAATTTCATATTATCATATTATTTATGATTCCATATCAACACCATAAAACATAACATTATAATACCTTTAATTTAGCAATTTAAACATAAGAGTCAACCATATGAACATACTGGTTATACATTATTCGATAAGTGTACATAAACATAAATTCCGTCAACTTGAGTAAATTAGCTTATCATATTCACTTAATCAGATAGGTTGGGTACATAACATCATACGAATACCAACACACATGGATAATGTAACACCCCGAATTTGGGCCTAGAAGTATTGGGCCTTGAGTGGGGGTCCGTAAGGAGGTTGTATATAGGTATTTAATTGTGCAATGAAATGAAACAATTAAATGTTTGCTTTAGTGGTTAATGGCTTTGAGAAGTGTTGGAGAAATCTTGGGTTTAAACTTGGGCTTTAGCAAAAATTTTGGTATTAAGTGAAAAAAAAAACTTGGATGCTTGGATGAGGGCCTTTTAAATTATTGTGGTAAATAAATGACACAAGGAAGCATGTAGTCTAGTGGTTGTGGCGTCATTACGGTTGTATAGGAGCCTGGGTTCAAGCCTCGGCTCTTGTAATTTATTTTGGTTTTTTTTAGGGAACCTGGACTTTGGCCTTTAGACCTTATAATTAATTTGGGATAAAATATGACACAAAAAGCCTTGTGGTTTAATGGCAAGTAGCATGTGGAGCATCTGAGGGGAGGCATGGGTTCGAATCCCATGGCAAGCAAGAAGCATTTGTTTTGCTAATAGGGGGCGGCAAGAGTTGGTGTTGAATTTAAACTCTGATGATGAAGGGATCCCACATCAGGAAGCTAACATAAGAGGGGATGCGAAGCTGGCTTTAAATAGAGAGAACCATGAGGAGAGTAGAGGTACTTTTATTGGCTGATCCCTTTCGCTGTATGGCGTGCTCGTTTGGGTTGGGCATCGACTAAGAGTGCTCGGAGCGTGGATTAACTCTAGTCTCCTATCAAGTGTGTATTTTCTCGCTAATCTAGCTGTAGGATGGCTACTTCAGGCCACGATGGGCCGAAAGGGGTCATGTGGGCCTAATGGGCCTACGGGCCCAATTGGATAAGTTATTTGATTGTGTAGTAAATATTGGACTAGTCTAGGTTAATCTCATATTTGTGGCTAGATTTGGGCTAAAAGGGCCACACGAGCATATGGGCCCATTTGGGTCGAGAATAGGCTTTAGGCCCATTCGTATTGTTATCCCTGTTTAGAATACTTTAGTTTACCAAATTACTGAAATACCCTCGATTTGTAGAATTACCATTTTACCCTCGATTTATAGAATTATCGTTTCACCCTTGATTTACAAAATTACTATTTTACCCTCGATTTATAGAATTACCATTTTATCCTCGATTTACAGAATTACCGTTTTACCCTCGATTTACAAAATTACCATTTTACCCTTAGTTTACAAAATTACCATTTTACCCTCGATTGTGAAATTACTGAAATACCCCTGTAAGATAGAATTACCATAATACCCCTAGTTTGTAAAATTACCAAAATACCCCTAGTTTGTAAAATTACGAAAATACCCTCAATTTGTAAAATTACCAAAATACCCCTGATTTGCAAAATTACAGAAATACCCTTGATTTGTAGATTTACCAAAACACCCTTGTAGGATGAAATGACTAAAATACCCCTAATAGGTAAAAAGATCGTAAAGCCCCTGTAGGGTAAAGTGACTGTAATACCCTTGTATGGTAAAATGATAAATGCGCCCTTATGTTCTGTATGACTGATGTGCTTAGGATTTACATATATTGATATTGGAATAGTTAAGTTTGAGTGACAGGTGGTGGTTATCGTAAGTGATTGATTATGGAAACGTTTCAACTTCAACCCGTAACAGGTGTGTACTAACCCTCGTAATAGCTTAGATTAATATTTGCTGAGAAGCCGAAATGCTAAAATATCAGTATTTCGAGAACTTGTGATTTTGCCTTTGCTTAAAGTGCGATAGATACGATATGATCGGTGGTTGGATCGATGGAAAAGGTAAGAGCACAATTTTGTGCACGATGGTAAGTTGGGCCTCAATGGGCTGGAATTGGGCCCAATGGGCTTTCGTGCCCATTTGGGTAAAATTGATAGAAAATGGAATTTGGAAAAGTTGCATGATAACACGGTTAGTACTATTGTAAAATTTGGATTAAGCAGGCTTAGTGGGCTAAATCGACATTCGTAGGGCCCATTAAAGGTTTTGGGCCCAAAAGCCCGAGTTTGATAAAGTGGGTTAAAGATCATTGTTTAAACACTCAGAAATATTGATAATTGTTGATGAACATGGAAAACCCTGATATTTGGTAAAATTATGAATTACCCTTATAGTATGAAAATGACTGTTTTGCCTCTAGGTAAAAATGACCATTATACCCCAAGGGTTTAATTATAAATTTGATACGTGGGATATGATATACATGATTGATATGATATGCACATGATATGTATAAAATGCACATGATATGTATGAAATGCACATGATATGTATGAAATGCATTGGGTTGGGTTTTTATATGGATGGAGGAAGTGCAAAAGGGCTTATGCCCCAGTTTATTGAAAAGGGTTTATGCCCCAGTTTACCGAAAGGGCTTATGCCCCAATTTATTGAAAAGGGCTTTGCCCCAGTTTACTGAAAAGAGCTTTGCCCCAGTTATTAAAAGAGGCTAGGCCTCCAAATATATGATAAAGCAGCTATGCTGCCAGTGGTGTGTTGGTTGGGTGGGTTGAATCATTCCCCACATGGTCTATTGGTTGGTACAGGTGGAGAGTAGCGGATGGTGGGTCGAGTAGTCTCCCCAAATGGGCTTGCATACATTCTTTGGTATTTCATATGATATTGAAATGGGTTTGCATACATCCATTGACATTACATGTGATATTGAAATGGGCCTATGGGCCATACCGTTTACAGTAAAGGCTTCG
The DNA here is from genome assembly GCF_025698485.1 of Gossypium arboreum. NCBI lineage: Eukaryota > Viridiplantae > Streptophyta > Magnoliopsida > Malvales > Malvaceae > Gossypium > Gossypium arboreum. The sequence goes on from NC_069076.1 coordinate 36,779,106, forward strand.
GCCCAGTGAAATGATTTATGAAAAGGCTTCGGCCCAGTGATATGATTTATGAAAAGGCTTCGGCCCAGTGATATGATTTATGGAAAGGCTTCGGCCCAGTATATGTCAAGACTAAATAGGGCTTTGGCCCAGATTGTACTGATATTGTGTTATTTACTGTTTGTTTGTTATTGGGGTTACACACTGAGTTTTCGTAAACTCACCCCGTTTCTAACTGTGCAGGTAATCCCTAAGCTTAGATGGTTTGGAGCTACGAGGGACTCGGAGATGGCCACACTACTGTTTCTGTTTCTTTTAATTGCAATAAGTAGCCAATTTATTTCTTTATAAGTTTTATCTTATTAATATTATTATTTGGTTTTGGGTTGTAATAAGGCCATTTTAATTATTTTTCTGGGATTATTTTATCTTATACCCTATATTTTTCTAATAACAATATGAGTTAGACCTAGGGCGCGTTTCCAAAATGATAATTGTTTTCAAAATAACGTAATGATACAATTAATCAGTTTATCAAAAATATCTACTGAAATGAATTCCAACTCGTTTTTCTCAAAACCTAACCTAGCACCAAAGTGTGGCAATGGTTGTGGGCATGTCTAGGATTGGATCCAATCAAGAGCTTGGTACTTAAGTAGCCTTCTAGGCTCACCTCCTCTGTTTCAGATACCTACCTGGTGCACAGCTTCCATTCACTTGGTTAAGCGTTATCAAATGATGATTTTTTTAAAACACTAAAACAAATCGTGGATTTTTAACTTCAATGTGGCACGTCAGATTCGGCCATTACGTCTGGGCCGGGTTTGGGGTGTTACAGATAAACTTATCACAACATAAACTTCCATTTCATTCCATGTTTCCACATTTCTCAACTTATAATTATCTCATTTCGTATATTAACACATACATATCATGAACTTATATTCATCCCTTTCTAAATTTCGACACATCATAGGCACATTTCAATTATCTTAATATCATTTTTAGCATTATCAAAAAATAGCTCGGTTGGAGGTCATCTCTATCTTATAAAACAATTTCATTTTAGCCGGGAGATGTCACACTATCAAGAGTAGTAATATGGCATGTATAACTAGACTCACATATGCTAGGTTAGTCCGAGAATCGACTAAACCATAGCTCTGTTTCCACTAAATGTAACACCCCTTACCCATGTCCGAGGCCGGATAGGATATGAGGCATTACCGGACTTAAACATACACAATCATATAAAATTGGGCGATAAAAATTCATTCAAATCAGAAACATTCATACATATGTATGAAGTCCCTTAAACGGGCTTACGAGGCCCTAAACACGCATCGAAGATGATTCAGGACTAAACCAAAAAATTTGAAAACTTTTGGGAAAACTTAGAAAATTTCATCATGAAGTAGGGTCACACGCCCATATGGACAAATGCTAGGCTATGTTCCAAGCCATTTTGCCACCCTCACAACACATGCACACTCACATATCTCAATGGCATCCAACATGGCATAAATGAACATTTAATAATCGTAAATATAGCTTATGCAGGACATTCTCATAACAATTTACGTATACACAAGGCATCATACTTTATCAAGATTAATCATAACAACTTTCATACCGAGATTATCATTAATACATTTTTCACATTTCACACTTCTGCTATAATCTATCCATATGCCAATTATGCCAAAATCAATCATCGAATACTTAAGTCGTATGCACACAGTCATCCATATCAAACAACATGATCACACCATAAAAAATTGGCAAATACACATGAATAATCATATGATCAGCATAAGCCATCATTCATGGCTATATATAAATTAAACTATAACCATTATAAGCCAACATATTTGGCCACATTAGCATTGACATAATTACAAACATAGAGCACCTATACATGCCATAGACTTAAGTATTTGAATACTTATACCCCAAATGTTTGCTTGATAGTGTGATTGAATCTCCGGCGATCTCCAACCCAAGCTAGCTATATAAACCTATAAGAGATGAAAAGGGAGGGGGTAAGCTATAAAGCTTAGTAAGTTCATATGAAAATAATAAGAAATTTATTAATATGCTTTTGCCAAATTCTTACAACATGTTCTCAATGTATCACAATTATAATTGCATATTATTCCACTATTTGTTCAAATTCCAATCAAGTTGTCTACTCGAGTCATAGTCATTAAATTATTTTTTTCTGGAGCTATGGAGCTCCAAATTAAGATCTGTTAATTTTACTTGAAACTAGACTCGAATATCTTCTTACTATAAAATTTAAAAAAAATTTGGTTTAGCTAATAAGTACAGTTTATTCTTCAAATTTATCCCTTTTTACTGTCTAACAGTTCCGACCCCTCTTCACTAAAAATTAATTATATCCTCATACAGAATTCAAATGATGTTCCTGTTTGTTTCTTTAGAAAATATACTCATAAAATATTCTAATTGTAAGAGTATGCCCAAAGATCAATCATGAGATGGTTGTAATAACATACTTGATTTACCATGTTTATTAATATAAGGCGTTGCCATTATTATTTCAGTTTCTTTTCTGTGTGTATAAATAAACTATTTTATAATAATGTCCTGAGAATAATATGATTATTCTTAAAAGGTCCTTAGTCAAGTATTATTGTTGACTAGGACAACAATAATGCATTAAGACTAACATGTAGTTGATTGATGATAAAGAGTTGTCATTGATATGGAGTGTCAGAATCAATGTATGAATATGTGTGTTAGAGAACAACATATTGGACTGACCCGCTATAAGTATGTTTCTTGGATTATTATGTAATTGTCACAACATTACTCATAGTGATTAATATGTATATGATCCTCAGACTTGAGATCATCATTATCCCAACATCGTGAGTTGTATATTTTGATACAGTCAAACGTACACCATAACTGGTTGATTTATAAAGGCTGGTGTTGGATATACCACAATCTATATAGAGGGATATGGTTGATCAATATAGGATAAGTCCCTCCTACATAATAGGAGTAATATCTTAGGCCACTTGATTGAGTGAGATTAGAAATGCATGGCCATGGTCAAATAAGTTGATATGAGATGTCTTACTTATTTGTGTATCATAGTCTACTCAAGGTATCAAGAAACATGGGATGGACTATGCAAGTGTGACTATTCCATGACTTGTGTCCAATCCAGAGATAAAGGACTTAAGGATTAATGCATAAAAGATTAATCACAAAAGGTTATGTCGAATCATGACTTCTTGTAACTTAGGTAGCAATGATGCATTGCTAGATGCCACTCATTGTTTGTAACATTAGAATCAATCTAGTATTACTGCTAACGTTACAAGAACCTATAGGGTCACACCCTATGGTTGAAATGAATGGAATAAAACATAGTTGGTATTGTGTTTGGTTGTCACATGAATTAAATTAATTATAGAATTAATTTAATTGGGCAATCAAATATCGAACATATTATATGTACAAGGATGTTGTACACATAAGGAGAACATAATTCTATTAATATATGAATTTGGTTCGTATATAAATTTAAATAAATATAGTTTATCGAAATCTTTATTATAATTAATGTAATTATAATTTTCGGTTAAAACATTATTATATTTATTTATTTTAATTATGATTATTATGCTAGGATTAAAATTTAATTCGATATATACATACCAATTATAAAGGGAGTTATATTTAGAAAGGGAGAAAAACCCTAAAAAGTGAATATATATATATATATAAACCCGACGCTTTGCTATTAGGTCTAGCAGCCGTCAAGCAAAATATCTCTGAAAATAGTTTTTGGGGATTTCTTCCTTTCTTTGTCAACTAGGTGGATTACGTAGAGGTCAGGATCATAAGGATTGTGGCTTGGATTCGAAATCAAAATTGTATTCTCATTGCCGAGGCTTCACTGTCTACTCAGATCGAAATTTTGGTAATTTCGAAACTTTTTCACCCTGATTCGTTCCTCGCACATGGATCCATGGTTTGGATCGTCGCAATGTATATATATATTTTTTCCACTGTGCCATGGGGGTACTAACGTTCCATCACTAAGAATATAAATTATAACCCATAATTATTTTTTACAATTTTTAATGATTTTTCAAAATCAGAACAGGGGATTCTGAGATCATTTTGACCTTGTCTCACGAAAATCCAAATATCTCATAATCTGAAATTCTTTTGTGTACACCATTTCGTCTATGTAAAAATAGACTCAATAATCTCTAATTTCATCTTTTATTAATCCTCTAACTCAATTTCCACAATTTTTTGTGAATTTACAAAGTTGGACTACAGCTACTGTCCAAAACAGTTTTAGTACAAAAATGATGATAAATAAGCTCATCACACCTTCACCAATCAGTTCCACCATCATGGTATAAATACATATTTATACAACATAAGTATGGACCCATAATCACAAGGTCAACACAAAATCATTCTCATAAACATGACTTACTTATTTACTTCACTACAAAGATGCATCATAACTCATGAACATACCTGTATCGATCCTTACCATTTCATACATACACGTAATGCCGTTGCATCTTCAATGTCTCGTACACTAAGTTTTATACTCAATATCTCGCACACCAAGTGCCATTCTTAATATTTTGCACACTAAGTGCCATATACATATATAGCAGAAGCTATCTCCAACCGCACACCAAGTGCCACATTTAGCAGAAGCTATTTCGAACCGCACACTAAGTGCCATTTTTTTTAGCCGATATGTCGCTAAACGTAACAATAGTCACATATATACAATTTATATAATATCAAAGCATTAAAAGCATAAATTTAACAATGCTTATTACATACAAACTTACCTCGATCGTTAAAATGACGGAACAGATCAATTAGTCCGGTACTTTGTTTTTCTCCATTCTAGATCCAATTCTCAATTAGCTCAATCTATATAATATCAAAATTTACTTATTTAATCAACATTTCATTCAATTTACACAATTTACACATTTTGGAAAAATTACATTTTTGCCCCTATTATTTCACATTTTTGCAATTTAGTCCTTATCAGTTAAAATCACAAATTCATGAAATTAAACACAAACCCAAGCTATCAGAATTTTCCATATATTACTATCAGCCCATATTTTCAATTTATTTCACATTTTAACCACTAAATTTCCACCTTATATAATTTGGTCCAAAATTAACATTTTTACTCAAAATCACTTTATAAAACTTGTTAATCTAACAACAATGATTTATTTTCCATCATCAACACTCAAAAGCATCAAGCTATCATCAATGTCAACTCACAAATTCATCAAAAAATTCATAAATTAGGGTACGGGCTAGCTAGAACACGAAGCAACGATCACAAAAACATAAAAATCATCAAAAATCGAGCTCAAAACACTTACAAATTGAGCCATGAAGATACCGAACCCTAAAACAACCATGGTTGTTTCTATTCTCTATATTCGGTGGAAGATGAAGAAATATAACATGGTTTTGGCTCTTATTTTATTTATTATTATCTTTAATTACCTATTTACCTTTTTGCCCTTTAAAAATATTACTAAATATACCAAATGCCACTCCACTAACCTCCACGATCTCATAAATGAGCTATTTACCACATAAGACCTTCTCCATTTAATTCCATAGCCATTTAATACTTTTAACTTATAGAATTTAACTTTTACGCTTTACGCGATTTAGTCCTTTTTACCGAATTAACCACTCAAAAGGTAAAATTTATTTTCAAAACTTTCACACGAACATTATATCATATTGTAAACCTTATTAAAATAATAAAATAAATATTTTTATTTTAGATTTGTGGTCCTAAAACCACTGTTCTAATCTAACCGAAAAATGGGCTGTTACAATTTCTGTTTTGGTACACTGACTATTACTCTAGTAAAGGGATTACACACTGAGTTTTCATAAACTCACCCAGTTTATTAACTGTGCAGGTAATCCCCAGCATTAGGAGGATCGGTGTTGCGAAGGACTCGAAGATGGCCAAATGACTTTCTTTGGACTTTATTTATGTTTTAGATTCCATTTTGGGTTTTCAACTTTTGTAATAAGGCCTCTTAAAGTTTCTGGATTTTAACTTTGGGTTTTATTTACTTCGATTTATAATTGTTTTAAAGCAACACTACGTTTCCGCAACATTCTCGGTACGGTTTCACAACTTAGTTTTTAGCATCACGTTTTAATAAATCAGTTAGTTTTAAAATTAGCTTCCGCAACTTAAAATAAATTTTGGGAATAGAGTTAATAACTTTTTAATGTACCACTTTATAAAAAAAACTAACGTAACTGGGATTTTACTCAAGTTTTCAAGTTAGAAGGGTTTTCAATGAAAACATGGTTTTCAAAAAATACTTCAATATGACACGTCAGATTCAAGGGCCTAACTTCTAGCCCGGGTTTGGGGTGTTACAGGGACTCCTTCAATTGAGGAGGTATCATACTGTACTAATTTTGGAAATTGAATTCAAAGAAACAGAGAATAGCCCTATTGTATATAAGTCACTCCAAGGGAAGAAATTATTTTTCTCTATATTTGAGGGTTGTTGAGGTTGAAAACTGTGGGACCATTGGCTATTTTGATGGTAATTTTTTTGTAGGGACCTAAGCCAGTGGAGGATCAACATTCAGAATTGGGGAGTCTATGGGTTGGGTAGACTCTAGAGGAATTGCAAGAAGTGTTGGGACTATAGGAGAGGCAACCTTTGGTATTGGGAGTCATTTTCTAAGTTTGTGTAACTTAAGTTGTGGATGTTCACTCTCATCAAATTCTTGAATGCCCTCACTCACTCTTAGGATGATATAGATGTTAGAGTACGCCTAAAGACCATTAAACAGCCTGGTTTAAACACTAATTAGAATAGTGGTTTTGGGACCACAAATTTGAGTCAGAAAAATATTTTAAAATTATTTTTGGTGTTTATAGTATGTGAATTTATATGCGTGAAAGTTTCATCTGAAAATTTTATCATTTGTGTGCTCGATTTAATAAAAAGGACTTAATCGTGTAAAATGCAAAAGTACCTTTCTATTTGTTAAAGTACTTATTTGCTATTGTTTGTTAATTGTAAAGTCCTTAAAATGAAATTAGGTCACTATTAAGGTTAGTGGACGGTAATAGACTTAATATATGTGATTTTATAATGTTTTAACCAAGGTTAATTTTGTAAATTAGAAATATGAGTTAATAAAATTAAAACAAAAGAAATGAAAGCCATTATCCATCATCTTCTCACCAAAAATTAGAAAAGAGAATAGGGTTCTTGAGCTTTGAATATTCGGCACTCTTGAAACTTGATTTAAGTATGTTCTTTGCTTGGTTTTTGATAATTTTTACGTTTTTGAGATCATTGCTTTGAATACTAGCTAGCCCATGCTTGATTTTTTGAATTTGATGATGATTTTGAGTTTTTCCATTGTTGAAAGCTTGATGATTTTTGTGTTTGATGATGAAAAATAAATATGTGTTAATAGATTTTTCATGTTTAATTAAGTGATTTTTAGTAAAAATGTCTATTTGGGATTAAATTGTGAATTTTGTAAATTGAGGGGTAAAAATATGAAATAAATGAAAGATTTCGGGTTATATGAACTCCATGAAAATTTGGCTCAGCATGAAAAATGTGAAATTATGTGTATTTTGTGTTTGTGATTTTGTGAATTAGGGACTTAAATGTCAAAATGTAAAAATATAAGTGCTAATTTGTAAAATGCCCTAAATACGTGTTTATGGATTAATTTGAATGAATGTGAGATTGAATAAGTCAAATTTAAATGTGATTAGATCAAGAATCGAAGAAAACAGGATTAGATCGGGGGAAATCAAAAAACGTTGAATGGCCATTTATTTCTGTCTGAATCTGTACGAGGTAAGTTCATAAGTAAATAAATGTCATTAAATTCGATTGTATATATATTATTTGTGCCGAATTGAATTATTACTTGTATATATATATTCAAGCCGAATTTGTATAAGCATGGAAGAAATATATACGAGATGGAATTTTTGGTTTACGATGTTCGAAAGCCCCGTACGAACCTTAGGAATAGTTAGGATACATATGTCATGACATAGGATTTCGATATGTGATTTCATGTAAGACCACGTCTGGGACGTTGGCATCGATTTGTGATTTACGTGTAAGACCATGTTTGGGACAGTGGCATCGATATGTGATTACATGTAAGACCACGTCTGGGACGTTGGCGTTGTACAAGCTTTTTGGCTATCCGAGTATCCTTATTAATTCCGAATGGTTCCATGGGCAATATCGATAGTGATCGAATGTGAAATCGAGCTAAGAGGTTAGGTATGTGCTAAGTTAAATGATTGGGAAAATAAGGTAAGTGTGGACTTGTGATATATGTATATGAAATATGCATTATAAAAGTGAGAATTATATATGTTTATGAGTATATGTACATTCAGCCATTGATATTAAAATGTTAATGTTTATGAGATATGTTTGAGTTTGCAAGCATGATACATGTACATTTGGTTAAGGCTTGTTTGGTTTTGTCTAGTTTACTTGAATTATATATGTTATTAAAATGAATTATTTTCTTATGACTTACTAAGCTATTTAAGCTTATTGTGTGAGTGTTTGTTCATTTTTTTTTATAGATTTTTGAAAGCTTGTTACGAGCTCGGGGATCATTAAAAAAATCGCCACACTATCGACTATCATTTGGTACTTTTAAAGTTTGAAGATTTAAACATATGGCATGTATAGGCTAGTTTAAATATGTTTGGTTTTGAATTTGTGTATATATAGCCATGCAAAAATGGCTTGATTATAATATTAAATCTTGGGTGTATTTGACTGTGACTTAAACTTATTTTGGGAAGTATGTTACTTGGTATATATGTTTGTGATGTTTGGTTATATGATTCGACAATGAGAAATGGTAGGTATGATGTATAATAGGCTTAATAGTTAGCTCATTTTGGAAGTATGAAATGTGGTATAATTAGGGTGATGGATAATTGTATATTGACTTTATAGGTTCGATTGCTAAATGGTAAGTAATGAATATGTTTCATGATTGTTTTGGTTGATTGTTTTGGTACGGATTCAAATGGTAAATAATGGTTATAATTAGGAATGTTTTGGTTAGTTTAAATGGATAGTTAAAATTGTCAAGTTGATGCTAATATTAATATAGGTATGCGTTCAAGTGTGGTTGTAAATTCGATTACGAATATTTAGTTCATTTTGATATGCATATGATATTGATAATGGTGTGACCGAAATAATGATTAGTTAGTAGGATGAAATATGAAGTTTAGGTGTATTAATATAGATGAGAATTAGGTGTACATTGGAATGTTATTTGTGTTCAAATGTTAAATATGGCTTTTGATTTTTTTTTGGGTAAATTGCCCACTATATATATATATGCATCATTAGTATGTTCGGCCATATTGTAATGTACTAAAGTCGCATATGTGATTACATAATAATTAATATAATACGGTTCGAATGGTTTTATTATGTGCTTGTGCAGAAGTTATCAAATGATATGTTTGATATTCAACTAATGAAATAGATATTGGCATATATTCGATGTATGAAGTGTAATGATATATGATGGGATATGTTTTAAATATATAAGTACCATTAATATTAGAGTCGTATGGTTCGAATATTTATATGTATTAAGTATTTGTAACATGGCTTTGTTGCACATTAGTTAATCCAAATATGTGGTTATATAAATGATATTAATATAGCTGAAATTTGAAGCATTGTTTGTATATGTAACACCCCAAACCCGGCCTGGACGTTATGGCTGAATCTGGCAATGCCTCATTGAAGTGTTTTTCGTAAAGTGTGATATTGTTAAAAACCCATTCTCTACTAACCTTTTTGAGTGATCTTAAAGATTATTTCAAGACATGTCATTTATTTTCCAAATGTAAGTCATTTGTCAAAAGTTAATCATATTAAAACATCTTTATTTATTTTTTTGTTTAAAACGTTATTTCTTGCGGAAGCTCTTAAAACCGATTACATATTCGTGGTATTTTTTAAAAACATTTATCTTTTTGAAAACTCACGTCTTTTCCTACTGCTAACAGTTATAAATCAAAACAAAGCAAATAAAGACCCAAATTAGAAATAAAATTCAAAGAGGCCTTATTACAATAAAAATACCCAAAATAAAATTACTTATAATTTAAAAATCACATAAGAAAGTATGTGCGGTTGTATGGCCACCTTTGAGTCCCTCGCAGCACCGATCCGCCTATGACTAGGGATTACCTACACATATAAACAGATGGGTGAGTTATGAAAACTCAGTGTGTAATCCCATATCGGATAACCAACCAGTGAGCATATACAGTTTGGGCATAAGCCCATTTTAGTAATGGTTTAGTCTCAGTTAGTGCTTTAGCCCAATACAATATCAGTATCAATTTAGGCCTGAGCCCATCTTAGTGACAGTAACAGTATAGATATGCAATCAAGAGATCCTAGCCAACCAGCCTCTACACTCCATCTCCGTCCAACCCTGCACTCCATGTGGGGATATAATCAACCCACCCATCCCTACACTCTAAATAGTACCAGTTGCGGCACTAGACTGTATTTGCAGCAAAGCTGCCAGTACAGTACACTTCCTCCAATCATAATAAAACTCATCCCCATGAAACATATAATGCATCATGTCATGTCATGTCATAATATCATACATGTATTCAATATGTTTAAAATGGCATGCTCAAATATAATCATTCATCTCATAGGGGCATACCAGTCATTTTATCACATAGGGGCATAATAGTCATTTTATCAATTGGGAAGTCTAGGTACACTTACCAAACCGATAATAGGTCCACAGTCGTCTCGAGTGACCCATGTAACCTTAACAGTCGAACAGTGAAAATAGGCCCATGACCCATATTACGGGCCCATGTGGGCCCACACGGCCCATAATGGCCTTGGCCGTGTGTATTACATAGACCAGCCCAATAATTTCCACACGTCCGTGTGGTTTAGCCGTGTGGGGCCCACACACCCGTAGGGCCCACACGTCCCAGTTCGGTCCGAAATGGACCAAAACGACCTCGGCCCATGAAATTGCTCAAGGCCGGTCTCAACGATCATACACCCATGTTTCGTCACACAGAACACCACACGAGCAAGCGCATGCCCGTGTAGCGTTATGGCTCACTTATTCCAGCTTTTTTCGATTCCCATAGTTGAGATTGTGTTTACACACCTGATGTGATTTGAAGTTAACCACACTCCGAATACTCTTATACCTGGATCCAATCAACATGCCATATAATCAGTTACTTAACTTGTGTATCAAATGGAATCTAACGGAGTTCCAAATCGATCACAATAGCCTCCTCCTTACCGAAAATCAATTGAAATTGCACCCTTGGTTCTTAGGAGATGCACCAATCAACCTTGATCTCCACCTACATGAAAGTCGCAACCTTTTTTTTATTAAACCTAAACTCGAATCATAATACAATCTTGACTGAACCGCACTTACTGCTCAACACTACATTCATAACCTATGATTTGTTACAACAATACCTAATACACTTTCCAACAACGACAAAGTAGAATGTAATTTGGTAATGCAGCAAACTAAGAACAGAAGAGGAGGATTGAACAATATTCAGCTAAGGAAACATGCAAGTAGATGCAAGGAAACGAGGAAGAAATAGAGAAGGAAAATTGGCAGGAAAGCAAGTAAAATAATAGGGATATATCAAAAAACTGAAAGATAAGAGAGGGGAAGAGAAGCAATATTCAGCCAAAGCAACAAGATGCAAAAGAAGGGAAATTGTTAGACCCAAAAGAATAGAGAGAGGAGCAGAGAGAGCATTCAGCCAAGGAGAAAAAGGGAAGAGTGCTTGATAGACGAGTAGGGGAAAAGAGCAAAAAGACAAGAAAGGGACCTGAAGAAAAGTGTAAACCTGAAATAAGCAGAAAAGCAAGATACAACAAGACTCCCTAACACAATTCGGCCTCCAAAGAAAAGAAAAGAACCAAATGTTGACAGCCACTGAAAATGGAGAGAAATTGCCATTCCAAAGCCGAATTCTTGAGTGACCAGAATCCCAATTCGGCACCAACTCTCCCCCAACTTCAAATCCCCATACTTTTCTCCTAAAATCACTTAAACCGTCCACCAAATCCCTTGATCCACTCCTTAAAACTCTCTTCCAACCCTCCACCATCTAATTTGAACTCCCCCCAAACTCTTTAGAGTTTTGGCTAAGCTAGAACACTCCTATGGCACTGGCAGCAAAAAAAAAAAAAAACACACCTTGCACAAGCCCACTAACTAGAGACAGGGTTAATTCATATAAAAAAATGAAACTTTTGCACAAGCCAAGGCTTGAACCCAAGACTTCACAAACACTTCCTAGAACACTTAACCACCGAAACAGATACACAGTTGTGTATCACAAACATACAAAAATAAATACTTAGGATTTTGGGGCATTACAGTATATGTATTCTAAATAATAAAGCATGATCAATTTTATCTAGCTATATGTTCCATATGTACAAAGTTAACTAATATGATTTAGTGAATGATTATTGTTGGATTTAGAAGTTATATTGTATAACTGTGATGTCCACTAATGTTTTGTAACCCTATTTCTGTGATGGACGTGCGTTAGAGGTGTTACAGACCAATCATGGGATGATTGCAATAACATACTCATTTTACCTCGTTTATTAATATAAGGCATTGCCACTATTGTTTCAGTTTCTTTTCTATGTGTATAAATAAAATCTTTTATAATAATGTCCTGAGAATAATATGATTATTCTTAAAAGGTCTTTAGTCGAGTATTATTGTGGGCTTGGACAACAATAATGCATTAAGACTAACATGTACTTCATTGATGACAAAATGTTGTTATTAACATAGGGATGTCAAAATCAATACATTAGTATATGTTAGAGAACGACATATTGGATTGACCCATTATGAGTATGTTTCTTGGATTATTATATAATAATCATAACATTACTCATAGTCATAACTATGTCTACGATCCTTAGACTTGAGATAATCATTGTCCCAACATAGTAAGTCGTATATTTTGATACAATCAAACGTTTACTGTAACAAGTTGTACTATAAAGACTGATGTTAGTATGTTATAATATATGTAGTGGGATATGATTGATCAAGATAGGATTTGTCCCTCTGACATAATAGGAGTAATATTTTAGGCCACATAATAAAGTGAGACTAGATATGCATGGTCATGCTCAAATAAGTTAATATGAGATATTACAATTATTTGTTTATTATAGTCTACTTCGGGTATCAAAAAACATAATATTGGACTTTACAAGTGTGACTATTCCATGACTTGTGTCCAATCGAGATATAAAGGAAAAAATGATATAATAATGAAAACTTATAACAGAAAGGTTATGTTGAACCCCGACTTCTTGTAACTTGGGTAGCGATGACACACTACTAGATGTCACTCATTGCTTGTAACATTAGAAGTGTTCTAGTATTACTAACAATGTCACAAGAACCTATAGGGTTACACCCTATAGTTGAAATAAACAGAATCTAAACATAGTTGGTATAAATTTAACTGTCACGACAATTATATTAATTATTGAGTTAATTTAATTGACAGTTCAATGATAAACACAATATATGTACAAATTTGTTGTACAAGAATACGAACATAATTAAAATAAATGTATAAATTTGATTCATATAAAATTTTAATTATGATATGTTTATCGAAATTATTAGAATAAAGTATTATAATAATTAATTTCGGTCAAACATAAAATATATATGGAAATTAATATCCTTTTGGAAAGGATATTACACTGTGATATTTTCATATATATTATGGCACCAAAAAGGGGATTTTGTTTTACCATTTAGGGAATATTAAGATAAAAGGAAAGGAACCATAAAATAAAACCCTAAGATGCTGAAGAGTGTTTAACCAACATTCATCACAAAAAGAAAAGAACCTAGGTCTAGCAACTGCTTTTCTTTTCGAAAAACTCTCTGAAACATTTAGTGAGAGTTTTTGTTCATTTGTTCACAACAAGGCGAACTACATAAAGGCCGGGACGATTCTGTTGCAGCTTTGGATTGGCAGTGTGCAAATGGGATTAAAACAGTGGTTCCTTCCTATTTTTCAAAGTACGAAAGGTATATTTTTCAAACCTTTTATTCCTAATTCGTTCCTCATGGATGAATTCCTAGTTTGGATTGTTAAAATAATTTTCTGTTGTGCCATGGGGCGTCTTGACAACCCAACAGTGGTATCAGAGCCACTTGTTTGATACAAATTTGAGATTAAATTTAATGGTTGATGCAATTGTATAATAAGCATGTTGTTCGTTTCGATTTGTTTAGTTTGTTATATGCATATGTGATGCATGTAATCTATTTAACGAAATTGCGGTTGATTAATACACTGTTTGTTAAGGGTTAACAAAAATAGGGTTTTTATAAGTTAACAGTTAACTTATTGGAATTTTTGAAAGGGAACAATAGTTGTTCCAGTAATCCTATTTGGCCTTCGAGCCTTTGCAACCCTCATAGATCCCCGATTTACCACTGTTCTATTTTTAACAATCGACTAAAGAATAAAACATAACATATTTTATTTTACATGTTGTATGTTGTATGTTATGGTTGATTTGCACGGTGTTTGGAAATGCATGCTTATAGCCCGATAACACATTAATTTTATTATTTGAAAATGTTGTAAATCTTATAAATACGACCTGCATGTCATGCCTTGCTATTTTTCTCTTGTATTTCTCTTCTCATCTCACTCCCTCGTATGTAAAATACGAAGAAATTGTAAATCGCATGAGTTATTGTACGCCAAATGAGAGAAAGATAGGCCAACTAAAGTAGACAAGAAGCTTGTGAAGTGGCTTACACCTTTAGGTTTCTTTTTGGTCTCCCATTGGCTTAGGAGGAACCACCTTAGTTTATGGTCTATAACTATTGCATTTATCTATGGATGTCTAAAGCATGTCAAATTTTAAGTATTTGATAAATATAAAAAAGATTAATTGATGCGATCAACTAAAGGACTAAATGGACAAAAGTAGACCATAATTGGTGAAATGCAACCTTAATAAAACTCCCTCAATCAAAATATTATGTCAGCATTGCATTCCAATCATTTCCCTTGTTAAGGTCTCGATCGATACTATGTAGGTTCTGTTAAAGTGAATGTAACACCCCAAATCCGTGACCGTCACCGGAGTTGAACACGAGGTGTTACCAGGCTTACTTCACTTATTTCCCCCTTTATATATATATATATATATATATATTTTTTTTTTTGCTGTTCCAGGCAGGCTAGCTAACTGCATCACTGTCACCTTAAAAATCATATCTCGAGTTCTAGAACTCGAAAACCAGTTCCGTAAATTTTTCATGAAACTAGACTCATAATTCCATTTACACATTTTTTCCTAGAATTTTTGGTTGAGCCAATTAGTACAGTTTATTAGTTAAAGTGTCCCCTGTTCCAGGGTTCGACTACACTGACCTTTGCGCGTTACGACTTGGATATCTTCCTGTACAGGGCTCCAACACTTGTGCCGTTTGTTTCTAAAGAAACTAGACTCACAAAGGAATCTTTAAATATAGGGAATGACTTCTAATTCTCTCTGGTTAATTTATAATGTATTTTCAAAGTCGGAACAGGGGATCCAGAAACCGTTCTGGCCCTGTTTCGCGAAAATTTGGATATCTCTTAAAATACAGCTCATATGGTCGTTTCGTTTCATCCATATGAAAATAGACCCATTAATCTTAGATTACATAATTTTTTTAGCATTTAATTCTACTTATACTATTTTTAGTGATTTTTCGATCTCACATCACTGCTGCTGTCCACAACAGTTACTGCAATAAACTATGCCTATTTCATAAATTTTTCCTTGGCCTTACTAATAATCCATCATACATAACACAAATTGTGACCACCTTATCAAAATTAAGATGTCTAGGACTCGCGACTATAAGTTTTAAAACCCCACTCAACCGACCACATAGGCCATATTCGCATGGCTTAAAGTTTACAACCCAAAATTTCACAAAACAAAGAGCTTATACATGCCAAATGTTCTCCTAGATCGACTAAGAAGACAATACCAAAGATTGCTCGCTGGTGTGATGACTTCGTTGACGGTTCCGAGCACACAAAAAGAGACGAGTCCAAGAAACCTAAAATGGGTGACAAGAAAACACCGAGTGAGTTTATTACTCAGTAAGTCATAAGCACTTCACAATTATCCATTAGCAAAATTCATCACAATGTGAAACAATGAAACGAGGCTAATTGTCCCATCCATATCGAACTATACCATAGTTCCTTAGACCTTTCTGTTCAATCTCCTACCAAGCCATACATTCACATTTCAGATTCTATTCAATAAGATATTTGAGGCAATTTCCATATATCAACAATGTCATCATTCCATACACATACATTTTATATACATACCATCTCATTAAACACAATTGCATAGATATTATGACCATTTAAATCAATACCAAATATATGCTTAATGACTTACCTTGGATTTTGTCGAACGATTCCGATGGCTATTCGACCACTTTTTCCTTCCCTTTATCGGCTTTGGTTCCCCTTTGCTCTTGAGCTTAATTTAACAAATAAATTGATTTAATCATTTGAGCATCGACAAGAGGAATTCAAGGTACTTAGCCCACATATATTCACTAGACATTAAAGTCACATATGTACGGAGTTCATGAATCAAACTCAACACATTAGTTAGTACTCTCCTTAGCCGAATTTTCTAAGTCAAGACAAAGCCTTCAACATGCTTACTCATGGCCGAACAACACATCAACCTAGGTACTCATTCATGGGCCGATTATGCATGTTGATGATGAGGCCAATTACATGTTTAATACCACACATGAATGGCATACATTTTACTAGCTAATACATTACATATTGTAGCTCAATACACATCTATCATTTACTTCATAACCGAAACATCATCACAAGTAAATATATACTTTGAGATAGTATATATGTCATACCAATACATCATGTGCAAACATATATACATATAGGTGCAAGGGCCGAATCTCAAGTTGTTCATAACCATCAAAAACACAAATTTTTACCTATCATGTAATAAGCATAAATCATGCTTATGAATGCACCTTGGCCGAAAAAACCACAACCATACCCTTTCAATTTTCGGTCATGGTTAAACAAAGAACTCAATGTCTTACTCAAGAATGCTAAAAGAAAATTCAAGAGTAGTCAATCCACCATTACATGCATCATTTACAAGCTTCACATTTAGCATGAAATGGCTTTAACACAACATCAACCTTGGCCGAGTACCATTTCCATGACAAAGCAAAGATTTGAACCATGGGCTAACATGAACATCAAGCTAGCAACTAAAACATGCATGAATCTCATGGCACAACCTCAAACATACCTTAATCTTGATACAAGTATGGCCAAACTTCCCCTTAATCCTCTTCTAAACCAAATATGGAGCAAAAATTCCTTCTTCCTCCTTAGAATTTTCGGCCAAAAGAAAGAATGGAAAGGATGAACAAATTTTTTTCTTTCCTTTTCTTCATCATACGGCAAAGGGGGGGAGAATACCACACACACACAAATTTTTTTTTTCCATTTCTTTATTCCTACCTTAGTTTATTGTTTCCTCCTATAATGCACCAACAAAACATGTTTATGACATGTTTTGCCCATCATTCTTTGTCATGGCCGGCCACCACTTATGATATATGGGAATTTGACATGCAAACCCCTCACTTTTGCATGCATGATCAACTAGTCATCACACATTTCCCCATCATACTTTCAAAGTTTACTACTAGCTCCTTTCTAGTGAAATTCACATTTATAACTCTAAATCAAAACATCAAAAATGTCACACATGAGTTAACACATATTATAGGCATCAAAATAAATTTTAAATTATTTTTATGCCTCAATTTAGTGGTCCTGAAACCACATTCCGACTAGGGCCGTTTTAGGGCTGTCACAGTGAAGTACTAGTATCTATCTTGGTTAAACGCAAAGAATAAGCAAGTGGTATTCACTAGTTAAAACATTGGTTAGTGACTTAACTAGGATACTCTAATAAGATTAGAAACCTAGTGGCAAGTAATTTGGATAAATCATAAGATGATTAGAACAAGAGTTGTTCACCCAATATTTAGGAGTTACATGTAATGTAATTAGCAAGTGTTTCTTACCTAAATAACCATAATCTTGGGAATAAAGCCAAAGCTGACTAAAGAGGAGGTGAAATATGGATCCTTACCCACTAGAAAAACTTTATAAAAATCTTTCCAAAATTAAAATATGAGGGTTATTAATTTTGAATAAAATAGTGGGAGCATCACTTAATAAATTCCTTTTAATGATTAATATAAACTTGGTAAATTTACTCACTTGCATATTCCATTTTTGTAGATATATACTGGCCGCAACCACAAATTCACTTTCATTGCGATCGGTCCTTGAGAAGGACAAAGTGAATGGTTTGAATTTCCTTGACTAGTTTCGTAACTTGATAATTATCCTCAAACAAGAATGGAAATTATATGTCATTGAACAACCCCTTTCTAATGAACCTCCTATTAATGCCTCGAGGGCTTATAGAGATGTTTACAAGAAGCATCTCAATAATATGGTAGACATTGGATGTCTTATGCTTGCCACTATGAATCCTGAGCTTTAAAAACAACATGAGGACATGGTTGCTTATGATATGATCAGGCACCTGAAAGAACTTTATCAGGGGTAAGCACAGAAAGAGAGGTTCGATACCTCTAAGGCCCTTTTGAAATGTAAGTTGGCAGATGGAAGCCCAGTAGGACCTCATGTTCTTAAGATGATATGTAACACCCCTAACCCGTATCCGTAGCCGTCATACAGTTCAGAGTATTATTGGAACATTCAGAACATTTTTCAGATAATTCCTATAAATTACTATTCATCTACCAAGATCATTCAAAACGTCCCTTAATTGGACCCTCGAGGCCCAATACGAGCATTAGAATCAAGTCGGGACTTAATTGGAAACTCATAAAATTTTTTACGACATTTCAAAAATTTTCCAAGGTTGCAGGGCTCACATGCTCGTGTGGTCTAGGGACACACCCGTGTGGTCAGGCTGTGTCCTACACACGCCTGTGTCACTAACCCTTGTAACTCTCTGACTTTTAAGGCATGAAGAAATTGAAGTCACACAACCAAGTCACACGTCTGTGTGCTAGACCGTGTGGTAAATTTTATTCTCGAAATTTAGGTGCAGTTTTCACACAGTCGTGTAACACACCCGTGTTCAAGGCCATGTCAACCACACGGCTAAGGCACACGCTCGTGTCTTTGCCAGTGTGCCCAATTCTGAGCATTCTCTTTCTCATTTTTAAAATGCAGGGGACACATAGCCAGACCACATGCCCATGGGACAGGCCGTATGTCACATACGCCCGTGTGGACAAAAGAAAGCCATTTGCTAGCCTCATTTGTCACCCAAAACTTACCATTTTCCTGCATCCAAACCTTACAAGCATATATCCATCAATCCAACATCATATTCACATAAATTTATCCATCAATCATATGGTATTATCTCATGCATCAAAGGATATAAACTTACTCTTATCATAAACTTATATGCTAACATAATTCCAGCAAACTAACACATAATAAGCATTTATGTGATTACCAAAATATTCTTCAAAAATAGCCAAACGACCATCACTAGCCACTCCAATGGCTATATTACAAAACAACAATTACAAGCCATCATTGGCCAAATAAGCTTATATATGCCATTATATCAAAATGAGATTTCTATTTATACCAAAATGAGATAATGGATTGTGTATAACTACTCCGACCGACTTCCAACCTTCGCAAGCTTTGAGCACTATAAAATAGGAAAGATTAAACTAAGTAAGCATTTTATGCTTAGTAAGTTCGTATAACAAAAAATAAACTTACCAGTCATATTTATTAATACAAGCATACATAAATTTACAATCCATCGATTTTGGGTAAGTTACCTAAACACATACACTTATCCAACAAGTTAGGCACATAATCTCATATGAATATCAAGTAAACATAGATGAGCTCATCACATTACAAGCTTCCACTCCTTTCACCTTTCCACACTTCAAGGGTCATTTCCGTTGAACTATTGAAAACTCGATGAATGTTCTAGTAATATACACATGTGCAAAAGTACCCATTTGGGTACATAAGAGAAAGGCACACTCTTGAGCCGTACATTTTACAGTAGGATTACCAGTCAAGGCTAAATCCTATCCGTAGAATATGCTCTAGAGAGCTTAATATGGATTACCCGTGCGGGCTAAATCCAATTTATAACCTAAGCTCCGGAGAGCCTACATTAGAATTATCCGTCTGGGCTAAATTTTATCTGCAACATATGCACTATTATTCTTAACCCATTGGAATTCAACATCCAACCGAAACATGACAATTTATCCATTTTTCACAACTTATGACTATTTCATTATGTCTATCATCTCATACATATCAACACAATCATACAATTCAATTCAAGCATATTAACAAACATATTTAAGTTACACGAACTTACCTTGAAAATGGTTCGTATTTGAATTTCAACTAATTTGAAACCTTTTGTTTTCCTCGATCTAGTTCCGTGGTTGGTCTTTCTAAATCTATATGGGTAAATTTAACTATTAATTTATCACATTTCATATACATATTCACCCTATTACATCCTAGGCAAAATTACCATTTCACCCCTATCCTTTTCAAAAATTCTGATTTCGTCCCTAGGCCTAGAAAATAAAATTCATGAAATTTAACCCTCTTTCCAAGCCTAGCAGAAATTTTTATATTACACTTATAGCACATACATTTCACAAATTTCAAAATTTTCCATGGGTTTTACCACTTTTTCATTTTAGTCCCTAAATCAAGTTTTCATCCAAAATTGTTTTGTAAAAGTTATTTATCTATGAATAATTTTTCATTTCCTATCATAAATTTCAAATTTTTATCATATTCATCCATGACCCAAATTTCATACCTTGATAACTTTTCAAATAAATCCCCTAAATAGACAGATTAAGCTATCCCGATTACAAAAATGTAGAAATTACTAAAAACAGGACTTGATTTCATACCTTATTGAGCTTGAAAGGTTTTCTTTCTCTCTCCTAGGGTTTCCATAGAAAAATTGGGGAAGATGATATGAAATTAGATGATTTTTTTCTTTTTAATTAATTATCATCTATTAATTTTATTGATTTCCAATTTAATCCCTACCCTTTTCTAATTTTTCCATGGATGAGTCATTAAAATATCTACTCACAACTCTTCAATGGTCTGATTACCATATTGGGACCTTAAGTTTTGAATTCCATAGCTATTTGATACCTATAGCTACTAGAATTTAACTTTTACATTTTATGCAATTTAATCCTTTCCCTAATTAAACACACAATCAATAAAATTTTCGTACCAAAATTTTCATGTGACCTTCCTATACTAATGGCAACCAAAAAATAAAATAAAATAAACTTTTATTTTTGGCTCGAATTTGTAGTCCCAAAACCACTATTCCGACCTCACTGAAAATGGGTTGTTACAACTCTCCCCCCTTAGAAATTTTTGTCCTTGAAAATTCTTACCAAAAAAGGAGATTAGACTATTGCTTCCTCACAGTATCCTCAGGTTCCCAGGTAGCTTCCCCTAACCTATGTCGTTGCCAAAAAACTTTTACCAATGCCACCTTTTTATTTCCTAGCTTTTTCATTCATATTCCAGTATTTTAATCAGTTCCTCATTGTAAGTCATATCAGGCTAAATCTCAACTTCCGTAAGAGTAATAACATGCGAAGGATCCTATCGATATCGTCGTAGCATGGACACATGAAATACATTATGAATTTTATCAAGCTCCATTGGTCATGCTAACCGATATGCAACAGCCCTGATTCTTTCAATGATCTCATATGGCCAGATGAACCGTGGACCCAGTTTTCCTTTACGGCCAAATAGGAGAACTTTCTTCCAAGGTGACACTTTCAAGAATACTTATCACCAATCTGAAATTCTACCTCTTTCCGCTTTAAATCAGCATAAGACTTTTGACGGTCTAAGGCCGCTTTCAAACTGTCTCTAATTGTCTTCACCCTTTCTTCGATTTCCTGGATCAAGTCAACTCTGTGTATCTTTTTCTCACTTAACTCTATCCAATATAATGGAGTTCTACATTTATGACCATATAGAGCCTTATACGGTGCCATTCTAATGTTGGACTGATAATTGTTATTATAAGAAAATTCAATCAAAGGAAAGTATTTTTCCCAGTTACCTCCAAATTAAAGTATACAACACCGAAGCATGTCTTCTAAAATCTGTATCACACGCTTAGATTGTCCATCTATTTAAGGATGGAATGCAGTACTAAAGTGTACACGAGTGCCCAGAGCTACTTGCAGCTTACTCCAAAATCGGGATAAAAACCATGGATCTCTATCTGAAATAATGGAGATTGGCACTCTGTGTAGCCTTACAATCTCAAAGACATATAATTCAGCCAATCTATCCAATGAAAAATCCATACGTGCTAGGATAAAGTGTGCAGACTTCGTTAAACGATTGACAATTACCCAAACGGCGTCTTTCTTTTTCAGTGATAAAGGTAATCCCATTACAAAGTCGATGGTAACTCTTTCCCATTTCCATTCCAGTATTGTAATTGGCGTAGTAATCCCGAAGGTACTTGGTGTTTAGCCTTCACTTGTTGGCATATCAAACACTTCGATACAAATTCAAAAATATCTCGTTTCATTCCTGGCCACCAATACATCTTTTTCAGATGCCATACATCTTATTACTACCAAGATGGATAAACATGTTACCATTATAAGCTTCATTCAAAATCTTTTGTACTAGTTCTGAACTTTTCGGAACACATACTCTGCCTCTGAATAATAAACAATCATCTGTCCCGACCTGAAATTCTGAGTCAAGAGTCGACTCACTTTGTATCCACTTTGCTTTCTACTTACTAACATTTTTTTGAGCTTTAGAGATCTGTTGCAAAAATGTCATTCTACTTTTAACTCAACTATTATTGAACCATCATGAGATAAAGACAACTGGGTGTTCAATTTCCGTAAGGCAAATAAGGATTTTTGGCTCAAGGCATCCGCCACTACATTAGCTTTTCCTAGATGGTAATCAATAACGAGATCATAATCTTTCAATAATTCCAACCACCTATATTGTCTCAAATTTAGTTCTTTCTGTGTCATTAAATACTTCAGACTTTGGGATCCGTAAAGACGTGACATTTTCTGTAACACCTCAAACCCGAGACCGTTGCCGGTGTCGGACACGAGGGGTTAACGAGCCAAAACCACTTATGGCACCGACCAATTTGACATTCCAGTCAAGCTGGAAAACTGCGTTGCTGTCGCCTTAAAATGCATATCTCAAGTTCCACAACTCGGAAACTGATTTCGTAAATTTTCCCTGAATTTAGACTCATATATCCATCCATGAATTTATTTCTAGAATTTTTGGTTGAGCCAATTGGTACAGTTTATTAGTTAAAGTCACCCATGTTACAGGGTTCGACTGCTCTAACCTTCGTGCGTTACAACTTGAATATCTCTCTGTACAGGGCTTTAATACTGGTGCCGTTTGTTTCTAATGAAACTAGACTCAAAATGGAATCTGTACCTATAAGGCATGACTCCTAATTCTTTCTGGATAATTTATAGTAAATTTTTAAAGTTGCGTCAGGGGACCCAGAAACCGTTCTGGCCCTGTATCACAATAGCTTTAATATCTCTTAACATGTAACTCCTATGACCGTTTCGTTTCTTCCATATGAAAGTAGACTCATCAAGGTTCATTTACATAATTTTTTCACTATTTAATACCATCCCAACAATTTTTGGTGATTTTTCACATTCCCGTCACTGCAGCTGGCAGCACCTGTTTTTAAGGTAGGTCTTACCTATTTGTAGTCTCCATGAACCAACTAGTCTTGCCATACATAGGTTCACCTATGACCATTTTTTTTTTAGCCATTCCAATGGCTGATCATGTGACCAACACTCCCATTTCCAATCCATAATCACATCATGAAACCATATATATATATATATACAATTCACAAATGGTCTAAGTTCGTGCTTTACTTCTACGAGCCATTTTCGCATGGCCGTACACATGTACATCACAACACATTGGAACCAACGAGGGGTAGTCCTATACATGCCATTTCAAAGTTCAACCGAAAATTATACCAAAATGGAGGTTTCGATAGTGTAGATGACTTCGACTTTAATGATCCCGAATCCGATTGCTATCGAGCAAAATCTATAGAACAGAGAGCCAAAGCAACGGGGTAAGCATTTTTATGCTTAGTAAGTCTCAAGCAATAAAATCAGCTTTAATTAAAGCATTACATTCACATAGCCAAATGCATCATTTCATTAATACACATTCACATAATCATTCTTACTTCACACTTCATCGTTATATACTTTCACAAGATATCAACCAATTCAATAGCTGAAACTCGTTAGTCGATTGAGCGAATGTTGCTCAAACACGTCGACTTTCCAATGCACATGTAAACATACCTTATTCTTTGGGCTTTTCGAGCGTACTAATTTAATTTATTACAGCAACCAACGCTCACCTCCAGCCCAAGCTTCTTCGGAATACAACCGGATATAACCACGTGCACGAATGCCCTCGGGTCTTAGCCCGGATAGAACGACTTGCACGAATGCCTTCGGGTCTTAGCCCGGATGTAGTCACTAGCACAATTGCCTTTGGGTCTTAACCCGGATATAATTTCCAGCATAAATGTCTTCGGGACTTAGCCCGGATATCATTCAATTGCTCATGCACACATATACATCAATAATCATTTCACATTCATATTTCATTTTCGTTACTAAGGCTCAAACACAAACATATCACTAGCATAATCGCCTTCGGGACTTAGCCCGGGTATCATTCAAATACTCATACACACATAAATCAATAATCATTACACATCCATATTTCATTTCACATAATTCAAGTAGGGTCATTTCTTGAGGACTTACCTTGGATGCTGTCGAACGGCTTCAACGGCTATTCGATCACTTTTTCCTTCCCTTTATCGGATTTAGCTCCCCTTTGCTCTTGAGCTTAACGAATGCAAGTAGAAGTATTCAATATTTTTCTCAATAATGTTTACTTGTTAATCACATTCAGCATCTCATATCAACTGATTTTATTATAAACTATCAATCGACTTTTAAACCAAAACGCCATTATAAGGCCGATTGTTCTTGGTCATACATACACGAAATCAAAAATAAATTCCAAGGTTTTCACATTGTAAGGTACTAAGCCGAATACACTTGCTAGGTTCACATACATTCTTCATCAATTTCTTCTTTAAACAAACACATTTAAGCATTCCTTTCGTATTATCAACTCCAACCACATTCATTACTCAAGTATAGTAATTTCACATTCGGCAATAGTATTACATACAATAGCCGATTCTTCTTACTTTGTATTTGTGCATCTATTTGATCATTAGTTTAGTTCAAACACCCATACACCAAGATTCATCAAGTTTAGCATGAAACACAAACCTTAATCCTCAATGACCACTATGGCTGAAAATCCTAGTCAACCCAAAATCACAATTTCTAGCATGGGTTACCTAGAGAACTTGGTAACTAGCTCAATTTCATCTAACGTTTCAAGAATTCACATGAATTTCTCACTTTATTTATAGCTTAGAAACCGAATGGTTGCTCCCTTAGAATCGGCCAAGAAGAAACAAGAAACAAAAACTTGTTTCTTTCACCCATCCACCATTTCTCCTTAGAACACAAGACAACAATCATTTTCCTCCATTTCTTCCATGGCCGATTACCCACTATCACCACACAATCAAGATTTTGACAAGGCTAAGTAGAAAACTTAGTAACTAGCTTGATGTATGCTAATATTTCAAGAACTAACATGAAATCACTTACCTTGTTCCAAGCTTAAGGGTGACCGATTGGCTATCTCCCCTTCTTCCTTTGAGGTTCGGCCAAGCTAAGGAGGATGAACACTTTTCTTCCTTTCTTTTTTTTTTTTCTTTCTTTGTTTTTGTTTCTCTCATGTACGGCAAAGGGGGGGGGGGAAGCATCCACACTCATTTTTTTTTCATTCCTTTACACATGCTCTTATTTTATTATTTCTAACATCCACCACTAGCAAAACATGTTTAAGACATGTTTTCTTTTGCCCATCTTCATTACCATGGCCGGCCACTTCCTTTTCTTTGGGTAAATTGACATTCAAAACCATTCTTTTGCATGCATATACTATTAGACCATTGAAAGATTAGCCTATAACCTTTCAACAATGTTTCATATAAGTCCATTTTAATAAATTCACATAGAAATGATCAAATTAATGCATGCAACTTTCACACATGCATTTACTAACATCATAAACATAGAATATAACTTTTAATTACTTATAAGACTCGGTTTAGTGGTCCCGACACCACTTTCCGACTAAGGTCAAATTAGGGATGTCACATTTTCCACCAAAAAGATAATGCCGCCATATTTTCAATGCAAAAACAATAGCTGCTAATTCAAGATCATGTATCGGGTAATTTCTTTCATGCGATTTTAGCTGCCTAGATGCATAAGCCACTACATTACCATCTTGCATCAATACACATCCTAAACCATTCAATGAGGCATCAATATAAACTATAAATTCCTTACCCGATTCAGGTTGGACTAATACGGGTGCTTCCATCAATAAAGCTTTCAATCTATCAAAACTCTACTGGCACTTATCAGTCCACTCAAATTTCACTTCTTTTTGCAACAATCGAGTCATTAGAGAGGCTATCATTGAAAATTGTTTAACAAATCTTCGATAATATCCAACTAGTCCCAGAAAACTTCTAACTTCTGAAATATTCTTCGGTAGCTTCCAATTTACAATAGCTGAAATTTTGTCCGAATCCACCCAAATACCCTCTACAGATGCAACATGTCTAAGGAACTAACTTCCCGTAGCCAAAATTCACATTTACTGAAATTAGCATACAGCTATTTCTCACGTAGAGTTTTTAATACAATTCTCAGATACTCAGCATGCTCATTCACATCCCGAGAGCAAACCAAAATATCATCAATAAAAACAACCACGAACCTGTCTAGGTATGGTCTAAAAATTCTGTTCATTAAATCCATAAATACTGGCAGGGCATTTGTTAATCCAAATGGCATCACCAAAAACTCATAATACCTATATTTGGTTCTAAAAGCTGTCTTCGGCACATCTGAATCTTTTACTCGTAGTTGATAGTAACCAAATCGTAGATCAATTTTCAAAAATACAGTGGCACTTTTTAATTGATCAAACAAGTCATCTATACGAGGCAACGGGTACTTATTCTTTACTGTGACTTTATTAAGCTATCTGTAATCGATGCATAATCTATCTTTCTTCTTTACAAATAATTCTGATGCACCCTGTGGCAAAAAGCTGGGTCTGGCAAACCCTTTATCAATCAACTCTTGCAACTGTACCTTCAGCTCTTTCAATTCCGTAGAAGCCATTCTATATGGTGCTATAGATATCGCCGTCATCCCTAGCACGAGGTTTATAGAAAATTTCACCTTTCTAGTTGGAGGTAAACCAGGTAGTTCTTCTGGAAATACCTTAGGAGACTCACAAACAATCGGCATAGACTGGATTTTCAACTCTGATACTTTGGTATCCAAAACAATAGCAAGATAAGCCTCATACCCCTTTTTAATATATCTTTGTGCTGATATTGCTGAAAACATATTAGACAACCCATCCAGTTTCTCAGACTCAACCCGGAGTAACTCACCATTCTGACACTTCAGTACAATGTATTTATACTTACAATTTACCATTGCATCATGTTGGGTTAACCAATCCATTCCCAACATCAAATTCATCAAAGGGTAACAATATCAAATTAGCCGGAAAACAATAACCCTCTATCATCAATGGGAAATTTTTACAAATTTTATCCACAGTAACATGCTGATCCAAGGGGTTTGTAACACCCCAAAAACTCTGTTAAAAATTATTTCGTTTGTTTGTGACGTGGATGTATGTTTGCCTTAGTGGTTTAGTGCTCTGGGAGTGACTGAGAAGTCATAGGTTTAAGCCTTGACCTGAGCAAAATTTTGCTCCTAATTTAGTAAACCCTTGCCTCCAGCTAGTAGGCGTTTAAATTGATAAGAGTGTTGCATGACATAAAGGGCTTGCTAGTGTAGTCGCACGGGGCGTGTGGAGTGTTAAGAGGGATCTGGGGTTCGAGGCTTGTCAACGCAAAAGAGTATTTTGGTTTTTTTTTTCTCCTAACGTAGGAAGGTGTTGTAGTGGGATTGAAATTGGAGTGTTAGAAGAGTGTGAGGAGATGTGACCGAATTCTAGGGAGTGGTTGGAGGGATTTTCGGTTGGTAGGATTTGGATGAGTGGGTTATGGTTGAGAGATCTTAGGAGCGATAGGGGGAGAGAAATTAGGAGTTTTGAGTGGAGTAGTAGTGGATGTGTCGATTTTGGACTCTCACCTTTGCCATTTTCAGCTTTTGAGCAAAAGCTGGGGGGTTTGGTCATTATTTTTTGGTTATTTTCTCCTTGGTCTGAATTACAACCTTTTTGTTTTGGTCGTTTCGTTTTTGGTCATTTTTGGTCTTTCTCGGATTATTCTCTATTAACATTTTGATCACCAATTTCCTTTGCTCCTCTTCTCTCTAGTATCAAGTTCTTTGGCCGAATATCTCCCTTTCTTCCTCTCCCTCACTCTAACGCTACCCCTCTTGACCGAATACACTTTCTTCCTTCACATTCCTCTCTTCTTCTCACTTGACTGAATATACCATCTCCCCTCTTTCAATTTTTGAGTTCATCAAATTTTATTTCTGTCTATCTAGCTATTGAGACTGAATACTCTATCCCTTTTGGGGCTTGGTTTGGAGTTGTTCTTCAACAAGTCGGTATGTACTCTTGCACTGCTAAAATACTTTTTCCTTTCTTGTCGATTCTTGGCGTTTCTTTCGGTTTCTAGAGTTCTTGAAGAGTGAAGAAGTTGTTAGTGATTACTGAGTAGTCTAACCTTTCCCTCTTTACTCGATCAAGGTAATCCTATTTACGATTATGGTGTTCAACTGGTGCATGACTTGTTTAGGAAGATGATGGTTGATTGCCTATTTCCTCTTATCCTTGGCTTGTGTTTCAATAAGTTGTATTTTAGTCTCACGTCATGTGTTTTTGGTGGTCATCGTTAATAGGTTTTGCTGTCAATGTAGCTATTCAATTAGGAGAGTAAACCAGCCTTCATCAATGGTTCTAGCAGGCCTAATCACTCTTATGATCAAGGCAAGTATCAAATGTTATTTTAAGTTGGGAATAAAGAAGGGTGATTAACCCTAGTATTAATCAACTAACGGATTATTGTCACTGAATGTAGGTTTGGGAAACTCTCGGGCTAGACACACGTTTCACAGCAGGTGTGTAATCAAACTGCTTAAAACGTAAATCGGCAAAGCCGAAAATTGTTACCAAGATGCTACATGGGTGTGCGTTCGCTCGTGTGGTCATCCGAACACATAAGCGTGAACATTTGATTATAGAGGCCACTACAAGCGGTTTCGTGGGCTTTGGGCCACGTTGGGCCGAAATGGGCCGAATAGGCCTCACGGGCTCGTGGGCCCCACATTGGTAAAACAACATAGACATGTGAAGACTGTTGGGCCAGGCTGTGTAGTTCACATGGCCAAGGTCACTTTGGGCTTAAAGGGCCATACGGGTGTGTTGGCCCACATGGGTCGTGTTATGGGCTTTGGGCCCATTTTCACTATTTGATTGATTAAGGTCACACAGGTCGGCCAAAGACGATTGTGGACCTACTTTGGGTCAGTAAGTACACTATGATCCCATACTGATGAAATGACCGTTATACCTCTAAGAGGTAAAATGACTATATGCCCTTATGATATGTTTGACTTATTTGAGCATGATAATTTTTGCATACACGGATGATATTATGACATGACTTGTTGCATAGGGGTGGGTTTGATATATTTGGAGGAAGTGTACTGTAGTGGCAGCTCTACTGCAATTACTGTATGCTGCAATCGGTGCTATATTTGGGGTGTAGGGATGGTGGGTCGATTTTATCCCCACATGGAGTGTAGGGCTAGGCGGAGTGGAGTATAGAGGATGGATGGGTAGGATCTCTGTTTGTATTTTTGTTACTGTTGCTGTAATTGGCTACAGCCACATTGATACTATTACTGTTATAAGCTAAGGCCCACACTAATACTGGGTCGTCACTAAAATGGGCTTAGGCCAAAACTGTACTTGTCTGAATTGATTAAGGGATTACACACTGAGTTTCCACAACTCACCCTTTATTTTTCCTGTGCCGATAATCCTTAGGCGGGTCGGTGCTACGAGGAACTCGATGGAGGCCACACAACTATTTTTGATCCAATTTTAAACTTTTATCCTTAAGCTATTTTATTTAGGGATTTAAATTGTAATAAGGCCTCTTTAAATTTTTACTCTAATTTGGGGTTTGCTTACTTAAATTTATATTTGCTAGATTTAGGACGCTAATTTTCAAAAAGATAAATGTTTTCAAAACACCACGCCTATACAATATCTTTCAAAAGCTTCCCCATCAACAATGTTTTCAAAATATAATAACAACCTAAAATGATTAGACCTACTTGAGTCTTTAATAACAAATAAGATACTTAAAGGTTTTATTAAAGATCACTGCGAGGGTTTTAATATAGTAAGGACCTTCGAACAAATCAGTGCTTTTCAAAACACCCAATGTGACATTGCAGGTTCGGCCATAATGTCCAGGCCGGGTTTGGGGTGTTATAGGGTTTGAAACTTTAACCACAAATTTGGTGAATTCAGCAATCATATTTTTGACAGACACAAATTTTGTGCATATATATAAGTGCGTGGAACCAGGATCAATCAAAGCAATAATATTAGTATCAAGTAGAGAGAATGTACCAATGATACATCTGGTGCCGAAGCATCTTCCCTTGCTCTATTGCACATGTTCTTGCTGGAGCCTGAACCTCAGATTTAACTGTTGAATCTTTTGCAGCACTACAACTACCACCAGCATTTTTGGAATACTGTGGTGGTCTACCCTTCGAGACAGGTTTATTCAGCTTCGGGGTCTGTTCAATGTCCTTCTCAACCCTTTCCAAGCAATCTTTAAGAAAATGGTCAACAGAACCACACTTAAAGCAAGCCTCACTTCTCATCTGGCACTCTCTAAAATGCAATTTATTATAGACATTACATCGTGGTTTGGAGTTTCCAACACTCCCAACACTGGTTGTTAAGGGAGACGACAACCTCGAGTTAGTGCGTTTAGAACTTTGTTCCTTTCCTGAATACTCCCTTGATGTAGCAAAATGCTCATGATAATTCTTTGATTTATTTGAAGCAGATGATTGCGTCTTGTTCATAAATCTCTTGCTCATAACCCGAACACCCCTTTCCGCTTGCCTCTTTTCTTTGCTTAATTCCTGGGCCTTGTGTCCTCGTTCAGCCAACACCACAAATTCTCTTAATTCCAAAATTCCAATTAATAGCTTGATATCTTCGTTTAGCCCTTCTCAAATCATTTGCACGTTCGGCTTCAGTCTACATCCATTCACTAGCATACTTGCTCAATCTAACAAATTCTTATTCATACTCAGACACTGTCATATTTCCCTGTTTGAGTTCTAAAAATTCCTTCTTTTTCTAGTCCAAGAATCTCTGACTAATATACTTCTTTTTAAACTCTGTTTAGAAAAATTCTCACGTAATATTTTCCCTTGGTACCACAGAAGATATGGTTTTCCACCAATGGTATGTTGTGTCTTTCAACAAAGATACCGCACATTTCAGGCATTCAGCTGGTATACATGATAACTCATCTAGAACCCGAATAGTATTTTCCATCCAAAACTTGGCCCTCTCTAGATCGTCATCGGTCGTAGCCCTAAATTCTTCAGCCCCATGTTTTCTGATTTTATCTACTGGAGCCTTACCAATTCTAACAAGCCTAGCATCTTGTGGTGTTTCATCATGTTGTGAAGTAGGTGGGAAAGGCTGTTGAACAGCAGGGTTTATTCTCATATATTCACTAAACCATTCATCCATCAATTCAAAGAAGGCTACTTTTGTCACCTCACTTCTTCCCTCGCATATGGGCCTTCTACTACCACTAGATATAGCTCATTGAACGGAAGCTTGAGCAACACTCTCAGCTTCCTCAGTCTCAGCTCTAGCTTGGATGAAAGACATTACTCTATGAAAATACATTTCAAAGTGGTCAGGAGATATCACACTATCATAATTTATATAATGGCATGTATAACTAGACTCATACTTGCTACGTTAGTCCGAGAATTGGCTAAACTGTAGCTCTGATACCACTAAATATAACACCCCTAACCCGTATCTATCGTCAGAACAAGGTTTCAGAGTATTACCAGAACATTCAGAATATTTTTTAGATAATTCCTATAAATTACTATTCAGCTACCAATATCATTGAAAACATCTCTTAATTGGACCCTCGAGGCCCAATACAAGCATTAGAATCAAGTCGAGACTTAATTGGAAACTTATAAACTTTTTCCCAACATTTCAAAAATTTTCCAACGTTGTAGGGCTCATACGCCCATGTAGTCTAAGGATACGCCCGTGTGGTCAGGCTATGTACTACACACGCCCATGTCACTAACCCGTGTAACTCTCTGACTTTTAAGGCATGAAGAAATTAAAGTCACACAGTCAAGTCACACGCTCGTGTGCTAGGCCGTGTGGCAAATTTTATTCTCAAAATTTAGTTGCAGCTTTCACACAGTCGTGTAACACGCCCGTGTTCAAGGCTGTGTCAACCACACGGCTAAGGCACACGCCCGTGTCTCTGCCCATGTGCCCAATTCTGAGCATTCTATTTCTCATTTTTAAGATGCTGGGGACACACGCCGGACCACATGCCCATGGGACAAAGCCGTGTGTCACACATGGCCAAGACACACACTCGTGTGTCTTCCCGTATGGACAAAATAAAGCCATTTCCTAGCCTCATTTTTCACCCAAAACTTACCATTTTCCTCCACCAAAACTCACAAGTATATATCCACCAATCCAACAACATATTCACATAAACTTATCCATCAATCATATGGTATTATCTCATACACCAAAGGATATAAAAATACTCTTATCATAAACTTATATGCTAACATAATTCCAACAAACTAACACATAATAAGCACTTATGTGATTACCAAAATATTGCTTCAAAAATAGTCAAACTTAAACCATCATTAGCCACTCTAATAGCTAGATTACAAAACAATAATTACAATCCAACATTGGCCTAATAAGCTTATACATGCCATTAATCAAAATGAGATTTCTATTTATACCAAAATGAGATAGTGGATAGTGTGATGACTGCTCCGTCCGACTTCCAACCTTCGCGAGCATTAAGCACTATAAAATCAGGAAAATTAAATGGAGTAAGCATTTTATGCTTAATAAGTTCGTATAATGGAAAATAAACTTACTGGTCATATTTATTAATACAAGTATACATAAATTTACATTCCATCAATTTTGGGTAAGTTATCTAAACACAGACATATCCAACAATTTAGTCACAATCTCATATGAATATCAAGTAAACATAGATGAGCTCATCACATTACAAGCTTCCACTAATTTCACCTTTCCACACTTCAAGGGTCATTTCCGTTGAACTATTGAAATCTCGACGGATGTTCGGGTAATATACACATGTGCAAAAGCACACATTAGGGTACATAAGAGAAAGGCACACTCTTGAGCCGTACGTTTTACAGTAGGATTACCAATATTGGCTAAATCCCATCCATAGCATATGCTCTAGAGAGCTTATGGATTACCCGTCCAGGCTAAATTCTATCAACAACATATGAACTATTATTCTTAACACATCGAAATTCAACATTCAACCGGAACATGGCAATATTTCCATTTTTCATAACTTGTGACTATTTCATTATGTGTATCATCTCATACATATCAACACAATCATACAATTCAATTCAAGCATATTAACAAACATATTTAAGTTACACGAACTTCCCTTGAAAATAGTTCGTATTTGATTTTCAACTAATCCGAAACCTGTTGCTTTCCTCGATCTAGTTCCGTGCTTGGTCTTTCTGGATCTATATGGGTAAATTTAACTATTAATCTATCACATTTCATATACATTTGCACCCTATTACATCTTAGGTAAAATTACCATTTCGCCCCTATCATTTTCAAAAATTTTGGTTTCGTCCCTAGGCCCCAAAAAAATGGAATTCATGAAATTTAACCCTCTTTCCAAGCCTAGCCAAAATTTGTACATTACACTTATAGCACATATATGTCACAAATTTTATAATTTTCCATGGGTTTTACCACTTTTTCATTTTAGTCCCTAAATCAAGTTTTCATCAAAAATTGTTTTGTAAAAGTTGTTTATCTATGAATCACTCTTCATTTTCTACCATAAATTTTAAATTTTCAGCATATTTATCCATGACCCAAATTTCATACCTTGATAACTTTTCAAATAAATCCCCTAAATAGAAAGATTAGGCTATGCAGATTTCAAAAATATAGAAATTACTAAAAACGGGACATGATTTCATACCTTATTGAGCTTGAAAGGTTTTCTTCCTCTCTCCTAGGGTTTCTATAGAAAAATTAGGGAAGATGATATGAAATTAGATGATTTCTTTTCATTTTAATTAATTATCATCTATTAATTTTATTGATTTCCAATTTAGTCCCTACCATTTTCTATTTTTTCCATGGATGAGTCATTAAAATATCTACTAACTACTCTTCAATGGTTTAATTACCATATAAGGACCCTAAGTTTTGAATTCCATAGCTATTTGATACCTATAGCTACTAGAACCAACTTTTGCATGTTATGCAATTTAGTCCTTTCCCTAATTAAATACACAATCGGTAAAATTTTTATTCCAAAATTTTCATGTGACCTTCCTATCATGATGGCAACCAAAAAAATAAAATAAAATAAATTTTTACTTTTGGCTCGGATTGTGGTCCCGAAACCACTGTTCCGACCTCACCAAAAATGGGTTGTTACATGATAGGCTATATTGAAAGCCTGTCTAAACTTGGATTTCCTCTAAGCCAAGATTTGGCCACTAATGTTATTCTACAATCGTTGTTTGATAACTATAGCCAATTTGTCCTCAATTTCAATATAATTGAAATTGAATAGACTCTACCACAGTTACTCAGCATGTAGCTAACTGCTGAAGGTAACTTGAAAAACACTAGACCCAAGCCCATTTTGATGGTTCGTAATAACAAAGGAAAGGGTAAAGCTAAAGATAAGACAAAGCCCAAGGGAAAAGGTAGGCCCAAATCTGAAAATAGAAAAGGTTGCATTAAAGCCCAATAGAAGGGTGGCTAAGGAAGGAAACTGCTTCCATTGTGGTTTGACTGGACATTGGAAAAGGAAATGCCCTGTCTATCTTGAGGAAGTCAAGAGGGCTAAAGCAAGCGGAGCGTCTGCTTGAGGTATTTCTATTACTGATATTAATTTATCAACTATTATTTCTTAGGTATAAGATACTGGTTGTGGTTCTTGTGACAGCCCTAATGTGACCCTAGTCTGAAAGTGGTTTCGGGACCACAAAACCGAGTCATAAAAATAATTAATTGCTATATTCTATGCTTATTATGTGTGTACATGAGTATGTGGAAGTTTCATTCTCTAATTTTGCCAATTGCATGAGAAATTATTAAATAGGGATCAATATGAGACATGGTGAAATATGATAGGCTAATTTTAAATGGCTTGTTAATGCATGATAACACAAGGGTGGACTTGCATGTCAAATTCCCCAATTACTTTGTAGTGGCCGGCCAAGATGGATTGTTGATGTGCAATATATATGTTAATTAGATATTATAATAAGAAATTGGGTTATTGGAGATAAAATATTGTTAGTAAAAGAAGGTAAAAATGAAAAAAATGAAGGAATGCTCATCTTTCTTCTCCATTGCCGTGACTTGAGGGAGGAAGAAGAAAGGAATTCTTTTGTTCATGATTCGGCTTGGATGATGCTTAGGAAGAGGTAAGCACTTTGAAATTCTTGGAAATTTAGGTATGAATAAGGTGATTAGTTCAAGTTCTACTCATTCCATGGATTAAGTTTGGTTGTTTGGAGGTTTGATATTCGGCCAAGTAGTTTGAAGCTCTTGGTACATATACTTTTTCTTGAAGGTTGAAATTGGTTTGTTCATAAGGAGGGGGTACCGAATGTGGTCATTGAAGGGTCTTAATGAACAAAATGTGTGGCTTGGGTTTATGACATTCGGTTAAGGAATATTGTGTGCTAGCAAGGTTGGTTTAATATATATATGTAAATCACTTTGTATTAGATGATTAGAAAAAAAATAGTGAAGGGCAAATTAAAATGATGTTGGATAAATTTTAGTATAGTTGTGCTTAAGCATTCGGTCATTGATGGGCATTGTTGTAACCTAATTGTAGTTGCAACTCTTAATTTTGAGATGGAATTTGTACATATAAGTTAAGTGAATGGTTAGGGCGAATGAGGTGTATAAAATATTAAAGCATGCTAGAATTATACATTAGTAAGAATGTGTAATTGTACTAAATTCTTTATTTGAATTCGGTTAGGTATAGTCATGGTATGAGCTCATTAAGGGTGCTATCTTATAAGTGAATGTAGCTTTAGTTAACCTTATGTGCCATGCGTGTGCTAAAATAATTAATGAATTGGATGTTATTATAGGTGTATGGTTGGTCTTATTATTAAAAATAAGGGTTGAGTACCTTGAATTTCTCTTTGATATTCAAAATGATTAAATCAATTTAATTGTTAAATTAAGCTCAAGAGCAAAGGGAACTAAATCGGATAAAGGAAAGGAGAAAGCAATCGAATAGCCGAGTTGGAACCGTTCTACCCAACACAAGGTAAGTCATTAAGCATATATTTGGTATTGATTTAAACGATCGTAATACCTATGCAATTGTGTTTAATGAGGTGAAATGTATACAAATGTATATGTATGTAGAGATGAAATTGTCGAATGTAAAAAAGAAGTGAAGCGTATAGAGTGGCTGGTTTTCGCACTAAGTGTGCGGGCAATAAGTGTTCACGGTTGAGAGATTGGCACTGAGTGTGCGAGCTTGAAATGCATGGCACTAAGTGTGCGAGCTTGAAATGCATGGCACTAAGTGTGCGCGGCTGATTATTAAGCACTATGTGTGCGAACCCACTATGTATTTTCTATAGATTATTTACATTAAGGGTGCGACCTTACCGAGTCGATTTTGGACAGCGGAAAGGGTAAGTACCTTGAGTTCATGGCTAATAGGTGCTATGTTTATATTTGGAGTTGAGCGTGGTAAGTTTTGAACCTATGTGATGATTATAATTGAAGTCACGTATATAAGGTTCATCGTGGAATAGGTGAAAGTTCGTTTAGTTGTATGATTGTAACGAAAATAAAATGATGTATGGAAATGCCTCAATTACTCTATTGAATAGCGTATGAAATGTCAATGTAGGACTTGGAATGAGATTGAATTGTAAGGTCTAAGAAACTATGGCATAGTTCGGTATGGATGGAGTACTTAGCCTCATTTCGTTGTTTCCTCTTGTGAAAATTTTATTAATGGATGGTAGTGTAATGCTTATGACTTACTGAGTTATATACTCATTCGGTGTTTGCTTGTCACCTATTTTAGGTTTCTTGGACTCGACTTTTTGCGTTTCGGGACCGCCATCAAGTCATCACACCGGCTAGCAACTTTTGGTATCTTCTTTTAGTTGGTCTAGGAGAGCATTTCGGCATGTATAGGCTATTATGTTTTGTTGAAATTTGGTATGTAAACTTTAGCCATGCGAAAATGGCATAATGTTCGGTTGGATTTGGTTCTATGATGTTTGGACACAAGTCTTGGTAATTCGGTTTTGGTTGAGTATTGGTTGAGGCCTACTCGATTATTATGCCATATGTCATGACTGATTATTTTCGGTGTTAAATTCATGATTTGGTAATAGTGTAGTAGGGAGATGCTCGGTGATGATTAACCTTTGGCATGGCTAGTCATGGTCATAATTTGTAATATGTATGATGAATTATTAGTTAGATCAAGGAAAAATCATGAAATAGGCACAGTTTGCTTTAGTAACAGATGCTGACAGCAGCAGTGATGTGAGATTGAAAAATCAATAAAAATAGTAGAAATGGAATTAAATAATGAATAAATTATTTAATCGAAGCTTGATGAGTCTATTTCCATATGGAAGAAACGAAACTACCATATGAGCTGTATGTTAGGAGATAATTAAATTCTTGTGAAACAGGACCAGAGCGATTTCTGGATCCCCTGTTTCGACTTAGAAAATTCACCGTAAATTTTATCGAGATAATTAGAGATCCTGCCTTATATGTACAGATTCTTTATCGAGTCTAGTTTCATTAGAGACAAACCGCATAGGCATTGAAGCCCTTTACAGGGAGATATTTAAATCGTAAGGTACAGAGGTCAGTGTAGTCGAATCTTGAAACAGGGGAGACTTTAATGAATAAACTGTACTAATTGGCCCAACCAAAAATTCTAAAAAAATTCCCCCATATAGATATATAAGTCTAGTTTCGGGGAAAATTTACGGAATTGGATTTTGAGTTCCAGAACTCAAGATATGATTTTTAAAGTGACTATGATACAGTTAGCCAGCTTGCCTGGAACAAAAAAAAATAAATAGGGGGAAATAAATGAAGTAAGCTCGGTAACACCTCGTATTCGATTTCCGGTAACGGTCACGGGATTGGGGTGTTACATTTGATTGGTATCAGAGCTATGGTTTAGTAGGTTCTAGGACTACCATAGCACGTATGAGTCTAGCTATACATGCCTTAATGTTAATGTTTAAATGTGTGATGATTTCTGACGGTTAAAATTTTTGTTTTGATTAGTAAATGGATCCCAGTGTAGAGAGAAACTTGGCGGATGACGTTGAAAGTGTAGCGGCTGCTCCTGCACAAGGGACGCCGCCTGTTGAACCTCAGTCATCTGCGAATAATCAAGGTGAGGGGGCTAAACAAGCCTTCTTTACCATGATGAATGAGTGGGTCGCGCAATATGCCCGAACCAATCCGGCTGTCCAACAATTTCCGAATTTGAATAATCCACCCCAAGAGCCCGTAATGCCATCGATTCATCGATCCCGTGAGGCTGAGTAAGCCACCTGTAGACTTGATTAGGAAGCGGGGCTAAGGAGTTCAGGCCATAGTTACTGATGATGCCGAAAGCGCCGAGTTCTGGCTTGATAACACCATTCGGGTGTTTGATGAACTGTCATGCACACCCGATGAATGTCTAAAGTGTGCTATATCCTTGTTACGGGACTCAGCCTACTATTGGTGGAGGACCTTGATTTCCATAGTCCCAAACGAACGAGTTACTTGGGATTTCTTTCAAACGGAATTTCGAAAGAAGTATATTAGTCAACGGTTCATCGATCAAAAACATAAGGAATTCTTGGAACTCAAGCAAGGCCGTATGATAGTATCTGAATACAAACATGAGTTCCTAAGACTCAGTCGGTATGCCCGGGAGTGTGTGGCCGATGAGGTTGCTATGTGCAAAAGATTTAAAGAAGGATTGAATGAAGATTTAAAGCTACTAGTGGGTATTTTGGAGATAAAGGAGTTCGTAACACTAGTCGAACGAGCCTGCAAGGCGGAAGAACTTGGAAAGGAGAAGAAGAAGGCTGAATTTGAAGCTAGAGACTATCGTAAAAGATCGACGGGTAAAGCTCCGTTCTCGGCTGTAAAGAAGTTCAGGGAGGACACTAGTAAGTCGAGGACGACTGCGGGAATTTCCATCAGAGCATGACTATCGACGGACTCCCGAGCTACTTCGGTAGCTAGTGTGCGCAATAATCGTCAAGAGAAACCTGAATGCCCCCAATGTGGAAGACGACACCTAGGTGAATGTTGGGGTAAGTCTACTAACAGGGCCTGTTACGGATGCGATTCGAAGGACCACTTCATTAGAGATTGCACGGAGCTTGATGAGAAGAATAAGATGCAAGGTGCAAGACCTAGTGGAGTGACAGCTAGAGGTAGACCACCGAGAATTTTAGGAGGTAGGGGTGGTAGTCAGAGAGGGGCCTCTGATATGGCTGTTCGAGCCGAGACCAGACTCTGCTAGAGCATATGCCATTCGCAAGACGAGAGGAGGCATCCTCCCCGACGTCATCACTGGTACTTTCACTCTCTTTGATACTAATATGATTGCATTGATTGACCCCGGCTCTACTCATTCATATGTATGTGAAACCTTAGCATCCAAAGAAGACTCTACCGTTGAGTCTCATCGAGTTCGTAATTGAGTGTCAAACCCTTTGGGTCAATACGTACTTCTTGATAAAGTGTGTAAGAGATGCCCTCTAATAATCCGAGAATCCTGTTTTCCAGCCGATTTGATGCTTTTACCGTTTGACGAATTTGATGTCATTCTTGGTATGGATTGGTTGACCGTACATGATGCAGTGGTGAACTGCA
Source organism: Gossypium arboreum (assembly GCF_025698485.1). NCBI lineage: Eukaryota > Viridiplantae > Streptophyta > Magnoliopsida > Malvales > Malvaceae > Gossypium > Gossypium arboreum. Next base: position 36,819,889 of record NC_069076.1, read on the forward strand.
AAAGAAAAACCATCGATTTGAGGAGTGCACATGATGAGGTAATCCGAGTTGAGTCTACCGATTTGAAGGGGGTGCCAGCGATAATATCTTCAATGACCGCTCATAGATATGTGAAAAAGGGGTGTGAAACATACCTTGCGTATGTATTTGATAGCAAAGAGATGGAAAGGAAACTTGAATCAGTACCAGTGGTTTGTAAGTATTCAGATGTTTTTCCTAAGGAGTTACCGGGGTTGCCACCGGTTCGAGAGGTGGAATTCGGCATCGAGATTGTCCCCGTACCACGCCAATCTCAATAGCCCCGTATCGTATGGCATTAACTAATTAAAGGAATTGAAAGTTCAATTGCAAGAATTGATGGATAGAGGTTTCGCTCGATCGAGTTTTTCTCCATGGGGCGCACCCGTATTGTTTGTGAAAAAGAAGGATGGAACCATGAGATTGTGCATCGACTATCGTCAGTTGAATAAAGTGACCATAAAGAATAAATACCCGTTGCCACGTATTGATGATTTGTTTGATCAATTAAAGGAGCCTCAGATTTTCCAAGATAGATTTGAGATCTGGTTATTATCAGTTGAGGGTTCGAGACTCGGACATACCCAAAACCACTTTTAGAACGAGGTACGGTCACTACGAATTCTTAGTGATGCCGTTTGGGCTCACTAATGCCCTCATGTATTTATGGATTTAATGAATCAAGTATTCGTGCCATACTTGGATCGATTTGTGGTTGTGTTTATTGATGATATTTTAGTTTATTCACAAGGTGAAGCCGAACACGCCGAGCATTTGAGGTTAGTATTACGATTTTATGAGACAAGAAGTTATACGCAAAATTCAAGAATGTGAATTTTGTGATGCCTTTAAACGACCCTAGTCGAAATGTGGTTTCGGGACCACAAAACCAAGGCATAAAAATAATTTAATATTTATTTTATTGCCTATAATGTGTGTTAACTCATGTGTGATATTTTTATGCTTTGATTTAGAATTATAGATGTGAATTTCACTAGAAAGGACCTAGTAATAAACTTTGAAAGTATGAGGGAAATGTGTGATGACTAATTAAAGGATGCATGCAAAACAATGGACTTGCATGTCAAATTTCCCCCATAGCTAGTGGCCGGCCATGACAAGGATTTATGGGCAAAAATCATGTCATGAAACATGTTTGGTAAATGGGTTATGATGGAAAGAATAAAATAAGGGTATGGAATAAACAATTAATGTTAGTAGATGAGAAACAAAAAAAAAAAAAAGTGTCCATCTTCCTCCATAGCTTGGCGAATGTCCTAAAGGAAGAAAGAAAAATTTTGTTCATCTCTTTTCACTCTCTTGTTGGCGAAAATACTAAGGTTAAGGAAGGAGTTTTGCTTCATACTTGGTTTGGAAGAGGATTAGGAAGAGGTTGGCTAAACTTGCATCAAGATTAAGGTATGTTTGAGGTTCATGCATGTTTTAGTTGCTAGCTTAATGTTCTTGTTAGCCCATGGTTCAAATCCTTGTTATGTCATGGGAATGAAATTCGCCAAAGTGAATGTGGTGTTAATGCCATTGCATGTTAAATAACAAGCTTGAAAGTGATACATGTGATGGAGGATTGAAGATTCTTAGATTTTCTTTTAGCATTTTTTTGAATGAGATACTAAGTTCTTTGTTTCACCATGACCAAATTGAAATGGTGTGGTGTTGTGGTATTCGCCATGATATATCCATAAGTATAATTCATGCATGTTGCATGGTAAGTAAGATTTAAGCTTTGGAAATGTGTATATATTTGGATATAAGCCACTTGAGAATTCGCCCTTGCACCTACATGAATATATGTTTGCACATGATGGATTGGTATGACATATATACTAATTCAAAGTGTATATTTGCTTGTGATGATGTGTTGATTATGAAGTAAATAAGAGATGTGCAATGAATTACGATATGTAATGTGTTAGTAGTAAAATGTATGCTGTTTTTTTTGTGTGGTATTAAGTGTATATTCGCCACATGAGGGGTAATTAGTGTGCATGCATTCGGTTTGAGGCAAGCATATTGATGCCTATTCTTGGCTTAGAAAATTCGCTAAGAGGAATATTAACTAATGTGTTGAGTTCGATTTATGATTTCGTACATATACAACTTTGATGCCTAATGTATATAAGGGCCAAGTACTTTGAACTTCACGTTGATGTTTGAATGTATTGAATTGCTTGTTGTGATGTAAAATGTGCATGACCATTGTGTATTTGAGCTAAAGGATGGCCATATGACCATTTACACTCCTTGTCATATTCGCCATAAGCTATCATGATGAGATTTTAATAAGTTAAATTTGTGTAAATTAGCTCAAGAGCAAAGGGAGCTAAATCCGATAAAGGGAAGGAAAAAGTAGTTGAATAGCCGTTAAATCGCTCGACAACATCCAAGGTAAGTCTTCGAGTGATGACCCTACTTGAATTATATCAAAATTATGCTCCTTGTTTGTGTGGCCATTGAGCGAAATAGTAAAGGTTGATAGATATTTTGTGTTAGAGCTTTAGTAACGAAAATGAACTATGGACGTGTCTTGAATATTGATATATATGTAAGTGAACATTGGAAATATATCCGGCTAAGACCGAAGGCATTCGTGCGAGTTGATATATCCGGCTAAGACCAAGGCATTCGTGCGAAGTTGATATATCCGGCTAAGACCAAGGCCTTTGTGCAAGTCACCAAACCGGTTATGACCCAAGGCAATCGTCTTGAAGTCGCTATATCCGGTTAAATCCGAAAGTATGTGATTCGAAGTGAGCAATCTTGCTGTGAAAATTTCAGCTTATACACTTGTGAAAATTCCAGCAATGAGGTATGTTTGTATGTGCTTATACTAATTGAATTCTTACAAGTAAGTATGCGCTAAGTTGATAAACGAGCTACCGGCCTTGGGCTAAGTTGTTCTTTGTGTATGAACATAAGGGTCGGTGATGTGAAATAAGTATGAGTATGGGAATGTGAATTAGTAAAGTGGTTTAATTAGCCATGTGAATAAAATACCTTAGTCAAAGCTGATTTCATTGCTTGAGACTTACTAAGCATTAAAATGCTTACCCGCTGTTTTGGCTCTCTGTTTTATAGGTTTCGCTCGTTAGCTATCGGATTCGGGATCAAAGAAGTCAAGTCATCCACACTATCGAAGCCCCATTTTGGTACAAATTTTGGTTGAACTTTGAAATGGCATGTATAGGACCATCCTTTGTTGAAGGTCATGTACCTTCCGGTTTGTGTAAACTTGGATAGCCATGCGAAAATGGCTTATATACGTTTTAGCATAGAACTATAATCGTTTGTATGTTGACCCTTATGAGGTATGGAATTATTTTGAAACGATTAGCCATTGGAATGGTTAATCATGATCACGCTTTGTGCTATGTATGTAAAAAGGGCCAATTGAATCATGGAAAGTATGAAATAGGTAAAGCCTACTAAAGGCAGATGCTGACAGCAGCAGTGACGTGGATGTGAAAAATCACTAAAAATAGTAGGAATGGTATTAAATAGCAAATAAATTATGTAAGTGTACCTTGATGAATCTACTTTCATGTGGAAGAAACGAAATGGTCATATGAGTTATAAGTTAACAGATTTTAAAGTTCTTGTGAAATAGGGCCAGAACGGTTTCTGGATCCCTGTTCCAACTTTGGAAAATCATTGTAAATTAACCAGAGATAATTAGGAGTCATTCCATATATGTGTAGATTCCTCTCTGAGTCTAGTTTCTATAGAAACAAACGGCATTAGTATTGAAGCCCTGTACAGGGAGATATCCAATTCGTAACACACAAAGGTCAGTGTAGTCGATCCCTACAACAGGCAAGACTTTAACTAATAAACTGTACTAATTGGCTCGACCAAAATTCTAGAAAAAATATGTAGATGGACATATGAGTCTAGTTTCAGGAAAAATTTACGGAACTGATTTTCGAGTTGTAAAACTCAAGTTATGAATTTTGGAGCGACTAGTACTCAGATTGGCAGCTTGTCTGAAAATTGTCAATAAGTGGGTTGAAGTCTGTTAACACCTCGCGTTCGACTCGTGACGGTCTCGGTTCGGGTGTTACAATTTTATTGGTATCAGAGCCAGGTTTAGTCGATTCTAGGACTACCGTAATGCGTTTGGGGTCTAGCTATACATGCCATTTTATGTGATTATATGATAGTGTGGTGATTTCGACGCTTGAACTTGTGTTTATTTATAGTAATGGATCCCGATCCCAACCGAAGCGATAGCGATGATGTGGAGAGTGTGGCGCTGCCCCCACAAGGGACAGCGCCGGACTCTCAACCTGTTGCTAGCAATCCGAATGACGAGGCTAGACAAGCCTTTTATAGCGTGATGAATAATTGGTTCAACCAATACATTCGAACTAATACTACTGCTCCACAACCTCCATTCCCAACAAACACATTTCAAGACCTACAATGCCTCCCAGAATTGACCAAATAAGGTCGAATAAGCCCCAGTTGATAGAATCCAAAACATGGGGCTACTGAATTTAAAGCTACGGATAGTGATGATGCCGAGCAAGCGAATTTTGGTTGGACAACACGATCCGTACTCGATGAGCTATCTTGTACACCGATGAATGCCTAAAGTGTACCATCTCCTTGCTACGTGATTACGCCTACTATTGGTGGAGTACTCGACTTCATTGTGCCCGCGAACAAGTAACTTGGGAGTTCTTCCAAACCGAGTTTCGGAAAAAGTATATCATCGAGATTTATAGACCAAAAACGAAAGGAATTTCTCGAACTTAAACAAGGTTCCATGTCGCCATCGACTATGAACGAAAATTCGTGAGGCTTAGCCAGACGCAGCGAGAATGCATTTCTTCAAAAGTCGTGATGTGTAAACGCTCAAGATGGACTGAATGATGAGATAAAGCTGTATGTTGGCATTTTGAAATCCGAGAGTTTGTGACTCTCGTCGAGCGAGCGTGCAAAGCCGAGGAGTTTAGTATGGAGAAAAGGAAAGCGGAAGCGGGAGCAAGGGAGTTTCAGAAGAGGTATTCGGGAAGCCCTTCCAACAAATCATCAAAGAAACTTAGAGATGGCTTAGGCCGATCTAGAGACACTTCGGGCTTTTCTAGACGAGATCGCGATCGACCCCTGTGACCACACGAATCACTTCGATCGCCGAGTGGGAATGATCGACGAGAGAGGACTGAGTGCCGAGATTGTGGCAAATGGCATTTTGAAGTCTGTAGATTCCGTGACCGCCTCTGTTACAAGTGTGGATCAGTTGACCACTTCATTAAAGATTGCCCGAGGTTGTGCGAGCAGAATGTAGATCGGAGTGGGAAACCGGTACTACCAACGCCGAGGTAGACCATCCGGAAATACGGGCAAGGCTAGTGGTGGTCGAGAGGATCTAGAGATCTGCGACCAGATCCGAGGCTCGCGCTCCAGCTAGGACTTATGCTATACGCAAGACGCGAGGATGCCTCCTCGCCAGATGTTATTACGGGTACTTTCACTCTCTTTGATACTAATGTGATTGCTTTGATTGACCCTGGTTCTACTCATTCTTATATATGCGAAACCTTAGCATCCAGTAAGACTTTGCCTATTGAGTCTCTCGAGTTCGTAATTCGGTGTCAAATCCTTTGGGTCGTTATGTGCTGGTCGACAAAGTGTGTAAGAAATGCCCCTAGTAATTCGAGGTAATTGCTTTTCCCGGACTTGATGCTTTTGCCGTTCGATGAATTTGATGTTATTCTTGGGTTGGATTGGTTGACCGTGCATGATGCGGTTGTGAATTGCAAAAGCAAGACTATTGATTTGAGATGCGCAAACAACGAGATGATCCGAGTTGAGTCTACGAACTTGAAGGGGTTGCCAGCTGTAATATCATCAATGTTGGCCCAGAAATATGTAAGAAAAGGGTGTGAAGCATACCTTGCGTATGTACTTGATGATAAGGAGTTAGGAATAGAACCCAAATCTGTGCCGGTGGTTTGTGAATACCCGGACGTTTTTCCCGAAGAATTGCCGGGTTTGCCACCTGTTCGGGAGATAGAGTTTGGCATTGAGCTTGTACCTAGGACCACACCGATTTCGATAGCTCCATATCGTATGGCACCAACGAATTAAAGGAGTTGAAAGCTCAGTTGCAAGAGTTGATGGATAGAGGTTTTGCTCGCCCGAGTTTTTCACCTTGGGGTGCACCAGTGTTGTTTGTGAAAAAGAAGGACGGAACCATGAGGTTGTGCATCGACTATCGTCAGCTTAATAAAGTGACAATAAAGAACAAGTATCCGTTACCACGATCGATGATTTGTTCGATCAACTGAAGGAGCCTCGGTGTTCTCAAAAATAGATTTGAGATCGGGCTATTATCGCTTGAATCCGAGATTCGGACATACCCAAAACCGCCTTGAGCGAGATATGGTCACTACGAGTTCTTAGTGATGCCGTTTGGGCTCACTAATGCCCCCGCGGTATTTATGGATTTGATGAATCGGATCTTCGATCATATTTGGATCGGTTCGTAGTTGTGTTCATCGACGACATCTTGGTCTATTCAAGAGATGAGACCGAACATGCGAGCACACGGGATTAGTGTTGCAAATTTTACGGGATAAGCGGTTATATGCTAAGTTTAGCAAGTGTGAGTTCGGTTAAGAGAGGTTAGCTTCTTGGGTCACGTGGTATCGATCGGTATTCGAGTCGACCCAAGCAAAATTTCAGCCATACTTAATCGAAACCTCCAAGAAATATTCTCGAGGTTCGAGCTTTTTGGGACTTGCGGTTACTACCGACGGTTTGTAAAAGGATTCTAGATGATAGCCACACCCATGACGTAAACCGCTTCGTAAAGATGTCAAGTTTGAATGGACGGAAAAGTGTCGAAAAGTTTTGACCAATTGAAAACTCATTTGACGGAAGCTCCAAGATTAGTACAAACCGAATCGGCAAAGAGTTTGTCATCTATAGTGACGCCTCCCTACTTGGGTTAGGTTGCGTATTGATGCAAGAAGGTCGAGTTGTGGCCTATGCGTCGAGACAATTAAAGCCACATGAGAAAAATTATCCGACCCATGATCTCGAATTGGTCGCCATCGTATTCGCCTTAAAGATATGGCGACATTACTTATTTGGTGAGAAGTGCCATGTATTCGGATCACAAAAGTCTCAAATATTTGATGACTCAAAGAGACTTAAATCTGCGACAAAGACGTTGGCTCGAGTTTGTTAAAGGATTATGAGCTGGTCATTGACTATCACCCGGAAAGGCTAATATGGTTGCGGATGCCTTAAGACGGAAATCACCGTTTGCTTTCTGACGATGAATGTACACTTGTCTATCCTACCCGACAATGTGTTAGTAGCCGAATTAATGACCAAACCATTGTTGACTCATCAAATTCGTGAAGCTCGAGAAAGTTGATGAGGAGTTGCGTGCAAAACGGGTGAGTGTGTTCGAACAAGGAATCGGAGTTTCAAATTGATGATGACGATTGTTTGAGGTTCGAAGTCGTTTGTGTGTTCCAAAGAATTCGGAACTTATTTCGATAATTCTGAACGAAGCTCATTGTAGCCGAATGGCAATCCACCCGGGGAGTACGAAGATGTACAATGAGTTGAAACGTCGGTTTTGGTGGCATGGTATGAAACGAGACATCTCCGACTTTGTTGCAAGATGTTTAATATGTCAACAAGTGAAAGCGAGCATCAAGTGCCTTCGAGGTTACTTCACCGATCACGATACCCGAGTGGAAATGGGATCGAGTCACAATGGACTTTGTGTCCGGACCGCCGTTGTCGACAAGTAAGAAGGATGCAATTTGGGTTATTATTGATAGACCGACTAAGTCGGCTCACTTTATCCTCGTGCGTATGGATTTTTCATTGGATAAACTAGCTGAATTGTACGTTTCTCGATTGTGAGATTACACGGGTACCGATTTACATTGTGTCGGATAGAGATCCGAGGTTCACCTCGCGATTTTGGAAGAAATTACAAGAAGCATTGGGCACCAAGTTGCATTTCAGACCGCCTTTCACCCCCAAACCGATGGTCAATCCGAGCGATAATTCAGATACTTGAGGATATGTTGAGATGTTGCATCCTCGAGTTCGATGGTTCGTGGGAACGGTACCTACCTTTGATTGAATTCGCTTACAACAATAGTTTTCAATCAAGTATTAAGATGGCGCTTACGAGGCTTTGTATGGCGTAAATGCCGTACACCATTGTTTTGGACCGAGCTCGGTGAGAACAAAATTTTTGGAGTGGATTTGATTAAAGATCTTTGAGCAGAAAGTAAAAGTAATCCGTGAAAATCGAAGATAGCCTCCGATCGTCGTAAATCGTATGGATTTGAAACGAAAGGACATTGAGTATCGTGGGAGATAAAGTGTTTCTTAAAGTTTCGCCGTGGAAAAAGATACTCAGATTCTACCGTAAGGGCAAGTTGAGCCGAGATTCATTGGGCCGCTGAAATCTCCGAACGAGTTGGCCCGAGCCATGTATCGCTTGATCTTGCCCCTGAACTTGAAAAGATTCACAACGTCTTCCATGTTTCAATGCTTCGACGCTATAGATCTGATCCGTCGCACGTAATTAGTCCATCAGAGGTTGAAATTCAAGCCGATATGAGTTATGAAGAAGAACCGATTCGTATCCTAGCTCGTGAAATGAAAGAGTTGCGAAACAAAAGGGTTCCGCTAGTGAAAGTGTTATGGCTCAAACACGGGATAGAAGAAGCTACTTGGGAACCCGAGAACTCTATGAAAGAGCAATATCCAAACCTATTTACGGTAAGATTTTCGGGACGAAAATTTCTAAAGTGGGGAGAGTTGTGACACCTTAAAACGACCCTAGTCGAAATGTGGTTTCGGGACCACAAAACCAAGGCATAAAAATAATTTAATATTTATTTTATTGCCTATAATGTGTGTTAACTCATGTGTGATATTTTTATGCTTTGATTTAGAATTATAGATGTGAATTTCACTAGAAAGGACCTAGTAATAAACTTTGAAAGTATGAGGGAAATGTGTGATGACTAATTAAAGGATGCATGCAAAACAATGGACTTGCATGTCAAATTTCCCCCATAGCTAGTGGCGGCCATGACAAGGATTTATGGGCAAAAATCATGTCATGAAACATGTTTGGTAAATGGGTTATGATGGAAAGAATAAAATAAGGGGTATGGAATAAACAATTAATGTTAGTAGATGAGAAACAAAAAAAAAAAAAAAAGTGTCCATCTTCCTCCATAGCTTGGCGAATGTCCTAAAGGAAGAAAGAAAAATTTTGTTCATCTCTTTTCACTCTCTTGTTGGCCGAAAATACTAAGGTTAAGGAAGGAGTTTTGCTTCATACTTGGTTTGGAAGAGGATTAGGAAGAGGTTGGCTAAACTTGCATCAAGATTAAGGTATGTTTGAGGTTCATGCATGTTTTTAGTTGCTAGCTTAATGTTCTTGTTAGCCCATGGTTCAAATCCTTGTTATGTCATGGGAATGAAATTCGCCAAAGTGAATGTGGTGTTAATGCCATTGCATGTTAAATAACAAGCTTGAAAGTGATACATGTGATGGAGGATTGAAGATTCTTAGATTTTCTTTTAGCATTTTTTTGAATGAGATACTAAGTTCTTTGTTTCACCATGACCAAATTGAAATGGTGTGGTGTTGTGGTATTCGCCATGATATATCCATAAGTATAATTCATGCATGTTGCATGGTAAGTAAGATTTAAGCTTTGGAAATGTGTATATATTTGGATATAAGCCACTTGAGAATTCGCCCTTGCACCTACATGAATATATGTTTGCACATGATGGATTGGTATGACATATATACTAATTCAAAGTGTATATTTGCTTGTGATGATGTGTTGATTATGAAGTAAATAAGAGATGTGCAATGAATTACGATATGTAATGTGTTAGTAGTAAAATGTATGCTGTTTTTTTTGTGTGGTATTAAGTGTATATTCGCCACATGAGGGGTAATTAGTGTGCATGCATTCGGTTTGAGGCAAGCATATTGATGCCTATTCTTGGCTTAGAAAATTCGGCTAAGAGGAATATTAACTAATGTGTTGAGTTCGATTTATGATTTCGTACATATACAACTTTGATGCCTAATGTATATAAGGGCCAAGTACTTTGAACTTCACGTTGATGTTTGAATGTATTGAATTGCTTGTTGTGATGTAAAAATGTGCATGACCATTGTGTATTTGAGCTAAAGGATGGCCATATGACCATTTACACTCCTTGTCATATTCGCCATAAGCTATCATGATGAGATTTTAATAAGTTAAATTTGTGTAAATTAGCTCAAGAGCAAAGGGGAGCTAAATCCGATAAAGGGAAGGAAAAAGTAGTTGAATAGCCGTCGAAATCGCTCGACAACATCCAAGGTAAGTCTTCGAGTGATGACCCTACTTGAATTATATCAAAATTATGCTCCTTGTTTGTGTGGCCATTGAGCCGAAATAGTAAAGGTTGATAGATATTTTGTGTTAGAGCTTTAGTAACGAAAATGAACTATGGACGTGTCTTGAATATTGATATATATGTAAGTGAACATTGGAAATATATCCGGCTAAGACCAAGGCATTCGTGCGAGTTGATATATCCGGGCTAAGACCAAGGCATTAAATGCGAGTTGATATATCCGGCTAAGACCAAGGCCTTTGTGCAAGTCACCAAACCGGGTTATGACCAAGGCAATCGTATGAGTCGCTATATCCGGTTAAATCCGAAAGTATGTGATTCGAAGTGAGCAATCTTGCTGTGAAAATTTCAGCTTATACACTTGTGAAAATTCCAGCAATGAGGTATGTTTGTATGTGCTTATACTAATTGAATTCTTACAAGTAAGTATGCGCTAAGTTGATAAACGAGCTACCGGCCTTGGGCTAAGTTGTTCTTTTGTGTATGAACATAAGGGTCGGTGATGTGAAATAAGTATGAGTATGGGAATGTGAATTAGTAAAGTGGTTTAATTAGCCATGTGAATAAAATACCTTAGTCAAAGCTGATTTCATTGCTTGAGACTTACTAAGCATTAAAATGCTTACCCGTTGCTTTGGCTCTCTGTTTTATAGGTTTCGCTCGTTAGCTATCGGATTCGGGATCAAAGAAGTCAAGTCATCCACACTATCGAAGCCCCATTTTGGTACAAATTTTGGTTGAACTTTGAAATGGCATGTATAGGACCATCCTTTGTTGAAGGTCATGTACCTTCGGTTTGTGTAAACTTGGATAGCCATGCGAAAATGGCTTATATCGTTTTAGCATAGAACTATAATCGTTTGTATGTTGACCCTTATGAGGTATGGAATTATTTTGAAACGATTAGCCATTGGAATGGTTAATCATGATCACGCTTTGTGCTATGTATGTAAAAAGGGCCAATTGAATCATGGAAAGTATGAAATAGGTAAAGCCTACTAAAGGCAGATGCTGACAGCAGCAGTGACGTGGATGTGAAAAATCACTAAAAATAGTAGGAATGGTATTAAATAGCAAATAAATTATGTAAGTGTACCTTGATGAATCTACTTTCATGTGGAAGAAACGAAATGGTCATATGAGTTATAAGTTAACAGATTTTAAAGTTCTTGTGAAATAGGGCCAGAACGGTTTCTGGATCCCCTGTTCCAACTTTGGAAAATCATTGTAAATTAACCAGAGATAATTAGGAGTCATTCCATATATGTGTAGATTCCTCTCTGAGTCTAGTTTCTATAGAAACAAACGGCATTAGTATTGAAGCCCTGTACAGGGAGATATCCAATTCGTAACGCACAAAGGTCAGTGTAGTCGATCCCTACAACAGGCAAGACTTTAAGTAATAAACTGTACTAATTGGCTCGACCAAAAATTCTAGAAAAAAATATGTAGATGGACATATGAGTCTAGTTTCAGGAAAAATTTACGGAACTGATTTTCGAGTTGTAAAACTCAAGTTATGAATTTTGGAGCGACTAGTACTCAGATTGGCAGCTTGTCTGAAAATTGTCAATAAGTGGGTTGAAGTCTGTTAACACCTCGCGTTCGACTCCGGCGACGGTCTCGGGTTCGGGGTGTTACAAATTTTGGTTGAAAGAGGTTAGCTTTTTGGGACTTGCCGGATACTACCGACGGTTTGTAAGGGGTTTCTCGATGATAGCTGCACCGTTGATGAAACTACTCCAAAAAGATGTTGAGTTTGAATGGACAGAAAACTGTCAGAAGAGTTTCGATCGACTAAAGACCTATTTAACCGAAGCTCCAGTGTTAGTACAACCGGAGTCCGGCAAAGAGTTTGTCATTTATAGTGATGCATCCTTACTTGGGCTAGGTTGTGTGTTGATGCAAGAAGGTCGAGTTGTGGCTTACGCGTCGAGACAATTAAAGCCGCATGAGAGAAACTATCTGACCCATGATCTTGAATTGGCGGCCATAGTGTTCGCCCTGAAAATATGGCGGCATTACTTGTTTGGGGAAATGTGTCATATTTATTCGGACCACAAAAGTCTTAAATATTTGATGACTCAAAGAGATCTAAATCTGCGACAAAGACGGTGGCTTGAGTTGTTGAAAGACTCTGAACTTGTCATTGATTATCACCCGGGGAAGGCTAACGTGGTGGTCGATGCTTTGAGTCGTAAAGCACTGTTTGCTTTGAGAGCGATGGATGCTCACCTATCCGTTTCGCCCGATGAGGTGCTAGTAGTTGAATTAAAGGCGAAACCATTATTGATTCATCAAATACTTGAATCCCAGAAAGTCGACGCTGAATTGGTCGCTAAACGAGTTGAATGTGCCTCGAATGACGAATCGGAGTTTCGGATTGACAACAATGATTGCTTGACGTTCAAGGGTCGATTATGTGTTCCAAGAAATTCGGAACTTATTTCGATGATTTTGAATGAGGCTCATAGTGGCCGAATGTCTATCCACCTGGGTAGTACTAAAATGTACAATGATTTGAAACGTCAATTTTGGTGGCCGGGTATGAAATGAGACATTTCTGAATTTGTTTCAAGGTGTTTGATATGTCAACAAGTAAAAGCGGAACATCAAGTGCCATCGAGATTACTTCAGCCAATCATGATACCCGAATGGAAATGGGATCGAGTGACAATGGACTTTGTATCTGGGTTACCTTTGACTCAGAGTAAGAAAGACTCGGTCTGGGTTATTGTTGATAGATTGACCAAGTCTGCTCATTTTATCCCCGTCTGCATCTGATTTTTCGCCGATAAATTGGCAGAATTATACATCTCCCAAATTGTTCGATTGCATGGGGTACCTATTTCTATCGTGTCGGATAGAGACCCAAGATTTACATCGCAATTTTGGAAAATGTTACAAGAAGCGTTGGGTACTAAGATGCATTTTAGCACCGCATTTCATCCCCAGACTGATGGCCAATCTGAACGAATAATTCAGATACTCGAGGATATGTTGAGATGTTGCGTCTTAGAGTTTTGTGGTTCATGGGAAAGATATTTGCCTTTGATTGAATTCGCTTACAGCAATAGCTTTCAATCAAGCATTAAGATGGCACCTTACGAGGCCTTATACGGTCGTAAATGCCGTACCCCATTATTTTGGACTAAACTTAGTGAAAGTAAAATTTTTGGGGTTGATTTGATTAAAGATCTTTGAGCAGAAAGTTCGAGTAATTCGTGAAAGTTTGAAAGCCGCCGGATCGTCAAAAGTCGTATGCGGATTCGAAAAGAAAAGACATTGAATATCGGGTTGGAGACAAAGTATTTCTCAAAGTTTCACCCTGGAAGAAGGTGCTTAGATTTGGTCGTAAGGGCAAACTAAGTCCGAGGTTCATCGGTCCGTATGAAGTATCCAAACGAGTTGGGTCAGTCGCATACCGGTTAATTTTACCCCCTGAGCTTGAAAAGATTCTAACGTTTTCCATGTCTCAATGCTTGACGATATAGGTCCGGCCGTCGCACGTAATCACTCCATCTGAGATCGAGATTCAGCCTAACTTGAGTTATGAAGAAGAACCGATTCGCATTTTGATGCGTGAAGTAAAAGAATTGCGAAATAAGAAAATCCCATTAGTGAAGGTGTTGTGGCATAAACACGGAATTGAAGAAGCCGCTTGGGAACTTGCGGACTCTATGAAGGATCGATATCCAAAATTGTTCACAAGTAAGATTTTCGGGGACGAAAATTTCTTATGTGGGGGAGAGTTGTGACAGCCCTAATGTGACCCTAGTCGGAAAGTGGTTTCGGGACCACAAAACCGAGTCATAAAAATAATTAATTGCTATATTCTATGCTTATTATGTGTGTACATGAGTATGTGGAAGTTTCATTCTCTAATTTTGCCAATTGCATGAGAAATTAATAAATAGGGATCAATATGAGACATGGTGAAATATGATAGGCTAATTTTAAATAGCTTGTTAATGCATGATGACACAAGGGTGGACTTGCATGTCAAATTCCCCAATTCCTTTGTAGTGGCGGCCAAGATGGATTGTTGATGGGCAATATATATGTTAATTAGATATTATAATAAGAAATTGGGTTATTGGAGATAAAATATTGTTAGTAAAAGAAGGTAAAATGAAAAAATGAAGGAATGCTCATCTTTCTTCTCCATTGCCGTGACTTGAGGGAGGAAGAAGAAAGGAATTCTTTTGTTCATGATTCGGCTTGGATGATGCTTAGGAAGAGGTAAGCACTTTGAAATTCTTGGAAATTTAGGTATAAATAAGGTGATTAGTTCAAGTTCTACTCATTCCATGGATTAAGTTTGGTTGTTTGGAGGTTTGATATTCGGCCAAGTAGTTTGAAGCTCTTGGTACATATACTTTTTATTGAAGGTTGAAATTGGTTTGTTCATAGGGGGGGTACCGAATGTGGTCATTGAAGGGTCTTAATGAACAAAATGTGTGGCTTGGGTTTATGACATTCGGTTAAGGAATATTGTGTGCTAGCAAGGTTGGTTTAATATATATATGTAAATCACTTTGTATTTGATGATTAGAAAAAAAATAGTGAAGGGCAAATTAAAATGATGTTGGATAAATTTTTAGTGTAGTTGTGCTTAAGCATTCGGTCATTGATGGGCATTGTTGTAACCTAATTGTAGTTGCAACTCTTAATTTTGAGATGGAATTTGTACAAATAAGTTAAGTGAATGGTTAGGGCCGAATGAGGTGTATAAAATATTAAAGCATGCTAGAATTATACATTAGTAAGAATGTGTTATTGTACTATATTCTCTATTTGAATTCAGTTAGGTATAGTCATGGTATGAGCTCATTAAGGGTGCTATCTTATAAGTGAATGTAGCTTTAGTTAACCTTATGTGCCATGCGTGTGCTAAAATAATTAATGAATTGGATGTTATTATAGGTGTATGGTTGGTCTTATTATTAAAAATAAGGGTTGAGTACCTTGAATTTCTCTTTGATATTCAAAATGATTAAATCAATTTAATTGTTAAATTAAGCTCAAGAGCAAAGGGGAACTAAATCGGATAAAGGAAAGGAGAAAGCAATCGAATAGCCGAGTTGGAACCGTTCTACCCAACACAAGGTAAGTCATTAAGCATATATTTGGTATTGATTTAAACGATCGTAATACCTATGCAATTGTGTTTAATGAGGTGAAATGTATACAAATGTATATGTATGTAGAGATGAAATTGTCGAATGTAAAAAAGAAGTGAAGCGTATAGAGTGGCTGGTTTTCGGCACTAAGTGTGCGGGCAATAAGTGTTCACGGTTGAGAGATTGGCACTGAGTGTGCGAGCTTGAAATGCATGGCACTAAGTGTGCGAGCTTGAAATGCATGGCACTAAGTGTGCGAGTTTAAAGTATATGGCACTAAGTGTGCGCGGCTGATTATTAAGCACTATGTGTGCGAACCCACTATGTATTTTCTATAGATTATTTACATTAAGGGTGCGACCTTACCGAGTCGATTTTGGACAGCGGAAAGGGTAAGTACCTTGAGTTCATGGCTAATAGGTGCTATGTTTATATTTGGAGTGTGACATCCCTAATTTAACCCTAGTCGGGAAGTGGTTTCGGGACCGCTAAACCGAGTCACCGACATGTTCAAACGTAATATTTATTGTCTAGAATATGTGAAAATACATGTGTGAATTTTGAATTCTTTGATTTAGTTAATTTGATTGTGAATTGAAAGAAAAAGGACTCATGTGAAGGGATTTAAATATATGTGGCTATTTTAAGAGGCTAATAAAAGAATGAAGTAAAATAAATGGAGTTGCATGTCAAATACTCCATTTATTTTGGATAAGTGGCCGCCATGACAAGTTATGGG
Source organism: Gossypium arboreum (assembly GCF_025698485.1). Lineage (NCBI taxonomy): Eukaryota > Viridiplantae > Streptophyta > Magnoliopsida > Malvales > Malvaceae > Gossypium > Gossypium arboreum. The sequence goes on from NC_069076.1 coordinate 36,836,203, forward strand.
GTGGGGAAACATGTTTCAAACATGTCTAGCTAATGGATTATGTAAGGAGGAATAAAAAAGAAGCATGGGAAATAAACTAATGAAAAATTAAAGGAAGAAAACAAAGAAAAAAAAAATGTGTCCATCATTCTCATGCATGACCGAAAAAAAAAGGGGAGAAGGAAAAGGCTTCATACTTTGGTTCTTCTTAGCCGTGTAGAAGAGGAAAAAGAGGAAGAAATTCAGCCACCTTGAGCTGGAAATTAAGGTAAGAATTCAAGTTAGCTCTTTAAATCTTAGCATGGTTTTAAGCTAGATTCTAAGCCCCTTATTTAACCATGCCGAAATCTTTGAAAAATTATGGTGATATGAACGTTCAGCCATGGTAGATGTTAAAGAAGATGGTGGAAATGTTGTACACATTTGATTAGTAAGTTAGATGGATGAAATTTGAACTAGTTATCAAGTTCTTTAGGTAACCCATGTTGAAATCTTGGTTTTGAATAAGTGAGTTTTTCGCTAGGGTAACTAACAAGGGTGATGATTGTTGTTTCATGCTAAATCTAGATGAACAATAGTTTAAGAGGAGCATTCGCCATGATATGAGATTGTGATGTTAGTGCGAATATGAAGATGATGAACTTGAATAAGAAATATTCGGCTAGCATGATAAGTATGGATTATCAAGTAGTTGAGATAATTGATGAGTGAAGTGGCTAATGGGGACTCTTCATGAAATTATGCTAAGGCCGAATGGTATCAAATGCTAAATGTGCTTATATGTGTGTGTGTGTGTCATTAGTAGCTAATGGCATTCGGCATTGTTTAACTAAAATTAGAAATGAATGCTTGAAAGTTAAATATGGTCGCCCTAGTGACCAAATGCGTTAAAAGCTAATATATGGACAAATGATACGAATAAATTGACCTTTGAAATGTATATGGTTGCCGTGTGTATGTGTCGATTGAGAAGTAAATTTGTTTGATTTAGCTCAAGATCTAAAAGGAGAGGCGTCCAACAAGGGAAATCGAAGGTCATCGAGTAGCCGACTTGGAACTATTTTACCTAACACAAGGTAAGTCATTAAGCATATATTTGGTGTTGGTTTAAATGATCATAATATATATGCAATTGTGTTTAATGAATTGATGTGTAAATGAAAATGTATGTGTATGGAATGATGCCATTGTTGAATGTATGAAGGCAGCAAAATGCATAAGGTATTGGTCACGGCACTAAGTGTGCGGGTATAAATGGACACGGTGACAAGATTGGCACTAAGTGTGCGGGTTTAAAATTGTACAGCACTAAGTGCGCGTTTGATTCTATAGCACTAAGTGTGCGAGCTGAAAATATATAGCACTAAGTGTGCGGATTCACTATATGCTCTTGTATTACAATTGGCACTGAGTGTGCGACATTATCGAGTTAATCCCGGACAGCGAATCGGGTAAGTACCTCGAGCTCATGACGAATAGAGAATACGTTCATGCTTGGGGTTGAATTTGGTAAGCCTTAAATCTATGTGATGATTGAAATTGTATGGTTGTGCTGGAAATTGAGTTAATGTGTAAAAATGCTTGATTATCTTGTTGTGTAGAATATGAAATGTGGATGTATGAATTGGTGCGAGATTGGATCGAAGGTCCGAGGTATTATGGTATAGATTCGATATGGACGAGTTCCTAGCCTCATTTGTTGTACATGTAGTAGTAACTTTATCAGTGGATTGACGAATGCTTATGACTTACTGAGTTGTAAACTCACTCGGTGTTTTCTTGTCACCCATTTTAGGTCTCTTGGACTCGTATTGTTGCGTGCTCGGAACCGTCGTTGAAGTCATCACACCGGCTGAAATCTTGTGGTATTATTTTTGTTGTTGAAGAACATTTGGCATGTATAGGCTATTATATTTTGTCGAATTGTGGGTTGTAAACCTTAAGCCATGTGAAAATGGCCTATGTGGTCGTCGAGTGGGATGCTAGAACCTATAGCCACGAGTCTTAGAAACTCAAATTTTGTTAAGGTGGCCATAATTTGTGTCATGTATGATGGATGATTAAGGCCAAGGAAAAATTCATGAAATTGGCATAGTCTACTGCAGTAACTGTTGCGTACAGCAGCAGTGAGATGAGATTGAAAAATCACTAAAAATAGTAGAAGTAGAATTAAATAGTGAGTAAATTATGGAACTGATCCTTGATGAATCTATTTTTATATGGACGAAACGAAACGACCATATGAGCAGTATACTGGGAAATATTAAAGTTCTCGTGAGACAGGGCCAGAACGATTTCTGGGTCCCCTGTCGCGACTTTGAAAATTTACCATAAATTATCCAGAAAGAATTAGGAGTCATGCCTTATATTTACAGATTCCATTTTGAGTCTAGTTTCATTAGAAACAAACGGAACCAGTATTAAAGCTTTGTACAGAAAGATATTCAAGTTGTAACGCGCGGAGGTCAGAGCAGTCGATCCCTGTAACATGGGTGACTTTAACTAATAAACTGTACCAATTGGCCCAACCAAAAATTCTAAAAATAAATCCATGGATGGGTATATGAGTCTAAATTCAGTGAAAATTTACAAAACCAGTTTCCGAGTTTTGGAACTCGAGATATGATTTTTAAGGCGACGGTGATGCAGTTTTCCAGCCTGTCCAGAAATGCCAAATTGGTCGGTACTTTAAGAGGATTTGTCTCGTTAACCCCTCGTGCCCGACACCGGCGTCGGCCACGAGTTAGGGGTGTTACAATTTTATTGGTATCAGAGCTATGGTTTAGTCGGTTCTAGGACTACCATAGCGCGTGTGAGTCTAGCTATACATGCCAAATTGATAGTGCTTAATAATGTGATGACTTCGACGGTTGAAATTTTTGTTTTGATTAGCGATGGAACCCGGGTAGAGAGACCCTTGGCGGATGACGTTGAAAGTGTAGCGGCTGCTCTGCGCAAGGGACACCGCTGTTGAGCCTCGGTCATCCGCGAATAATCAAAATGAAGGGCGAAACAAGCCTTCTTCACTATGATGAATGAGTGGGTCGCATAATATGCCCGAACCAACCCGGCTGTCCAACCATTCCCGAATTTAAATACTCCACCCCAAGAGCCCGCAATGCCTCCGATTCATCGATCCTGTGAGGCTGAGTAAACCACCTGTGGACTTGATTAGGAAGCGTGGGGCGAGGAGTTCAAGGCCATAGTTCTTGATGATGCCGAAAAGGCCGAGTTCGCTCGATAACACCATTAGAGTGTTAGATGAATGTCATGCACACCGACGAATGTCTTAAGTGTGCTATATCCTTGTTATGAGACTCGACTTACTATTGGTGGAGGACTTTAATTTCCATAGTCCCAAATGAACGAGTTACTTGGGATTTCTTCCAATCCAATTTCGAAAGAAATACATTAGTCAACGGTTCATCGATCGAAGCGTAAGGAATTCTTGGAACTCAAGCAAGGCCGGATGATCAGATCTCGAATCTGAACATGAGTTCGTAAGACTTAGTCGGTATGCTCTGGAGTGTGTGGCTGATGAGGTTGCGATGTGCAAAAGATTTGAAGAAGGATTGAATGAAGAGTTAAAGTTACTAGTGGGAATTTTGGAGATAAAGGAGTTCGTGACACTAGTCGAACGAGCCGCAAGGCGGAAGAACTTGGGAAGGAGAAGAAGAAGGCTGAATTTGAAGCAAGAGATTACCGTAAAAGATCGACGAGTAAAGCTCCGTTCTCGGCTGTAAAGAGGTTCGGGGAGGACACCAAGAAGTCGAGGACGATCGGGAATTTCCATTAGAGCCCGACCATTGACGGACTCGAGCTACTTGAGTAGCTAGTGTGGGCAATAATCGTCAAGAGAGACTGAATGCCCCCAATGTGGAAGACGACACCTAGGTGAATGTTGGGGTAAGTCATTAATAGGGCTGTTATGGATGCGGTTCAAGGACCACTTCATTAGAGATTGCACGGAGCTAGATGAGAGGAATAAGACGCAAGGTGCAAGACCTAGTGGAACGACGGTGGAGGTAGGCCCCGAGAATCTCTGGAGGTAGGGGTGGTAATCGAGAGGAGCCTCTAATCTGGCTGTCCGATCCGAGACCCGTACTCTGCTAGAGCATATGCCATCCGCGACGAGAGGAGGCATCCTCCCCTGACGTTATCACTGGTACTTTTACTCTCTTTGATACTATTGTGATTGCATTGATTGACCCCGGCTCTACTCACTCATATGTATGTGAAACCTTAGCATCTAGTAAGACTCTACCTGTTGAGTCTACTGAGTTCGTAATTCGAGTGTCAAACCCTTTGGGTCAATACGTGCTTGTTGATAAAGTGTGCAAGAGATGCCCCCTAATAATTCGAGAATCTGCTTTTTACCGATCGATGCTTCTACCATTTTATGAATTGATGTTATTCTTGGTATGGATTGGTGACCGTGCATGATGCGTTGGTGGATCGCAAAAGGAAAACCATTGATTTGAGGAGTGCAAATAATGAGGTAGTCCGAGTCGAGTCTCTTGATTTAAAAGGAGTGCAGCAATAATATCTTCTATGACCGCTCAAGATATGTGAAAAGGGTGTGAAACATACCTTGCGTATGTGTTTGGAAGTAAAGAGACGGAAAGGAAACTCGAATCGGTACAGTGGTTTGTGAGTATTCGATGTTTTTCCGAGGAGTTCTGGGATTGCCACGGTTCGAGAAGTGGAATTCGCATCGGTTGTACCGGTACTACGCCGATTTCAATAGCCCGTATCGTATGGCATTAACGGAATTAAAGGAATTGAAGGTTCAATTGCAAGAATTGACGGATAGAGGTTTCGCTCGACCGAGTTTTTCTCCATGGGCGCTTTGTATTGTTTGTGAAGAAGAAGGACGGAACCATGAGGTTGTGCATCGACTATCGTCAACTCAATAAAGTGACGATAAAGAATAAATATCCATTGCCACGAATTGACGATTTGTTTGATCAATTAAAGAGAGCCTCGGTGTTTTCAAAGATAGATTTGAGGTCGGGTACTATCGGTTGAGGGTCCGAGAATCGGACATACCCAAAACCGCTTTTAGAACGAGGTACGGTCACTACTGAATTCTTGGTGATGCCGTTTGGGCTCACTAATGCCCTGCGGTGTTTATGGATTTAATGAATAGAATTTTCAGCCATACTTGGATCGGTTCGTAGTTGTATTTATCGATGACATTTTGGTCTATTCGAAGATGAAACCGAACATCTTTGAACACCGAGGCTAGTGTTGCAAATCTTACGAGATAAGCAGTTATACGCAAAGTTCAGTAAATGTGAATTTTGGTTGAAAGAGGTTAGCTTTTTGGGGCACGTGGTGTCCGCATCGGGTGTCAGGGTGGACCCGAACAAAATTTCGGCCATAGTCAATTGGAAACCTCCAAGGAATGTTACTGAAGTTAGGAGCTTTTTGGGGCTTGCCGGTTACTACCGACGGTTTGTGAAAGGATTCTCGATGATAGCCACACCCTTGACAAAACTGCTTCAGAAAGATGTCAAATTTGAATGGACGGAAAAGTGTCAGAAAAGTTTCGACCAATTGAAAACCCATTTGACGAAAGCTCCGGTTCTAGTACAAAGCCGAATCGGCAAAGAGTTTGTCATCTATAGTGATGCCTCCCTACTTGGGTTAGGTTGCGTATTGATGCAAGAAGGTCGAGTTGTGGCCTATGCGTCGAGACAATTAAAGCCACATGAGAAAAATTATCCAACCCATGACCTCGAATTGGCTGCCATCGTATTCGCCTTAAAGATATGGCGACATTACTTATTTGGTGAGAAGTGCCAAGTGTATTCGGATCACAAAAGTCTCAAATATTTGATGACTCAAAGAGACTTAAATCTGCGACAAAGACGATGGCTCGAGTTGTTAAAAGATTATGAACTCGTTATTGATTATCACCCGGGAAAGGCCAATGTGGTTGCGGATGCCTTAAGTCGAAAATCACTGTTTGCTTTACGAGCGATGAATGTACACTTGTCTATTCTACCCGACAATGTGTTAGTAGCCGAATTAAAGGCCAAACCATTGTTGGCTCATCAAATTCGAGAAGCTCAGAAAGTTGATGAGGAGTTGCTTGCAAAACATTTGAGTGTGTTCGAACAAGGAATCGAGTTTCAAATTGATGATGACGATTGTTTGAGGTTCGAAGTCGTCTGTGTGTTCCAAAGAATTGAACTTATTTCGATAATTCTAAATGAAGCCCATTGTAGTCGAATGTCAATCCACCGGGTAGTACTAAAATGTACAATGACCAAACGCCAATTTTGGTGGCCGGTATGAAACGAGACATTTCGAATTTGTTTCAAGGTGTCGACATGTCAACAAGTGAAAGCGGAACATCAAGTGCCATCGGGATTACTTCACCGATCATGATACCCGAATGGAAATGGGATCGAGTCACAATGGACTTTGTATCCGGACCGCCATTGTCGATGAGTAAGAAGGATGCGATTTGGGTCGTTGTCGATAGACTAACTAAGTCGGCTCACTTTATCCCGTGACGCACGGATTTTTCAATGGACAAATTAGCGGAATTGTACGTTTCTCGATTGTGAGATTACACGGGTGCCTATTTCTATCGTGTCGGATAGAGACCCAAGATTTACGTCGCGATTTTGGAAGAAATTGCAAGATGCTTTGGGTACCAAGCTGCATTTTAGCACCGCTTTTCATCCCCAAACCGATGGTCAATCCGAACGGATAATTCAAATACTCGAGGATATGTTGAGATGTTGCATCCTTGAGTTTAGTGGTTCATGGGAGCAGTATTTACCTTTGATTGAATTCGCCTACAACAATAGCTTTCAATCAAGTATTAAGATGGCGCCTTACGAGGCTTTATACGGTCGTAAATGCCGTACCCCATTATTCGGGTGAACTTAGTGAAGGTAAATTCTTGAGGTTGATTTGGTTAAGGATGCCGAGCAAAAAGCTCGAGTAATTCGTGAAAGTTTGAAAGTCGCCGGATCGCCAAAAGTCGTATGCGGATTTGAAAAGAAAAGATGTTGAATATCGGGTTGGAGACAAGGTCTTTCTCAAAGTTTCACCGGAAGAAGGTGCTTAGATTTGGCCGTAAGGGCAAATTGAGTCCGAGGTTCATCGGTCCATACGAAGTATCTGAACGAGTTGGGCCAGTAGCGTATCGATTAATATTACCCCCTGAGCTCGAAAGGATTCACAACGTTTTCCATGTTTCGATGCTTCGACGATATAGGTCTGACCCGACACACGTAATTACTCCATCTGAGGTCGAGGTTCAGCCTAATTTGAGCTATGAAGAAGAGCCGGTTCGCATTCTGATGCGTGAAGTAAAAGAGCTACAAAACAAGAAAATTCCATTAGTGAAGGTGTTGTGGCATAAACACGGGATGGAAGAAGCCACTTGGGAACTTGAGGACTCTATGAAAGAGCGATACCGAGCCTATTTACGGTAAGATTTTGGGGACGAAAATTTCTTAAGTGGGGAGAGTTGTGACATCCCTAATTTAACCCTAGTCGGAAGTGGTTTGGGACCGCTAAACCGAGTCACCGACATGTTCAAACGTAATATTTATTGTCTAGAATATGTGAAAATACATGTGTGAATTTTGAATTCTTTGATTTAGTTAATTTGATTGTGAATTGAAAGAAAAGGACTCATGTGAAGGGATTTAAATATATGTGGCTATTTTAAGAGGCTAATAAAGAATGAAGTAAAATAAATGGAGTTGCATGTCAAATACTCCATTTATTTTGGATAAGTGGTTGCCATGACAAGTTATGGGCAAGGGAAACATGTTTCAAACATGTCTAGCTAATGGATTATGTAAGGAGGAATAAAAAAGAAGCATGGGAAATAAACTAATGAAAAATTAAAGGAAGAAAACAAAGAAAAAAAATGTGTCCATCATTCTCATGCATGACCGAAAAAAAAAGGGAGAAGGAAAAGGCTTCATACTTTGGTTCTTCTTAGCCGTGTAGAAGAGGAAAAGAGGAAGAAATTCAGCCACCTTGAGCTGGAAATTAAGGTAAGAATTCAAGTTAGCTCTTTAAATCTTAGCATGGTTTTAAGCTAGATTCTAAGCCCTTATTTAACCATGCCGAAATCTTTGAAAAATTATGGTGATATGAACGTTCGCCATGGTAGATGTTAAAGAAGATGGTGGAAATGTTGTACACATTTGATTAGTAAGTTAGATGGATGAAATTTGAACTAGTTATCAAGTTCTTTAGGTAACCCATGTTGAAATCTTGGTTTTTGAATAAGTGAGTTTTTGGCTAGGGTAACTAACAAGGGTGATGATTGTTGTTTCATGCTAAATCTAGATGAACAATAGTTTAAGAGGAGCATTCGGCCATGATATGAGATTGTGATGTTAGTGCGAATATGAAGATGATGAACTTGAATAAGAAATATTTGGCTAGCATGATAAGTATGGATTATCAAGTAGTTGAGATAATTGATGAGTGAAGTGGCTAATGGGGACTCTTAATGAAATTATGCTAAGGCAGAATGTATCAAATGCTAAATGTGCTTATATGTGTGTGTGTGTGTCATTAGTAGCTAATGGCATTCGGCATTGTTTAACTAAAATTAGAAATGAATGCTTGAAAGTTAAATATGGTCGCCCTAGTGACCAAATGCGTTAAAAGCTAATATATGGACAAATGATACGAATAAATTGACCTTTGAAATGTATATGGTTGCCGTGTGTATGTGTCTCGATTGAGAAGTAAATTTGTTTGATTTAGCTCAAGATCTAAAAGGAGAGGCGTCCAACAAGGGAAATCGAAGGTCATCGAGTAGCCGACTTGGAACTATTTTACCTAACACAAGGTAAGTCATTAAGCATATATTTGGTGTTGGTTTAAATGATCATAATATATATGCAATTGTGTTTAATGAATTGATGTGTAAATGAAAATGTATGTGTATGGAATGATGCCATTGTTGAATGTATGAAGGCAGCAAAATGCATAAGGTATTGGTCACGGCACTAAGTGTGCGGGTATAAATAGACACGGTGACAAGATTGGCACTAAGTGTGCGGGTTTAAAATTGTACAGCACTAAGTGTGCGCGTTTGATTCTATAGCACTAAGTGTGCGAGCTGAAAATATATAGCACTAAGTGTGCGGATTCACTATATGCTCTTGTATTACAATTGGCACTGAGTGTGCGACATTATCGAGTTAATCCGGACAGCGAATCGGGTAAGTACCTCAAGCTCATGACGAATAGAGAATACGTTCATGCTTGGGGTTGAATTTGGTAAGCCTTAAATCTATGTGATGATTGAAATTGTATGGTTGTGCTGGAAATTGAGTTAATGTGTAAAAATGCTTCGATTATCTTGTTGTGTAGAATATGAAATGAGGATGTATGAATTGGTACGAGATTGGACCGAAAGGTCCGAGGTATTATGGTATAGATTCGATATGGACGAGTTCCTAGCCTCATTTGTTGTACATGTAGTAGTAACTTTATCAGTGGATTGACGAATGCTTATGACTTACTGAGTTGTAAACTCACTCGGTGTTTTCTTGTCACCCATTTTAGGTCTCTTGGACTCGTATTGTTGCGTGCTCGGAACCGTCGTTGAAGTCATCACACCGGCTGAAATCTTGTGGTATTGTTTTTTGTTGTTGAAGAACATTTGGCATGTATAGGCTATTATATTTTGTCGAATTGTGGGTTGTAAACCTTAAGCCATGTGAAAATGGCCTATGTGGTCGTCGAGTGGGATGCTAGAACCTATAGCCACGAGTCTTAGAAACTCAAATTTTGTTAAGGTGGCCATAATTTGTGTCATGTATGATGGATGATTAAGGCCAAGGAAAAATTCATGAAATTGGCATAGTCTACTGCAGTAACTGTTGCGGACAGCAGCAGTGAGATGAGATTGAAAAATCACTAAAAATAGTAGAAGTAGAATTAAATAGTGAGTAAATTATGGAACTGATCCTTGATGAATCTATTTTATATGGATGAAACGAAACGACCATATGAGCAGTATACTGGGAAATATTAAAGTTCTCGTGAGACAGGGCCAGAACGATTTCTGGGTCCCCTGTCGCGACTTTGAAAATTTACCATAAATTATCCAGAAAGAATTAGGAGTCATGCCTTATATGTACAGATTCCATTTTGAGTCTAGTTTCATTAGAAACAAACTGTACCAGTATTAAATCCCTGTACAGAAAGATATTCAAGTTGTAACGCGCGGAGGTCAGAGCAGTCGATCCCTGTAACATGGGTGACTTTAACTAATAAACTGTACCAATTGGCCCAACCAAAAATTCTAAAAATAAATCCATGGATGGGTATATGAGTCTAAATTCAGGGAAAATTTATGAAACCAGTTTCCGAGTTTTGGAACTCGAGATATGATTTTTAAGGCGACGGTGACGCAGTTTTCCAGCCTGTCCAGAAATGCCAAATTGGTCGGTACTTTAAGAGGATTTGTCTCGTTAACCCCTCGTGTCCGACACCGGCGTCGGCCACGAGTTAGGGGTGTTACATGGAGTTGAGCGTGGTAAGTTTTGAACCTATGTGATGATTATAATTAAAGTCACGTACATAAGGTTCATCGTGGAATAGGTGAAAGTTCGTTTAGTTGTATGATTGTAACGAAAATAAAATGATGTATGGAAATGCCTCAATTACTCTATTGAATAGCGTATGAAATGTCAATGTAGGACTTGGAATGAGATTGAATCGTAAGGTCTAAGAAACTATGGCATAGTTCGGTATGGATGGAGTACTTAGCCTCATTTCGTTGTTTCCTCTTGTGAAAATTTTATTAATGGATGGTAGTGTAATGCTTATGACTTCTTGAGTTATATACTCATTCGGTGTTTGCTTGTCACCTATTTTAGGTTTCTTGGACTCGACCTTTTGCGTACTCGGGACCGTCATCGAAGTCATCACACCGCTAGCAACTTTTGGTATCTTCTTTTTAGTTGGTCTAGGAGAGCATTTCGCATGTATAGGCTATTATGTTTTGTTGAAATTTGGTATGTAAACTTTAGCCATGCGAAAATGGCATAATGTTCGGTTGGATTTGGTTCTATAATGTTTGGACACAAGTCTTGGTAATTCGGTTTTGGTTGAGTATTGGTTGAGGCCTACTCGATTATTATGCCATATGTCATGGCTGATTATTTTCGTGTTAAATTCATGATTTGGTAATAGTGTAGTAGGGAGATGCTCGGTGATGATTAACCTTTGGCATGGCTAGTCATGGTCATAATTTGTAATATGTATGATGAATTATTAGTTAGATCAAGGAAAAATCATGAAATAGGCATAGTTTGCTTTAGTAATGATGCTGACAGCAGCAGTGATGTGAGATTGAAAATCACTAAAAATAGTATAAATGGAATTAAATAATGAATAAATTATGTAATCAAAGCTTGATGAGTCTATTTCCATATGGAAGAAACGAAACTACCATATGAGCTGTATGTTAGGAGATAATTAAATTCTTGTGAAACAGGGCCAGAGCGATTTCTGGATCCCCTGTTTCGACTTAGAAAATTCCCCGTAAATTTTATCGAGATAAATAGAGGTCGTTCCTTATATGTACAGATTCTTTATTGAGTCTAGTTTCATTAGAGACGGTATAGGCATTGAAGCCCTTTACAGGGAGATATTTAAATCGTAAGGTACAGAGGTCAGTGTAGTCGAACCTTGAAACAGGGGAGACTTTAATGAATAAACTGTACTAATTGGCCCAACCAAAAATTCTAAAAAAATTCCCCCATATAGATATATGAGTCTAGTTTCGGAGAAAATTTACGGAATTGGATTTCAATTTCCAGAACTCAAGATATGATTTTTAAAGCGACTATGATACAGTTAGCCAGCTTGCCTGGAACAAAAAAAAATAAATAGGGGGAAATAAATGAAGTAAGCTCGGTAACACCTCGTATTCGATTTCCGGTAATGGTCACGGGATTGGGGTGTTACAGTTCTCATATTTGTACTTCTATAAAATGACTGTAAAGGAGTAGGACTTTGGCTAGAGGAGATGTGGAACTACGAGTTGGAAATACAGCAAGAGTTGCTACATTAGCTATAGGAACATATACTATAACAGCCCAGTTTTAGCTAAATCAGAATAGTGGTTTTGAAACCATAAATTTGAGGTCATAAAATTATTTTTATATTATTTTTGGTGTTTATAGCATGTGAATATGTATGTGTGAATATATCGTGAGCTAATTTTATTGTTTAATAGCTCAATTTGATAAAAGGACTTAATCTCGTAAAATGCAAAAGTTGCATTCTATATGTTAAAAGTGATTAATTGCTATGAGTTATTAAATGTGAGGCCCTTATGATCTAATTAGACCATGATTAGTAGAATTTGACATAAATGGCCAACTGTTAAGTAATTTATATGGTTATTATTAAAGGTTAAAATTGGTAATTTATAATTATATTAATATAATTAAAACAAAACCAAATTTTATATCTTCTTTTATGATATCTAGCCGAAAATACAAAGAAAAAAAGGAAGCTTTTATGCATTCTAGGGTTCGGCAATATAGATCCTTGATTAAGGTATGATTTTTTATCGATTTTTTATGATTTCTACGTTTTTGTGATAGTTGCTTTGAGTACTAGCTAGCCCGTACCTTAATTTTTGAGTTTGTTAGTGATTTTGAAAATTTTCATTGATGAATTCATGAGTTTTATGATGTTTGATGATGAATTATGCAAGCTTAGTGTTTTATATACATGTCTTGTACAGTGATTTTTTACAAAATGTCAATTAGGGATTAAATTGAGAAAAGTGTAAATTGAGGGGTTAAATTGTGAAATAAGTGAAAAAAATGGGCTGTTAAGGACCTATAGAGAATTCGCTAAGCATGGGTTAAATTGAATTTCATGAATTTTGTGTTTTTATGAAATAGGGACTAAATTGAGAAAATGTGAAATTATAGGTTAATATGCAAATTGTCCCAAATTGTGTGTTTTGGATGAAATTGAATGAATTAAGGAATAAAAGAGTTAATTTTGAATTCATATAGATCAAGAACGAAAGAAATCAGATTTAGATCGAGGGAAATCGAAAGTTATCGAATAGTTGATGCAGTTCCTCTATTCCTACTGCGAGGTAAGTTCATATGCAAATAAATGTCTTTAAATTGAATTATATGTGTTTACTTGCCATTTAATTTTTATGAATGTGGAATGAGCAAATACGAGCAAGAAACAATAAAATTTTGACATCCGAAAGTCCCGTATGAAGCTTAGGAATAGTATAGGATACGAATGTCATGACACTAGGTTACCAGAGTGATTACATATAAGACCATGTCTAGGACATTGGCATTGTATTGAGATTATGTGTAAGACCATGTCTAGGGCATTGGCATCAGTAATCAATTACGTGTAAGACCCTGTCTGGGATAGTGGCATCGATATGTGATAACATGTAAGACCATATCTGAGATATGGCATTGTACGAGCTTATGTGATTTCTAAGTATCCTTAATGATTCCAAATGGTTCAACGGAAAAATTCAAGTCGAGAAAGAATATGTGAATGAGCTAAATGACTCAGGTACGTACGAAATTCATACGAGGTGCGAGCTTATGTGATTTCTAAGTATCCTTAATGATTCCAAATGGTTCAACAGGCAAATTCAAGTCGAGAAAGAATATGTGAATGAGCTAAATGACTCAGGTACGTATGAAATTCATATGAGGTACGAAATTCATATGAGTATTGAAAAGGAAAAATATTTAATGAACTTGATTAAGACATTGAATTTATGTTCAATGAGAAAGGTTTGTAAATTTGAATGTGATTAGCTATGTTTAGCATATTGAATTGATATGCAAATATCCATGTGTTGACTTTATTTGTATATGGCTTACTAAGCTTTTAAAGCTTACTTTGTATGTTCTTTCCATGTTTTATATATTATCAAAGCTAGCTCGGACTCAGGGATCGTCGAGAAACATCATCAGACTATCGATCATCTCGTTGGTACTTTTGAAGCTTTGTATATATGGTATATGGCATGTATAGGATATTTTTATTTTGGTATGTTTTAAGTTGTGATTATAGCCATGAGATTTGGCTTGTAAATATTGGAATGTGGCCATTTAAGTTGGCTTGAATTATATGTTTGATAAGTGATATGTATGTGATGTATATAATGCCTTATGTGTTGGATTATTTTGGTATGTTTTCCATAGTTGTTGATATAGCCAAATAGTTGTTATTTGGATAATTAGTAGATGATGTATTAATGCTTGGAAGATTGGTATACTGTGGTTTGATTTTGAGATGGAGATATGGTGCAATTTGTGTCATGAAAGAAATGATAATTTGATGAGTAAATGCATTTAGTAGTCATATGAGATTGATGATTTTGGTATAATTATTTGGTATGTTTTTGAATATGGAATTAAGTAGTTGATATGGTTAAATATAGATGACATGATATATGTATGAATTGGCATGTTTTGGCTACCTATATATGTGTTGAAATAGTACCAGTTTGGTTACTTTGCGTGCATGAGAAAAGGGTGGCAAATTGGCTTTGCAAATGGCCTTTTTCTGTCCACACGGGCAGAGACATAGGCGTGTGTCTTAGCCGTGTGTGACACATGACCATGCACATACCGTGTGTCCCCTAGGGTACCCTACAAATTAAAGTCAGTATACCCTACAGGTTTGACACTGCCTAGACACACGGGCGTGTCCACTAGCCTGTGTGGCACACGGGCTGGCACATAGGCGTGTGGTTGCCCATGTGACCCAAGTTAGTAACCCCTCCAGTTTTCCCACAGCCATGGCACTTGGGTGTGTCCTTGGCCGTGTGGTGCAAGTTAGAATGTATTCCCTGTTTTCACACGGGCGTGTCTGATAGCCGTGTGAGGCACACGGCTTGCTCACATAGGCGTGTGACCCTTAAATTTTAAAAATTTTCTAAGTTTCTGAAAGTTTGCAAATATTATCGGTTTAGTCCCGAACCACTTCTAAGCATGTTTTAAGGTCTCATAGAACCTTATAAGGGAGAATGTGATTAATATGAATGGATTTTAATTATGATTGCATAAATGTATGTGAATGAGGTGTGTTATTCAGAAATGCCTTGTAACCCTATTCTAGCATCGAATACGGGTCAAGGGTGTTACATATACTTTGTCTTTACCTGGTGGACTTGTTTTATGTTTAGAGCATTGTTATTTTGTAACAGTCCGGTTTTAGCTAAATCAAAATAGTGGTTTTGGGACCACGAATCCGAGGTCATAAAATTATTTTAATATTATTTTTGATGTTTACAGCATGTGTGAAAGTTTTGTGAAATAATTTTAGTGTTTGAATGCATAATTTGAGAAAAGGACCTAATCGAGTAAAATGCAAAAGTTACATTCTATATGATAAAGGTGTTTATTTTCCATGGCTTATTAAATATGAAGTCCTTATGTTGTAAACAGACCATGGATAGTAGAAATTGACATGAATAGCCATCCATTATGTGTTTCTAAATGTTATTTTATAAGGTTATTTAGGTAATTTATTAATTAAAAGATAATTAAAGTAAAATAAAGCCAAATGTTCATCATTATTTCATCTTTTTGACCGAAATTAAAAGAGGAAGAAAGCAAATATGAAGCTTTAGGGTTCAACCATGTTGGTGATCAATTGAAGGTTCGTTTTTGTTCAGTTTTTTCTGATTTTTACGTTTTTGTGATCGTTGCTTCGTGTTCTAGCTAGCCCATGCTTCAATTTTTGAAAGTGTTGATGATTTTGAAAGTTTCCATTGATGAATGCTTGAGTTTTATGATGTTTAATGATGAATTATGCAAGCTTGGTGTTTGATATACATGTTTAATTAAGTGATTTTTTATAAAAATCCTTATTGTGGACTAAATTGTGAAACTTAAAAATTTAGGGTTCTAAATGTGAAATAAATGGGATTAATGGGTTACTAGGGACCAAAGGAAAATTTGGTCTAACATGAGCATACCAAAATTTTGTGTATTTTGAGTTGTTTTGAAACAGGGACAAAATTGTAAGAAATGTGAAATTATTGGGGTTAATGTGTAAAATGCCCCAAATTGTGTGCTTTGGATGAGATTGAATGAATTGAGGAATAAAATATTTAATTTTGAATTTATATAGATCCTGAAAGAAAGAACTTGGACTTAGATCGAGGCAAGAACAAAGTACTCGATTATTCGACTAGTTTCATTGTTTTTATGACTGAGGTAAGTTCGCAGATGTTAATTTCATCATAAATGAATGTTATATGCTTTGATATTGCATAAAATGTGTTTATGAGATTGCGGATAATGTTTGAATTGTGAACACGACTATACGGAAGTGTTCGATGATGAAATCGACAAGCAAAACTTCTCGGTTAAACCTTAAGTATAGTTATGATGATAATGTAATGTCATTAAGCTAATGCATTGGCTTCGGCAATGATATTGACACTTCCGGTGTGAATAATACCTTGACTTGGCTACGGGCCATGATATATGTAACAGCTCGATTTTGGGGTTACTCAGAATAGTGGTCTCGAGACCATAAATCTGGAGTCGAGTAAATTATTTTATTATTATTTTAGAGTCATAGTATGATTATAGGAGTGCATGAAAAATTTGGTAAGTTAATTTTAACGTTTGTGAGCACAATTGTGAAAAAGGACTAAATCGCATAAAGTGTAGAACTCTTTAATTGATAGCTAAGGGTGTTAAATAGCAAAAGAACCAAAATTGGGGGTCTTTAAAGGGTAATTAGACCTTTAACTGAAAGCATAGTCGGCCATGAGACAAGGAAATCAATTAGTCAAAGTGTTAGGTTTTGATGACATTAGCAAATTGAGTAAAATAAAGAAAAGTTGTCATCTTTTCTTTTCTTCTCCCATACACTACCGAAAATCTGCCATTGAAGGGGGTTTGAAATCTGCCATTGAAGGGGGTTTGAGAGCATTTAGGGTGTTTTCTGAAATTTTATGGAAGAATATGAGTCTTTGTAACACCCCTTACCCGTATCCAAGGCCGAAACAGGGTACGAGGCATTACCAGACTAAACCATACACATGAGGAAAACCGGACCATAAAATTTCATTTAATTCAAAAATTTTCAAACACATGCATAGACTCATATTTAAAGACATATAATGTGGCATAAATGAGCACTTACACATCCATAATCATGTAATAACAAACAAAGCTAACTATATCATCACATCAAAACATAAGACATGGCATGATTAATTAAACTTACAAACCATAATGGATAAGGACCACATCCCACGATCATATACGATAACTCAATACAGACCGATACGTATGGTCAAAGTCATAATAAGAATACATATCACAAACCAACTTCCTATACATGCCACTCACTTGATATTTCTAATATTTGAATTAATTCACCCAAAAATGATAGCTTGATAGTGTGATTTTGCCTCCGACGATCTCCAACCCCAAGCCGACCTGCCAAAACTGAAGAAGTAGAGAGGAGGGGTAAGCTTTATACTTAGTAAGTCCATATGAAGTTAATAAGCAATTACCTACATTTTTTTTAAGGTAAAACTTCATAATTGTACAATTTACTCTTGTATAGGTTAAGCTGTTTTACCAAGTTATAGTTACTAATTCATTTATATTTGGAGTTACGAGACTCCAAATTAAGTTTCGTTAAATTTCCTCGAAACTAAACTCATATACCTTTCTCCCATAAAATTTCTAGAATTTTTGGTTCAGCCAATTAGTATAGTTTATTCATTAAAATTTTCCCTATTTTTCTGTCCAACAGTTCTGACCTCTCTTCACTAAAAATTATTTTTCTTATAGTACAGAATTTAGATAATGCTCTCATCTATCTTTATAGAGAATAGACTCATTAAGGATTTTAATAATATAAATTAAAATCCATAATTATTTTTATACGATTTTTAATGATTTTCTCAAATTAAAATAGGGGATCACGAAGTCAATCAGACTCTGTCTCACAACTATTTAAATATCTCATAATATAAATTTCGATTGCATATACCGTTTCTTCTATTTGAAACTAGACTCATTGGGATTTAACCTCATATTTATTCACCCATAATTCAATTTCCAAAATTTATGGTGAATTTCCAAAGTTTAACCATTGCAGTAACCCAAAACTGCCAAGGCTAAATTTACTCATTCATTACTATTATTCACCAAATTCAAACAATATCATTTCATTCATAATGGTAAGAACACGTAATTATGTTTCATAAGCATAAATCCATAATCTCAATCTCATCAAGTATCAAGGACTTATTCCAAATCATGTCACTTTCATAATATTCACCAATTGCTAAATACATCATAGATTATCACATGTCAAGGCATCACACATAAGTTTAGTGTACATACCTGTACAACTTGTAACATAACTCCAAGATATACTCACCAATGGTTTATTTCATTGGGATCATCAACGAATACTTTGAAAAATTACCCGTTGAACACTTGGAATATAATCGGATACACGGAATGCATGCACATAAGTGTCATACCCACAGCTAGACAAACTCAATAGCCTGCGGAATATATGTGTAGCCAAGCTACCATGTAACCCACCCATAAGTGAAATCGAACTCAACTCAACGACCTCGGATATGCGCATCCATAAGTGAACTCGAACTCAACTCAACGAGCTCGGATGCCTAGTTACATCTCACGAACTCGGACTCAACTCAACGAGTTCGGAACTCAAATATCCTAGTGACATGTCACTTGTATCCTAATCTATTCCCAAGGTTCAAACGGGATTTTCCTCAATCACACATCTTTGCCATCTTCCACGAAATTTCAGAACCGATACTTGGTAGCATTTCATATTTGTCAAGTAATTCACATAATTTTGCATATTACTCAACAATAACCACAAAGCATAATATTTCATAATAATAATCACCATATCATATAAATAACATTAAATTATTTAAAATAACAATTATGTTACCACATTTACACATGAACTTACATCTCATTTAATATCAAGGCAATAACATTAAATTACACATTGCATTATTAAAAATCATATGAACTTACCTAGTATGCAAAAATGGCCATTTTTACCATTTTGTCTACAACCTGATATTTTCTGATTTTAGCCCGAATTTTTATTTTTCCTTGCTCTATCATTTCAAATATAGCCTAATTCAGACTAACATTATTCAAATTAACCCAAAATCATATTTTGGCAAATTATAATTTTGCCCCTAAACTTTGTCAAAATTACATTTTTACCCCTAGGCTCGTAAATTAAACTTCATCCTATTTCCTTATGTTTTATGACATGCTGATCATTTTTCCCTTCTATAGCAATCTGAAATTCGCACTCTAACATGTACTTATGAACATTAAGTATTTTTACCGATTATATCGTTTTACTCATTTTCACGTAAAATCGCTTAGTAAAAGTTGTTTAACACAATTTCAAGCTTCATTTTCTACCATAAAACATCAAAATAAACACATTTCACCAATGGGTATTTTTCCAAATATAAACCATAGGTTAAATTATTGTTAGAATAAGCTTAACCAAGTTACTGGGATTTCAAAAATGTAAAGAACTTTAAAAACAGGGCTAGGGAGCACTTACAATCAAGCTTGGGAGTTTAAACAAACCTTAACCATGGCTGCTTCTGGTAGAAATGGTTGAATGAAGAAGATGATAGCTAATTTCGCTTATTTCCCTTTTTAATTCTTTTAATTATTAGTTTACCAAAATACCCCTAACTTAAAAATATTTTATTACACCCATTTCATGTCTATTTTTGTCCAGCAACTAACCAATGGCCTAATTACCATTTAAGGACCCTCAATTTAAAATTTCATAACAATTAGACACCTCTAGTATGTAGAACTCAACTTTTTCACTTTTAACGATTTAATCCTTTTGACTAAATTAAGTGCTCGAACGTCAAAATTTTTGAACGAAATTTTCACGAAATTATTTCATGAAATCGTAGACCATAAAAATATAATAAAAAATAAATTTTTCATCGTCGAATTTGTGGTCCCGAAACCACTATTCTGACTAGGCCCAAAATTAGGGTGTTACAACTCTCCCCCCTTTTAGGGATTTTCGTCCCCGAAAATCTTACCGTAAAATTTGTATTCACTTAGATTCCTCAATATCATACTCGATACCAAAGTACCTTCGCTCAAGCAGTGCCTCCAATACATCTCTTTAATTTCTCATATAATCTGAAAGCTTACGAACTCAACTCCCAATTATTCTTAAATTTTCAAAGGCTTCTCAGTTTTCCATGATATCATGACATAAAACCCGGATCTCAATTTGGTTTATGGAGACTAGAATTCCAAGAAATCCAACAATCAAAGGGACCTGCACTCTTCCGAAATAATCATACAGATTTTCATCATTGATAAATCACAATCCAATAACATCTTAATCAACTTACAGTACACGTCATTACTCTCTGAATGAATAGGAAAATTTTCACTGTAAGCTTTGTACAGTTCTTTCTGTATAAGCCTCGGAATAATAATACCATGAATCAGATCCAATTTGAAATTCAACATCAGAATTTGATCCTTACTGTACTCTTTTAGTTTACTACTCACTATCACATTTCCTCTTTCCGCTACGGAAATAATTCTGATATAGCCTCGAAAATAATCCTTCTCATTCTCATCCTAATATCAATACTGGCAGAGATAATTTTGGTAGATCCTGATGCTCAGCTTTAACCCCATCAATGAATCAAATTTTCTGTGACATCAAATGCTCCAAACTATCACATTACCTTATTTTCTTGAAAAACATCACCCTTTATACAACAGTGCATTACTGAAAATTAGGAAATATTTACTCATTACAGATTAGTCCAGTTCAAATGCTTTGGTTAGCAATATTCTCATCTATCTAAACCTTGCTAACATGTAATAAAATTTTCAGCTTTCGCAAGATGAAAACTTTATCATTCTTAGTAGCTTTAACTCATATTTAAGTTTTCTAAGAGATATACACTTCTCGTTTAGACTATTTGCCTTTTACCCATAAAGAAATGAAATTCTATTATCAGACTTGGGAAAAATGATCCTGACATAATTGTTATATGAAATCTTTCAAATAAATAATTCACACAGATTAAACACTTGAGCCAATCTAAACACCGTTGAATGACATTTCAAGTAATCCTTTCTTCTGGTTACTAAACAATTCATCATGCAGTCCTTTACTATTCATTCCTTACGATAATCAAAACCATCTCAATTGCATTAACTCAAGTAACCAAAATATCTCAATTGAAGTCATTAATTATAATTGACTTACTTAAGAGAAGTAATCCACCATACCGATTGAAACTCGCGCTTTAATCACTTATGCCTTTACTGTTGTCAAATCCTTACACGGAAATTTGAGAAATTTCAATACTAAAATCACCACATTACCAAGATCAAATCGGAAGTATAGTCATGCTTGTCATGATTATCACAAGCTGTGTAACACCCCTTACCTGTATCCAAGGCTGGAACAGAGTACGAGGCATTACCAAACTTAACAATACACATAGACGAAAATCGGGCCATAAGATTTCATTTAATTCAAAACTTTTCGAACACATGCATAACAAACAAAGCTAACTATATCATCACATCAAAACATAGGACATGGCATGATTAATTAAACTTATAAACCATAATGGATAAGGACCAATTAGTACAGTTTATTAGTTAATGTCTCCCCTGTTTCAGAGTACGACTACTCTGACCTCTGTTCACTACAAACCAAATTTCTCCCTATACAGAATTCCAACGACCATACCATTTGTTTCCCTTAAAAATAGACTCAATAAGGAATCCATGCATGTAAGGTATGACTCTTAATAATTTTTTTCAATTTATGGTGAATTTCTAAAGTCAGAACAGGGGATCTCGAAATCATTCAAACCCTGTTTCACAAGAATTCAAATATCACACAATATAGAATTCTTTTCCTTCCCCTGTTTCTTTCATGTGAAAATAGACTCATTAAGCTTTATTTTCATATATCATTTACATTTTTATTCAACTTCCATAATTTTTAGTGAATTTCAAAATCACGCAACTGTTGCTGTCCAACACTATTTTACTACTGAAATTCATTCTTATATAATTCCACTTAATCCATTTTATCTTATCGAAGTTCACCCAACTATCGAGCACATTGCTAATAATTTTCATAAACATATACCTGCACTTATTCATCATATAATCATGTTCATATGTATTTTTACTTAATTGATTTTCCCGTTGAACTCTTCGGAATAATAACTGATACTCAATTGCCTGCACATATTTTCACACTTGTAGCCAAAGCTATCTGGTATGCATAGTAGCCTGTACATAGTACTAAACATGCGACCAATTATCCGGTACACGTAGTAGCCTGCATTTAGTACTACACATATGACCTAACCATTTGATACACGTAGTAGCCTGCACTTAGTACTACACACGTGATCACAGTTTCGGGTACGCATAGTAGCCTGCACTTAGTACTACACATGCAACCTCACAATAGATCATTCGTATCGTTTTTACTCCGAAGGTTCAATCGGGAAATTCCTCACTTTTCAACATTTTAATAAATTGTCCGTAATCAATTTAAATTCATAATTTACATCAAATAACCATTTGATAGGCAGCCACATTTCATATGATATCAAAATATAATAACATAAAAAGAATCGATAGATTATTTATGTACGAATTTACTTGAAGTGTCGATCTCACTATCCACAGTACCAATTGCCCATTCATAGTATAATAAGACACAACTCAAATATCAAATCAACTTTTAAGAATTTACATAACATATATCACATATTTCATATATCACTTGTCATGTATCTTCATTTTCTTGCATTTCATGTAACATTCTTTCATGTCATATTTCCACATCATAAACACCATTCCATCAACTTTTCCAATATATTAAATCATAAAATATATGCAATAATAGTAAGAAATATAATCAAACATAACATTGCATTATTATTCTCATACGAACTTACCTCGATCCAGAAACAGTAATTTACCATTTTAGTCCATAACCTTGTATTTTCTCGATTTAAGCCCGAATCTCGATTTCCTTCATCTATAATATCACATTTAGCTTAATAATTAGTCGCACTATTCATACGGGTCCAAAACTCATATTCTTAAAAATTTTCATTTTGACCCCTAAACTTTTGCATATTTGCACTTTTTCCCCAAGGTTCGAAAATTAAACTTCATCCCATTTTCTTATGTTTTATGACATGCTGATCATTTTTCCCTTCTATGGCAACATCAAATTCTCACTCTAACATGTACTTATGACTATTAGGTATTTTTACCGATTAAGCCCTTTTGCTCGTTTTCACTTAAAACCGAGTAGCACAAGTTGTCTAACATAATTTAAAACCTCATATTCTATCATAAAACACCAAAATACACAAATTTCACCTATGGGTATTTTTCCAAATATGAACCCTAGGTTGAATTATTGCTAGCATAAGCTAAATCAAGTTACCGGGACTCCAAAAACGTAAAAATCATTAAAAACGAGGCTAGAACGAACTTAAAATCGAGCTTGGAAGCTTGGAAACCCTAGTCATGGAGTCTCCCTTGGTATACACGTCCATGGTGAAGAAGATGAGCAAAATTGGCTTTTAATTTTGTATTTTAATTCATTTTACCCCTAAATGACCAAAATGCCCTTACTACTGAACTTTCCAAAAATTCCATCCATGTCCAATTTTTGTCCATAAACTTTTAAATTGGTCAAATTTCTATTTAAGACCTCCTAATTAATATTTCAAAGCAATTTCATACTAGAAACTTCTAGAATGCAAGTTTTGCAACTTATTCAATTTAGTCCCTAACTTCAAATTAAGCACTTTATGCATAGAATTTCTTCACGAAATTTCCACACAATCATGCAATCATATCATAGACCTCAAAATAATTATAAAATAATTATTTCTATCTCGAATTTATGGTCACGAAACCACTATTCCGATTAGGCCCTAATTCGGGATATTACAAGCTGAAGAACGCACTTCGAACATAAGTCATAATTGACAAATTATGGAATAAAGATAACAAGAAAATCGAATAAGGAAATCCAAGATACGATACTATGCCAGAAAATCGAAAACCAAACTCATAGGAAAATATGAAAGATCTCAAAAATTCCTCAGAGAAAAGAAGTCCAGAAGAAAACATCATTTAATCCAACTATAATCAAATATAACAAGAACAATGTATCTTCCCATACATATATATCAAATGGAGCATCAAGTAGAAGAAACAGTATCATAATATCATACATATCTTCTCATCAATTCTTATCAGACGAAATGTAATAAAATGCCCGAGGAAATACTGCAATACAAATTATAAACCAGTCAGACTACCAATGCTTCTATCTAACACCAGGATTAGAAAACTTTCCCATATAACAAGAATTTCTTCAAAAGATCAACAGCCATAGAAATTTTTCTGAGAACAGATAAATACATAGAACATCTCAGAAGAAACTGTTAAATCTGTTTAGCCGTAACTGTCACACTCAGATATTCCACATTTCAAATACCATTTTCCACAACTAGTTCTGCCATCATAAATTTCATGTTAGACCTTTCACTAAAGAAGACCAATTCTGAATAAATTTTGATTTACACTTTTCTCGACCTTGTACCTGAGTACTTCAATTTACCAAAGTAAATTCATTCTCTAACTGGGACAGTGCATAGCTCCAATAATCTTTATGTCAACCTGACACGTTTCTATCTTTGACTTTACTTATCAACTCATTCTCAATCTCTAATCATACTTATAATTATTCTATCATTGAACTCTTTGGTTTTTCAATCGGGAACTTATTCAGTACAAATCTCATGAAATTCCATTATAAGCACGACTTCGATAAGGGGGAGGGGCTGTAGGGCCTCTGACTCGACTTCTTATACATATACATATGACACAACTTTCATGTTCATAGCAACATCATCAAAATCATGTCATTCATTTCAAGCAACGCAACATTCATGTTGGTTTACACCAATTTTCCAATTATCCCATTTAGACAAGTATACGTATGCATGCATCTTATGTTTTTTGGATAGCTTTACTTATCCATTCATTTAATCAAATAAGTCATGCTCATGACATCATATAAGGGCCAAACAAACATGAATATTTGCATCACAATCGCAACTTTCACTTTGTGTATCATCATATACATATCATAACAATCATATAATCCAGTCCAAACAATTTAACATAGATAAGTTCATTTCATTATAATTCTTTATCTCATAAAAATATCATTAACATTCATCAACATTCAATGTCCAATCAAGACATTGAATGTCCAATCAAGACATTGACATTTTCATTCATATAATGATATTATGAACCCTTATCATAATCATAATTTTACTCAAATACCTTCAACTTGTCAAGTAAGCCAAGTGCACTACATCATATGAGCATTAAGCAAATATAGATATTTATCACAACATAAACTTTCATATCACGTGTTATCACATATATATCATAAACTTTTATTCATACTTTTCTGAACCGAGACTTATCATAATCATAATTTTACTCAAATACCTTCAATCACCATTAACATGGTCGGTGTAGCTCGGTTGGAGAGTACCTTTGTCTAAATAAGACGATGCTCTTACGCGTCAGAAGACATCACACTATCACGGATCCGTGGCATGTATAACTCGACTTTTACACATGCTAGGTTAGTCCGAGAACTGACTAAACCATAGCTCTAATACCACCAAATGTAACACACCTTACCCATATCCAAGGTCGGAACAGGGTACGAGGCATTACCAAACTTAACCAGACACATAGAGGAAAATCGGGCCATAAAATTTCATTTAATTCAAAACTTTTCGAACACATGCTTAGACTCATATTTAAAGACATAGAACGTGGCATAAATGAGCACTTACACATCCATAATCATGCAATAACAAACAAAATTAACTATATCATCACATCAAAACATAGATAATGGCATGATTAATTAAACTTACAAACCATAATGGATAAGAACCACATCTCATGATCATATACGATAACTCAATACAGACCGATACGTATGGTCAAAGTCATCATAATAATACATATCACAAACCAACTTCCTATAATGCCACTCACTTGATATTTCTAATATTTGAATTAATTCACCCAAAAATGATAGCTTGATAGTGTGATTTTGCCTCCGTCGATCTCCAACCCCGAGCTGACCTGCCAAAACTAAAGAAGTAGAGATGAGGGGCAAGCTTTATGCTTAGTAAGTCCATATGAAGTTAATAAGCAATTACCCACATTTTTTTTAAGGTAAAACATCATAATTGTACAATTTACTCTTGTTCAGATTAAGCTATTTTACCGAGTTATAGTTACTAATTCATTTATATTTGGAGCTACGAGACTCCAAATTAAGTTTCGTTAATTTTTCTTGAAAATAGACTCATACACCTTTCTCCTATAAAATTTCTAGAATTTTTGGTTTAGCCAATTAGTAAAATTTATTCGTTAAAGTTTCCCCTATTTTCCTGTCCAACAGTTCTGACCTCTCTTCACTAAAAATTATTTTTCTCATAGTACAGATTTCGGATAGCTCTTATATAACTTTATAAATAATATAATCATTAAGGAATTTAATAGTATAAATTACAACCCATAATTATTTTTATACAATTTTTAATAATTTTCTCAAATCGAAATAGGGGATCACAGAGTCATTCAGACTCTGTCTCACAACTATTTAAATATATCATAATATAAATTTCAATTGCATATACCATTTCTTCTATGTAAAACTAGACTCATTGGGATTTAACCTCATATTTTATTCAGCCCCTAATTCAATTTCCACAATTTATGGTGAATTTCTAAAATTGAACCACTATAGTTACCCAAAATTGTCAATGCTAAATTTACTCATTCATTACTATTATTCACCAAATTCAAACAATATCATTTCATTCATAATGGTAAGAACACGTAATTATGTTTCATAAGCATAAATCCATAATCTCAATCTCATCAAGTATCAAGGACTTATTCCAAATCATGTCACTTTCATAATATTCACCAATTGCTAAATACATCATAGATTATCACATGTCAAGGCATCACACATAAGTTTAGTGTACATACCTGTACAACTTGTAACATAACTCCAAGATATACTCACCAATGGTTTATCTCATTGGGATCATCAACGAATACTTTGAAAAATTACCCGTTGAACACTTGGAATATAATCGGATACACGGAATGCATGCACATAAGTGTCATACCCACAGCTAGACAAACTCAATAGCCTGCGGAATATATGTGTAGCCAAGCTACCATGTAACCCACCCATAAGTGAAATCGAACTCAACTCAACGACCTCGGATGTGCGCATCCATAAGTGAACTCGAACTCAACTCAACGAGCTCGGATGCCTAGTTACATCTCACGAACTCGGACTCAACTCAACGAGTTCGGAACTCAAATATCCTAGTGACATGTCACTTGTATCCTAATCTATTCCCAAGGTTCAAACGGGATTTTCCTCAATCACACATCTTTGCCATCTTCCACGAAATTTCAGAACCGATACTTGGTAGCATTTCATATTTGTCAAGTAATTCACATAATTTTGCATATTACTCAACAATAACCACAAAGCATAATATTTCATAATAATAATCACCATATCATATAAATAACATTAAATTATTTAAAATAACAATTATGTTACCACATTTACACATGAACTTACATATCATTTAATATCAAGGCAATAACATTAAATTACACATTGCATTATTAAAAATCATATGAACTTACCTAGTATGCGAAAATGGCCATTTTTACCATTTTGTCTACAACCTGATATTTTCTGATTTTAGCCCGAATTTTGATTTTTCCTTGTTCTATCATTTCAAATATAGCCTAATTCAGACTAACATTATTCAAATTAACCCAAAATCATATTTTGGCAAATTATAATTTTGCCCCTAAACTTTGTCAAAATTACATTTTTACCCCTAGGCTCATAAATTAAACTTCATCCTATTTCCTTATGTTTTATGACATGCTGATCATTTTTCCCTTCTATAGCAACCTGAAATTCGCACTCTAACATGTACTTATGAACATTAAGTATTTTTACCGATTATATCGTTTTACTCATTTTCACGTAAAATCGCTTAGTAAAAGTTGTTTAACACAATTTCAAGCTTCATTTTCTACCATAAAACATCAAAATAAACACATTTCACCAATGGGTATTTTTCCAAATATAAACCATAGGTTAAATTATTGTTAGAATAAGCTTAACCAAGTTACTGGGATTTCAAAAATGTAAAGAACTTTAAAAATAGGGCTAGGGAGCACTTACAATCAAGCTTGGGACTTTAAACAAACCTTAACCATGGCTGCTTCTGGTAGAAACGGTTGAATGAAGAAGATGATAGCTAATTTCGCTTATTTCCCTTTTTAATTCTTTTAATTATTAGTTTACCAAAATACCCCTAACTTAAAAATATTTTATTACACCCATTTCATGTCTATTTTTGTCCAGAAACTAACCAATGGCCTAATTACCATTTAAGGACCCTCAATTTAAAATTTCATAACAATTAGACACCTCTAGTATGTAGAACTCAACTTTTTCACTTTTAACGATTTAATCCTTTTGACTAAATTAAGTGCTCGAACGTCAAAATTTTCGAACGAAATTTTCACGAAATTATTTCGTGAAATCGTAGACCATAAAAATATAATAAAAATAAATTTTTCATTGTCGAATTTGTGGTCCCGAAACCACTGTTCTAACTCGGCCCAAAATCAGGGTGTTACAGTCTTAGTTGTGTAATAGAAAACTTTTGTAAAAGGTGATACCATGAAAACACCTAAAGGGACCATTTTGCACAAGTTGTAAAATGAATGATAAATGTGTGAAATAGAGAGAATTTGGAGTTACTGCAAGAGTAAACAGAGTTTAGCTAAGCTTAATATGCGAAGAAACTCGATAAAAATCAATTTTTGAGCATAGGGGTAAAATGGTCATTTTACCAAAGTCTAAGGAAAAACAGTCATTTGACCAAAGACGTGAATTTTAATTTCTTAATTTTGTTTAGTGATTAAATGAGTGTATTTTTCTATTTTAGATCAAGAATTGCCAAATCTTAACCTAGATTAGGGAAAAGCCAAGCAAATTGACTAAATTGACTGGTCGCCACATTTTGTAATCCGAGGTAAGTTGTATGTAAATAGTACAACTACATTGTTATTGTATGTATTGAATTGTATTGAGTTAATATAGCATGAATTGTTTGGTTGTGAAATTGAGAATGTACAAGGATAATTGAGATAGTGGAAATTCTGTTGTAAACTTAGAAAGTAAATCAGATATTCATGCCATGATGTTTGGGTCATTTGTTTGTGAGCTAGTGTAAGACATGTCTGGGACATGCATCGGCCACGTTATGAGAGCCAGTGTAAGACCATGTTTGGGACATGGCATCGACATTGAGACGACAGCTAGTGTAAGACATGTCTGGGACATGCATCGGCCTCGAGACGTAAGCCTGTGTAAGACATGTCTGGGACATGGTATCGGCTACGAGATGATAGTCAGTGTAAGACCATGTCTGGGACATGGCATCAGCACCTTATCCACGTCTGAGGCTTAATGAATATCCGGTAGTGTTCCAAATGGTTCAACGGTGAATGTTATGTTCTTAAGCTAATGAGGAAAGTATAACCGTGCTGTGATTGGTACAGGTACCTAATTGGTACGTATGAGATATGAGCTCATTGAACAATATGTGACTAGTATGGATGGTAATGAGTAAGTTATGCCTATGCCTACCTTGGTATCATGAGCATATGGATCATTGAGAAAATGTTGTTGTTGTGTACTTATTTTTATGCAACTTACTAAGCTTTTATGCTTACTCATTTTTCCTTTCCATTCCCTTACAGTGCCGTCTAACTAGCTCAAGGATTCCAGAAGTCAGAGATATCAATCATACTATCAACCGAAGCATTCGGTATAGTTGGATTTATATTTTTGAATATGGCATGTATAGGACTTAGACTTTATTATTTTTTGCGTCTTTGAGAATTGACTAAATGTGTTGGCTTGGGTTGGAAACCCTTTAATTCGTATTAAGCTTTAAATGACAGAAATATTCATTTTCAATTTATAAAAGATGCATTCTCATAGCTGAATGAATGTCCATTATGGATGATTTAGTTATAGGAGTTATACTTGTTTTGATATTGGTTAGTATTTGTATAGAACTATATATATAAGGGTGGCAACGAGGCTTGGTAAATAGCCTTATACTGTCCACACAGGTAGGCAAACGAGCATGTGTCTAGGCCATATATGACACACGATCTGCCTCATGGGCATGTGGTTCAACCGTGTGTCTCTTGCACGTAAAAATTTCAAGACAGTATGCATGGTAATAAACACACGAGCAAAGACACGGCCGTGTGTCTCAGCCGTGTGGAGGACACGGCCGAACACACGGGTGTATGCCTTGGCCGTGTGACATTATGAGAATGCTGACATCAGAAACAGAATACCCAGGTTTTTGCACACAGGATAGGACACGGGCGTGTCATGGCCGTGTGAGGGACACAGGCTAATGACACGGGTGTATGTTTGACCATGTGAAAACCCCTGTAGGTGTGAATTAGAAATTAATTCTAAACAGGTGTGGGACACAGGCGTGTCCCAGGGTTCTTAGGCCGTGTGAGCCACACGGGCTATCAGCACGACTATGTCGAGTTGGTCACATGGGTGTGTTGCCCTACCACAAGGGCGTGTGCCCTTTTTTAAGGAAAAAATTTTCATAGTTGGTTTAAAGACCCGGTATAGTCTCGAATGGTTTTCAACGATTGATTTGAGGCTTGTAGGCCCATAATAAGAAGTTTAAAGTAGAATTTTATAAAGTTTTAAGTTTGGATCGAGTCTCTGCGACTTGAGATTGGTTGTATGCATAACATCAAGTTAGGTAATGCCTTGTGCTCCTCCTTGGCGTGGGTTATGGGTATAGGGTGTTACATTTAGTGGTATCAAAGCTATGGTTTAGTCAGTTCTAGGACTAACCTAGTGAGAGTACGAGTCTAGCTATACATGCCATAATTGTATATTGATAGTGTGATGATTTTTGACGATTATAAATTATGTTTTCATATAGTAAATGGATCCTGATAGAGCCACGATGGATGACATGGAAAGTAATGCGTCGGCTCCTGCTAAAGTGACCGGGCCAGTAGAGAGTGAGCCTGTAACTATGGGCCAAGGCAAAAGGGCTAGAAAAGCCTACCTCTGAATGATGGATGCTTGGTACACGGAGTTTGTTCGTGCGAATCCAAACACTCTACCTCTCCCAGCTCCTCTGATTTCTCAGTATGCCCTGGTAGCTCTGTAAGGCACGGACATGTTTAGAAGAGAAAAACCTCCGGTAGACAAGATCTAGAAACAAAGGGCCAAGGAATTTTGGGCTAGCATAGATGATGACTCGGAGACAACAGAGTTTTGGCTAGAAAATACCATTAGGGTATTTGATGAATTATCGTGCACAGCTGAAGAGTGCGTGAAATGCACAATGTCACTTCTACGAGATTCAGGTTATCAGTGGTGGAACACTCTCTTGTCTGTCATAATGAGAGAGAGGGTCACGTGGGAATTCTTCCAGGAGGAATTTCGGAAAAACTATATTAGCCAAAGGTTCATAGACCAAAAGAGGAAAGAATTTCTAGAGCTAAAGCAAGGCCAAATGTCAGTGACGGAATATGAACATGAGTTTGTGAGGCTTAGCAAGTATGCACTGGAGTGCATATCCACGAAAGCCACCATGTGTAAGAGGTTTGAGGATGGCCTCAATGAAGATATCCGAGTTTTTGTTGGCATTTTAGATTTGCGAGAATTTGTAGCACTTGTTGAAAGAGTCTGTAAGGCCGAAGAGTTGATTAAAGAAAGGAGGAAAGCAGCTTTTGAGTCGCGGGATTCAAAGTAGAGACAGATGGGGAAATCACATCAGTCCTCATCCAAAAGATCGAGAGAGTTTATACCCGATCGAATGCTTCGATGGGGTATTCGAATAGGAGCAAGAACCAGCAGAGCACAATTTCAAAAGCCCAAACCACTTCGGTCGCAAGTGTTGGTAGCACTCGGCCAAATAGGCCAGACTACTCACAATGTGGAAGGCGTCATTTTGGCGAGTGTCGAGGGAATGAAAAGGGTTGTTTCAAGTGCGGATCTTTGGAACACTTAGTCTGTGATTGTCCCGAGTTGGATGACAGAGAGAGAAAACAAGATGTGAAAGCAAGTAGTTCTCCCTTGAGGGGTAGATCACAAAAGAACACCGAAAGTGGGGCTAGCAGTAGAGGCACCCCAAGAGATGTTGCGTTGAGGTCCAAGGGTAGAGCACTTGCAAGGACTTATGCTATTCAAGCTCGGGAAGAGGCAGAGTCTCCAGACGTGATCACGGATACCTTTTCTATCTATGAAATTCTATTGTTGCTTTCATTGACCCGGGATCTACTCACTCTTATATTTGTATGGAATTGATACCTCGTATGAGTATACTAGTAGATTCCACTAAGTTTGTAATAAAAGTGTCCAATTATATTTGTATGGATTTGATACCTCGTATGAGTATGCTAGTAGATTCCACTGAGTTTGTAATAAAGTGTCCAATCCTCTAGGCAAACATGTACTAGTAGACCAAGTATGTAGAAATTGCCCTTTGATAATTAGAGGTCATTTTTTTCTGGCTAACTTGATGTTACTACCGTTTAATGAGTTTGATGTAATCCTTGGAATGGATTGGTTGACTGCTCATAGTGTTGTAGTGGACTGCAGGAAAAAGATGATTGAGTTGAAATGTGAAGACGGGAATGTTCTTCAAGTTGGACCGGATGAGTCAAATAATCTGCCTATAGTAATATCGTCTTTGACTACTAAGAAATATTTGAGGAAACGATATGAGGCTTATCTAGCTTTTGTGTTGAATACTCAAGTGACTGAGTTGAAGATTGAATCGGTACCAGTGGTTTGTGAGTTTACAAACGTGTTTCTAGAAGAATTACCTAGATTGCCTTCGGTGAGGGAGATAGAATTCAGAATTGAGTTAGTCCCCGGTACGACACCCATTTCTATTGCTCCGTATAGAATGGCCCTGACAGAGTTGAAAGAGCTGAAAGTACAGTAGCAAGAGTTAACAGATAAAGGTTTTGCGAGGCTTAGTTATTCACCATGGGACACACCAGTGTTGTTTGTGAAAAAGAAAGATGGGTCGATGAGGTTATGTATCGACTATAGACAAATCAATAAGGTAACTATGAAGAACAAGTATCCTTTGCCAAGGATAGATGATTTATTCGATCAGTTGAAAGGAGCCACAGTGTTCTCCAAGATAGACTTGAGGTCTGGTTATTATCAGTTGAGAGTCAAAGAGAAATATGTATTGAAGACTGCTTTTCGAACAAGATACGGGCATTATGAGTTCCTCATCATGCCCTTTGGTTTGACTAACGCCCTGACGGTGTTTATGGATTTGATGAACCATATTTTTCGACCGTATCTAGATAAGTTTGTCGTCGTCTTTATCAATGACATATTGGTTTATTCATGTGATAAGAGCAAGCAAGCAGAGCATCTTAGAGTTGTGTTGCAAACCTTGAGAGACAAGCAATTGTATGCTAAGTTCAGTAAGAGTGAATTTTGGCTTAATGAGGTCGGGTTTCTAGGACATATTGTGTCAGGTGACGAGATCAGAGTTGACCCAAGCAAGATCTCGACTATTGTCGAGAGGAAATTGCTGAGGAATGTAACTGAAGTTCGAAGCTTTTTGGGTTTAGCCAAATATTATAGACGGTTTGTAAACAGATTCTCTATGATAGCTACGCTGATGACAAGGCTGCTGCAAAAGGATTTCAAGTTTGAATGGACAGAAAAGTGCCAACAGAGTTTCAAGAAATTAAAGGCTTTGTTGACCGAAGCCCCAGTGTTAGTGCAACCAGAGTCAGGCAAGGAGTTTGTTGTATATAGTGACACCTCCTTAAATGGTTTGGGGTGTGTGCTTATGCAAGAAGGTAAGGTCATAGCTTACGCTTCAAGGCAACTGAAGCCATATAAGAAGAATTACCCGACGTATGACTTAAAGTTGGCTGCTATCGTATTCGCATTGAAAATTTGGAGACACCATCTATATGGCGAGAAGTGTCGAGTGCTCACTGATCACAAGAGCCTTAAGTACTTGATGACTCAAAAAGAGTTGAACCTAAGGCAACGACGATGGTTAGATCTAATAAAGCATTACGAGTTGATTATCGACTACCACCTGGGAAAACCGAACATGGTTGCCGATGCAATGAGTAGAAAATCATTATTTGCGCTGAGAGCAATGAATGTCAGTATGGCTTTTTCTGATGATGGTTCAGTTTTAACAGAGTTGAGAGCTAGATCGATGTTTCTTCAAGAAATCCAAGAAGCTCAGAAAGGTGATGAGAAATTGCAAACCAAGAAAACTCAGTGTGAGTCGGGAATTGAATCAGATTTTCGTATTGGTACCAATAGATGTATAATGTTCAAAGACAGAGTTTGTGTACCCAAGGACAATGAGCTTATTCAGAAGATTCTGAGAGAGGCACATAGTGGTTGTTTGTCCGTCCACCCGGGCTGTATGAAAATGTACAATGACCTTAAGAAAATGTATTGGTGGTCGGGTATGAAAAGAGACATTTCAGAGTTTGTGTCTAAGTGCATAGTGTGTCAGCAAGTGAAGGCTGAACACCAAGTACCTTCGGGTCTACTTCAGCCAATCATGATCCTCGAATGGAAGTGGGATCGGATCACTATAGATTTTGTGACGGGTTTTTCGGTAATCCCGAAGAAAAAGGATGTTGTTGTGGACAGGCTAACAAAGTCGGCACACTTCATACCTGTACATACCGATTACTCCCTTGAGAGATTAGCCGACTTATATGTTTCTGAGATCGTGAGACTGCACGGGGTGCCCATATCGATTATTTCAGACAGAGACCCGAGATTTACCTTAAGGTTTTGGAAAAAATTACAAAAGGCATTGGAAACAAAGTTGAGTTTTAGCACAGCTTTCCATCCGCAAACCGGCGGTCAGTCAAAGAGAGTAATTCAGATATTAGAGGACATGTTGCGGTGTTGCATCCTTGAGTTCCAAGGCAGTTGGGAAAAGTATCTACCGTTGGTTGAATTCGCCTATAATAACAGTCATCAGCCAAGTCTGAAAATAGCACCTTATGAGGCTTTGTATGGATGAAAGTGTCAAACGCCCTTATATTGGACCGAGCTTAGAGAGGGTCAGCTTCACGGGGTCGATTTAGTCAAGGAAACTGAAGAGAAAGTTAGAGTGATTCGTGACTGCTTAAAGGCCGCCTTGGATAGAGAGAAATCCTATGCAAATTTGAAATGAGAGGAAATTGAATTTCAAATCAGTGCTAAGGTATTTTTGAAAGTGTCCTCGTGGAGGAAAGTTCTCAGATTTGGTAGAAGAGGTAAATTGAGTCCTCGTTTTATAGGGCCTTATAAGGTTATCGAGAGAGTAGGACCGGTTTCCTATCGATTGGCTTTACCACCAGAGTTAGAAAATATTCACGACGTGTTTCATGTGTCCATGCTACGTCGATATAGATTAGACCCTTCGCTTGTGATTTCACCGTCAGAGGTTGAGATTCATCCGGACATGACTTATGGTGAAGAGCCAGTCAAGATTTTAGCTCTGGAATTCAAACAGTTGAGAAATAAGAGTATAGCACTTGTAAAATTTTTGTGGCATAGACATGGAGTCGAGGAAGCCACATAGGAACCCGAAGAGACTATGAGAGATCGATACCTGAACTTATTCACCAGTAAGATTTTCGAGGATGAAAATCCCTAATGGGGAAGAAACGTTACAACCCAATTTTGGGGCTA
Organism: Gossypium arboreum; assembly: GCF_025698485.1. Taxonomy (NCBI): domain Eukaryota; kingdom Viridiplantae; phylum Streptophyta; class Magnoliopsida; order Malvales; family Malvaceae; genus Gossypium; species Gossypium arboreum. The sequence goes on from NC_069076.1 coordinate 36,872,212, forward strand.
GTCAGAATAGTGGTCTTGAGACCGTAAATCTGAAGTCGAGCAAATTATTTTATTATTATTTTAGAGTCATAGTATGTTTATAGGAGTGCATGAAAATTTTGGTAAGTTAATTTTAACGTTTGTGAGCACAATTGTGAAAGAGGACTAAATCGCATAAAGTGCAAAAATCTTGAATTGATAGCTAAGGGTGTTAAATAGCTAGAGAACCAAATTTGGGGGTCTTTAAAGGGCAATTAGACCCTTAAATGAAAGGATATTCGGCCATGAGACAAGGAAATCAATTAGTCAAAGTGTTAGGTTTTAATGACATTAGCAAATTAAGTAAAATAAATAAAAGTTGTCATCTTTTCTTTTCTTCTCCCATACACCAACGAAAATTAGCCATTGAAGGGGGTTTGAAAGCTCAAAATTTTCAGCTACTTAGTTGACTTACAAGTAAGTGATTTCCATACCCTTTGTTGAAGATTTTGCATTTTTAAGACCTTTGAAACATGAGCTCTCAAATGAGGGGTATATCTTACAAAATGGTTGAAGGTCTCGGGTTTTTCCATGAGAGCATTTAGGGTGTTTTCTAAAATTTTATGGAAGAATATGAGTCTTAGTTGTGTAATAGACAACTTTTGTGAAAGGTGTTACCATGAAAACACCTAAAGGAACCATTTTGCACAAGTTGTAAAATGAATGATAAATGTGTGAAATTGAGAGAATTTGGGGTTGATATAAGGTAAAAAGTGTTCATCTAAGCTTAAGATGCGAAGAACTTCGATAAAAATCAATTTTTGAGCATAGGAGTAAAATGGTCATTTTGCCAAAGTCTAGGGGCAAAACAGTCATTTGACCGAAGATGTGAATTTTAATTTCTTAATTTTATTCAGTGATTAAATGAGTGCATTTTGCTATTTTAGATCAAGAATTTCCAAATCCGAACCTAGATCGGGGAAAAGCCAAGCAAATCAACTAAATTGACTAGTCGCCACATTTTGTAATCCGGGCTAAGTTGTATGCAAAATAATACAACTACATTGTTATTGTATGTATTGAATTGTCTTGAGTTAATATAGCAGGAACTATTTGGTTGTGAGATTGAAAATGTATAAGGATAATTGAGATAATGGAAATTCCATTGTAACCTTAGGAAGTAAATCAGATATTCATGCCATGACGTTTGGGTCATTTGTTTGTGAGCTAATGTAAGACATGTCTGGGACATGCATCGGCCATGTTATGAGATCCAGTGTAAGATAAGATCATGTCTGTGACATGGCATCAGCTTTGAGACGAGAGCTAGCGTAGGACATGTCTGGGACATGCATCAGCTACGAGATGATAGTCAGTGTAAGACCATGTCTGGGACATGGTATCGACTTGAGATATGAGCCAGTGTAAGCCATGTCTTGGAAATGGCATCGGCACCTTACCAACGTATGAGGCTTAATGATTATCCAGTAGTGTTACAAATGGTTCAACAGTGAACATTATGTTCTTAATCTAATGAGGAAAGTATAACCGTGTTGTGAGTGGTACAGGTACCTAATCGGTACGTAAGAAATATGAGCTCATTGAACAATATGTGACTAGTATGGATGGTAATGAGTAAGTTGTGCCTATGCCTACCTTGGTATCATGAGCATGTGGATCATTGATAAAATGTTGTGGTTGTGTACTTATTTATATCCAACTTACTAAGCTTTTATGTTTACTCCCTTTTCCTTTCCATTTCTTACAGTGCCGCCTAACTAGCTCAAGGATTCCAGAAGTCAGAGATATCGATCACACTATCAACCGAAGCATTCGGTATAGTTGGATTTATATTTTTAAATATGGTATGTATATGACTTAGACTTTATTATTTTGTGTCTTTGAGAATTGGCCAAATGTGTTGGCTTGGGTTGGAAACCCTTTAATTTGTATTAAGCTTTGAATGATAGAAATATTCATTTTGCATTTATAAAAGATACATTCTCATGGTTGAATGAATGTCTATTATGGCTGATTTAGTTATAGGGGTTATACTTGTTTCGATATTGGTTGGTATTTTTATGGAACTATATATGTAAGGGTTGCAATGAGGTTTGGTAAATAGCCTTATACTACCCACACGGGTAGGCACACGGGCATGTGTCTAGGCCGTGTATGACACATGGTCTGCCCCATGGGCGTGAGGTTCGGCTGTGTGTCCCCTGCATATAAAAATTTCAAGTCAATATGCATGGTAATAAACACACGGGCAAAGACACGGCCGTGTGTCTCAGCCGTGTGGAGGACACGGCCCAGCACACGAGCGTGTGCCTTGGCCGTGTGACATTATGAGCGTGCTAATTCCAGAAATAGAATACCAAGGTTTTTGCATCGGGATAGGACACGAGCGTGTCGTGGCCGTGTGAAGAACACGAGCTAATGACACGGGTATGTGTCTAGCCATATGAAAACCCCTGTAGGTGTGAATTAGAAATTAATTCTACACGAGTGTGGGACACGGACGTGTCCCAGGGTGTTAGGCCGTGTGAGCCACACAGGCCATCAGCACGACCATGTCAAGTTGGTCACATGGGAGTGTTGCCCTTCCACACGGGCATGTGCTCTGTTTTAAGGACATAATTTTCATAGTTGGTTTAAGGATCTGGTATAGTCCCGAATGGTTTTCAACGGTCGATTTGAGGCTCGTAGGCCCATAATAAGAAGTTTAAAGTAGAATTTGATAAAGTTTTAAGTTGGATCGAGTCTCGGCGACTTGAGATTGGTTGTATGCATGACATCAAGTTAGGTAATGCCTTGAGCTCCTCCCCGGTGTGGGTTACGGGTATAGGGTGTTACAATATAGGTATTTTGACTCCTTGATTTGGCTATGGACCATGGTATAGGAACTCCGGGATAAGTTACCTTGATTTGGCTACAAGCCATGGTATAGGTACTTATTAATTGTGATTCTTTAGTATTCGATTTCTATCCCTAATAGTTCAACAGATGAATGAATTCCGTGGTTGAGAAAGATGTTAGTACGAGGTGATACGGGTACGTACAGAACCTTTTCAAGTATTACATTGAGAAAGTTTAATGAAATGGTATTTAAACATGTTTGAGACATGAATAAGGTTTGTGATAATGAGATGTTGATTTGGTAATGTGCAAGTAATTGAGCTATAGATATATTATTTGATGAATTGAGTTATTTACTTACGAACTTGCTAAGCTATGAAGCTTATTGTGTGTTATTTGTCCATGTTTTATAGATAATCAAAGCTAGCTCGGACTCGGGGACCATCAGGAAACGTCATCACACTATCGATAAATTTGTTGGTACTTTTAAAACTTCTATATGAGGTATATGGCATCTATAGGCTAGTATCTTGGTGTTATGTTTTGGAGACTTGAGTTTAACCATGAAATTTGGCTTGTAAATGTCGTATGTATAGCCATCTAAGTTGGCTTGAATTATGTGTTTGGTAAGTGTTATATGTGATGTATATAATGCTTTGTGAATTGGTTTGGTTTGAGATGATGATATAATGAGTTTTGTGATGTGAAATAGATGATATTATGATGAATTAGTGAATAGGGAAAATATGCAAGTTGTGATGATTTTTGACATAATGATTTGGTATATTTGAATGTGGAATTGAGTAATTTAAATGGTTGATGATAGATTATATGTTATGTGTAATATCCCGAATTAGGGCCTAATCGGAATAGTGGTTTTGTGACCATAAATCCGAGATAGAAATAATTATTTTATAATTGTTTTGACGTTTATGATATGATTGCATGATTGTGTGAAAATTTCGTGATGAAATTCTATGCCTAAAGTGCTTAAATTGAAAGTAGGGACTAAATCGAATAAGTTGCAAAACTTGCATTCTAGAAGTTTTAGTATGAAATTGTTTTGGAATATTAATGAGGAGGTCTTAAATAGCAATTTGACCAATTTTAAGTTCATGGACAAAATTAGGACATGGAAGGAATTTTGGAAAGTTTAGTAGTAAGGGTATTTTGGTCATTTAGTTATTAAAATGAATTAATAACAAAATTAAAAGCCAATTTTGTCCATCTTCTTCATTAGGCCGAAATTTCAAGGGTTCTCCATAGCTAGGGTTTGTTTCAAGCTTCCAAGCTCCATATTAAGTGATTCCAAGCCCGCTTTTAATGATTTTTACGTTTTGAGATCCCTTAACTCGATAAAGCTTATGTTAGCAATAATTTAACCTAGGGTTTATATTTGGAAAAATACCCATAGGTGAAATTTGTGTATTTTGATGTTTTATGATAGAATATGAAGTTTTAAATTATGTTAGACAACTTGTACTACTCGATTTTAAGCAAAAACGAGTAAAATGGCTTAATCGGTAAAAATACCTAACAGTCACAAGTACATGTTAGAATGAGAATTTGATGTTGCCATAGAAGAGAAAAGTGGTCAGAATGTTGTAAAACATAAGAATAAGGAATAAAGTTTGATCCCGACCCTAGGGGAAAAAATGTAAATATGCAAAAGTTTAGGGGTAAAATTGTAATTTTGCCAAAATTTGAGTTAAGGATTAATTTGATAATGTGAGTATTAAATAAGCTAAATGTGTTATTTTAGATCAAGAAAGACGTGGAATCGACCTCAATCAAGGAAAAGAAAAGATTGTGGACTAAATTGCAAAATCTTTGTATTTTGGTACCAAGGTAAGTTCATGTGTAAATAATGTAGCATAATAGTTATTTTTAAGTTATTGATGTTAATTATATGTTAAGCTGAATTTTATTATGAAATGTATGCTTTGTGGTTAATTTCAAATAATATGTAAATTATGTGAACTACTTGTTAAATATAATTGTTACCGAGTATTGATTTCGGCATTCTACGGAAGACGGCAAGGATAAGTGTTCGAGGAAAAAGCCCATTTGAACCTTAGGAATAGATTAGGATACAAGTGACATGTCACTAGGATGGTTGAGCATCCGAACTCGTTGAGTTAAGTCCGAGTTCACTTATGGATTCGAATGTCCGAACTCGTTGAGTTGAGTCCGAGTTCGTGAGATGTAACTAGGCATCCGAACTCGTTGAGTTGAGTCCGAGTTCACTTATGTATGTGAACGCCCGACCTCATTGAGTTGAGTCCGAGTTCGCTTATGGGCGGGTTACATGATTGCTTGATTGAATATGTGGCACTTATATGCAAATTATCCATGTATCCGAATTATATTCCGATTTGTTCAACGGGTAAAGTTCTACTCAATGGAGGAATATTCAAGATGTAAAGAGAAGTATTGGTGAGTGATGTGAAATGGTTATTTTGGACAGGTATGTATTTAACCCTCGGGTTGAGTATTGATACAACCACTATAAGGTAATAAGATGATGAAAAATGATCAGAAATGTGATATGTGTTTTAGTGATGTATGCTAATGTTGATTGGTATAACTGTTTGTTATGTTACTTATTATTTGCATATGAACTTACTAAGCATTTATGCTTACTCCTCCTTCTTACTCATTGTAGTTTCGGACAAGCCAACTCGAGAGTCGGGATAGGTCAAGGCTCACCACACTATCCAAAGACTTTTGGTAAATGGCTTGTAAATTTAAGTATGGCATGTATAGCAATATACCTATTTTGTGTAAATGATCTTATGGTATGGTTGTGGAATGGTTGAGGAAATGCTTGATCATGATAAATTATGAAAATGGTTAGTGTAGATTATGTTTGATGTTAAGGAAAACTATTAAGATACTTAGTGCATAAAAACTCATAATTGCCATAAACAGAATACTGCAGCAACACTGACGCGAGTTTGAAAATTTACTAAAAATCATAGAAATTTAATTTGGTGATGGACTACATATCAAATTGAATCTTATTATGTCTAGTTTCACATGAAACAAATGAAACAGGTAAAGGAATTATATGTTAGAAGATATTTGAATTTTAGTGAAACAGGGTCATAGCAGTTTTTGAATCCCCTGTTCCAACTTTAGAAATTCATCATAAATTATAAAGATATAATTAGGTGGTATATTTTATATCCTAAGAATCCTTATTGAGTCTAGTTTTAGTAGAAACAAATATCATAGTCATATGAATTTTTTACAAAGAGAAATGTGGTTCGTAGTAAACAGAGGTCAGACCAGTCGAGTCCTGAAACAGGGGTAACTTTAACTAATAAACTGTACTAATTGGCCCAACCAAAAATTCTAGAAAAAACTTATTAGATAGGTATATGAGTCTAGATTTAGGGAAAATTTACGGATCTTGATTTTGAGTTTCGTAACTCAAGATATGATTTTTCTTGTGACTGTGACACAAGTAGCTTAAAAGCTGTGAATGTAGAAACAATAATCCAAAGTTCTAAAAATGTTAAACTAAGCTTAGTAACACCTCATACTCGACTCCGGCGATGGTCTTGGGCGTGGGAGCGTTACATTTAGTGGTATCAGAGCAGGTTTAGTGGGTTCTCGGACTACGTGTTGTATGTACGGATTTTGCTATACATGCCATATGTATGAATTGTGATAGTGTGACGACTTCTGACCTTTTTAAATGAATTTTTTTATATATAGTAAATGGATCCCGATCCAGCTGTGGCAGATGAAGTAGAGCGATGAATGCGCCGCCCTACTGAAGGAGCAAACTGATCGAAAACCCACCCCCCCTCTGTTGGTCGGGGAGGAGGAGAAAGGGATCGGGAAGCCTTTCTCCAAATGATGAGTGCATGGTACACTGAGTTCGTTCGTACGAACCCAAATGTACGACCTCCCCCACCTCCCCCAATTCCTCAACCTGTACCCCCGATGCCTCAAGGTATGGATATGATAAAATTTCACAGAACCCTCGTTGACAGAATTCGTAAACAAGGGGCTGAAGAATTTAGAGCAAATATTGATGATGATGCAGAGAAAGCAGAGTTCTGGCTTGAAAATTCTATCCGGGTATTTGATGAATTATCTTGTACACCTGAAGAATGTTTGGAATGTGCTACATCTTTGTTGAGAGATTCAGCCTATAATTGGTGGAAGACTTTGATTTCGGTGGTACCGAAAGAGAGGGTAACCTGGGAATTCTTTCAAGAAGAGTTTCGAAAGAAATATATTAGTGAAAGGTTTATTGATCAGAAATGAAAAGAGTTTCTTGAGTGAAGCAAGGTAATATGATGATCTCGAATATGAAAGAGAGTTTGTTCGATTGAGTAAGTATGCCAGGGAATATGTTCCTATAGAAGCCAAGATGTGCCGACGATTTGAAGACGGGCTCAACGAAGACATTAAAGTATTTGTCGGGATCCTTGAACTAAAAGAAATGGTAATCTTGGTTGATCGAGCTTGCAAGGTGAAGAACTACTTAAAAAAAGAAAAGGGTAGAGGTGAGACTAGAAATTGGAAGAAAAGACCGATGAGTAGTTCATTTTCACAAGAACCTAGAAAGTCAAGGAATATGAACCCTCGTTCCCAAGCTTCATTTGGACAATCATATGGGAATTATAAGAAGCAAAATGTGGGTCCTAAATCTCAGAATACTTCTGCAGCCAGTGTAGGGAACTCGAGATTTGTTAAACCCGAGTGCTAGCGGTGTGGTAGAAATCATTTTGGTCCGTGCAGAGCAAATGAATGTTTTCGATGTGGTTCTCCGGATCATTTTATTAGAGACTGTCTAGAGAGAGCTGAGAAAGAAAAATTTCAGAATGTAAAAGCTAGTGGTGCAGACTCGAGGGGAAGGTATCCGGGAAAAGCTAGAAGTGAAACAAGCAGTAAGAATGTAGCCAGGGATGCACCGGTTAGACCTGAAGGAAGGGCTCCGGCTAGAACTTATGCTATTAAAGCGCGTGAAGATGTTTCCTCACCTGATGTGATTACCGGTACATTTTCCCTCTATAATGTTAATGTTATTGCTTTGATTGATCCCGGTTCTACTCATTCATATGTGTGCATGAAATTGGTGTCTAGTATGAATATACCTGTTGAAAACACGTAATTTATGATTAGAGTGTCGAATCCGTTAGGTAAATGTGTGACTGTTGATAAAGTATGTAAGAAATGTCCTTTAATGATTCGGGATCATTACTTTCCGGCCTACTTGATGTTGTTGCCATTTGATGAGTTTGATGTTATTTTGGGTATGGATTGGTTGACATTGCATGATGCTAAAATAAATTGCAAAGAAAAGGTTATAGAATTAAAGTGTGAAAATGGTGAAACTCTGCGGGTTGAATCAGATAAATCAAAGGCATTGCCTAGTGTGATTTCTTCAATGTCGGCTCAAAGATATCTGAGAAAGGGTTATGAAGCTTATTTGGCATATGTAATTAATACAAAAGAAGTTGAAAAGAAAGTTGAATCAGTGCCGGTTGTGTGTGAATTTGCGGACGTATTTCCAAAAGAATTGCCGGGTTTGCCTCCAGTCAGGGAAGTAGAATTTGGTATTGATTTGATACCGGGAATAGCTCCGATTTCGATTGCTCCGTATAGAATGGCACCAGCAGAGTTGAAGGAATTAAAGTCGCAGTTGCAAGAGTTAACTGATAAAGGTTTTGTGAGACCGAGTTTTTCACCTTGGGGTGCTCCCGTGTTATTTGTGAAAAAGAAGGATGGTTCTATGAGGTTGTGTGTTGATTATCGGTAGTTAAACAAGGTGACAATCAAAAACAAGTATCCGTTGCCAAGAATTGATGATTTGTTTGATCAGCTAAAAGGAGCGACATGGTTTTCAAAGATTGACTTGAGATCCGGTATTACCAAGCTGCGGGTAAAAGAGTCGGATGTGCCTAAAAGCGCTTTTAGAACAAGGTATGGTCATTATGAATTTTTAGTTATGCCATTCGGATTGACAAATGCTCTCATTGTGTTTATGGATTTAATGAATCGCATATTTCGCCATACTTGGACAAATTTGTTGTGGTGTTTATAGATGATATTTTAATTTATTCAAAAGATGAGACAGAGCATCTTGAGCATTTGAGGATAGTTTTGCAAACTTTGAGAAATAAGAAGTTGTATGCTAAGTTTAGTAAAAGTGAATTTTGGCTCAAAGAAGTTGGATTTTTGGGTCATATTGTTTCAGGTGATGGTATACGGGTTGATCCTAGTAAAATTTCAGCCATTGTTGATTGGAAACCACCAAAAACGTGAATCGAAGTTAGAAGTTTCTTGGGGCTAGTGGGTATTATCTGCGGTTTGTAAATGGATTTTCTATAATTGCTGCTCCTATGACTAGACTACTCAAAGGATGTTAAATTTGAATGGACGGAAGAATGTCAATGAGTTTTGAAGAATTGAAAAAGTTATTAACTGAAGCACCAGTGTTGGTACAACCCGAATTAGGTAAAGAATTTGTGGTGTATAGTGATGCTTCTCTAAATGGTTTGGGGTGTGTACTCATGCAAGAAGGAAAAGTGGTGGCTTATGCTTCGAGGTAGTTAAAACCTCATGAGAGGAATTATCCTACTCACGATTTGGAATTGGCTGCAGTGGTGTTTGCTTTGAAGATTTGGCGACATTATTTGTATGGTGAAAAGTGCCGAGTATATACCGATCACAAAAGTCTTAAATACTTGATGTCACAAAAAGACTTGAATTTGAGACAGCGAAGATGGTTGGAGTTATTGAAAGATTATGAGCTTGTTATTGATTATCATCCGGGAAAAGCGAATGTGGTTGCTGATGCTTTGAGCAGAAAGTTGTTGTTTGCTTTGAGAGTTATGAACACTCAGTTGAAAGTGTCAGATGATGGTTCGATTCTAGCAGAGTTAAGAGCAAAACCAATGTTTTTACAAGAGATTTCAAACTCGAAAAATGATCAAGATTTGCTAGCCAAAAGAAAAAAATGTGAAGCGACACGGATCGATTTCGAATTGGTTTTGATGGGTGCTTAATGTTTAAAGATCGGATTTGTGTCGAAGAATGAGGAATTGATTCAAAAGATCCTACAGGAAGCACATAGTGGTTATTTCTCGATTCATCCGGTAGTACGAAAATGTATAATGACTTGAAGAAAATGTATTGGTGGAATGGAATGAAAAGAGATATATCGAGTTTGTGTCCAAATGCTTAATTTGTCAACGGTGAAAGTGAACACCAAGTACCTTGAGATTACTCCACCTATTATGGTTCTGAATGGAAATGGGATCGGATTACTATCGATTTTGTTTCAGATTGCCATTGACTCCGGAAAGAAAGATGCCATCCGGGTAATAGTTGATAGATTAACTAAGTGGGCTCATTTTATCCCGATGACGCACGGATTATTCTCTTAACAAGTTGGCTGAATCGTATATTAGAGAAATTGTTAGATTACACGGAATACCATTGTCGATTATTTCAGATAGAGATCCAAGGTTTACCTCGCGGTTTTGGAAAAAGTTGCAAGACGCGTTAGGTACAAAGTTAAATTTCGATCGCTTTTCATCCACAAACCGATGGACAATCGAAAGAATAATTGATTCTTGAAGATATGCTTAGATGTTGTGTATTGGAATTTCAAGGAAGTTGGGAAAGATACTTACCGTTGGTGGAATTTGCTTACAATAATAGTTATCAGACGAGCTTGAAAATGGCACCTTATGAAGCATTGTATGGTCGTAAGTGTCAAACGCCTTTGTATTGGACTGAACTCAAGGAAAATCAGATTTATGGAGTTGATCTAATAAAAGCGAAGAAAAGTGAAGGTAATTCGAGATTGTTTGAAAGTCGCTTCAGATAGGCGTAAATCTTATGCGATTTAAAACGAAAGGACATTGAATTTCAAGTTGGTGATAAAGTATTTTTAAAGGTGTCTCCGTGGAAGAAAGTCCTTAGATTTGGACGGAAGGGCAAATTAAGTCCGCGTTTTATTGGGCCGTATGAAGTAATTGAAAAAGTTTGACCGGTAGCATATCGGTAAAATTGTAATTTTGCCAAAATTTGAGTTAAGGATTAATTTGATAATGTGAGTATTAAATAAGCTAAATGTGTTATTTTAGATCAAGAAAGACGTGGAATCGACCTCAATCAAGGAAAAGAAAAGATTGTGGACTAAATTGCAAAATCTTTGTATTTTGGTACCAAGGTAAGTTCATGTGTAAATAATGTAGCATAATGGTTATTTTTAAGTTATTGATGTTAATTATATGTTAAGCTGAATTTTATTATGAAATGTATGCTTTGTGGTTAATTTCAAATAATATGTAAATTATGTGAACTACTTGTTAAATATAATTGTTAATGAGTATTGATTTCGCATTCTACGGAAGACGGCAAGGATAAGTGTTCGAGGAAAAGCCCGCTTGAACCTTAGGAATAGATTAGGATACAAGTGACCTGTCACTAGGATGGTTGAGCATCCGAACTCGTTGAGTTAAGTCCGAGTTCACTTATGGATGCGAATGTCCGAACTCGTTGAGTTGAGTCCGAGTTCGTGAGATGTAACTAGGCATCCGAACTCGTTGAGTTGAGTCTGAGTTCACTTATGGATGCGAATGCCCGAGCTCGTTGAGTTGATTCCGAGTTCGCTTATGGGCGGGTTCCATGATTGCTTGATTGAATATGTGGCACTTATATGCAAATTATCCATGTATCCGAATTATATTCCGATGTGTTCAACGGGTAAAGTTCTACTCAATGGAGGAATATTCGAGATGTAAAGAGAAGTATTGGTGAGTGATGTGAAATGGTTATTTTGGACAGGTATGTATTTAACCCTCGGGTTGAGTATTGATACAACCATTATAAGGTAATAAGATGATGAAAAATGATCAGAAATGTGATATGTGTTTTAGTGATGTATGCTAATGTTGATTGGTATAACTGTTTGTTATGTTACTTATTATTTGCATATGAACTTACTAAGCATTTATGCTTACTCCCTCCTTCTTACTCATTGTAGTTTTGGACAAGCCAACTCAGGAGTCGGGATAGGTCGAAGGCTCAGTCACACTATCCGAAAGACTTTTGGTAAATGGCTTGTAAATTTAAGTATGGCATGTATAGCAATATACCTATTTTGTGTAAATGATCTTATGGTATGGTTGTGGAATGGTTGAGGAAATGCTTGATCATGATAAATTATGAAAATGGTTAGTGTAGATTATGTTTGATGTTAAGGAAAACTATTAAGATACTTAGTGCATAAAAACTCATAAAAAGGATGAAATTTGCCATAAACAGAATACTGCAGCAACACTGACGCGAGTTTGAAATTTTACTAAAAATCATAGAAATTGAATTTGGTGATGGACTACATATAAAATTGAAGCTTATTATGTCTAGTTTCACATGAAACAAATTAAACAGGTGAAGGAATTATATATTAGAAGATATTTGAATTTTAGTGAAACAGGGTCATAGCAGTTTTTGAATCCCCTGTTCCAAATTTAGAAATTCATCATAAATTATAAAGATATAATTAGGTGGTATATTTTATATCCTCAGAATCCTTATTGAGTCTAGTTTTATGGGAAACAAATCTCATTGTCATATGAATTTTTTACAGAGAGAAATGTGGTTTGTAGTAAACAGAGGTCAGACCAATCGAGTCCTAAAATAGGGGTAACTTTAACTAATAAACTGTACTAATTGGCCCAACTAAAAATTCTAGAAAACATTTATTAGATAGGTATATGAGTCTAGATTCAGGGAAAATTTACGGATCTTGATTTTGAGTTTCGTAACTCAAGATATGATTTTTCTTGTGACTGTGACACAAGTAGCTTAAAAGCTGTGAATGTAGAAACAGTAATCCAAAGTTCTAAAAATGTTAAACTAAGCTTAGTAACACCTCATACTCGACTCCGGCGATGGTCTCGGGCGTGGGGGCGTTACATTATGTGTGTGAATTTTATATGTTTTGGCTGTCTATAAATGTTATGAAATGGTATCATTTTGGTAGCTATGTGTGTATGAGAAAAGGGTGCCTATTTTTGTCCACACGGGCGTGTGTCTTAGCCGTGTGCGACACACGATCATGATGCACAGTTGTGTGTCCCCTGGGGTAGCCCTTCAAATTTAAGTCAGTCTTGAGCACGGCCTAGACACACGGGCATGTCTGGTGGCTGTGTGAGGCACATAGCCTTGGAATATGGGCGTGTGTAGCCATTTCAAAAGGTACACGGGCTAGACACACGGGCGTATGGTCAGCTGTGTGACCCAAGCCAGTATGTATGCCTTGTTTTCACACGGCCTGTGACACGGGCGTGGCTGGTAACCATGTGAGGCACACGACCTTTTCACATGGGTGTGTGACCTTTTAAAGTTTAAAAAAATTTAAACACTTATCAAAGTTTGTGAATGTTATCGATTTAGTCTCGAACTACTTTTAAGCATAATTAAGATCTCGTAGAACCTTGTAAGGGACAATGTGAATGCTTGTGCATAGTTTATAATAATGCATGAATAAAGGTATGAGAATGTGATATGTTGTCTAGTAATCCTCATAACCCTACTCCGGAGATGGATACGGGTTAGGGGTGTTACATTTAATTGGTATCAGAACTATGGTTTAGTCGATTCTAGGACTAACGTAGCGAGTAGAAGTCTAACTATACATGCCATATATATAAACTGTGATAGTGTGATGATTCCTAACATTTGAAATGTGTTTTTATATAGAAAATGGATTCCGAACGTGCCGTAGTTGATGATGTGGAAAGTAATGCACCCGCTTCCACTCAATGGGCAGCGCTGACCAATTCTAGGCCTATTTCTAGTAGTCAGGGAGGAGAGGCTAAGTAAGCCGTCTTCCAAATGACGACTGAGTGGTTCACAGAATTTGTATGAACGAATCCGGCTACTCAACAACATCCACCCCACCTATTCCTCAACAAGATCCAGTTGTGCCGCAAGTGATAGATCTAATCCAATAGAGTAAGCCACCTATTGATAAGATTCAGAAACACAGGGCTGAGGAATTTCGGGCTACAGTTGATGATGATGCTGAGAGAGCTGAGTTTTGGCTCGGGAACACAACCAAAGTATTCAATGAATTATCTTGTACTCTAGAAGAATGTATCAAATGTGTGGTATCTTTACTCAGAGATAATGCATATCACTGGTGGAAAACGTTGACATCAGTGGTTCCTAGTGAACGAGTTACCTGGGAATTCTTTCAGACTAAGTTCTGAAAAAAGAACGTAAGCCAAAGATTTCTCGATCAGAAACATAAAGAGTTTCTAGAGTTGAAATAGGGTCGAATGACTGTGACTGAGTACAAAAGAGAATTTGTACGATTGAGTAAATACGCTCGGGAATATGTTTCCACCGAACAGATTATGTGTAAACGGTTCATTGATGGGTTGAATGAAAATATAAAGCTAGTAGTTGGAATTCTGGAAATTAAAAAATTCATTGTTTTAGTTGAAAGAGCTTGTAAAACTGAAGATCTCAGCAAAGAAAAGAGGAAAGAATATTCAAAGGCTAGAGACACCAGAAAGATATTGATGAATAAACCGTATCAGTCTTCATCAAAGAAATCCAAAGATTTGTATAATCGCCTGAATGCTTCAATCGGATATTCAAACAAGGATCGTGCTAAACAACACTCTGGTTCTAAAGCTCAAGCTACATCAGTAGCTATGTAACACCCCTAACCCGTATTCATCGTCGGACTAGGGTTAAAGGCATTACCAGACGGACCAAAACATTTAACTTTCATTTCATAAACATCAAAGCATCAAAGATAAACATTAATATAGAGTTCCTTATATAGATCTTCGAGACCTAAAACATGCATCTGAAAAGAGTCGGGACTAAACTGAAGACATACAAAATTTTCCCAAAACTTAAACATTTTTCAAACAAGTACAGGTCACACATCTGTGTAATCAGGTCGCGTGCCTTACATGGTATTAGACATGCCGTGTGTCTAGGCCGTGTCAAAACAGGGCATACATACTGAATTGCTCACACGGCCACTTGACACGTCCATGTGCCTTGGCCGTGGTCAAGTCTGACTTGGGCCACACGGCTAGCCACACTCTCGTGTGCCTTGGCCGTGCTCAAACCTAACTTACAATTGTAGGGTACTTCAGGGGACACACAACCGTGCCACATAGCCATGTGTCGCACATGGCTAAGACACACGCCCGTGTCTCTACCCATGTGGACAAAAATAGGCTATTTGAATAGCCAATTTGCCACCCTAATTTGGGTCAACCTACAAACACCAAACCAAACATATATGCACAACCATTTCAGCCAATATCTATACCAAACCATACTTAATTCATGCTATAACATTTTCAATCATTTCAAATCTCAATTCATGAATTAATTCATAACAAAAAATTAAACTAAAATCATACCTAAACATATGATCAATACATCATTCAATCAAATGCTCAAAACTTACCAAAACTTCTCAACATTGACCATTTCTTTGGGCCAACCAAAACATACCACAATTTCACATTAGCAACACATATCATATACCATTATCAAACTATAAGTTCAAACACAAACTAGCCATATCACATGGTTAAATATGTACATCACTAAACATAATTCCACAACTTCTAGCCTATACATGCCATACTTTAATATATACATTTTCAAAGTACCAAAATAAGGTTCGATAGTGTGGCGAAGATCCTCGAAGATCCTCGAGCTCACAATAGCTTCGATATCTATAAAAAATACATACAAAGTAAGCTTTCAAAAGCTTAGTAAGCCATATACAAATAAACATATCATTCAAAGCAAATAAGTATCATCAGATCATTTATACTTTGTATACCAAAGCTAACACAAATCTCATATCCAAATACTTACCTTTCATTCTCAAATAGACTATACAAAGTAAACATACCTGAATCTGATATGATTTCACCAAATTATTCATTTTCTCGGAATGCCCGCTTAAACCATTCGGAAACGTAAGGATACGCGGATAGCTTAGAGAACATATACAATGCCAACGTCCCAGACATGGTCTTACATGTAATCAAACATCGATGCCACTATCCCAGACAGGGTCTTAAACGAAATCAGATATGATGCCGATGTCCCAGACATGGTCTTAGATGAAATCACATAACGAAATCCTATGTCATGACATATGTATCCTAACTATTCTTAAGGTTCGTATAGGGCTTTTCAGAAGTCAGAACTTTGTCGATACTTTCTCAGTTAGCATATATTTAGCTCGGACATTCATTCATCACAATTAAATATCAAATGAATAATAACAATTCAATTTAAACAAGCTTATTTGTATATCGACTTACCTCGTACAGATTCGGATGAATGGAATTGGTTATTCAACAACTTTAGATTTTCCCCAATCGAATTTCGTTTTCTTTAATTCTTGACCTATATAAATTCAAATTTAACTTACTCAATCATAAATTCATTCAAAACAATCCATAAACACATATTCAGGTCAATTTACAAACTAGCCCTCACATTTTCACATTTTGACACTTTAGTCCCTAATTCACAAAATTCACATAATTTGCATATACTCATGCTTGGTCGAATATTCATGGCACTCGTACAAGTCCACACATTTCATTTATTTTACATTTTAGTCCCTCAATTTACAAATTTCACAATTAAGCCCACTTTACTCAAAATCATTAAAAATCCAAAGACAAAACATATAAACCCAACATCAAACTTTCATATTGCATCATATAACAACATAAAGCTCATGAATTTATCCATGGCACATTTCAAATTCATCATCAAAATCAGAAATTGAGACATGGGCTTGATAGTATACGAAGCAACGATTACAACAATGTAGAAATTATCAAAAACCGAAGCAAAAACATACCTTAATCAAAGAAAATCAATCACCAAACGCTAATGTTCTTTTTATTTTCTTTTTTTCTTGTATTTTCGTTACAAATGGATGTTAATGTTCATTTTTATGCTTTTGTTTTATTTTAATTAACATTAATAAACATTTTACCATATTAACCTTATTATAAACATAAAATAAAGATATATTGGATCGTCATTAATGTCCATTCAAACTTCCAATGGTCAAGTAACATAATAAGGACCTCTCATTTATAAGTCCAAATTAAATAAGCACTTTTAACAAGTAGCAGCAACTTTTACATTTTACGCGATTAGGTCTTTTTATCAAATTGAGCACACAAACAATCAAAATTTCAGACGAAACTTTCACATATGCTAATTCACACATCATAAGCATGGAAAATAATATTTAACTATTTTTTTGACTTGGATATGTGGTCCCAAAACCACTATTCTGACTAGGGTCAAAATCGGACTATTACAAGCTAGTGTTGGCAGTGTAAAAGACAATAAACCTGAATGTCAGCACTGTGAACGACGACATTTTGGAGAATTCTAGAACAAAAGAAATAAAGATTGTTACAAATTTGGATCGTTGGATCATTTTATGCGAGACTGTCCAGAGTTGATGGAAAAAGAGAATGTTCAAAACATGAGGCCGAGTAACACTGCAGCTAGAGGTAGACCACCCAGAAACATGGAAAATGTGAGTGGTGGTAGAGGTGTGAGATGAGATACTACTGTGAGATCTGATGCTAGAGCACCTACCCGAGCCTATGCTATTTGCGCTCACAAAGAATTGTCACTGCCAGATGTTATAACCGGTACTTTTACTCTCTATGATACTAAAGTTGTTGCATTGATAGATCTAGGATCAACTTATTTGTATATATGTGTGAATTTAGTATCCAATAAGACTTTTCCTGTAGAGTCTACTGAATTTGTAATTAGAGTATCGAACCCCTTAGGTAGATTAATGTTTTTTGGCTGATTTGATATTGTTTCCATTCGACGAATTTGATATAATTCTAGGTATGGATTGGTTAACACTGCATGATGTGATAGTGAACTGCAAACGAAAGATAATTGATCTAAGATGTCAGAATGATGAGATAATTTGGATTGAGTCTAATGATCTGAATAGCTTGCTAATAGTAATTTCTTCGATGTTAGCTTAGAAATATGTGAGAAAGGGGTGTGAAGCTTACTTTACTTATATTCTTGATACGAAAGTGACTAAAAACAAGATTGAATCAGTGCCAGTTGTGTGTGACTACCCAGATGTATTTCCTAAAGTGTTACCGGGTTTACCACCAATCCGAGAGGTTGAATTTGGTATTGAGTTAGTACCTAGAAAATTGTCGATATCAATAGCTCCGTACAAGATGGCACCGAATAAATTAAAAGAATTTAAAGCTCAGTTACAAGAATTAACCAATAGAGGATTTACACGACCGAGTTTCTCACCCTAAGGTGCTCCTGTGCTGCTTGTGAAAAAAAATATGGCACGATGAGAATGTGTATAGATTATCGATAGCTTAATAAAGTGACAATCAAGAACAAATATCCTCTACCGCGAATTGACAATTTGTTTGATCAATTGAAAGGGGCTACGATGTTTTCAAAGATAGATTTAAGATCGAGTTACTACCAGTTGCGAGTTAAATACTCTGATGTACCAAAAACTGCTTTTCGAATGAGGTACGGACATTATAAGTTTTTAGTTATGCCTTTTAGATTAATGAATGCACCTGCTTTTTTATGGACCTAATGAATCAAATCTTTAGACCGTATTTGTATCAATTTGTGGTTGTGTTTATAGATGACATCTTGATTTATTCCCGTGATGAATCTGAGCATGCTGAACATCTAAAAATAGTACTACACACTTTACGTGATAAGCAGTTGTTTGCAAAATTTAGTAAATGTGAATTCTGGTTGCATGAAGTCAGTTTTTAGGGTGTGTTGTGTCAGCATCGGGTATTCGAGTGGATCCAAGTAAGATTTCTATAATAATACATTGGAAACCTCCTAGAAATGTACCCGAAGTCCACAATTTTCTGGGGCTTGCTGATTATTATAGACAATTCATAAAATATTATAATGATTGCAACCCCGATGATGAGACTGCTACAGAAAGATGTTAAGTTCGAGTGGTCAGAAAAATGCTAGAAAAGTTTTGATCAATTGAAAGACTTATTAACTGAAACTCCAGTGTTAGTACAGCCAGAATCGGGTAAAGAATTTGTGATCTATAGTGATTCATCATTATGGTCTGGGTTGCGTTTTGATGCAAGAAGGCAAAATCATAGCTTATGCGTCGAGACAATTGAAGCCACATGAAAAGAATTACCAGACACATGATTTGGAATTAGCAGCTACCGTATTTGCATTGAAGATTTGGAACCATTATCTATTTGGTGAGAAATGTCACATTTATTCTGATCACAGCTTAAAATATTTGATGACTCAAAAAGATTTGAATTTACGGTAGAAGATATGGTTAGAATTGTTGAAGTACTATGAGTTAGTGATTGAATATCATCCGGGAAAAGCAAACGTTGTTGTTGATACATTAAGTCAAAAATATTTGTTTGCTCTACATGCAATGAATACTCAGTTGGCTCTTTCTGATGACGGCTTAATTGTAGCTGAGTTGAAAGCAAGACTATTGTTTTTACAGCAGATTTGCGAAGCTCAGAAAGTTGATAATGAAATGTTAGCTAAATGAGCTCAATGTGATTCGAACCCTGATTCAGAGTTCCAAGTTGATTCAGATGACTATTTAAGATTTAGAGGTCGAATATGTGTTCTGAGAAATTCATAGCTGATTCAGATGATTTTGAATGAAGCACATAGTAGTCATTTCCCTGTTCATCTGGGAAGCACGAAAATGTATAACAACCTGAAACAGCTTTATTAGTGGCCTGGTATGAAGCACGATATCTCTAAATTTGTTTCGAAGTGTTTAATCTGTCAACAACTCAAAGCTAAGCATCAAGTATAATCTAGGTTACTTCAGTCGATTATGATTCTCGAGTGGAAATGAGACAGAATCATGATGGATTTTGTATCGGGTTTGCCTCTGTCTTTGAGTAAGAAAGATGCAATATGGGTTGTTGTTGAATGACTGACTAAATTGGCTCATTTCATTCCAGTATGCACGGATTATTCACTTGATAAACTTGTTGAGTTGTACGTCTCTCATATTGTAAGATTGCACGGAGTACCTATTTCTATTGTTTCATATAGAGATCCGAGGTTTACATCGAGATTCTGGAAGAAACTATAAGATGTACTGGGTACAAAGTTGCACTTTAGTACTGCATTTCACCTGCAGACGTATGGTCAATCTAAGCAAGTTATACAGATACTCGAGGATATGTTGAGATGTTGTATTCTTGAGTTCGAAGGTACATAGGAAAGGTATTTTCCGTTAATTAAATTTGCGTATAACAACAGTTTTAATCGAGTATTTGGACTGAGCTCAGTGAGAATAAGATACACGGGTTTGATTTGATTAAAGAAACTGAACAGAAAGTAAAAGTGATTCGCAATAATCTGAAAGCAGCGTCAGATCGTCAGAAATCGTATACAGACTTGAAATGGAAAGATAATGAGTTTCAGATTGGGGATAAAGTGTTTCTAAAGGTTTCACCGTGGAATAAAATACTTCGATTTGGTCATAAAGGCAAATTAAGTCCAAGATTCATCCGGTCGTATGATATTATCAAGCGAGTTGGACCAGTTGCTTATCGGTTAGCAGTGCCATATGAGTTAGAAAAGATTCATAATGTGTTTCTTGTATCAATGCTTCGAAGATACAGATCTGATACTTCGCACGTTATTTCCCTGACCGAAGTTGAGATTCAGTCAGACTTATCATACAGTGAAGAACCGATCTGAATTCTAGCTAGTGAGGTTAAAGAATTAAGAAATAAGAATATTTTATTAGTGAAAATCTTATGGCATCGACACAGGGTTGAAGAAGCTACGTGGGAGCCCGAGGATGCTATGAGAAAACAATATCCAAACCTATTTACTGGTAAGATTTTAGGGGACAAAATCCTTAAAGGGGGAGAGTTGTAACAGCCTGGTTTTAGCTAAATCAAAATAGTAATTTTGGGACCACGAATCCGAGGTCATAAAATTATTTTAATATTATTTTTGATGTTTACAGCATGTGACTATATATGTGTGAAAGTTTCGTGAAATAATTTTAGTGTTTGAGTTCAACATTTGAGAAAAGGACCTAATTGTGTAAAATGCAAAAGTTACATTCTATATGATAAAGGTGTCTATTTGCCATGGCTTATTAAATATGAAGTCCTTATGTTGTAAACAGACCATGGATAGTGGAAATTCACATGAATAGCCATCCATTATGTGTTTCTAAATGTTATTTTATAAGGTTATTTAGGTCATTTATTAATTAAAAGATAATTAAAGTAAAACAAAGCCAAATGTTCATCATTATTTCATCTTTTTGACCGAAATTAAAAGAGGAAGAAAGAAAACATGAAGCTTTAGGGTTCGACCATGTTGGTGATCAATTGAAGGTTTGTTTTTGTTCGGTTTTTTACGATTTCTACATTTTTGTGATCGTTGCTTCGTGTTCTAGCTAGCCCATGCTTCAATTTTTGAAAGTGTTGATGATTTTGAAAGTTTCCATTGATGAATTCTTGAGTTTTATGATGTTTAATGATGAATTATGCAAGCTTGGTGTTTGATATACATGTTTAATTAAGTGATTTTTTATAAAAATGCTTATTGTGGACTAAATTGTGAAACTTGAAAATTTAGGGGTCTAAATGTGAAATAAATGGAATTAATGGGCTGCTATGGACCAAACGAAAATTCGGTCTAACATGAGCATACCAAAATTTTGTGTATTTTGAGTTCTTTTGAAACAAGGACTAAATTGTAAAAAATGTGAAATTATTCAGGTCAATGTGTAAAATGCCCCAAATTATGTGCTTTGGATGAGATTGAATGAATTTAGGAATAAAAGAGTTAATTTTGAATTTATATAGATTCTGAAAGAAAGAAGTTGGACTTAGATCGAGGCAAGAACAAAGTACTCGATTAATCAGCTAGTTTCGTTGTTTGTACGACTGAGGTAAGTTCGTAGGTGTTAATTTCATTATAAATGAATGTTATATGCTTTGATATTGCATAAAATGTGTTTAAAAGATTGCGGATAATGTTTGAATTGTGAATATGACTATACGGAAGTGTTCAATGATGAAATCGACAAGCGAAACTTCTCGGCTAAATCTTAAGTACAGTTTTGATGATAATGTAATGTCATTAAGCTAATGCATTGGTTTTGGGCCATGATATTGACACTTCGGGTGCGAATAATACCTTGATTTGGCTACGGGCCATGACATAGGTATATTGAGAGGAGTTACCTTGATTTGGCTACGG
The DNA here is from genome assembly GCF_025698485.1 of Gossypium arboreum. Classification (NCBI taxonomy): domain Eukaryota; kingdom Viridiplantae; phylum Streptophyta; class Magnoliopsida; order Malvales; family Malvaceae; genus Gossypium; species Gossypium arboreum. The sequence goes on from NC_069076.1 coordinate 36,894,349, forward strand.
GCCATGGTATAGGTACTCCGGGATAAGTTACCTTGATTTGGCTATGGGCCATGGTATAGGTACTTATCGATTGTGATTCTTGAGTATTCGATTTATATCCCTAATGGTTCAACGAATGAATGAATGTTGTGGTTGGGAAAGAGGTTAGTACAAGGTGATACGGGTACATACGGAACCTATTCAAGTATTACATTGAGAAAGTTTAATGAAATGGTATTTAATCATGCTAGAGACATAAATAAGGTTTGTGTTAATGAGATGTTGATTTGGTAATGTGCAAGTAATTGAGCTATAGATATATTATTTGATGAATTGTGTTATTTACTTATGAACTTACAAGATATGAAGCTTATTGTGTGTTATTTCTCCATGTTTTATAGATAATCAAAGCTAGCTCGGACTCGGGGATCATCGGGAAACGTTACCATACTATCGATAAATTTATTGGTACTTTTAAAACTTTTATATGAGGTATATGGCATATGTAGGCTAGTATCTTGGTGTTATGTTTTGGATACTTGAGTTTAGCCATGAAATTTCGCTAGTAAATATGGTATGTATAGCCATCTAAGTTGGCTTGAATTATGTGTTTGGTAAGTGTTATATGTGACGCATATAATGCTTTATGAATTGGTTTGGTTTGAGATTTTGATATAATGAGTTTTGTGATATGAAATAGATGATATTATGATGAATTAGTAAATAAGGAATATATGCAAGTTGTGATGATTTTTTACATAATGATTTGGTATATTTGAATGTGGAATTGAGTAATTTAAATGGTTGATGATAGATGATATGTTATGTGTGCAAATTTGATATGCTTTGGTTGCCTATAAATGTTATGAAATGGTATCATTTTGGTTGCTAGGTGTGTATGAGAAAAGGGTGGCAAATTAGTTTTGCAAATAGCCTATTTTTTTCCACAAGGGCAAAGACACGGGCATGTGTCTTAGCCGTATGCGACACACGATCATGATGCACGGCCGTGTGTCCCTTGGGGTAGCCCTTCAAATTTAAGTCAGTCTGGAGCATGGCCTAGACATACGGGCGTGTCTGGTGGCCGTGTGAGGCACACAACCTTGGAATATGGACGTGTGTAGCCATTTTGAAAGGTATACGGGCTAGAGACACAGGCTTGTGGTCGGCCATGCCACCCAAGTCAGTATATATGTCCTGTTTTCAGACGGCTTCTGACACGAGTGTGTCTGGTAACTGTGTGAGGCACACAGCTTGTTCACACAGGTGTGTGACCTTTTAAAGTTTAAAAATTTTATAAGTTTCTCAAAGTTTGTAATGTTATCGGTTTAGTAGTCCCGAACCATTTTTAAGCATAATTTAAGGTCTCGTAGAACCTTGTAAGGGACAATGTGAATATTTGTGCATAGTTTATAATAATGCATGAATAAGGGTATGAGAATGTGATGTGTTGTCTGGTAATGCCTCATAACCCTATTCCAGTGATGGATACGAGTTAGGGGTGTTACATATTTTGTGCCCAGTTTGACTAAGAACACTATTTCAATTTCTTGTTTAAGAAAATTAGTTTCATATAATAATTAAGAATAATTGTTGTTCCTTTTATATTAATAATGTTTTCTATGGTTCGGCATAATTGGTAAATGGCCTCTATATTTTGGATCAAATTAATCCCATAAATACTAAAAGATCTAAAATAAATGACTCAAATCAAACTTATCTTTGGCATTGTCGTTTGGGCCACATAAGTGAGAAATGCATATCTAAACTCCATAAAGATTGTTTCTTGAATTCATTTGTTTTTGAACAAATTAAAGTATGTGAATCTTGCTTATTGGGAAAAATGACTAAAGCTTCTTTTACTGATACAAGTGAGCAAGCTAATGATTTATTGGGCCTAATACATACTAATGTATGTCGACCAATGAACACACAAACTAGAGGTGGATTTCAGTACTTCATTACTTTCACTGATGATTTCAGTAGATATAGGTATGTTTATCTCATGTGCCATAAGTTTGGTGCCCTTGAAAACTTAAAAGAATTCAAAAATGAAGTACAAAATAAACTAGGAAAAACTATCAAGACACTTTGATCTGATCGAGGTGGAGAATATTTGAGCCTAGAGTTTGATGACCTTTTGAAGGAATGTGGGATAATCTCACAACTTACTTTTCCTGGTACTCCTCAATGGAATGCAGTTTCTGAGAGAAGAAATCGAACTATGTTAGACATGGTTTGATCAATGATGAGTCATGCTGATCTACTAACTTTCTTTTGAGGACATCACTTGAGATGGCTACTTTTACACTGAATTGTGTTCCATCTAAATCGGCTCAAAATACGCCATATGAGATGTGGACTGGGAAACGTCCTAGCATGTCTTTTATGAAGATTTGGGGTTGTGAAGCTTATGTTAAACGTTAGTGTAGCACCTCTAACTCGTCTTCGTTGTCAAATTAGGGTTACGAAGTATTACTATACAATCGGGAAACATTTATCAATGTAACATTAAAATAAATAAATGACATTCAAAACATATCAATCACAAGCATTTTGTCCCTAAACCGAGCCTTTGAGGCCCTAAAAATAGCTTTGAAGCAATTCGAGACTAATTTGAAACAAAATAGAAGGTCTAAGAAAATGTTGTAAAAATTGGAAAATAGGGGTCACACAACCGTGTGGCCAAGCCATGTGCTAGGCCATGTAACTCTCTGAGTTGCCACACCCATGTGCCAGGCCGTGTACTAGGCCGTGTAACTCACTGACTTGAAACACTAAGAAACTCACAAATGACATATAGTCATGTCGCCAGGCCATGTGTGTTACCCGGTCGTGTGGTCAAGTCATGTGTGTCACAAGGCCATGTGACAACCCGTGTACACCAAATTTGACCCAAAAATCATGCCATTTCAAGATTAAACCATTCTTATTCCACTACTCCAATTATGCACACATTCAATAGATCTAGGCACTACTCTAACATACCAAAATATACCAAAATAATCAATCTATATCATCCAACCAATATGCTATTCAAAGGCATTACATTTATATACTAAACATTTAGTCTCAAAAATGTTCAAAAGACCTCTTTTATAAGCAAATAAGTATTTCACTATGATTAAAAACACTTCTTTCAACAACTAAACATCAAGAAGTTCATCTAAGTAATATATAAGTTTACTTGTTTCATCCATACAAAACATGCCCTAAGCAAAACACACATCTCATTCATAAACTACACATATTAACATTTCAAAACCACATATTTATCTATATATACATGCAACTAACCTAGGAGATACAAAAAATGATACAAAAAATACCAATTTATATGGATAGTGTAAGTCGGTTGATTGATCCTTCCAAAATTTCAACAAAGATTATCTACAAAACAATCCATAAGAACCTGTAAGCTTATATAACTTAGAAAGGACATAGTATAACATTTAATCTAAATACAATTAGACAATTCACATACTATTTGATTCAGGGTTACCAAAGTATAAACAAGGGCATGCATGTGCATTCAGGGATATCGAAGTACAATAAGGGCACGTATGTGCATTCAGGGGTACTGAAGTATAATCAAGGGCACGTGTGTACATTCAGAGGTATCGAAGTACAAACAGGGGCACGTATGTGCATCTAGACAATAATTATCTATAAACATCTTAACTAAAGAGAAATAATATAATATTACAATTCAAACTTTATTTATGTATTGAAATACTATGGACTTACCTACGATTTAATTTCGGCCAACACGCAGGGACTATTCCGCTATTTTCCCTTTTCCTCAATTATTGTCTCTTTGATTCAAATCTTGATCTATATAATAATTAAACACAATATATTAATCTCATACACATTTCACATTCATTCAATACATATGAACCTTAATTTTTCATTAATTACACATTGTCCTAAACTTTTACAGCTTTTGCATTTAGTCCTCTAACCCGAAAATCATCAAATTGACCATTTTCTAGGAATCAAATTACAGTCGAATATTCTAGACCCTTTAACAGTCCTTATTATACATAAAATTCCCTATCAAACCTTGAAATTTTGACATTTTAACAATTCAATCCTTAAATCAAAATCTAATAAAAATCACTTCACAAAACAACCAAATACCACAATCAAAGCTTCCAACACAGTTATCATAAAAACATTCAAGATTCATCAATGGTACCTTCTAAAGTTTTTGATAGATTCAAAAACGAAGGTATGGACTAGCTGGACCTAGTTGCAACGATCTCAAAAACATAAAATTCATTAAAAATGAGGCTCAAAAACTTACTCATGCAAGGGAAAAGACTAGTCGAACCTCCAACCTTAACTTTTCACAGTATTTTCGGCACAACTAAGAAAAAATGAAGAAGATGATAACACCTTCTTCAATTATGTTTTATTTTAATTTCCACTTAATTACAAAATTGCCCTTTCAACCTATTTTACTCAATTTCAATTCTAATTACCGTCCATTATCAACTAATAAGGGTATATTTGCTTTATAAACCCTTCTTCCTTTATTAATTAATCTAATAAATTACTTAATTACCATAATTTCTAAGTTATGCACATTTTACAATTTAGTCTTTTTGCTTTAATTAGCTATCTAAACGTTAAAATTTTCTACCAAATTTTAGTGCAACTCTAACAACTCCGTAAATATGTTATAAATAATATTTACAAGCTGACACAATAGAAATTTATGGTCTCAAGACTACAGTTCTGTTACCATTGAAAAACAGGCTATTACAGTCAGACGTCTACTAAGCTTGAACCTAAATATGAAAAGTGTATATTTGTGGGATATCTAAAAGAAACCAAAGGATATTATTTCTTTAATGTAACACCCCTAACCCGTATCCGCTGCCAGAACAGGGTTTCGGAGCATTACTACCATTTACAGATCACTAAAAAAAAATTTAAATACTTACCGATTCAATGCATCATATAAATAAATATATTACCATTCAATCAACAGTTTGACAGTTGTATAAGCATCAAACAGCAACATTGTTAGTATACTTGCACATATCTCATATAAATTCAACACTGATATATCTATTTTCTCGACATATCGCACTTGAGTTTAATAATAGTCTCAATTACATAATTTCCTTGTATCAACATATCAAAGATAATCATATATGTACATGTCATGAAACATATCATGCTCTTACCGCTTTCTTCATAAGCATATATCATTCATTTCATTATATCAATATTTCATGCTCCATCATTTCCATATATTTTATGTATATTTATTAGGTAATAGCTTATATCAAACTTAACATAAATTATATTTCATGTACTTATACTTATTTCGTTTATCTATCTTCATAATTATTTCATATAACCATTCGTCATCTGATACATATTACCTGAATATCAATTGTTCAACAGATGCTAGAGCGTCTCCCATCCACGGTCTTATTTATCTTTGACATGATGCCATAGTGTCTTTCAACTATGGTCTTACTCATTTTCGTCATGTTGCCATGGTATCTTTCAACCATGGTCTTGTTCATTTCATATCACGTTGCCATGGTATCTTTCAACCATGGTCTTACACATTTCATATCAGTTGCCATGGTATCTTTCAACCATGGTCTTACACATTTTATATCAGTTGCCATGGTATCTTTCAACCATGGTCTTACACTCGAGTTGCCATGGTATCTTTCAACCATGGTCTTACACATTTCATATCGAGAGCACACTCCCTGAACCTCATCCTTGCGGCGGGATTACCGGTCGAGCTAAATCCTCGCAATATAAACTCATAGAGTATTGTCGGGATTACCGGTCAAAGCTAAATCCTCGCAACGACAATTACTCTAATGAGCTTGGATCCAATTACCAGTCAAAGCTAAATTCAGACCCTAATTGGATTACCGTCCGGCTAAATCCATTTTACACATATTCTTTGGAGGGCTATATCAGATAGGATCACCCGTCCGGCTAGATCCTTTTCTTGTCAATTCCTTTTCGAGATCCATCGAATTTTCCTTTCATTCAACCGGATTTCTTCCCATTTTATCAAATATATCAATGTTTTATAAATTTTCATACAATGAACATTCAAATCATATTCACATCAATAACATACAATCTCAAGCATTTCGAATATAATTCAAGTTACACGAACTTACCTCATTGATTGCTCGTGTTTATTATTTCATTATTCGATATATTTTCTTTCCATGATCAAGTCTCGTATTTGTGTCGTCCGGATCTTTATAAATAAATTTGATCATCATTTTCATTCATTTCATATTCTAATACATTTAATTAATGCTCTAGGCAAAATTACCATTTTGCCCCTAAACTTTAATTAATGACGATTTCATCCTTAGGGACGGAAAGTAAAATTCTTGCAATTTAATCCTTATTTCCAACTATTATTCTCATATATATTGATAACAGTCCATGAATTCTATAAAATATCAAAATTTTCCATAATTTCAACACTTTTAATTTAATCCCTAAAACATGTTTTCCCCGATCTTGAACTAAATTGATAATTTCGTTAAATTTTTGTAATTTAAATAATAAAATAATCTATTTCATGCAATTTAGTCATTTCGACATTTTTACAAAATTGCCCATAAAATTTTACTTTTATTCAATTTAGTCCCTGAGCCTAAAACATGCAAATTAGCCATGCTAGATGAATATTCATACATATTTTCCTCCTCCTCCTCTCCATTCCACATCCTTAATTTATATAACATACAACAAGTAACATTATCAATAATTTCACTATTTACTTATATGTACATTCAAAACTGTCCATTTGCATCATAGTAACTAAATTATTTATATATTAAGCTACAGAACTCAAAATTAAGATCCGTTAATTTTTTATGAAACTAGACTCACATGTATTCTTATCATAAAATTTTCAGAATTTTTGGTTTAGCCAATTAGTACAGTTTATTCATTAAAGTCACCCCTGTTCTGTTGTCTGACAGTTCTGACCCTTCTTCACTAAAAATTAGTTATCTCCTTTTACAGAATTCAAATGATGTTCTAGTTTGTTTCTAATAAAACTAGACTCATTCAGGATTCTATAAATATAAATTTAAGCCTCTAATTATTTTTCTTCATTTTTTATTATTTTTCAAAGTCTGAACAGGGAACCCTAATTCATTCTGACCTTGTCTCACAAAATTCATTATATATCAAAATTTACAAATTCATTGCTTACACTGTTTCTTCTATGAGAAACTAGACTCATTAAGATTTAATTCCATATTTTTTTCATCTTCTAATTCAATTTATAAAATTTATGGTGATTTTTCAAAGTTAGACTACTGCTGCTGTCCATAACTGTTTTAGTGCAAGATATTAATTACCATGTTATAACACCCTTATTTTCTTTTTCTACACCATTTCTCATCACTTTCTCTTATTTTCTCTTCACTAACATATCAAGAACATAGGACCTTATGTAATAAAACTCTACTATAACATTATTTCCATGATTTATCAACAATAACAAACTTAAAACATATTGAAATCTTGATGTACTTACCTTATTCTCTTGATACCAATCTTTAACTTGATTTTCTCTCCTCCAGCTTCTATTTCTTGAATCCAACTTGATATTCTAACTCCCCATGTTCTCCTTAACATTTTCTCTCTTGGTAGCTATGGAAATTCATTTGATTTTTGGGTGAAAATGGTGAATTTTTGGTAAAGGACCAAATTGTAAAGAAAGTAAAACTTTCTTTCTTCCTCTCTTTCTCTCACGTTAGTTTGCATGGAAAGGAAAGATGATGAAAATTCTTCATCTTTCTTTCCTTATATACTAAATAAATAATAATAAAATAATATTAAATATCTCATAAAATATTAATAAAATAATATTTATCTAATTAATTAATTTAAAATATCATTAACATAATCATTACATTCTAGAATTATCTCTCTTACTAATTGACCATTTTGCCCTTCATGATCTTTTAGAATTCCATCCTTGAGTCATCATTTAATTTGGTAAAATTGCAATTTAGTCCCTCATAGTTCTTCACTTATTCAATTTGGTCCTAATTCATCCATTTTCCTTAGTTTCTAGATCATTCTACCCTTAAAATATTTACACTATTGGTCCTTCAACTTTTCATATTTACACTTTAACCCTTTAAGTCTTGAGTATTTACTCTTAGGCAACAAAACTTTTCTAACTTTTACAATTTAGTCCTTTCCTGAATCAAGATATCATAATTTACTTCCCAATGTTGCCATAACTCAAAACTTCCCTTTTTATCACTTTATTTCCTTATTTTTTTATATCAAGGATAATATATTACTGTAAAGATTTTCAGGGTATTACATTTAATCCTACTAAAAATAAATTGTTTATTTCTCAGGTTGATGTCCTCTTAAAAAGAAAATTTATTTCTAAAAAAAGAAGTGAGAGAAAGATTGAACTTGAAGAAATTTGAGAACCACAAAATACCACTGAACCAAAGATAGAACAACAGTAGGTTCCACAAGAAATTGATGAATAAGTAACAATTGTAGAAACACAACCATCGCATAGATCTTTAAGAGAATGCCATGCACCTGAAAGATATGGATTTCTCATTACAACACATGGTGACGTTCTTCTTATGTATTAAGAGAGCCTAGGACTTATCAAGAAGCAGTGGCAAGCCAGACTCTAAGAAATGGTTAGAGGCCATGAGGTCTGAGATGGATTCCATGTTAGAAAACCACGTATGGATCTTGGTTGACACACCTGAAGGGGTTAAACCCATAGGGAGCAAGTGGATTTTCAAAAAGAAAACTGACATGGATGGTAATGTACAAACATACAAAGAGCGATTGGTCGCTAAAGGTTTTCGTCAAGTTCATGGTGTCGACTATGATGAAACTTTTTCTCCTGTTGCTATGTTTAAATCCATCCAGATCTTGCTGGCAATAGTTGTATTTCATGATTATGAAATCTAGTAGATGGACATCAAAACAGCTTTCCTTAATGGGAAACTAGAAGAGGATGTGTACATGACACAACCTAAAGGTTTTGCCGATCTGAAAGATGCTAGAAAGATATGCAAGCTACAAAGATCCATTTATGGATTGCAATAAGCTTCTCAAAGTTGGAATCTTTGTTTTAATGATGCAATCAAAGAGTTTGGTTTTATTAAAAATGAATATGAGTCTTTTATTTACAAGAAAGTTAGTGGGAACACTATTATATCATTGGTACTGTATGTAGATGACATACTTATCATAGGAAATGACATACCTACCCTATAGTCTATTAAGACTTGGTTAGGACATTTTTCTATGAGGGACTTGGGTGAGGCCACGTACATTTTAGGAGTCAAAATCTATAAAGATAGATTAAGGCGACTTGTAGGTCTAAGCCAAAGTACATACATAAATAAAGTACTGAAAAGGTTTAGTATGGAAGAATCTAAGAAAGGATTCTTACCTATGAGACATGGTATATCACTTTCGAAGGAAATGTGTCCTTCAATTCCACAAGAGAAAGAGCGAATGAGAAAGATTCTATATGCTTTAGCTATTGGGTCTATCATGTATTCCATGTTATGTACTCGTCTAGATGTATCGTATGCGTTAAGCATGATGTGTCAGTATCAAGTAGATCCTGGTGAAGGTCATTAGGTAGTAGTTAAAAATATCCTTAAGTACTTAAAAAAGACTAAGGATACATTCCGTATATATGGAGCTGAGGAAGAGCTAAGTGTAAAAGGTTACATTGATGCTAGCTTCCAAATCGACAAGGATGATTCACGATCGCAATTAGGTTTTTTGCTTTACCTTAATAGTGGCACTGTGGCCTAGAAAAGTTCAAAGGAAGGTACAGTTGCTAATTCTACAATGCAGACTGAGTATATTACAGCCAGTGAAACTGCAAAAGAGGTTGTTTGGATCAAGAAGTTCATATCTGAACTAGGGGTTGTTCCTAGCATATCATATGCTATAGAACTTTATTCTGACAACAATAGAGCCATTGCATAGGCAAAGGAACCCAGATCTCACCTGCAATCCAAACATATACTTAGGCACTTTCATCTCATTCAAGAAATCATTGATTGAGGAGATGTGAAAATTTGCAGAGTACCAACAGATGATAACATTATTGATCCACTGACGAAACCTCTGACACAGTAGAAGCATGATCATCATAGTAAGTCACTTGGTATTAGGTATATGAGTGATTGGTCTTAGTGCTAGTGGGAGATTGTTAGAATATGCCTAAAGACCAATTATGAGATTATTGTAATAACATACTTGTTTTACCTCATTTAGTAATATAAGGCATTAACATTATTATTTCAGTTTCTTTTCTGTGTATAAAATAAACTATTTTATAACAATGTCCTAAGAATAATATGATTATTCTTAAAAGGTCCTTAGTCGAGTATTATTAGTATTATTGTAGGCTTAGACAACAATAATGCACTAAGACTAACATGTAGTTGAATGATGACCAAATGTTGTCATTGACGTAGGGATGTCAAAATCAATACATGAGTATATGTTAGAGAATGACATATTGGACTGACCCGCTATGAGTATGTTTCTTGGATTATTATATAATAGTCACAACATTACTCATAGTGGTGACTATGTATACGATCCTTAGACTTGAGATCATCATTGTCCCAACATAGTGAGTCATATATTTTGATACAGTCTAATGTCTACTGTAACAGGTTTTACTCTAAAGACTAATGTTGGGTATGCCACAATCTATGTAGTGGGATATGACTTATCAAGATAGGGCTTGACCCTCTTACATAATAGGAGAAATATATTAGGTCGTTTGATGAAGTGAGACTAGAAATGCATGGCCATGCTCAAATAAGTTAATATGAGATATTACACTTATTTATTTATTATAGTCTACTTCGGGTATCAAGAAACATGAGATTGGACTTTACAAGTGTGACTACTCCATGACTTGTGTCTAATCAAGATAATAAAGGAAAAAACGACATAATATATGAAAATTTATCATGGAAAGGTTATGTTGAACCACGAGTTCTTGTAACTTGGGTAGCGATGACGCATTGCTATATGTCACTCATTGCTTGTAACGTTAGAAGTGTTCTAGTATTACTACCAATGTTACAAGAGCCTACAGGGTCACACCCTATGGTTGAAACAAACAGAATCTAAACACAGTTGGTCTTAAATTTAACCATCCTAAGAATTATATTAATTATTGAATTAATTTAATTTGACAATTAAATGATAAACACCATATATGTACAAATTTGTTGTACAAGAATAGAGAACATAATTAAAATAAATGTAGGAATTTGATTCATATAAAATATTAATTATGATATGTTTACCAAAATTATCAAAATAAAGTATTATAATAATTAATTTCGGTCAAATATAAAATATATATGGAAATTAATATCCTTTTGGAAAGGATATTACATTGTGATATTTTCATATATATTATGGCACCAAAAGGGATTTCATTTTATTATTTAAGGAATATTAAATAAAAGGAAAAGAATCATAAAATAAAACCCTAGGGTGCAAAAGAGTGTTTAACCGACATTCACCACAAAAAGAAAAGAACCTAGGTCTAGTAGCCGCTTTTCTTTTCTAAAAAACTCTTTAAAACATTTAGTAAGAGTTTTTGTTCGTTCGCAATAAGGTGGACTACATAGAGACCCAGACAATTCTGTTGCAGCTTTGGATTGGCAGTGTGCAAAGAGGATTAAAACAGCAGTGGTTCCTTCTTATTTTTTAGAGTACGAAAGGTATATTTTTCAAACCTTTTCTTCCCGATTCATTCATCATGCATGGATTCCTAGTTTGGATCGCCAGAATAAATTTTTTTCTACGCCATGGGGCATCCTGATGACCCAACAATATATTAGTTTTTTTATTATTAGTTTCTTTGAAAAGATAAACACACATAACTGAGAACAAAAATCAAGTATTTATCACGTAAAATAGAAATCAAATAATAGAATTCATCATAGGGTCCATCTTCCCTAGGTATCTAGGGAATTAGTTCATAATTGTGAATAAAAACATCTTAAAGACAGAATATCCATAGGAAATAAAGAAACTCATAAAATTTTCAAAAGAAATTAAAATGAGGTCTCCAATCTTGATGGAAATTTGCTTTAGAGTTGGCTTCAATAGTGTTCTTTGAGTTGTTTTTTTTTTAATAGTCTCTTATGGCTCCCTCTTCTCTTCTTCTATTTTGTATTTATAGACTTTAAAATGCCCAAAAAGGCTAAAAATTATGTTTTTTCGCATGTTTGGGATGCAAACTGCAAAATGGATGACACATGGTCGTGTGTCTAGCCTGTGTGGCTCACACAGCAGTGTGTCCAGCCCATATGGCTCCTTAAATCTACTATAATTGACCAATTTTTGCTCATTTTTCGCTCTTTTTGCTCCAAAATGCTCTCCTAAGTATACAAACATGAGTTCAAAGGATTAGGAGCATAAAATTCACCAATTTACATAAATAATCATCCATGTTACTTTTATCACTTATCAATTATTAATATAATCAATGAATTTGGGTTATTAACGAATCTATTCGAAAATTACAAGTTTACAAACAAATATACTACACTCAGGGCACCAGATCCAACAGTTTAGCTCGGATGAGTAACCATATATAAATGTACTCAAATCGGACGAGCAATTAGTGTGGTGTAGTTACTTGTGAATTCGAGTTTGTTTACTAGGGTTCATCGGGCGAAATTGTAACACCCCTAACTCGTGACCGACGCCGGTGTCGGACACGAGGGGTTAACGAGACAAATCCTCTTAAAGTACCGACCAATTTGACATTTCTGGACAGGCTGGAAAACTGCGTCACCGTCGCCTTAAAAATCATATCTCGAGTTCCAAAACTCGGAAACTGGTTTCATAAATTTTCCCTGAATTTAGACTCATATACCCATCCATGGATTTATTTTTAGAATTTTTGGTTGGGCCAATTGGTACAGTTTATTAGTTAAAGTCACCCATGTTACAGGGATCGACTGCTCTGACCTCCGCGTGTTACAACTTGAATATCTTTCTGTACAGGGCTTTAATACTGGTGCCGTTTGTTTCTAATGAAACTAGACTCAAAATGGAATCTGTACATATAAGGCATGACTCCTAATTATTTCTGGATAATTTATGGTAAATTTTCAAAGTCGCGAAAGGGGACCCAGAAATCGTTCTGGCCCTGTCTCACGAGAACTTTAATATTTCCCAGTATACTGCTCATATGGTCGTTTCGTTTCATCCATATAAAAATAGATTCATCAAGGTTCAGTTCCATAATTTACTCACTATTTAATTCTACTTCTACTATTTTTAGTGATTTTTCAATCTCATCTCACTGCTGCTGTCCGCAACAGTTACTGCAGTAGACTATGCCAATTTCATGAATTTTTCCTTGGCCTTAATCATCCATCATACATGACACAAATTATGGCCACCTTAACAAAATTTGAGTTTCTAAGACTCGTGGCTATAGGTTCTAGCATCCCACTCGGACGACCACATAGGCCATTTTCACATGGCTTAAAGTTTACAACCCACAATTCGACAAAATATAATAGCCTATACATGCCAAATGTTCTTCAACAACAAAAAACAATACCACAAGATTTCAGCCGGTGTGATGACTTCAACGACGGTTCCGAGCACGCAACAATACGAGTCCAAGAGACCTAAAATGGGTGACAAGAAAACACCGAGTGAGTTTACAACTCAGTAAGTCATAAGCATTCGTCAATCCACTGATAAAGTTACTACTACATGTACAACAAATGAGGCTAGGTACTCATCCATATCGAATCTATACCATAATACCTCGGACCGTTCGGTCCAATCTAAATACCAAGTCATACATCCACATTTCATATTCTACACAACAAGATAATCAAGCATTTTACACATTAACTCATTTTCCAGCACAACCATACAATTTCAATCATCACATAGATTTAAGGCTTACCAATTCAACCCCAAGCATGAACGTATTCTCTATTCATCATGAGCTCGAGGTACTTACCCGATCCGCTGTCCGGGATTAACTCGATAATGTCGCACACTCAGTGCCAATTGTAATACAAGAGCATATAGTGAATCCGCACACTTAGTGCTATATATTTTCAGCTCGCACACTTAGTGCTATATAATTTTCAGCTCGCACACTTAGTGCTATATAATCAAACTCGCACACTTAGTGCTGTACAATTTTAAACCCGCACACTTAGTGCCAATCTTGTCACCGTGTCCATTTATACCCGCACACTTAGTGCCGAGACCAATACCTTATGCATTTTGCTGCCTTTATACATTCAACAATGGCATCATTCCGTACACATACATTTCCATTTACACATCAATTCATTTAAACACAATTGTGTATATATTATGGTCATTTACATCAACACCAAATATATGCTTAATGACTTACCTTATATTGGATGAAACGATTTCCAATCGTCTACTCGATTATCTTTCCTTTGCCTTTGCTTGATTCTCCACCTCTAGCTTCTTGAGCTAAATTTAACAAATAAATTGGTTTTATCATTTGAGCATCGGAAGAGGAATTCAAGATGCCTAGCCAATATATAAATATCTACTCATTAGGCATCAAAGTCGCATATGTACAAAATCATGAATCGAACTCAACACCTTAGTTAGTATTCCTCTTAGCCGAATTTTCTAAGCCAAGAATAGGCATCAATATGCTTGCCTCTAACCGAATGCATGCACACCAATTTCCCCTCATGTGGCCGAATATGCATGTCCATGTTGAGGCCGATTATGCACTTAATACCACACAAAAACAGCATGTATTTTACTAACTAACGCATTACATATTGTAGCTCAATACACATCTCTCATGTACTACATAACCGAAAACATCATCCCAAGCAAATATATACCTTGAAATAGTATATATGTCATACCAATTCATCATGTGCAAACACATATTCAAAGCTCAAATCTTACCTACCATGCAACATGCATGAATCATACTTGTGGATATACCATGACCGAATACATCACAACACCATCATTTTGGTCATGATTAAGCAAAGAACTTAATGTCTCACTCAAAATACTAAAAAGAAAGTCCAAGAGCCATCAATCCCCATCACGTACACCATTAACAAGCTTCAAATTTAACATGCAATGGCATTAACACAAAATCCACCTTGGCCAAATACCATTTCCATGGCATAACAAGGATTTGAACCATGGCTAACATGCACATCAAGTTAGCAACCAAAACAAGCATGAATCTCATGACACAACCTCAAACATACCTTAATCTTGATGCAAGTATAGCCAAATCCCCTTCTAGTTCTCTTCTAAACCAAGCATGAAGCAAAAATCCTCCCTTTTTCCTTAGTATTTTCGGCCAAAGAAGAGAAAAATGGATGAACAAAATTTTTCTTTTTCTCTTCCACAATGCACGGCAAGGGGGGGGTTTCACTCACACACACACATTTTTTTTTCTTTCTTTATTACCCATACTCATTTGTTTATTGTTTCTCCCTAGTGCACCAACAAAACATGTTTCATGACATGTTTAGCCCATGATTCCTTGTCATGGCCGGCCACTTCATGTTAGGGGGGGAAATTTGACATGCAAATCCCTTATTTTTGCATGTATTATCAACTAGTCATCCCACATTTCCCCATCATACTTTCAATGTTTACTACTAGGCCCTTTCTAGTGAAATTCACATTTATAACTCTAAATCGAAACATCAAAAATGTCACACATGAATTAACACATATTATAGGCATCAAAATAAATTATAAATTATTTTTATGCCTCAGTTTTGTGGTCCCGAAACCACATCCCGACTAGGGTAAATTTTGGGATGTCACAACTCTCCCCCACTTAGAAATTTTCGTCCCCGAAAATCTTACCGGTAAATAGGCTCGGTATCGCTCTCTCATAGAGTCCTCAAGTTCCCAAGTGGCTTCTTCAATTCGTGTTTATGCCACAACACCTTCACTAATGGGATTTTCTTGTTTCAGTAGCTCTTTTACTTCACGCATCGAATGCGAACCGGCTCTTCTTCATAACTCAAATTAGGTGAACCTCGACCTCGGATGGAGTAATTACGCGCGTCGGGTCGACCTATATCGTCGAAGCATCGAAACATGGAAAACGTTGTGAATCTTTTCGAGCTCAGGGGGGTAAAATTAATCGGTACGCTACTGGCCCAACTCGTTCAGATACTTCATACGGACCGATGAACCTCGGACTCAATTTGCCCTTATGGCCAAATCTAAGCACCTTCTTCCAGGGTGAGACTTTGAGAAATACCTTGTCTCCAACCTGATATTCAATGTCTTTCCTTTTTCAAATCCGCATACGACTTTTGGCGATCCGTAGCAGCCTTCAAACTTTCACGAATCACTCGAACTTTTTGCTCGGCATCCTTAACCAAATCAACCCCGAAGAATTTACCTTCACTAAGTTCATCGAGAATAATGGGGTACGGCATTATTTAATCAGTATAAAGCCTCGTAAGGCGCCATCTTAATACTTGATTGAAAGCTATTGTTGTAAGCGAATTCAATCAAAGGCAGATACCGTTCCCATGAACCACTAAACTCAAGGATACAACATCTCAACATATCCTCGAGTATTTGAATTATCCGTTCGGATTGACCATCGGTTTGGGGGTGAAAGGCGGTCTTTGAAATGCAACTTGGTACCCAAAGCTTCTTGAAATTTCTTCCAAAATCGCGGGTAAATCTCGGATCTCTATCCGACACAATAGAAATTGGTACCCGTGTAATCTCACAACTGAGAAACGTACAATTCGGCTAGTTTATCCAATGAAAAATCCGACGACGGGATAAAGTGAGCCGACTTAGTCATCTATCGCAACAACCCAAATCGCATCCTTCTTATTAGTCGACAATGGCGGCGGACACAAAGTCCATTGTGACTCGATCCCATTTCCACCCGGGTATCGTGATCGGTGAAGCAATCTCAAGGCACTTGATGTTCCGCTTTCACTTGTTGACATATTAAACATCTCAAACAAAGTCGGAGATGTCCCGTTTCATACCATGCCACCAAAACCGACGTTTCAAATCGTTGTACATCTTCGTACTCCGGGTGGATTGCCATTCGGCTACAAAGGGCTTCATTGAATTATCGAAATGAGTTCAATTCTTTGGGACACACAGACGACTTTTGAACCTCAAACAATCGTCATCGTCGATTGAAACTCCGAGTCCTTGTTCGAACACATGCAGCCCGTTTTGCAACCAACTCGTCGTCGACTTTACGAGCTTCTCGAATTTGGTGTGTCAATAATGGTTTGGCTTTCAATTCACCACTAACACACCTGGCTTCGGATTGGATGGATAAGTGCACATTCATCGCTCGTAAAGTGAATAACGATTTACGACTCAAGGCATCCGCAACCACATTCGCCTTTCCGGGTGATAGTCAATGATCACTCATAATCCTTTAACATTTCGAGCCAATGTCTTTGTCGCAGATTTAAGTCTCTTTGGGTCATCAAATATTTGAGACTTTTGTGATCCGAGTATACATGGCACCTTTCACCAAATAAGTAATGTCGCCAAATCTTTAAGGCGAATACGATGGCGCCAATTCGAGATCATGAGTCGGATAATTTTTCTCATGTGGCTTTAATTGCCTCGACGCATAGGCTACAACTCGACCTTCTTGCATTAATCGCAACCTAACCCAAGTAGAGATGCGTCACTATAAATGACAAACTCTTTGCCCGATTCGGGTTGCACTAGAATTGGGGCTTCATCAAATAAGCTTTCAGTTGATCGAAACTTTTCGACATTTCTCCGTCCATTCGAACTTAACATCCTTTTGGAGTAAGCCGTCATTGGCGTGGCTATCATCGAGAAACCTTTACAAATCGTCGGTAATAACCGGCAAGCCCCAAAAAGCTCCTAACTTTGGTAACATTCCTTGGTGGTTTCAATCGACTATGGCGAAATTTTGTTCGGGTCCACCGACACCGTCACGGACACCACGTGCCCCAAAAGCTAACCTCTTTCAACCAAAATTCACATTTCTTGAACTTTGCGTATAATCGCTTATCTCGTAAGATTTGCAACACTAGCCTCAGGTGTTCAGCATGTTCAGTTTCATCTCTCGAATAGACCAAAATGTCATCGATAAATACAACTACGAACCGATCCAAGTATGGCCTGAAAATTCTATTCATTAAATCCATAAACACCGTAGGGCATTAGTGAGCCCAAACGGCATCACCAAGAATTCAGAGTGACCGTACCTCGTTCTAAAAGCGATTTTGGGTATGTCCGATTCTCGGACCCTCAACTGATAGTACCCCGACCTCAAATCTATCTTTGAAAACACCGAGGCTCCCTTTAATTGATCAAACAAATCGTCAATTCTTGCAATTGAACCTTCAATTCCTTTAATTCCGTTAATGCCATACGACACGGGGCTATTGAAATCGGCGTAGTACCGGTACAACCGATGCGAATTCCACTTCTCGAACCGGTGGCAATCCCGGTAACTCCTCAGGAAAAACATCTGAATACTCACAAACCACTGGTACCGATTCGAGTTTCCTTTCCGTCTCTTTACTTCCAAACACATACGCAAGGTATGTTTCACACCCCTTTTTCACATACCTCCGGCGGTCATAGAAGATATTATCACCGACGCTCCTTTTAAATCGAAGAGACTCGACTCGGACTACCTCATTATTTGCACTCCTCAAATCAATGGTTTTCCTTTGCGATCCACCCTTTGCATCATGTACGGTCAGCCAATCCATACCAAGAATAACATCGAATTCATGAAATGGTAGAAGCATCGGATCGGTAGGAAAGCGAGATTCTCGAATTATTAGGGGCATCTCTTGCACACTTTATCAACAAGCACGTATTGACCCAAAGGGTTTGACACTCGAATTACGAACTCAAGAGACTCAACGGTAGAGTCTTCTTTGGATGCTAAGGTTTCACATACATATTAGTGAGTAGAGCGGGGTCAATCAATGCAATCACAATAGTATCAAAGAGAGTAAAAGTACCGGTGATAACGTCGGGGAGGATGCCTCCTCTCGCTGCGGATGGCATATGCTCTAGCAGAGCACGGGTCTCGGATCGGACGGCCGTATTAGAGGCTCCTCTCGATTACCACCCCTACCTCCAGAGATTCTCGGGGCCTACCTCCACCGTCGTTCCACTAGGTCTTGCACCTTGCGTCTTATTCCTCTCATCTAGCTCGTGCAATCTCTAATGAAGTGGTCCTTCAACCCCATCCATAACAGCCCTATTAATACAGACTTACCCCAACATTCACCTAGGTGTCGTCTTCCACATTGGGGGCATTCAGGTCTCTCTTGACGATTATTGCCCACACTAGCTACTGAAGTAGCTCGGGAGTCCGTCAATGGTCGGGCTCTAATGGAAATTCCCGCAATCGTCCTCGACTTACTGGTGTCCTCCATGAACCTCTTTACAGCCGAGAACGGAGCTTTACTCGTCGATCTTTTACGGTAATCTCTTGCTTCAAATTCAGCCTTCTTCTTCTCCTTCCCAAGTTCTTCCGCCTTGCAGGCTCGTTCGACTAGTGTCACGAACTCCTTTATCTCCAAAATTCCCACTAGTAACTTTAACTCTTCATTCAATCCTTCTTCAAATCTTTTGCACATCGCAACCTCATCAGCCACACACTCCCGAGCATACCGACTAAGTCTTACGAACTCATGTTCAGATTCAGAATCTGATCATCCGCCTTGCTTGAGTTCCAAGAATTCCTTACGCTTCGATCGATGAACCGTTGACTAATGTATTTCTTTCGAAATTGGATTGGAAGAAATCCCAAGTAACTCGTTCATTTGGGACTATGGAAATTAAAGTCCTCCACCAATAGTAAGTGAGTCTCATAACAAGGATATAGCACACTTAAGACATTCATCGGTGTGCATGACAATTCATCAAACACTCTAATGGTGTTATCAAGCGAACTTCGGCCCTTCGGCATCGTCGGTAACTATGGCCTTAAACTCCTCGGCCCCACGCTTCCTAATCAAGTCCACGGTGGTTTACTCAGCCTCACAGGATCGATGGATGGCATTACGGGCTCTTGGGGTGGAGTATTTAAATTCGGGAATGGTTGGACAGCCGGGTCGGTTCGGGCATATTATGCGACCCACTCATTCATCATGGTGAAGAAGGCTTGTTTCGCCCTTCATTTTGATTATTCGCGGATGACTGAGGCTCAACAGGCGGTGTCCCTTGTGCGGGAGCAGCCGCTACACCTTCAACGTCATCCGCCAAGGGTCTCTCTATCCCGGGTTTCATTGCTATTTAAAACAAAAATTTCAACCGTCAGAAGTCATCACATTATTCAGCACTAACAATTTGGCATGTATAGACTCACACGCGCTATGGTAGTCCTAGAACCGACTAAACCATAGCTCTGATACCAATAAAATTGTAACACCCCTAACTCGTGACCGACGCCGGTGTCGGACACGAGGGGTTAACGAGACAAATCCTCTTAAAGTACCGACCAATTTGACATTTCTGGACAGGCTGGAAAACTGCGTCACCGTCGCCTTAAAAATCATATCTCGAGTTCCAAAACTCGGAAACTTTTTTCGTAAATTTTCCCTGAATTTAGACTCATATACCCATCCATGGATTTATTTTTAGAATTTTTGGTTGGGCCAATTGGTACAGTTTATTAGTTAAAGTCACCCATGTTACAGGGATCGACTGCTCTGACCTCCGCGCGTTACAACTTGAATATCTTTCTGTACAGGGCTTTAATACTGGTGCCGTTTGTTTCTAATGAAACTAGACTCAAAATGGAATCTGTACATATAAGGCATGACTCCTAATTCTTTCTGGATAATTTATGGTAAATTTTCAAAGTCGCGACAGGGGACCCAGAAATCGTTCTGGCCCTGTCTCACGAGAACTTTAATATTTCCCAGTATACTGCTCATATGGTCGTTTCGTTTCGTCCATATAAAAATAGATTCATCAAGGTTAAGTTCCATAATTTACTCACTATTTAATTCTACTTCTACTATTTTTAGTGATTTTTCAATCTCATCTCACTGCTGCTGTCCGCAACAGTTACTGCAGTAGACTATGCTAATTTCATGAATTTTTCCTTGGCCTTAATCATCCATCATACATGACACAAATTATGGCCACCTTCACAAAATTTGAGTTTCTAAGACTCGTGGCTATAGGTTCTAGTATCCCACTCGACGACCACATAGGCCATTTTCATATGGCTTAAAGTTTACAACCCACAATTCGACAAAATATAATAGCCTATACATGCCAAATGTTCTTCAACAACAAAAAAACAATACCACAAGATTTCAGCCGGTGTGATGACTTCAACGACGGTTCCGAGCACGCAACAATACGAGTCCAAGAGACCTAAAATGGGTGACAAGAAAACACCGAGTGAGTTTACAACTCAGTAAGTCATAAGCATTCGTCAATCCACTGATAAAGTTACTACTACATGTACAACAAATGAGGCTAGGTACTCATCCATATCGAATCTATACCATAATACCTCGGACCGTTCGGTCCAATCTCGTACCAAGTCATACATCCACATTTCATATTCTACACAACAAGATAATCGAAGCATTTTTACACATTAACTCATTTTCCAGCACAACCATACAATTTCAATCATCACATAGATTTAAGGCTTACCAATTCAACCCCAAGCATGAACGTATTCTCTATTCATCATGAGCTCGAGGTACTTACCCGATCCGCTGTCCTGGATTAACTCGATAATGTCGCACACTCAGTGCCAATTGTAATACAAGAGCATATAGTGAATCCGCACACTTAGTGCTATATATTTTCAGCTCGCACACTTAGTGCTATATAATTTTCAGCTCGCACACTTAGTGCTATATAATCAAACTCGCACACTTAGTGCTGTACAATTTAAACCCGCACACTTAGTGCCAATCTTGTCACCGTGTCCATTTATACCCGCACACTTAGTGCCGAGACCAATACCTTATGCATTTTGCTGCCTTTATACATTCAACAATGGCATCATTCCGCATACATACATTTCCATTTACACATCAATTCATTTAAACACAATTGTGTATATATTATGGTCATTTACATCAACACCAAATATATGCTTAATGACTTACCTTATATTGGATGAAACGATTTCCAATCGACTACTCGATTATCTTTCCTTTGCCTTTGCTTGATTCTCCACCTCTAGCTTCTTGAGCTAAATTTAACAAATAAATTGGTTTTATCATTTGAGCATCGGAAGAGGAATTCAAGATGCCTAGCCAATATATAAATATCTACTCATTAGGCATCAAAGTCGCATATGTACAAAATCATGAATCGAACTCAACACCTTAGTTAGTATTCCTCTTAGCGAATTTTCTAAGCCAAGAATAGGCATCAATATGCTTGCCTCTAACCGAATGCATGCACACCAATTTCCCCTCATGTGGCGAATATGCATGTCCATGTTGAGGCCGATTATGCACTTAATACCACACAAAAACAGCATGTATTTTACTAACTAACGCATTACATATTGTAGCTCAATACACATCTCTCATGTACTACATAACCGAAAACATCATCCCAAGCAAATATATACCTTGAAATAGTATATATGTCATACCAATTCATCATGTGCAAACACATATTCAAAGCTCAAATCTTACCTACCATGCAACATGCATGAATCATACTTGTGGATATACCATGACCGAATACATCACAACACCATCATTTTGGTCATGATTAAGCAAAGAACTTAATGTCTCACTCAAAATACTAAAAAGAAAGTCCAAGAGCCATCAATCCCCATCACGTACACCATTAACAAGCTTCATATTTAACATGCAATGGCATTAACACAAAATCCACCTTGGCCAAATACCATTTCCATGGCATAACAAGGATTTGAACCATGGCTAACATGCACATCAAGTTAGCAACCAAAACAAGCATGAATCTCATGACACAACCTCAAACATACCTTAATCTTGATGCAAGTATAGCCAAATCCCTTCTAGTTCTCTTCTAAACCAAGCATGAAGCAAAAATCCTCCCTTTTCCTTAGTATTTTCGCCAAAGAAGAGAAAATGGATGAACAAAATTTTCTTTTTCTCTTCCACAATGCACTGCAAGGGGGGTTCACTCACACACACACATTTTTTTTTTCTTTCTTTATTACCCATACTCATTTGTTTATTGTTTCTCCCTAGTGCACCAACAAAACATGTTTCATGACATGTTTAGCCCATGATTCCTTGTCATGGCCGGCCACTTCATGTTAGGGGAAATTTGACATGCAAATCCTTATTTTTGCATGTATTATCAACTAGTCATCCCACATTTCCCCATCATACTTTCAATGTTTACTACTAGGCCCTTTCTAGTGAAATTCACATTTATAACTCTAAATCGAAACATCAAAAATGTCACACATGAATTAACACATATTATAGGCATCAAAATAAATTATAAATTATTTTTATGCCTCAGTTTTGTGGTCCCGAAACCACATCCCGACTAGGGTAAATTTTGGGATGTCACAGAAATGGTATAAATGTAATTGAGAATTTGAAATGTGATGAAGTGAACTTGATATCCAAATTGGAAAGTTATTGACTGATTTGAATAGAAAATGATACATTTTTATGATTAATAATGGCACGAATGATTTATTTGAATGTATACTTGTTAATATCTTATGATTTTTTATTGAATGTACCATTGAGATAAGTTCCATGAAAGTAACATGAAATGGTATGTTAAGGGCTCGTAGTATTAAATGATTTTGGTTATAAATCAATGGTCACTTTGTTGGTGTTTTGATTGCCATGTCTAGCAAAGTTATGCCAAGTAAAGGTAGCTTAAAATGTTTAGGTGAAAATAAGGTAAGCCAAGTATTTTACATATGAACTTACTAAGCATTCTATACGCTTACTGTAACACCCCTAACTCGTGACCGACGCCGGTGTCGGACGCGAGGGGTTAACGGCCAAATCCTCTCTAGATACCAACCAATTTGACATTACCAGTCAGGCTGGAAAACTGCGTCACCGTCGCCTTAAAAATCATATCTCGAGTTTCAAAACTTGGAAACTGGTTTCGTAAATTTTCCCTGAATTTAGACTCATATACCCATCCATGGATTTATTTTTAGAATTTTTTGTTGGGCCAATTGGTACAGTTTATTAGTTAAAGTCACCCATGTTACAGGGATCGACTGCTCTGACCTTCGCGCGTTACAACTGGATATCTCTCTGTAAAGGGCTTTAATACTGGTTCCGTTTGTTTCTAATGAAACTAGACTCAAAATGGAATCTGTACATATAAGGCATGACTCCTAATTCTTTCTGGATAATTTATGGTAAATTTTCAAAGTCGCGACAGGGGACCCAGAAACCGTTCTGGCCCTGTCTCACGAGAACTTTAATATTTCTCAGTATACTGCTCATATGGTCGTTTCGTTTCGTCCATATAAAAATAGATTCATCAAGGTTCAGTTCCATAATTTAATCACTATTTAATTCTACTTCTACTATTTTTAGTGATTTTTCAATCTCATCTCACTGCTGCTGTCCGCAACAGTTACTGCAGTAGACTATGCCAATTTCATGAATTTTCCCTTGGCCTTAATCATCCATCATACATGACACAAATTATGGCCACCTTATCAAAATTAGAGTTTCTAAGACTCGTGGCTATAGGCTCTAGCATCCCACTCGGCGACCACATAGGCCATTTTCGCATGGCTTAAAGTTTACAACCCACAATTCGACAAAATATAATAGCCTATACATGCCAAATGTTCTACAACAACAAAAACAATACCACAAGATTTCAGCGGTTGTGATGACTTCAGCGACGGTCCCGATCACGCAAACAATACGAGTCCGAGAGACCTAAAATGGGTGACAAGAAAAAACACCGAGTGAGTTTACAACTCAGTAAGTCATAAGCATTCATCAATCCATCGATAAAGTTACTACTACATGTACAACAAATGAGACTAGGTACTCGTCCATATCGAATCTATACCATAATACCTCGGACCTTTCGGTCCAATCTCGTACCAATTCATACATCCACATTTCATATTCTACACAACAAGATAATCAAGCATTTTACACATTAACTCATTTTCCAGCACAACCATACACATTTCAATCATCACATAGATTTAAGGCTTACCAATTTCAATCCCCAAGCATGAACGAATTCTCTATTCGTCATGAGCTCGAGGTACTTACCCGATCCGCTGTCCATACTCAATTCAATGGAGACACACCTCCATATATATAGAGTACGCACACAAGTGCTTACTACTCGATTTCGCACACTTAGTGCCACGTAATTTAAGCTCGCACACACAGTGCCATACCCTCCGAACTCGCACACCCAAAGGTCAGTATTTTTCCAGCTTGCACACTTAGTGCCAAATATTTCCAGCACGCACACTTAGTGCCATATATTTCCAGCACGCACACTTAGTGCCATATATTTCCAGCACGCACACTTAGTGCCAATCTCGTCACCATACACACGTATTGCTCAAGACACATAGTGCCGAAAGCAAACTTTCTACACATTCCACTATTTCTTTTACATTCAACAATTATCCTCATTTCATACACATACAATTTCATTTATACATATATATATAGCATTCCATTAAACACAATTGCATAGATTTTCCAATCATTTAAGCAATATCAAACATATGTGCTTAATGACTTACCTTGTCTTGGGTAAATAATTCCAAGTCGGCTACTCGATGATCTTCGATTTCCCTTGTTGGACGCCTCTCCTTTAGGATCTTGAGCTTAAACAAATAAATTAACTCATTCAACCGCTTTGGTACATATATTGGTATCCACATTTTAATGATCTTATGACATACGAACGACATGGTAAAATTTTATCTTACTACCTTACGTTCTTAGCTATTCGCTAATAGCCTTATGCAATTACCATACTATCAATAATCCAATCATACATACACATATACATATTCGTATATTAGGTAACCACCCTTACTAATTACCCATTTTAGTCAATTTTATACAATCGAAGGCAATATCATAAATGGGTATACTTATATAGCCGAATGTGCTAAATTTGATCTAACATCACCTATACACTTGATTGAATGGCGAATACCTATACTATCAATTATAGTGTCACTTTTATTCTTTCAAGCACATAGTTTCCTCCCATGAACACTTGGTCAATTTTCTTTTCTCTTCTAGCATAGCTTCACATCTCAAAATTAAGAGTTGCAAATTACAATTAGGTTACAACAATGCCCATAATTGACCGAATGCTTAAGCTCAACTAAGCCAAAATTCATTCAACATCTTTTTAATTTGCCCTTCACTATTTTCTTCAATTCATCAAATACAAAGTGGTTTACATCTAATATTAAACCAAACTTGCTAGCACACAACATTCCTTAACCGAATGTTATAAACCCAAGCTACATATATTGTTCATTAAGACCCTTCGATGGCCACATTCGCACCCCCTTATGAACAAACCAATTTCAACCTTCAAAAAAAAAAAACATATGTACCAAGAGCTTCAACTACTTGGCGAATATCAAACCTCCAAACAACAAAATTTAATCCATGAAATGAGTAGAAGTTGAACTAATCACCTCATTTATACCTAAATTTCCAAGGATTTCAAAGTGCTTACCTCTTCCTAAGCATCATCCAAGCCAAATCATGAACCAAAGAATTCCATTCTTCTTCCTCCTTCAAGTCACGGCAATGGAGAAAAGATGAGCATTCTTTTTTTTTTCTTCTTTCTTCTTTTACTAACATTATTTTATCTCCAATAACCCATTCCTTATTATTAAAATCTAATTAAACATATATATTGCCCATCAATATC
Source organism: Gossypium arboreum (assembly GCF_025698485.1). NCBI lineage: Eukaryota > Viridiplantae > Streptophyta > Magnoliopsida > Malvales > Malvaceae > Gossypium > Gossypium arboreum. The sequence goes on from NC_069076.1 coordinate 36,921,298, forward strand.
CCATCTTGGCCGCCACCATTAATAAATTGGGCAATTTGACATGCAAGTCCACCTTTGTGTTAACATGCACTAATAAGCCATTTAAAACTAGCCTATCATATTTCACCATGTCTCACATTGATCCCTATTTAATAATTTCTCATACAATTGGTAAAATTAGAGAATGAAACTTCCACATGTGCATGTACACACACAATAAGCATAGAATATAACAATTAATTATTTTTTATGACTCGGTTTTGTGGTCCCGAAACCACTTTTCGACTAGGGTCAATTTTGGGCTGTCACAACTCTCCCCCACTTAAGAAATTTTCGTCCCCGAAAATCTTACCGGTAAATAGGCTCGGGTATCTCAATCTCAGATGGAGCAATTACGTGCGATGCATCAGACCTATATCGTCGAAGCATCGAGACATGAAAAACATTGTGAATCTTTTCGAGCTCAGGGGGCAAAATCAAACGATACGCGACTGGACCGACTCGTTCGGATATCTCATATGGCCCGATGAACCTCGGGCTCAATTTGCCCTTACAGCCAAATCTAAGCACTTTCTTCCGTGGTGAGACTTTGAGAAATACCTTGTCTCCAACCCGATATTCAATATCCTTTCTTTTCAAATCCGCATACGACTTTTGGCGATCCGGCGACTTTCAAACTTTTACGAATTACTCGAACTTTTGCTCGGCATCCTTAACCAAATCAACCTCAAGATTTTTCCTTCACTAAGTTCATCCAGAATAATGGGTACGGCATTTACGACCGTATAAAGCCTCGTAAGGCGCCATCTTGATACTTGATTGAAAGCTATTGTTTCAACCAAAGGTAAATACCGTTCCCATGCACCACTAAACTCAAGGATGCAACATCTCAACATATCCTCGAGTATTTGAATTATCCGTTCGGATTGACCATCGGTTTGGGGGTGAAAAGCAGTGCTAAAATGCAGTTTGGTACCCAAAGCCTCTTGCAATTTCTTCCAAAACCGCGACGTAAATCTTGGGTCTCTATCCGACACGATAGAAATAGGTACCCCATGCAATCGAACAATTTGGGAGACGTATAATTCTGCCAACTTATCGAGCGAAAAATCCGTGCGGACAGGGATAAAATGAGCAGACTTGGTCAGTCTATCAACAATGACCCAAACCGAGTCTTTCTTATTCTGAGTCAATGGTAACCCAGACACAAAGTCCATTGTTACTCGATCCCATTTCCATTCGGGTATCATGATCGGCTGAAGTAATCCCGATGGCACTTGATGTTCCGCTTTCACTTGTTGACATATCAGACACCTTGAAACAAATTCAGAAATGTCTCGTTTCATACCGGGCCACCAAAACCGACGTTTCAGGTCATTGTACATTTTAGTACTACCCGGGTGGATTGACATTCGACTACAATGGGCTTCATTTAGAATTATCGAAATAAGTTCCGAATTCTTTGGAACACACAGACGACTTCTGAACCTCAAACAATCGTCATCATCAATTTGAAACTCTGATTCCTTGTTCAGAACACACTCAGCCCGTTTTGCAAGCAACTCCTCATCAACTTTCTGAGCTTCCCGAATTTGATGAGCCAACAATGGTTTGGCCTTTAATTCGGCTACTAACACATTGTCGGGTAGAATAGACAAATGTACATTCATCGCTCGTAAAGTAAATAGTGATTTCCGACTTAAGGCATCCGCAACCACATTAGCCTTTCCCGGGTGATAATTAATGACGAGTTCATAATCTTTCAACAACTCGAGCCATCGTCTTTGTCGCAGATTTAAGTCTCTCTGAGTCATCAAATATTTGAGACTTTTGTGATCCGAATACACATGGCACTTCTCACCAAATAAGTAATGTCGCCATATCTTCAAGGCGAACACGATGGCAGCCAATTCGAGATCATGGGTTGGATAATTTTTCTCATGTGGCTTTAATTGTCTCGACGCATAGGCCACAACTCGACCTTCTTGCATCAATACGCAACCTAACCCAAGTAGGGAGGCATCACTATAGATGACAAACTCTTTGCCAAATTCGGGCTGTACTAGAACTGGAGCTTTCGTCAAATGGGTTTTCAATTGGTCGAAACTTTTCTGACACTTTTCCGTCCATTCAAATTTGACATCTTTCAAACAGTTTGTCATGGGTGTGGCCATCATCGAGAATCCTTTTACAAACCGTCGGTAGTAATGTAAGCAAGCCCCAAAAGCTCCTAACTTCGGTAACATTCCTTGGAGGTTTCCAATTGACTATGGTCGAAATTTTGTTCGGGTCCACCCGACACCGATGCGGACACCACGTGCCCCAAAAGCTAACCTCTTTCAACCAAAATTCACATTTCTTGAACTTTATGATAATCGCTTATCTCGTAGGATTTGCAACACTAGCCTTAGGTGTTCGGCATGTTCAGTTTCATCTCTCGAATAGACCAAAATGTCATCGATAAATACAATTACGAACCGATCCAAGTATGGCCTGAAAATTCTATTCATTAAATCCATAAACACCGTAGGGCATTAGTGAGCCCAAACGGCATCACCAAGAATTCAGAGTGACCGTACCTCGTTCTAAAAGCGGTTTTGGGTATGTCCGATTCTCGGACCCTCAACTGATAGTACCCCGACCTCAAATCTATCTTTGAAAACACCGAGGCTCCCTTTAATTGGTCAAACAAATCGTCAATTCGTGGCAATGGATATTTATTCTTTATCGTCACTTTATTGAGTTGACGATAGTCGATGCACAACCTCATGGTTCCGTCCTTCTTCTTCACAAACAATACAAAGCGCCCATGGAGAAAAACTCGGTCGAGCGAAACCTCTATCCGTCAATTCTTGCAATTGAACCTTCAATTCCTTTAATTACATTAATGCCATACGACACGGGGCTATTGAAATCGGCGTAGTACCGGTACAACTTCGATGCGAATTCCACTTCTCGAACCGGTGGCAATCCAGTAACTCCTCGGAAAAACATCCGAATACTCACAAACCACGGTACCGATTCGAGTTTCCTTTCCGTCTCTTTACTTCCAAACACATACGCAAGGTATGTTTCACACCCTTTTCACATATCTCCAGCGGTCATAGAAGATATTATCGCGGCACTCCTTTTAAATCAAGAGACTCGACTCGGACTACCTCGTTATTTGCACTCCTCAAATCAATGGTTTTCCTTTTGCGGTCCACCTTTGCATCATGTACGGTCACCAATCCATACCAAGAATTACATCGAATTCATCAAATGGTAGAAGCATCGATTGGTAGGAAAACAGATTCTCGAATTATTAGGGGCATCTCTTGCACACTTTATCAACTAGTACGTATTGACCCAAAGGGTTTGACACTTAAATTTAATTCAAGAGACTCAACAGTAGAGTTTTATTGGATGCTAAGGTTTCACATACATATGAATGAGTAGAGCGGGGTCAATCAATGCAATCACACTAGTATCAAAGAGAGTAAAAGTACCGTGATGACGTCGGGGAGGATGCCTCCTCTCGTCTTGCGGATGGCATATGCTCTAGCAGAGCACGGGTCTCGGATCGGACAGCAGTATTAGAGGCTCCTCTCGATTACCACTCCTACCTCCAGAGATTCTCGGGGCCTACCTCCACTGTCGTTCCACTAGGTCTTGCACTTTGCGTCTTATTCCTCTCATCTAGCTCCGTGCAATCTCTAATGAGGTGGTCCTTCGAACCGCATCCATAACAGGCCCTATTAACAGACTTACCCCAACATTCACCTAGGTGTCGTCTTCCACATTGGGGGCATTCAGGTCTCTCTTGACGATTATTGCCCACACTAGCTACTGAAGTTGCTCGGAGTCCGTCAATGGTGGGGCTCTAATGGAAATTCCCTTGATCGTCCTCGACTTCATCGGTGTCCTCCCGAACCTCTTTACAGCCAAGAACGGAGCTTTACTCGTCGATCTTTTACGGTAATCTCTTGCTTCAATTTCAGCCTTCTTCTTCTCCTTCCCAAGTTCTTCCGCCTTGCGTGCTCGTTCGACTAGTGTCACGAACTCCTTTATCTCCAAAATTCCCACTAGTAACTTTAACTCTTCATTCAATCCTTCTTCAAATCTTTTGCACATCGCAACCTCATCAGCCACACACTCCGAGCATACCGACTAAGTCTTACGAACTCATGTTCGATTCGACATCTGATCATCCGCCTTGCTTGAGTTCCAGAATTCCTTACGCTCGATCGATGAACTGTTGACTAATGTATTTCTTTCGAAATTGGATTGGAAGAAATCCCAAGTAACTCGTTCATTTGGGACTATGGAAATTAAAGTCCTCCACCAATAGTAAGTCGAGTCTCATAACAAGGATATAGCACACTTAAGACATTCATCGGTGTGCATGACAGTTCATCTAACACTCTAATGGTGTTATCGAGCGAACTCGGCCTTTTCGGCATCATCAAGAACTATGGCCTTGAACTCCTCGCCCCACGCTTCCTAATCAAGTCCACGGTGGTTTACTCACCTCACAGATCGATGAATCGGAGGCATTGCGGGCCCTTGGGGTGGAGTATTTAAATTCGGGAATGGTTGGACAGCCGGGTTGGTTCGGGCATATTGCGACCCACTCATTCATCATGGTGAAGAAGGCTTGTTTCGCCCTTCATTTTGATTATTCGCAGATGATCGAGGCTCAACAGGCGGTGTCCCTTGCGCAGAGCAGCCGCTACACTTTCAACGTCATCCGCCAAGGGTCTCTCTACCCCGGGTTCCATTGCTAATCAAAACAAAAATTCCAACCGTCAGAAGTCATCACATTATTAAGTGCTAACAATTTGGCATGTACAGCTAGACTCACACGCGCTATGGTAGTCCTAGAACCGACTAAACCATAGCTCTGATACCAATAAAACTGTAACACCCCTAACTCGTGACCGACGCCGGTGTCGGACGCGAGGGGTTAACGGCCAAATCCTCTCTAGATACCAACCAATTTGACATTACCAGTCAGGCTGGAAAACTGCGTCACCGTCGCCTTAAAAATCATATCTCGAGTTTCAAAACTCAAAAACTGGTTTTGTAAATTTTCCCTGAATTTAGACTCATATACCCATCCATGGATTTATTTTTAGAATTTTTTGTTGGGCCAATTGGTACAGTTTATTAGTTAAAGTCACCCATGTTACAGGGATCGACTGCTCTGACCTTCGCGCGTTACAACTTGGATATCTCTCTGTAAAGGGATTTAATACTGGTTCCGTTTGTTTCTAATGAAACTAGACTCAAAATGGAATCTGTACATATAAGGCATGACTCCTAATTCTTTCTGGATAATTTATGGTAAATTTTCAAAGTCGCGACAGGGGACCCAGAAACCGTTCTGGCCCTGTCTCACGAGAACTTTAATATTTCTCAGTATACTGCTCATATGGTCGTTTCGTTTCGTCCATATAAAAATAGATTCATCAAGGTTCAGTTCCATAATTTACTCACTATTTAATTCTACTTCTACTATTTTTAGTGATTTTTCAATCTCATCTCACTGCTGCTGTCCGCAACAGTTACTGCAGTAGACTATGCCAATTTCATGAATTTTCCCTTGGCCTTAATCATCCATCATACATGACACAAATTATGGCCACCTTATCAAAATTAGAGTTTCTAAGACTCGTGGCTATAGGCTCTAGCATCCCACTCGACGACCACATAGGCCATTTTCGCATGGCTTAAAGTTTACAACCCACAATTCGACAAAATATAATAGCCTATACATGCTAAATGTTCTACAACAACAAAAACAATACCACAAGATTTCAGCCGTTGTGATGACTTCAGCGACGGTCCCGATCACATAAACAATACGAGTCCGAGAGACCTAAAATGGATGACAAGAAAAAACACCGAGTGAGTTTACAACTCAGTAAGTCATAAGCATTCATCAATCCACCGATAAAGTTACTACTACATGTACAACAAATGAGGCTAGGTACTCGTCCATATCGAATCTATACCATAATACCTCGGACCTTTCGGTCCAATCTCGCACCAATTCATACATCCACATTTCATATTCTACACAACAAGATAATCAAGCATTTTTACACATTAACTCATTTTCCAGCACAACCATACACATTTCAATCATCACATAGATTTAAGGCTTACCAATTTCAATCCCCAAGCATGAACGAATTCTCTATTCGTCATGAGCTCGAGGTACTTACCCGATCCGCTGTCCATACTCAATTCAATGGAGACACACCTCCATATATATAGAGTACGCACACACAGTGCTTACTACTCGATTTCGCACACTTAGTGCCACGTAATTTAAGCTCGCACACGATTGCCATACCCTCCGAACTCGCACACCCAAAGGTCAGTATTTTTCCAGCTTGCACACTTAGTGCCAAATATTTCCAGCACGCACACTTAGTGCCATATATTTCCAGCACGCACACTTAGTGCCATATATTTCCAGCACGCACACTTAGTGCCAATCTCGTCACCATACACACGTATTGCCCAGACACATAGTGCCGAAAGCAAACTTTCTACACATCCACTATTTCTTTTACATTCAACAATTATCCTCATTCCATACACATACAATTTCATTTATACATATATATATAGCATTCCATTAAACACAATTGCATAGATTTTCCAATCATTTAAGCAATATCAAACATATGTGCTTAATGACTTACCTTGTCTTTGGGTAAATAATTCCAAGTCGGCTACTCGATGATCTTCGATTTCCCCTTGTTGGACGCCTCTCCTTTAGGATCTTGAGCTTAAACAAATAAATTAACTCATTCAACCGCTTTGGTACATATATTGGTATCCACATTTTAATGATCTTATGACATACGGAACGACATGGTAAAATTTTTATCTTACTACCTTACGTTCTTAGCTATTCGCTAATAGCCTTATGCAATTACCATACTATCAATAATCCAATCATACATACACATATACATATTCGTATATTAGGTAACCACCCTTACTAATTACCCATTTTAGTCAATTTTATACAATCGAAGGCAATATCATAAATGGGTATACTTATATAGCCGAATGTGCTAAATTTGATCTAACATCACCTATACACTTGATTGAATGGCGAATACCTATACTATCAATTATAGTGTCACTTTTATTCTTTCAAGCACATAGTTTCCTCCCATGAACACTTGGCGAATTTTCTTTTCTCTTCTAGCATAGCTTCACATCTCAAAATTAAGAGTTGCAAATTACAATTAGGTTACAACAATGCCCATAATTGACCGAATGCTTAAGCTCAACTAAGCCAAAAATTCATTCAACATCTTTTTAATTTGCCCTTCACTATTTTCTTCAATTCATCAAATACAAAGTGGTTTACATCTAATATTAAACCAAACTTGCTAGCACACAACATTCCTTAACCGAATGTTATAAACCCAAGCTACATATATTGTTCATTAAGACCCTTCGATGGCCACATTCGCACCCCCTTATGAACAAACCAATTTCAACCTTCAAAAGAAAAAAAACATATGTACCAAGAGCTTCAACTACTTGGCGAATATCAAACCTCCAAACAACAAAATTTAATCCATGAAATGAGTAGAAGTTGAACTAATCACCTCATTTATACCTAAATTTCCAAGGATTTCAAAGTGCTTACCTCTTCCTAAGCATCATCCAAGCCAAATCATGAACCAAAGAATTCCATTCTTCTTCCTCCTTCAAGTCACGGCAATGGAGAAAAGATGAGCATTTTTTTTTTTTTCTTCTTTCTTCTTTTACTAACATTATTTTATCTCCAATGACCCATTCCTTATTATTAAAATCTAATTAAACATATATATTGCCCATCAATATCCCATCTTGGCCGGCCACCATTAATAAATTGGGCAATTTGACATGCAAGTCCACCTTTGTGTTAACATGCACTAATAAGCCATTTAAAACTAGCCTATCATATTTCACCATGTCTCACATTGATCCCTATTTAATAATTTCTCATACAATTGGTAAAATTAGAGAATGAAACTTCCACATGTGCATGTACACACACAATAAGCATAGAATATAACAATTAATTATTTTTTATGACTCGGTTTTGTGGTCCCGAAACCACTTTCCGACTAGGGTCAATTTTGGGCTGTCACACTTACCCTCGCTGTTTTCTTTTCTTTGTAGATTGTCACCTTACGGAACTCACCAAGCTAGATCGTTTCGAAGCTCACATTATCACTGAATCAGTAGTTATGCGATTATTTTGAATCTAACACTATGGCATGTATATAAAGGTCTTAGTGTGTACTTTAGTGTTTGAAAGTGTTCATTACTTGAAAAATGTGACATAGCTCATTTTGTGTAATGTGTTGCCTTTATGACTTGGTAAATGTATGGTACTAATTGTGTTTCATGCTTAAATAAGTGATGATATATGCTTAAATTTTTTGGTATGTGGAATGTTATAAAAATGAGGTAGAAAAGGCAGTTAAGTTAATGAATGGTTGAAATTTACCTATTTGAAAATTTATGCTTGAAAGTATTTTTGTTCAAGTTCAAGATAAGGTTATGTAAGCTCATGGTGTACAATATGAAATGGGTAGGTTAGTTTTGGAAGTTGAATAGTATGTTCTAACATGTTTTCACATAGGTAAGTTTTGCATTTAAATGAATATATTGGAAGGAATTGATATTGTATAGGTTGAGCTCATACTTAAGTTGGTTTTTATTTGGAATTGGTTAGGTGGTTTATTTGGCATGAAATTATATGAATTTGAATTAGTTTTGATGATATTAAGTGGTATAAATTAATTAGGTAGTTTTGCACATCTTGAAATAGAACCAAAAGGTGTTTTTGCCAAAAAAAGGACTTCGTCACAACCATAAACGTCCAATGTCGCAATGTGATGCTGATAGTGAGTTACGTTGCGACTTTAGTATGTTTGAAGTCGCGACGTGACTTACTAAGTTGGCAACGTTATGACGTGAAGAACTAAACCCATATTTCGAAATATTACATTATTATAATATTATATTATTGTAGTCCTATTTCGAAATATAACCTTATACTTGTTGAACTAAACCCCTTTTAAGAATAGTATAAGATAAGATGTCGCACTTAATATTATATTATTATAATCCTATTTCAAATATAATTTTATATTTGTCTAACTAAACCAAAGAATAATTTGATTTGAAAGTATATAGGTATCAAAATCGAATTGGAGCTGAAACAAGTAAACAAACCATCCATTGATCGTTGAGTGACTTTTGTAGTTTGGATGATTCCAATGGTTCCTTTATAGAAAAAAAAATATAATAAATTTGTGTGATATATAAATTATAATATTTTTAATGTAATTATCAGGTTTTTATTTCAGATATTATGGAAACAATTTTTTTGAGTTCATCTTCCATTAATATTGCCTATTTTATTATTTTATTTTTTCATTTCGGCGAAACTTGACACTTATAATAATCGAAATTTGAAACCAAATTTGGTAATTGAGATTTTTTTTTTTCCTTTTTTAGGGATATATTTGAAATTTAAAAATTTTGGAAAATATTTTAATATAAACCCAATTATTATAATATAAGATAAAACTTCCTTCAATTTTTTTTTAAAGCCTGCACGTGACAAGGTTTTAAAAGATATGGGCTTTGGGAAGGCTTACACTTAAGCCTTAAGGTAATAAATGGTTTACAACTTCTTATATTAGGATGAGAAAATGAAAATGCATTTCAAATTCAACGGAAAAAAGAAGAAAAAAGGCAAAACTGGAAAGCTCTGTCCCTCGGACTGAGGCATGGTTTCCTCTTCCATGTTGATGGGGCCAAGCCAAGCCAAGCCATGGACATCAAAAAACGGTTATGGCGTGACTACCTATTTGCCAGCTGGAGACAGTTAGGCGGACATTTTTCGACATCGGCCCAACACGTGTTCCCTCCATCTTAGACACTGCATTAACTCACCCCTCTCTCAATATTTTTTAGATTTATCATCTTCACCTTTTATTTTTATTATTATTGTTATATTCTATAATAGCGCTATATTAATAAGTGGGTGACATTTCATATTTTCAAAATAAAAATAAAAATGAAGCAATTTGATTTTTTTTTCAAGTCATATAAATGGTAAAAGAAAACACAATGAAAAGCTTTGGCAAATCAAAGTGTAAAGAGTTAGGGTCTAGAATTTTTATAGATAAGCGATCAGTCGTAATCCACTTCACGCCTCCTTATTTTAGTTAGTATCACGTTATCAAATATCTTCCCTTTATTTCTTTTAATTTGAATTATATATTAGTTTTAAATTTGTGCATGATAACTATAACTTTTATAACATTTATAATGGCGCATGAGTGAGACCTTAATTTAATGAATTTTAATATTTAAGTTCAAGTCACATTCTAGTAAATAATGTATGACTTTTAATCTAGAGTTTAAGTTTGGTTATATATAAATCATGTTTAAATTTCTACATTCAATTATATCTAGAGATTAAGCTTGGTTATATATAAATCATGTTTAAATTTCTACATTCAATTATATTTTGAATTTTAGTTCATTTATATATTGTAATTATTTGAATATGTACTATTTGTGATTATAGTTATATTTAGCTTGACGGTATTAGCATTATTGTCAATGTAAGAGGACGTAAGTTTTAATACGTTGAAGCACATTATCCTCATATTTAAGAGTTTGGAAAAAGTTATGAATAATTCTAGATATAAAATATAAAATATGAAAATAATACACAAAATACAAAATAAAATTATAAATTAAGAGTAAAAGGCATATAAAACATTTATATCAAAATACAAATGCAAACAAACCAAGATTAATATAATAATTAATTTTAACAATAAGACAAAAATATAATAACAACCTTTAATTTTTTTTGCTATGTTTATGAAAAACAATAAAATAAAAGTTTAATTTACAAAATGGTATTTAAACTTTTTTTTACTTCAAGTTTAATTTACAAAATGGTATTTAAACTTTTTTTTACTTCAAGTTTTTTGTCACAAGTAGTACTTAAACTGTTTTTTTATTTTTCAAGTTGGTACCTCTATTAGTCCAACCATTAATTAAATAGTTAAATTTATTTTAAAAAGGACTTAACCCATAAATTAGTACTTAAACTATACCTTTTTTTAAGTTGGTATCTTTTTTTTTTTTTACCACAAGTGATACTTGTAGGACCACTATTATGACCCTTGGCGTAGCAAAAAAATTTTGTGACGACCACAAACCAAGAATCGATGTACGAGGAATGAACCCAAGTTAAGAAAAGGGCGAAAATATATACCTTTAATGATCTGAAAGCAGCATTGGTATGACATTGATTCCTCAATCAGTGTCACAAACCACAACCGCAACACAAAAATCTCGACCTCTATGTAATTCTTCCTGATGATAAAAAAAAAAACTCTTGTAACACTTTAGAGAAAAAAATGAAAATAGCTTTTTTTTTCTTTTTTTTTTCTTTTTTGCTGCTAGGAAAATGATAGTATTTTGGGTAAGCGAAGGAAATTGAGATTTTTTTTCTTTTGATTAATTCAAAATTGTTTTGAATAGCTATTAACCTTTAAAAGGAATATTAGAATATTATCTTTAAACGTGATTTTATTTTTATTTAAGAAAATATCAATTTAATTTAAATCCTAATCTAAACCCTTAATCAAATTAATCTAAAATCCTAATCAATTTAATTCAAAAGGCAAATCTATAAAGTAAAATGCATAAAACATATTTGCACGTTATTTTAATTTAATTCTCTATATATGTGCATAAAGTATGTACATATACTATGATTAATTTTAATATTATGTACATATACTATGATTAATTTTAATTTTAATATTATGTACATATACTATGATTAATTTTAATATTGTAAAATTAAATTAATTATTAGAATATTTTTATATCAATTTTTTATGACATGTTAAATATAACCACAATTTTTATTATATTTTGATTATCCCAATTAAAGGATGTAACCCTATAGGATCTTGTAATGTTGACAGTAACATTAAAACAATTCTAATGTTATAGACGTGTTTTGATATGGTCTTCTGTGATAATATTATTATATAGTATATCCTTTTGACATTTATATCTAGATTGAACACAAATTATGATATAGTCAAACTTGTATAGTCGAATCTCTTGTTTCTTGATTCCCGAGTAAACTAAGATAAACAAATAAATGTGATATCTCATATCAACTCATTTTATCATGGTCATGCATTTCCAATCTTACTTGATCAAGAGTCTTAAGATATTTCTCCCATTATGTAGGGAGACAAATCATATCTTGATTACTCACATCCCACTACACAAATTGTGGCACACCCAAGATCAAACTTTATAATAGAACTATTTACTAAAGACGTTTGATTGTGTCAAAGCATACGGCTCACGATGTTGGAAAAGTGATTATCTCAAGTCTAAAGATCAAATATACAATTATTATTATAAGAAATGTTGTGACTATTACATAATAATCCAATAAACATTCTCATGCCAGGTCAGTCTAGTATATTATTCTCTAACACATATTTATGTGTTGATTTGATATCACATATCTATAACAACACTTATCATCAATCAAGCACATATCAATCTCAATGTGTTATTGTTGTTCAACCCCACAATAATACTTAACTAAGGATATTTAAGAACAATCATATCATTCTTTGGACATTATCATTATATAGTTTGTTTAAACACGAAATAAATACTAAAAACAATAATAGTAATGTCTTTATTAATAAACTGGGTAAAAGTATGTTATTACAATAATCATATGATTGGTCTTTAGGCATATATTCTCAACAATATCTAAACTAATCTTCTATTATCCATTTTACACTAAAATGTTATATCATTAAAAAATTCTAGCCAATAATAAATTGCCAAGTCATATAGACTTAAAAATATTTTTTAATTCTTTCCTATCTTTTTCTTTTTTTTACATTATTTCTCCTTCTCCATTTTTTTTTCTATTCTTCTATTTTTTTCCTTTTTTTCTTCTCTCTTCCTTTATAGTGTCTACAATACCAACGAGACTTAAAAACCTTCCTGAGATAGAGATGCTAGCATTTAATTCTATTTTCGAACTTCACCACCTATTTAATTTACCTATTAAGATTGGAAAAGTTATTTCTTCGATCAAAACTAGTGTTTTCAAAACTGGATTGGAAACCTGTCAGGGTATTAATCTTAATATAGGAGTTGAACTGATTAACCCGCGAACAGGTACAAACTAATTGAACCAAACTAAAAAACAATTGAACCAAGTTTCTCTTTTTAAAAAATATATTTTATTTTATGATTTTTTTAATAATTTATTTGATTGAACCAGACAAACTAATCAAATCGGGATCTAGTGGCTTGAATGGTTTGACCATCAATCTAATTATGTAAAAAGAAAAAACGAAAATGAAAAAAAATAATATAAAAGAGAAACTATTTTTTTTGTCTTTTTTTTTCATATTTCAGCTTTTTAATTGGTTACCTTTTTTTCCAAAACATATACTTAATTGTTTAACTAATGATGTTGATTGAGTTTTAGCTCAATTTGCATGAGTGTTGTTATCAATGTAGGAGGACCTAGGTTCGAGTGCATTGAAGCGTATTATCTTTTTATTTATGGATAAGTACTAACTTAGAAAAACATAGCTTAGGTGCCACTTGTAATAAAAAAAAATGTTTAGGTACCAAAATGGAAAAAAAAAGGCATAATTCATGTACCAATTTGTGGGTTAAGCCTTTTTTTTTTAAAACAGTAAACTATAAAAATAGTCACCCAACTATTAGTGTATTTCTATTTCGATCACCCATTTTTTAAAATTTCTATTTTAGTCACTAACGTTATTGAAATTTATTATTTTAGTTCCTCCTTTAAATCACTAATAATGATTTTTTTATTGGCGAATAACAAATTTATCCTTCCAATGTTTATAGATTCTATCAAGTTAATCTTAAATCTAAAAATCCTATCATCAACTTTACACCTTTTTTAAATTTAGTTGTTCTTGTTAAATGTAAGCTTTAAAACTTTTAAATATAAAAAAAACTTATATAAAAGTTCATTTTCAGTAAAAATAAGTAAAAGTTTATAAAATACATACAAAATTATGAAAATATTTATAAATAAATAATATCTATTTTCTCATTTTCTAACATGAAGTTTATTTATTAATAAATTTATAATTTTAAAAATAAAATAATATTATTATAAATAAAAACAATTTAAGCGAAAAAACTATGAAGAAGATTTATGCAAATTCAACTTTTCCCCTTTTCAACATTAAAGACCACCACGTGGGTAAAAAAACTAGAGCTTGAGGTTGAAAAAGGTGAGAATAGATGTCTTTAGATTGTTGCCCAAAATGGGTCTATTGCGTTTGAGGTTCTGCTTGGGTGCAAGCATAATTAGTTATATATGGGTGAGTATGAGGTTAGAGCACCAACAAGTGGAAGGCCATGTCGGCAACTCTGCAACCAATTTCTAGTTCGATGGAACAATGATAGAGGATGTAGAAATTGAAGAGTTCAGAGTAAAGGTCGTTGGTGTTAGTGGTTGTGGGCGAAGGTGGTGACTAGAGGTGTCCATGGGCCGGGTCAGGCCCAAGAAAAATTGTAAGCCTATTTGTTAGGCCCCGAGCCCTGCCTGAAAAATGGGCCTAAAATTTTGCCTAAGCTTGTTCTGGATAAAAATTCTAAAACTCAAGCTTGGCCCAACCCACCAGTATTAATTTTTATATTATTTTAATATAAAATTCAAAATATATATAATACATTGAAAATACTAAAACATTAAAATAAATGTTTCCCAACAAATTGAAAATAAATTAAAAAATAATATGTATACTTAAATAATACTAAAATAGGTGCAACTTAACAAGTAAATGCCTCTAAGATAGTAACAAAATTAACAATAAAACAAGAGTTATACAATCTCTATACAATAACAATAAAATAGTAGCAATTTAATAGTGAAATGATAGCAAAATAGTGAAAAAAAGAAGAAGAAGAAGAAGAAAATAGCAAGAAAACAGTAAAAAAAATAGCTTTTTTTTTTTTGCATATTCAGGCCAAACTCGAGCAAAAAAAGCCTTACCCGAGGTCCGACCCATTTTCTATACAGGCCTTATTTTTTCCCAAGCCCATTTTTCGGGCCTATATTTTTACCCAAACCCTACCACTTTTCGGGCAGGCCACCTAGCCCATAGATAGGTCTAGTGGTGTCCACTCGACAAATTTAACGAGGAAAAAGGAACAATGTCACATGTATAATAAAATTTATTACTAATAAAATAAACTAAAAAATTGAATATGATTTAAGTCTTGTTTGTGCGAATTTATTTTAAAAATATTTTTATTTATAAAAGTATTATTTTAATAAATAAATGTCATGTCAAAAAAGAGAAAAATGTATTTATAATTTTGCATGTATTTTTATCGAAAATAATTTTTAAATAATTTTTAGTTTTAAAGTTTTTTAATTTTTATTTTTGAATTTTTAAGAAGTAAACCTAAGTTAACATAATGTATAAAGTTTACAGCTAAATTTATTGAACTTTTAGATTTAGGATTAAATTGATAGAATCTATCAACATTGGATGGTTAAATTTGTTATTATGCTAATAAAAAAAAGTTCATCGTTAGTGATTTAACAGAGGAGTGACGAAAATATTAAATTTTGATACGTTAGTGACTAAAATAGAAAAATTTTAACTTGTGTGACCAAGATAGAAACACCCTAATAGCTGGGTGACTATTTTTATAATTTATCTTTTTTTAAAATAGATTTAATTGTTTGACTAACAGAGGTAACAACTAGGGCAAAAAAGGTATTACTTGTGACAAAAAACAATTAAGTACCAAGATGAGAAAAATGGTATAGTTAATACATATTTTTTTTAAAATAGATTTAATTGTTTGACTAACGGAAGTACTAACTAAAGCAAAAAGGGTATCACTTGTGACAAAAAAAAAAACAATTAAGTACCAAGATAAGAAAAATGGTATAGTTAATACAAGTAGTACGGAAAATTAAATAATGAAATAAATATTTATGCAACATGACTTTTAACAATAGTAGAAACATAACATTTTTTTTAAGTGAATCTATCACTGTTATCCATGAATATTTTGATCACAATGTGGGTCTCATCGAGAATCCTTATATATTGTTGGATCTAGTGTCTTAAGTATAGTATTTTAGTCTATGTACACTTGTAATTTTTTCGAACAGATTGATTAATAAAAAATCATGGATTACACTAATATACTTTCGTGTGGTTTTTGCATGAAAAAAAAAATTGAAGTAAATATTGACTCACTGGTTGTTTAATGTTTAAATTAGTACTAAGCAGTATTATATGGTCGGATCGTAATACAAGAAGACAATTTATATTAGTAAACAAACCTAAGCATGTCCTTAGTCTAATAAAAAATGAGCAAACTGATTGAAAGACTAATATGTCATCAATCAAGTCCAATTGGAGAGATATCTTGTCTTGGGCATCGAAGTAGATGACTCTAGATGATAGAGACATATATGTGACTAACTAGACTGATAGTACATTGGATTGGACCCAAGAAGAATAGATCATGAATCTATTTATGGACTCACTTGTGACGTTCAAAGTGTGACATACTTTAATCCTAAGTGAATGACAGGCTATGTATGTGTGACTCGTATACTTTGATGTAAGTAAAAAGCCTGTAACAACACAAATTTCAATGAAATCAGAATAGTGGTTTCAGGACCACAAATCTGACCTGAAAATAAAATTTATTTTTTATTTTATTACACGGTCCGTATTATGATAGTAATGTCATGTGAAAATTATGATAAGAAAATTTTATCGATTATGTGCTTAATTACGAGAAGGACCAAATTGCATAAGATGCAAAAGTTGAATTCTAGTAGCTAGAAGGATTAAATAACTATGGAATTCAAAAATTGATGTCCTTATATGGTAATTAGACCATTAATAAAAAGTTAGTAGATATTTTTGGATGATTCATCCATAGAAAATTAGAAAAAGGCTAAGGACTAAATTGAAAATCAAAATAATTAAAAGATGATAAATTATTAAATATAAATAAAAATAATTTTATATCATCTTCTTCCCCAAATATTCCATGGAAACCTTAGGAAAGAAAAAGCAAGCTTTCTTGGCCAAATTAGGTAAGTTTTCTTGTCCCGTTTTTAGTAAATTTGATATTTTTAAAATCGGGATAACTTAATCTATCTATTTGGGGATCAATTTGAAGAGTTATCAAAGTATGGAAATTAGGTCATGGATGAATATGCTGAAAATTTGAAAATTATGGTAGAAAATGAAAGGTTGTTGATAGATAAATAACTTTTACAAAGTGATTTTTGATGAAAACGTGATTTAGGGACTAAAATATAAATTTGTGAAAATTGAAGAAAAATTCTGAATTTTATAGAATATATGTGCTGTAAATTTTATGATTAAATTTTGGTTAGGCTTGGAATAGGGAGTAAATTGCACTAATTTCGTTTTCCGAGCCTAGGGAGAAAATTGGAATTTATGGAAAAGCTAGGGGCAAAATGGTAATTTTGCCTAGGATGAAAATTGAGTCCCCTTGAATATGAAATATGATAAATTGATGTTAAATTTACTCGTATAGATCCGGATAGACCAAATTCGGAGATAGAACGAGGAAAAGAGAAAGATGTCGGATTAGTAGATTTTATGTATATGAACATTTGTCGAGGTAAGTTCGTGTAATTAATTTTTTTATGTTTATATGTTTGAATTAAGTGTTGTGTTGTGAATTGTATAAATATCATATATATATATATATATATATATATATGTGACATTGAAATTGTATTTGACAAAGCCCGATCAACGATAATGCCCGAAAATGATAAATGATAAAAATGTGACTTTTATGCTTGAAATTAATGTGGAATATGTTTATTTGAATTATATGAATGTTATGTATGTATGAAATAATCACATGCTCGATAATGCTTGAAAAATGTTTAAATCCTAGTTGAATAAATGGAAAATCGATGGATATGTGATTTCCTGAAATGAATGAGGTCATGCATTTGTTGCTGACGAGATTTAGCTTGGACGAATAATCCTATTGACCTCATTACAGAAAGGATTTAGCCTGGACGGGTAATCCTAATATAAGTTCTCTCGAGCATATGTTATGGATTGGATTTAACCCGAACAGGTAATCCAGATCAAGCTCATTAGAGCATATGTCATAAAAAGGATTTAACCTGAACTGGTAATTCTGTTGTATACATGTGTGGCTCGAGAGTGTACTCTCTGAAATAGTGCCTTATGGGTACCATTGAATATGAATTGACGGATCCTGATTTGTACATCTTGAGTGTACTACCTTCGTAGTTATCAATATTTCAAATAAATTCAACGGGTGACAATCCAGACATGAGAAGATATGAATAATAAAATGAGTTATTACACGTATCCGTCTGAAATACAAGAAAATGATGATACATGACAAGTGATATATGAAAGTATGATATGATAATATTAGTATATGGAAATTATTTTATGAGAATGTTCATCCTTGATTATAGACTTGTACACCTTGAGCGTACTACTACTTGTGTGACCTTGATATTTCGAATGATATTAGTAAAGTTCTGACATGAAATAATCTGAACTCGAGATAAACTATTATGAAATTATACTTGTAATATAAAGAGATGATTTGTACATGTTAAATGAGTACATGTTGTGGAAAGCGTATGTGCATGGAAACTTGATTATTGTTGAGCCCATATATATTTTGATGTTATTATAGAATATATGACTAACAAGGCCAATGAGGATGTGTGTAGGGCTTGAGGTCAAATTGATTGAATATGCCTTACATAGTTACCTCAAAATAGACTTAATAGTAAGTTAAATACCATGTTATACAAACTTACTAAGCATTTTATGCTTACTTAGTTTTATTTCCCTGTTCTAGAGTAAATCGGAAGCTCATTGGATTCAAAGCTTAGTGGAAATCACTCAAACTATCTATCGGCCTATGTTGGTACAATATGGTAAATAAATTGTGGTTATAATGGCATGTATAGGTTATATTGGTCATATTGGCATGTGAATGTAAATGATTATTGTAATCTAGCAATTGGAATGGCTAGTGATGATTATGTTTTGGTACATGTATATATATGTATTTAAGTTTATTTTATAGAGATAACATAAGTGTTTATTATTGATTGATTGGGAAAGGTTAAATGAGTATGCTTATAAAAGATGAGATTTAAGCACGAATGCATGTAACAATATATCATGATTAGATGTTATAAATTGCTTGAATTTAATGCTAGGATTGGTTGGTATTTGGATGTAAGTTGGTGCAGGAATTTGGTATGATTTTGGGTGAGAAATGAAGCTAGGAATGGCTTTATTTTGTCCACATGGGCAAGCACACTGGCGTGTGTCTAGATCGTGTGTGACACACGACCTAGTACATGAGCGTGTGGTTAGGCCGTGTGTCCCCTGCACCTTAAATTTGAGAAATAGAATGCTCAGAATTGAGCACACAGGTAGAGACACGAGCGTGTGTCTTAGCCGTGTAAGTAACACGGCCTAGCACACAGGCGTGTGTAATACCCCATACCCGTACCTGAGACCGGGATAGGATACGAGGCATTACCGAAATTTTCAGAATAACTTCAATTAATTTATATTATTTAGTATTCATTTTCATGTTTCATGTAACATCCTTTTCATATATTCAATTCAAAATATCATATAAAATACGATACAATACTTAAATTTTCATATTTACATGCTCATTCAGGGTATCCGAACCTACCTGACTAAATTGCAGAAATACCAAGATTTAGGGGCATATTGGTAATTTACCATTTTCCCAAATTTCACCCAATCTTAAATTGATAATTTCATTCAATTTATTAATTTAGATAATAAAACAATTTATTCCCTTCAATTTAGTCATTTTTGACATTTTTACAAAATTGCCCCCTAAAGTTTTACTTTTATTCAATTTAGTCCATGAGCTTAAAACATGCAAATTAGCTATGCTAACTGAATATTCATATATATTTTTCCTCCTCCTCCTCTCCATTCCACATCCTTAATGTATATAACATTCTTTTAAGTATGATTTCACAATTTACTTATTAATGCTCACATCAATCTGTTCACACGAGTCATAGTCACTCAATTATTTATAATTCGATCTACAGAGCTCAAAATTAAGATCCGCAAATTTTCCCTAAAACTAGACTCACATATCATTCCACCATAAAATTTTAAGAATTTTTGGTTTAGCCAATTAGTACATTTTATTCATTTAATTTTCCCCTGTTTCACTATCCAATAGTTCTAACCTCTCTTCACTAAAAATTAATTATATCACAGTACAAAACTCGGATAATGTTCCCATTGATTTCTATTGAAAATAAACTCATTAAATATTCTAAGCATATAAATTTGAGACTCTAATTAATTTTATCCAATTTTTGGTGATTTTCCAAAGTCAAAACAGGGGAACCCGAATTCATTCTAACATTATCTCACAAAATTCATTATATCTCATAATTTACAAATCCATTGCTTACACCGTTTCTTCTATGAAAAACTAAACTCAATAAGCTTTAATTTCATACTTTATTCATCTTCTAATTCAATTTCTACAATTTATGGTGATTTTTCAAAATTAGTCTACTTCTGCTGTCCAATATTATTTTAGTTCAAGATGTTTATTACCATTTTTCCTCTAAATTTCAAAGGTCATACAATTCAGTCCTTGCTCAATTAGCCCATCTATTAAGCTAATTTTTCTCAATTAACATTTTATTCCATCATTCTAAACTATTACACAATCTTTAAAAATCAGAATTTTAACACTAAACCTTAATTCACAATTTTTTCACAATTAGGTCCTAAAATCAATTTCTATTGAAATTACTTGATAAAATCATCAAACAACAAAATCAAAGCTTCAAATTCATTTTATTTCATCATAAACAGCAAACACTTATCAATGATAGCTTTTAATTTTGTTCATAAAATCAAAAGCTAATGAATTAAACACTTGGACCTAATTGTAAAAGTCACAAAAACATAAAAATATCAAAGAAAAGGGTAAGAATTGAACTCACATATGTCAAAGTATGAAAAACTAGCAGCTTTCTGACCTCCCATGGCATTTTTGCTGAAGAAAAATGATGATATCTCTAGATTTTTCAAATTTGTCTTGTTTTATATGTTTAATTTGCAAAATTTCCCATTTTGCCCTTGTTTCTCCTTGTCTTTTTTGCTGATTTTCTTGCCCAACCGTCCAGCCCATACAATTTGGGTCCAATTGCCTTTTAAATCCCTCCTTTTTAATCACTTAAACTATTTAATCACAATTTAATAAATTTCGCACTATTTTCAATTTAGTTCTTTTTAATTAATTGACTAACCAAACGTTAAAATTTTCTAACGAAACTTTAATACTAACTTAATAACACTCCATAAATATTTATAAAAATATTTATGGCTCGGTTTATAAATCCAAGGTCTCAATACCTGGTTTTCAACCAAATTTACTTGATTAATTTTTTTTAAAATCGCAAAATTCTCTAATTAAAAATAATTCTTTTAAGTTCGTGCTTGGCCTATAATTATTATTTGTTAAAATTTCTAAACTTACTCGTCGGATTTAGTGATCTCGAATCACTGTTTCCGACACCACTGAAAAATTTGGCTGTTACAGGCGTGTGGCATAGTCTTGTGCACAAGTTAGAAAGTTACACGGGGTAAGACACAGCCTGTAGCATGGGCGTGTTCCAAGGTCACACAGGCGTGTCCCTTGGACTACATAAGCGTGTGTGTCCTGTAACTTTGAAAATTTTTTAAATTTCGCGAAAAATTCTTTGGGTTTCTAATTAAGTCCCAACTCGATTCTAATGCTCGTATTGGGCCTCGAGGGTCCATTTAAGGGACATTATGAATAATCTCGGTTAATGAATAGCAATTTACGTGAATTATCTAAAAAATGTTCTGAAAAATTCTAGTAACGCTCCGTAACCCTCTTCCGGCGACGGATACGGGTTAGGAGTGTTACAAAGCCTGAGTTCAAATAGTTAAAGAATTGAAAGTTATTGCGTTGGGTATACAACTTCTATATTATGTAGCATCATTCACAATAGTGGAATTCATTGCTCAAGATATGGGTAAATGATATCCTCTCATTGGCATTACATGGTAGATGAAAAGTAAACGTGACCACGAGTTGTTTGTCTTTGTGATAAATGTTTGATTACTATTTGATAGTAATTTACTTTTCATGAAGGAAGATGTAATGGTTACCAAAGAGATTAAGGATATCCTATTAGGGCAACAAATTTATGAAAACATCATTGAACGAGCACTGATCGAGTTACTTTCGTAATGGTATACATTTAGTGAGAGCTCAGCCACGATACTATAGTGGGATAACTTTGTGACTAAATGAGTTTATAATTAATAGGAAAATTGCTGGAACTTAATTATAAATCATTTGATCCCTAATTGCATATGTCCAATCGATCCCTCCGCTAGCTCGTTGAAACCATAAATGAATTGCATGTTGAACCAAATGAACATAAATGGATAGAAATGATAAAGTTAGAGAAATAGGAAACATTTAGAAATGAATTTTGTTTTCTCTAAATGGAAATAACCTAGAAAATTAATTTATGATTTTTCAAATTATTACTTAATTAAATGATTAAATAATTGAAGTTTTAAAATGAAAATAAATTTATTTGTCGTGGAAAGATCATTGAATGTGGAAATATTAAAATTATTTTCTCATAGATTCTTTTACTGTAAAGTTGTCATGGTTTTAATCAAATTAGAATTGGGTTGAGAAAATTTTTAATTGAGAAATTTATTTATTTGAATTAACTTAAGCTATTTATTTTATGAAATAGAAGAAATATCGAATTGGATTGAATTATAAAGTATTGAGTTAAAAGTCTAGAAAGTACTCATAATTAGACCTGATATTGAAGAAGAACTTATCATCTTTGCCTTTTTATGTTTTCTTTGATAAGTCATTTAAGAATGAACTTGTCTAATATTTGTATGTTGATGATGCTTATGCACTGAATCTTATGGTGGTTGGTTGATTGAAATATTGCATGTTTTTGGGTCAAGGACGAATTTGCAAAAAATGGACTAATTCGAATAGACTTCAAAACCTAGAATTGACATTTCTAGGTGAACATTTAGATAGATGATATTGAGAGGAGAGCTTGTGTGAACCAATTTGATTGTCCCAATTTAGTTTAATGAGATTGAAAGATAAACTAGAGTAAATCGTCTAATTGGATAAAATGGTGACCTAAAGGTAAAATTGGATCAATTAGGAGTCTGAGCAGATTAGATTCCTAATTTAAAAATTAACTAGCAATATGAATATTAATTGGCCATTTTATCTCGTTAGATTGATATTTGTGCACTTTTGTTTGATATTCAATTTAGTCATTTTAGTTGTAGTTTAATGTAATTAATCTTAAATGATGATTTATTGTAATATAATGCTTAGTGATTAGCTAGTTAGACTTCTTATTTGCATGTGTTATCATTCTTGGTCACCTTGTAGCCCGATCTTTCTTGGGTTCAATCCTCAGAATACTTGTTTTTCATTGTAACACACAAATATTACAATTGACTTATCACACTTGCAATGAAGCTGCTTATATTTTTAATAATTTTGTGTTGATTCTCTGCTCGATGTTTGTACACCATGGCATAGTTAATATACGTTGCTTGAAATTGAATTAACGAATAAAAGACTTAAAACCTCTCACTCTAATGAGGCATACCTTTGGCATTTGATACTTGGCTATATTAACTAAGAAAGAATCACTAGACCTGTGAAAGATAACACCTTAAGTTCGCTTAAGAAAGTTGAACTTCCACAATGTGAATCTTGCTTGAAAGGTAAGATGAATAAGAGATCTTTTAATGTAAAAGGAACGAGGGTCGTGAAACCTTTAGAACTTGTTCACATTGATGTATGTGGCCCCATTAATGTCAGTGTGTGAGGTGATTGCAATTATTATGTGTACCTAATGCATCGTAAAAGTGAAACCTTTGATAAATTCAAAGAGTTTTGTGTGGAATTGGAGAAACAAGTAGATATACCCATAAAGACACTTCGGTCTAATCAAAGTGGGGAATACCTATATAATGAGATTTTAAAATACCTCGTATAACCATTTCGGGAATTCCAGAATAGAATGACGTAGTAGAGAGAATGAATTGAACTTTGTTAGACATAGTTTTATCGATGTTAAGTTATTTACACCTGCCAGTCTCCTTTTAGGGATATACTTTACAAACAACTTGATAAATTTTGAATGATATACCAACTAAGGCCATACCTAAAACACCATATAGATTGTGGCATGGCAAGAAGCCAAGCCTAAAGCATTTAAGGATTTGCAGATGTCTAGCCCATGTATTGGATAAATTTATGAAGTAAAATTATGGGCAACGTTGTGCTTGTTTGTGAGATATCTTAAAGGAACAAATGATGGTCTTTTTTATAACCCAAAAGAACAAACAATTATAGTTCCGACTCATGTTACCTTTATTGAAAAGAGTTACATGAATGATTTTAAACCTCAAAGTAAAGAAGTACTAAATGAGCTTTTGAGAAATACATAAAACCCTACAGTAACGATTTTAGAAACAACTCCTAATAGTAGACTACAAATAATCAACAACATAGGGAGCTTCATCGTAGTCGAAGAGTCTCTTGTAGGCCTGAGTTCTTCCAATATGGAAGAACTGCTTTAAACACCAAGTATGTCAAACAGGATGATGATGACCCACTAACATTAGATGAAGTGATATAGAGTGTTGATTTCAAGTTTTGGAAAATAAATATGAAAGTTGAGATGGGTTTTATGAAATTCAAATCACCTATAAGGTGTAAGTAGATTTACAATAAGAAAAGAAATGTGGATGGAAAAGTGAAAACATATAAGGCCAAACTTGTAGCAAAGGGTTATACTGAGAAAGAAGATACCGATTATAAAGAAACCTTCTCTCTAGTTGTCATGCTCAAGTCAATCTGCATGTTGTTATCTATTGCAATGACACTCGATCACAAGATCTGACAAATGGATATCAATACAACATTCTTGAATGACTATCTTGAAGAGAGCATTTATATGATGCAATCCACCAGATATATAGTTAAAGGAAACAAGCATAAAGTTTGCAAACTACTTAGATCTATATATGGACTTAAGGAAACATCCATCTTATGGACTCAAAGATTTGATCAAGTGATCAAAACTTTTAGATTTGAGTAAAATGTAAAAGAACCTTGTGTTTATAACGAATTGGGGATGAAAAGGAGGTCTTTTTTTTTCTATATGTCGATGACATTCTACTATTTGAAAATGATGTAAGGATATTGTCATCTATTAAACTATGGTGAAGTCAACAATTTAGCATGAAAGACTTAGGAAAAACTAACTTTGTTCTAGGTATTCAAGTCCTAAGAGACCAAAAGAAAAAAGTGATAACAATATCACAAACTTTATTCATAGACAAGATATTGAAACATTATGTAATGATCGATTCAAAGAAGTGATCTTAACCTTCTGTATCGGGATTTCATTTTTTTTGGAGGATTGTCCTAAGGCAACAAAAGAAAGAGCACACATGATAAAGATTCTTTATGCTTTAGTAGTAAGAAGTCTCATGTATGCTGTGTTATACACATGTCCAGATATTTGTTCCACAGTAGGGTTGGTAAGTTGATATCAGGTGAATCTTGGTCCAAGAGATTGGCAATTAGTTAATCATATACTCAAATATTTATAGAGAATGATGGATTACATACTTGTGTATTTCGGAGAAGATCTTACTCATGTCGTTATATTGATTCAAACTTCTGAACATATTGAGATTTGAGGAAATCAACACCAGGTTGTGTTTTTGTCTTAAGCGACATGTATGGAGAAGTGTTAAGAAAAGCTATCACACTATATAGGGATAATAGTGCGACAACAACTAACACTATGGAAACCAGAAACCATAAGAAGATGAAACAGATTGATAGAAAGTATCATATCATAAGGGAGACAATAGCAGACAGAATAATAGATGTAGTCAAAATCGCATTAGTGGACAACCTTGCCAACCCGTTTACCAAGACTCTAATAGCTAGGAGTTTTGAGAAACATGTAGAGAACATGTGAATGAGAAATATGACTCATCTACTTCACTAGGGCAAGTGGAAGACTATTGGATCTAGTGTCATAAGTGTAGTATATTCGTTTTGTATACTTGGATTTTTTGAACAAATTGGTTTAATAATGATATCCATCAGTTACATTAATACTCTTTACATATTGTCCTCAATGTTTTTGCACGCAAAGCAAAATGAAGCAAATATTAGCTCAATGATTATCTAATGTTTAACTAATATTAATTCGTATTACATAGTTGAATCGCAATATAGAAAGACAACTTGTATTAGTAGATGAACATGTCCTTAGTCTAATCAGAAATGAGCAAACTGATTGAAAGACTAATACGCCATCTATCAAGTCCAATTGGGGAGATGCTTTATCTTGGGCACTAAAGCGGATGACTTCTAAAAGATAAAAACATAGATGTGATTGATTGGATTGATGGTACATCGTACAAGACTCAAGTAGAATAGATCCTAAATCCATTTATAGATTTTTTTTTTCACTTACGATGTTCACAGTTTGACATACATTGATCCTGAGTGGATGATGAACTACGTATGCAGGTTCGTATACTTTGATGTAAGTAAAATTTGATTTCAAATAGATACGTAACTGAAAGTTGGTGCATTAAGTATACGGCTTCTGCAATATTTAACATCATTCACAATAGTGGAATTCATAGCCCAATTAATAGGTAAATGATATCTTCTTATTGGCATTACGTGATAGATGAAAAGTAAATGTAGCCATGAGTCATTTGTCTTTATGATAAATGGCTTAGTTAATATTTGATAACAATTGACTTTTCATGAAGGAAGATGTAATGATTTCCATGAGATAAAATATGATCGTATTGGAGAACAAATTTATATATATTTAGTAAAGGTGTTTATGTATGTCAATTTATATATACTAGAAATTCTATTACGCATATGCGTGCGAGAAACTACGTACTTTGAATACAAATGTTAGTTTAAAAATAATAGACAATAAATAATGAAACATATGGTTTGGAATTAATTAATAATAACACATAAAAATAAGTATGATATTAAAATGATAAACAATAGATTAAATTGTGAGTAAAATGAAATCGAACACGTAAATACATCATATTACATATACTAAATGGGCTACAATTGTTTATTATGGCGTTGTCATCAATATTGAGTTAGTGTCAAGTTTACTTGTAACTCCAACTTAAACAACATTATCAATATATATATACAATTGATGGGTAATGGAGTATGCATAATATAATTAAAATGTAAATGTTATATCAAAATAAAGGTTTGGTTAATGGTAAAATTAAAGTTTTATTGATATAAATGACATGGGTTCAAATCCAAGAACATGTAAAATTTTCATTGGTTCTTATTAAAAATAAAAGACTAGAATACCTCAAATAATATAACTTATTGTCCGGTTGACTTGTTGCACAACTTAGTCAAGAGCTTAAATAATATTATAGATTATGAAAGGATTTTTCATAATTTCCCTATCCAAGTTGGTGTTTGGCTTACTTGTAACCCCCTTAGTTAGGGGTTTAAATAATAGTATAAATATACAACTAATGGTTGTAATAAAATGTGCATAGTAAGAATAAAATGTATAAAAAATTTAAAATAAAGCTTTGGTTGATTGTTAAATCTAAGTTTTTACTAATGCAATTAGTATTAGTTCAAATCTCACAACACGTATATTTTTGTTCTTTCTTTTAAAAAATTAAAGTATGCTCAAATAATTTTAAATATAAAAGGACACTCTAGTAATTTTTTAACTAAGTCGATACTTAATTAACTTATGACACCAACTTAGTCGGAGTTTAAATAATAGTATAGATATATTAAAACTTACATTTTTTTTAGTATCATTCATATCCGTTTTATAGTTTATGTTTGAGGTTTGTGGTTGTCTCTTCCAACAATATTATTTTCAAAGTTCGAATACTCATTCTCTTATTAAAAATGCAATGCAACTTAACATTACATCTAACGCTTATTGGTAATTTACACTCAACTTTAATACACTATCCATTTTTTTAATAAAATAATATTTTTTTTAACATCTTTGTTTACAACCATCACTAACACATGTCTGAGAAAGGGTAGGAAAAGGGTAGGAAAAGGGTAGGAAAAAATTATAATAAGGATGTTCACAATTAAACCTTTTAAAAAAGATCATTTACTTAAAAGCTGGGGCTTTAAACCAAAAGGAAAAAGCTATTTTGTGATCCGGAAAGTATAGAGGTAAAATATGTTTAATGATTAAGAAATGATAGAAGAAATTAAATACTAGAAAATAGTAGTTGGCTTGGCTCCTAAGCACTTGCAGTTGCGAAGAAGAAGAATAATATTATAAATATAATAAATAAAAGTGAGCAGAGCACCGAAACAGCTGGATTTGATCCCTTTCTCGATTCCTTAAAAGCGCAATGCGATGGAAGCCTCCATTACATAACCAAAGAAACTGCTAATTGCCTTCCCTTTGTGACAAAAATAAAGTTGAGATGAAGCACCAAAAATGTGATAAAATTACTGTATAATATTAACATTTCCTCAATGTAACTTTAGTCCAATTTATTTACAAGTTTTGTGGATAAGGGGGGGACTGCGACAGCAAAGCCAAAGCCATCATCAATCAAAGTAAAATATAAATTAGCAGTAATTTGGTGGTAAAGCCAGGCCCAGCCATAGCTACTCTCTCTTCTCTTCTCTTCTCTTCTCTATTTGATTCTGACCATTACTAGATTTAATTTTACAAGAGTTTCTTATTTCTGGAAAAATCTTTATCTTTATTACTACTTTTACTACTAAGCTTTAATTTAAATATCACCATGATCTGTCTCTTTGTCTCTGCTAATCATATTGTGTTCTAATTGTTGCATAGGCAGGCCTGAAAGTAATTCAGAATTTGAGAATCCATTCCAGATTCAGCTTGTTTCGGGTTTTTTCTTTTAGTGTGTGTGGGATCCGGTCATGATGACGATCTCAAAATCAATCTCAATCTAGATTCTTTTCCATTAACCGTTTAGTTGAGTGGGAGTAGTTGTAGAATCAATTGTGTCTCTTCTTCGCCTGAATTTCGGCTATTCAGTATTTCTTCCGTGCAACAATAATGGTTGAATTCGGCGTCGTTCGCTCCACGGACGAAGCGGTGGAGGAGATCATGAGAATTCACAGATCTCTGCCGCCGCGCCCTGCTGTCGACGAGGTACTAGCTGCCAAGGCTCTCATTCGGAATGTCGAGAAGGAAGACCAAGCTAGGCTGGAAGCCATTACTCGCCAGACCAAGAGCCCTAATGTCCCCGAGGAGCTCTTCCTTATCCTCCTCGAGATGCAAAAGAACTGTGTTTACTTCCAGAGCAAGGAGCAGAAGAGGGAGGCCTTCAAATTGCTGGATCTTGAGTCTGTCCATGCTCTGTTC
This sequence comes from Gossypium arboreum, assembly GCF_025698485.1. NCBI lineage: Eukaryota > Viridiplantae > Streptophyta > Magnoliopsida > Malvales > Malvaceae > Gossypium > Gossypium arboreum. The sequence goes on from NC_069076.1 coordinate 36,950,969, forward strand.
GATGAATTTATCCAGAGGGCATCCAACTGCCTTTCCTCTACCTCCTCCAAACTCAATGATAAAACCACCCTTTCAAACGCCTTGCCCCACACCGCCGCCACTCCTCCGCCTTCCAACAACTCATTTACCGCTGCCACGCCCTCCTCCTTTAGGGAGCTTGCATCAGAACGACCACTCTTCTCCAGAGATGACAGTTACGTTAAGAAGGCCAAGTCTTCCTTCTATGCTAACTCCACTGATGGGTTGGGTATTTCTATGTCTTCTTCACCTCACATATTGGACTCTTCTCTTAAGTCCGGGGGTGCCACTGCTGCGGGTTAGCTTCTACCACAATTCCCTTTATTTTGAATTTACCAACTACATGTTTCTCGCAGCATTTTTCGTTTTTAAGATTTTAGTGCCTACTGCTGTCTCTCTGTCTCTCTAATATTCCAGGCATATTACTTGCTTGTGCAGTTCAAGATGGTGAGAAGTTGAGTTTGATTAAGCTAGCTAGTATAATTGAAGTCTCTTCAAAGAAAGGCACTCGAGATCTCAACCTCCAAGGCAAGTTGATGGATCAAATTGACTGGCTTCCTGACTCAATAGGGAAGTTGTGCAGTTTAATTACACTGGATTTGTCTGATAATCGTATTGTAGCTTTGCCTGACACCATTGGCGGCCTTTCATCCTTGAAGAAACTCGATTTGCATTCGAATAAGATTGCTCAACTCCCAGATTCCATTGGAGATCTACTCAGCTTGGTCTTTCTAGATCTCAGTGCGAACCAGCTATCATCTTTGCCTGCTACATTTGGGAGATTGGTTCGCCTCGAGGAGCTTGATTTGAGCTCCAATCACCTTCCTTCACTCCCTGACTCTATAGGTTCACTCATTAGCCTCAAGAAACTGAATGTGGAGACAAATGACATAGAAGAAATTCCACATACTATTGGTCACTGCTCTTCACTTAAAGAGCTTCGTGCAGATTATAACCGGCTCAAAGCCCTCCCAGAAGCAGTTGGGAAGATAGAAACCTTAGAGGTTTTATCCGTGCGCTATAACAACATCAAACAATTACCTACGACGATGTCATCTTTGGCAAACCTGAAGGAACTAGATGTCAGTTTCAATGAGCTTGAGTCTTTGCCTGAGAGTTTATGTTTTGCCACCACACTCGTCAAGATGAACGTAGGCAACAATTTTGCTGATATGCGATCCCTACCAAGGTCTATTGGAAATCTTGAGATGCTTGAAGAGCTGGACATTAGCAATAATCAGATCCGGGTCCTCCCAGACTCTTTTAGGATGCTAACACGACTTCAAGTTCTACGTGTGGATCAAAATCCTCTGGAAGTGCCTCCTAGGCACATTGCGGAACAGGGTGCACAGGTAATATAATCCCTTTTGTATGCTTTTTCTTTGATAAAAGAAAAGAAATGTTATCCCATGGCCTAAAGTTACTTTATTCATTTACTTAGGCTGTTGTCCGGTATATGGCTGATCTGGTTGAGAAAAGGGATGTTAAATTACAACCAGTAAAGCAGAAGAAGAGTTGGGCTCAAATATGCTTCTTCTCCAAGTCTAACAAAAGGAAGCGCAATGGGATGGACTATGTAAAAGCCTGATTTACAGCACTTTATGTTTGGGTAAGTTGTCTGGAAAGCAACAGTGTTATCATATTTTGTTGCCGAGTTGCCCCAGTGTCCAAATAACGAAGGATTTGGAACACTTGTAGCTATATCTACTCTTAGTGGCAATATCTTCATTAAGGAAGCTGATAGCAGGATTTACACTCATAACTGTACTTGCTTTTGTTTTTTTTTTTTTTAATCTTACAGGGTTTTTAGCTGTTAGTGAGTCAGATGACATCAATTAGGACGATGCAACGAGTTGTTGTTGGCATCGCCAAGTGGATCATAGATCATGGCTTTGACTTTCCTTCTCAAAATCGTGGATTTGTTCCTTTCTTCTTCTTCTTTTTTCTTTATTCTCCTAATCAATTATAATTGTTTCTCCCCCTCCCCCCCCTTTTTTTTAATTCCACTTTATTTATTTTGTCGTTGCACTATATTGAGGTGTACCATTCAGCCGGAAAACAGGGGAGGGAAGAAATGTTGTAATCTGTATTTCTATTGTAAAATGAAGTTTGAGTACCATTTAACAACCCGTAATAGAAAATTGTTTTATTTGAAGACGGAATGGTTTTGAAAAAGTGTGTAGAGTGATGCATGATTTCTCCATTTCTGCAGCTATCTTGATATAAAGATCCTCTGCTCTGTGCAGGCTTTCTACTGGTAAAAGTTTATATTTGTAGGCTTTATGCGAGTCACCTATGTTCTTCTATCCTATGTTGCTTTGACTATTCATTCTTTTTTAGATACTTGTATCTTACCTTTGTGTCCACATATGAATGAGATATGATTTTTTAGGATCCTTGGAATATAAAAGTTTAACCTTGAGACGAGCAGATTCATGAAATAAATCTGTGGAAATGGCATTCGAAAAACTGGATAGGATTTGTTTCTGGTTCATTTGATTTGGCACTGGATGATTGATGTGTGAGCAGGGTAAATATTTTAAGTCTATGGTAACGTATAGGAGTAGTATCATATGTTCCTGATAAGCAGTGATAGCAAGTAAAGGGTTCGGAAACTAGTCTGCAATCTGCAATGAATGAAAAGTGCAACTGAAATAGTTCTGCTTTGCTTTTGTTAACTGAGTATCAAATTGGTTAGGAAATCATTGCTTTTAAATGGTAATTAATATTATTAGGATGATGTTTTGTCTTTCTTATATAATATTTAAATAAAAGAACAAAAGCTACTCATCCAAATATCAGTTTAGTAAAATTTATACATAATTTTTACCAGTACACTTGTAATCATTGTTAAACAATTTTTTTTTACATAAAATATTCTCTTTCACTCACATTATAAGTGTATCCTAATTTAATTGTTGGACATTCAGAATCTTACTTTTTTTGTTTCCCAAATACAATTAATATCATATTACACTTTGATATAAATAAAATTCACAATTCCTTGTGATAATTGAAATAATTTGTGAAGTAGGCAAAAGAGTAGCTGATAGAATAAAAAGGTAGGGCATTGGGCATTGGGTATGAAGTGAGTTCCAAAGAGATGGGAGCCACAGTTGTTGTCTTCAAGTGGTTGACAGTTCGATATGAGCAAAAGTGCATGGAGGGTGCTGACTGGTGGCTGTCCATGTTGTGGACTATGAAGAAGAACATGTCATAGTGGTAGATATGGGGGGGCAGGGCCAGCACCAATGTTCCAAACTCAATTAATACGCTTCTCGTATAATTTTCAAACCAACCATCCCATGCCAGCTTCTGCCAGACTCCCTTTTCGGTTTTTCCTCTACTACTACTAGTAGTAAGTTTTCTTTTCTTCCAAAACCCTACACAAGCTACCCCCACCCCACCCCCCCACCCCCCCGGGGCGGTTGGGCCCTGACTTTCATATTCTATCTTCATCTAAGCTAACATTGACCAGTTCATACAATTTGGTTGCCATTGGAGGTTGGTTTCTCTCTTACTTCTTCTTACTTGTAAGGAAATTCCCTTTTTCTTTTGTCTGTTCTACCACATTCGAGACTAAGGCTTCCTTTGAATTCATCTCGTTCATAGTGAGATGAAATCTCAAGGATATATCTTTTATTATGCTTTCTCACAAAAGGTAAAATGGTGTGTGGAACATAAAGCATTGTAGTATGGTAAAGCAACTGCATTTCAAAATTTTCATTGATGCTTTAGGTACCGTTGTATAAAAAAGCCCTCTAGTAGGAGGGTTTGTCTTACCATTATAACCCTTCATTGGAGATGTGTTTAATATTTATAACCATTTGGATTATTTACTTAGATAATGAAATTTATGATATAATAAATATATAACTATATTTTATATAATATTTAATAAATATGTAAAAATAAGAAAATAAAAATTACATTATTCTTTAAAATAAGCAATAAATAATTACGTTAATACTAAAAAATAAAGATAAAAATATTATACATATTATTTTTTGATGAAATTATAATTTTTATAGAATTTTATTTATGAAATATATTTAATGAATATAAAAAATTATAAATATCAAATAACCCAAAACTTTAACTATATATAATATATTTAGCTCAAAATTCTTAAGAGTCATTTTCTATTCTCACCTCATTGCCACAATTACTTTTGAATCTAAACACACTAATATCAGTAGCAGAGTGAGTAAACTCCCCACCAGAGTTGTTTTGAGCACGTCATTGAGGTGGTTAAACCATCCATTGCTTTACATAAAGAAAGTAGTAGATGGGATTTCCAGATATGAAATGAATGTTTGACAGGGAGATTAGGGAAACTACAAATTAAGTTGTATTTGTTGGTTTCAACTAGTAATATGTTGCTTTGTTGTTTAGGTCAATCCGCATATATCCATTGCTGGTATGGCAGTGAATGATTGGACGGTGGATACCCAAAACTCTGTCACTGAGGGGGGCCCCAATTATTGCCATATTCATAGCTATCCAAGTTTTGTATGTCACCAGTTACCACTATAGCTGCTTTCCCAATTACGGTGCTCTCATGGCATCAGGTGGGTTAAATCAGTCCCTTGTTTTACTCTTTTACGGGTTAAAACATGACAATGCAAACTAGACCGTTCAACTTCTGGAATGAAGTCATACTAGAAGAGTGGGAAGATCCAATTTATAAACAAGCACTGTATTCAAGAAAAACACACTTCCTGTCCAAAATCATTTCAATATATTCCGCAGAAGATGCCATTTTTAAACAAGCACTATCAATGTACATTTAGAAAAACAAACACTTCCTAACCAAAATCATTTCAACCAAGATATTAATATATTCCGTACATCGTATTCAACAAATGATTTATATAACAGGTCCTTCCCTTTAGCATCAACCCCACATATCGTTCACGGTTCCTTAACGGGGGCAGCCTTTGCAAAGGAGAAGTCTTCATTTCTTGTTTCTGTGTAGGTTTCAGTTATTTCAGTTGCATGCTCATCATGATCCACTCTTATTATTAAATTTGTTGATGTGGGTGTCAATGGTTCAGCTTCAAGATCAGACATGTCACGATCTTCATAGTTATATGATGAACGAGTTGAATGACCAGTAGTTTTGTATCGATGAAGTGAGTGTCCAGTGGAATGCAATGTTGAACTTGGGCTTGTACTTCCACCCATGGCTCTAGTGGGGGATTTTCTTGCATTCCCTCGCTTCTTTGCAGCCATATGCCACTTCTTAAGGGCCTTGGATGTTTGCTCATCAAAGATGGACCTCTTCATGTGCGAACCCATCTGCAAGTATCCGGCATTATAAGCATCACTTCTTAAGGGCGGCCGGCCTTGGATGATTGCTCATCAAAGATGAGACATCCAATGCTAGCATTAACACATGGAGGAAATGTATGACTTAGCAAATTTCCAAAGCAAGTAAATTTCATTTCAAGCAAATCCTAGGAGCGGCTTTATTTAAAGATCTCGGAAGCAGAAAAAGGCACCTGAGTTACTAGGGCGTATAGCGGAAGGGTGATGTAGCTGCACAAACACAGAACTCCGACACTACAAAACACCACGAAGAAAAAGTTTTTTAAGTAATTTTCTGTCAAATAAATCATATTTACATCTGTGTCACATGATATTATTATTCACAGTAGACTGATGGTACTAAAAGCTTAAGCTTTACCCCAAAGAAACTTTAATTATGGCGAGCGTGAAATCAGCATGAAAGCACGATTTGATCCCAAAGGCATACTGCACAAGGAATTCAAAAAGAATTACATACCTACACCAGACTTTCAGAATTTAAATAATGAAAAAGAGGGTTCAGAGAGACAAATAAAAGAGCAGGAGAAAAGCTGCAAATGGGTAGTTAGTAGAGCATAGTTAATTACCCAGATCCACAAGAAATAAGTTATCTGGAATGCATTCTGCCAAAAAAAAGACAAAGGGGGGAAAAAAGAGAATGAATTAGGATAACGTTAATGCAAGTAGAAAGAAATGATATACTAAAATTGTCCAGAAAATAGTTTAACAGGCAAAGAATTTTATAATTCAGAATCAGCCAGCCAACATTGCAAGATAAAACTAGAATGAAATATTTAAATAATTTACTATAATGACACAAAATATAAATTAATAAATTTTTTATATACCTTTTAAATAGTTAATATAAATAAGTGTATTTAGATAATATTCACTCCCAGACACAAAAGCCAAAAGCACCTAAATCCCAACTTTTGCATTTGGGTGGAAAAGCACTTTTTCACAGTAGTTTTGACTTTTCACCCCAAAAGTCTGGTGTTCTTTTTTTTTCTGCTGTGGAAAAGCACTTTTGGACCCCAAACGCAATGAAGAACGGGGCCTTAGTGAATCAGTTAAAATTGAGATTGCTCGCAGTGAATGCAAGTGAAAATAAAGGCCTTGTATTGGCCGGCATCAGCAAGCAAATAAGAAAATAAGATATTGAGGGCTGTCACTTCAGGCAACAATGAACAGGCTGGGACCCTACTCATGCTAAATTTGCATTAACCAAAGGACTTTCTAGCTGGGTTGACCTCCAAGAAGGAAATCACACACCTTCAATATTAGTTTTTGTTATTTATTAAAATCAGGACCCCTCATATATAAACTAAGCAAGGAAGAACTTTTTTCATGTTCTTTACTAATGTTTGCATGCACCTAAGTTACGTATCCAAACAAGAACAATCAAAGTTAGGATTTTAATCCCATATTCATTTATTGTTAAAAGGAAGCTACGCTTATATTCAAGAATCAATTGAGGTAGAACTAATGAATACCTGAAATAATGCAAAATGAATCAGATGAAGAACTAATTGGGGACGGCCAAACCAAAAATATTGGTCAGAGGCTTGTACAAGAGGCATTCCCTGGACCACGGCATGCCTTTCTGTAATTTCAAGAGCCATTTTTGTCAAAATGGCTTGAAGCTTCGTCCCAACAGCCAAGATTATCTGTTATCAATCAAACAATTAGAACTTCGAAATCTTCTACCGTAATCATAAAGAAACTGCTATTGAAAAATATTTCTTACAATCACAGGAACTAAGGATGCCCAAAATAGTGCATGCCAACCTGGAAAAAGCATGTGCTATGTTAGCAAACAGAATTCAGCTTTTAATTCAGTTTACCATAGAAAAAATTTAATCTGAATCCACTAAAGAAAAGGGGGCTCACCTCTGACATTTAGCAGCAAGTAGACCACAAATGATGCCCAGAGCACTGGACTGCAAACAGAGTAAACCTAGGTTCAGACACGTTAACAGCAAGGAAGGTTGTCTAGTGCAACACATAAATATAACTAGTACCTTACTCCTACGACGATCTTGAAGTCATCCTCTAATGATCTTTTGATATACTTTTGGAAGTTGAACTTACTTCCAGGAGCTAAATGAACCTACAAGACAAGGTTGAAATAATCAGGAAGAAGGACAAACCAATATCTTATACTGTTGCCTTTGCAATTGAAAGAAACTCACGTTGATGAATCCATTTCGCAATGTCAAGTAGTCAACCCTCCCAACAGACCTGAAAAATTGTCGAAAGAAGCACCCCTGCAATGAATGTCTAAGAAGATCAGTACTGAACTAGAAAGGTAGCACATTGAAATACATACTAAAACCACAAAATGAACCAAATATTACTCAAGTAAAGCAAGTTCTGGTTTTTTTTTTCTTTTGAGAAATCAACTCAAGTAGCTTTATCTGCCTCAGTTCCAGCAATGTCCCCATATTCTTTCACCAACCTCTTCTATATTCTTTTAATTTCTTTATTTATCATAGTCCACTACACTGCATTCAAGAAGATAGTCACACCCAAATTTTCATATTTATTCATTAATCGGTGCAAAGTCTTCCAAATGCAGTCATTTCTAACGTGGAACAACTATTTCTTTTCAATGGAACCTTTGTGCATCACCTTAGGTCACAACTAGAACGAAAATGGTTGCACTAGAATTTTCTGGTCAGTATCTGGTTACATGAAAATCTACCTTACTAACTAAATTGTACCATTTTTGCTAGCTATAATTACTTACAATGTAAAAAAAGAAAGGAATCCTAGTCCAAAAGCTGGTGTGAGCTTTCACAAAAGATGTCTCATGAGTAAGCCTGAATCGAGAGGGATCTGCAAAAACAACCACACATCAAGTTAGCTTCCAAGGTTCAACAGTAAGGTTAGGAAATAAAGTTGTAGAAGATTTACAGCTATCAAATGTACTAGAAGTTGATAATTGTGGAAAATATACCATTTGAAAACTCATAGTCATGAGATAGAGTTTCCTGCTCCCACACCTTCCAGCCACGAATCTGTTCAAAGCAGGTTTTAGTTTAAAAGAACATACTTATCCTTAAGAATGTGTCCAGTGTGGAGAAGAGGAAGAAGATCATGTACAAGAAACATAGATAAGACAATTTAATTACCTTTAGTCTCCCCAGCATCATAGTAACAAAACTATATAAAACATGAAAAACAGCTAGGAAGAATATGAGGATGTGTAATTCATGCAACCCTTCAACCGATATAAGTGGTTCATGCCCCTGTAGAGAAAACCCAGTTAGTTACAGTTCAACTGATTCCAAGGCAAAAAATGTTGCATTGAAAAAGAACAAAAAAGTGATTAGGAAGACTAAACCAGAAAAGGCTTTTTCTTTTTTCTTTTTTTTCCTAGAAAAAATTACAAAAATGCCATCTATAATGCTAGTTTGAAACTGTAAATGATCAAACATCACTTCAATACTTGTAAACCAAAACTCAAGTAGAATGACAAAAAAGAGACTCAGATTCAATATTCCTATCTTGTGACCTCAATTCTTGCGCAAATAAGAGCTTGAATGTGCTCACTGGTGAATCAGCACTAGGAAGCACATCATTTTAGGTGCAATCAGAAGCAACAATCTACTAGAAATGCATTTCAATAGGGGGAAAAAGGAAAACTGAAAACTTAAAATTCAAGTAGGCATAATTGCTTAAACTTATTCGTTGCATCTTTCTTCAGAACAGCCCTACTTCATTTTCCCTCAAGCTGTTGTTAGAGGCAGGCAAAATTTTGCAAGCCTGTGGACAAACTATGATACAGTGATGGAACTTAGAATAAGGCTGACTAAGTAGGTCAAGGCAAGACCAGACAATATGTTTCTAGATATATTGAATTCCATATAGCTTTATCATTGGTCTTCCTGGCACGCAACCCCTCTCCCCATGAAAAGGTCAATATTTTTTACTATGTAGCAAACAAATTATTACTTTAGATGCTAGTTGACATATGGTTTTACTTTCTTTCTGTACATGAACACAAATAAACAATTTCTAGGAGAAAACAAAATTGGCAACACATGTGGGATCAAAACATCCAATTTTCAACAAATAATTTGTTCATTATAATGATAATAAACGGATATGAATAGATGCCGGCCTAGGCTCACCTCCTTGCATTTAGGAGCAGTTGAAATAGTAGACAAAGATCTACGGTCAAACCATAACAGTCTTCGACGGTGTTCTTCTTCACTGCTTTCAGAGGTGCCTTTCTCACTATCAGATTTACAAGGCAACATGGTATTCGCAACATCTATTGGGATACAAATTCTGGCAATATAGCTCTGGCCAAAAGTGAGGAGCAGCGAAATGAAACCCATAACCATCAGCTCTACAATAATCATGTCAATTGTGAAAAACTCTTGATTGGGACAAAAGAGTGGCATCTTATAGAAACCATAAAAGCAGCAGTGGGATTGAAATGGAGAATATTCAAGAAGCAACTTGTGTGTACAAGACTTACCAGCTTTAACCTTGTCCAGGGCTTCAAACAGAGCACTCTTGTGCCTTTCTGTGAACCACTAAATGCCACAAAAGAAAAAAGAAATTAGGGTGGCAGATACAGTATTAGTGAAAGCTCAACATGGTTCAACGAAAAAATACCACAATACAGCATTATTGGTACAGAACTATTTTGCAAAAAGAAGGAAAATAAAGAAGAAAGAAACACAGAATTTAAAGGAAGTAATAAAGTGAAATTAATTTCAAAACCGACAAAAAAAAAAGCACAAGGAAAAGGGAAAGAGGGATTACCGTTCCAAGTTTGTGAAGAACTGTTTCCAAGACAATAGAAATGATGATGATAACAGCACAAACCCCAGCCACCGCCCATGTAGGTGTCTGATCAAGCTTCCTCTCCCCTGAACTCTCGGTTGCCCCCATTACCTTTCCTCCCTCCATTGTTAACCATACCCACAAACAGTACCACAGCAACACCCCCTTCATTTTTGATATTCTCACAGAGCAAAACAGAAAAAAGAATGGAATCTGTATTGAAGACAAAATATTAATTTGGGTTTCCAGAAATTAAGAACAAAAAAGTAGCGGTAGTAATTACTTAAATAGGAGAAGAGAAAATACAAGCTTCGGTGTTGTTAAAGGGAATGTTAAATAAACGGAGATTTGGAAGGAAGAAAGAAGGAAGGCTCAGAAATGGGGGCCTATGCTCTGCTCCACCACCGATAATGAGTCAAAAACCATTAATATGAACGCGGTTCCCAATTCTCAGTACCTGAAAGAGATCAGTTGGAATGATGGTTTAGGTTAGGCAGCTGAAGTACGATATACGTTTTTCTTGATTTTGGGTTGAGCTAAAGATTTAGAAGAACTGAAGTCAATTATTAATATTATATGTTGTTTCGGTCAGTTTCAACATTTCAGTTTTGAGTTCACATAAAAAAAAAAAAAAAAGAAAAGGCGTAGAAAGTGGTAGCTGGATGGATGGCATTGATTAAGCCAGGCAATGAACATGTCCAAATCTAGACATATTAGGCTACACAAGTTGTCCAATGAATTAATCCATTATGAATTTACATCCCAAATACGCTCACCTGCTCTTTCTTTTTCTTCTTTACTGGTTCTCATTTGGAAAACATATATGATCATTTATTATTATTTTCTTTTTTTTTGGTTTGATTCTCAATTGTGGCCTAAGTCGCTGCGAGTGCCATACAGGCATGCACACCCTTTGCCTTGGTCAACCGTCAATTCCCGGTGCTTTTCGCTTTTTATTTTTATTTTTTAATACGACTTTGGATATCTCTAGTGGTTACAACTTACCATAGCTGTTTGAAGAGATATATATTACAAACGTAAAGTATTCAATAAGAAAGAGACAAGTATGATAAAAATTTTAAAAAATACAACAATTGAACTCATGGGCTTATAACTCGTAAGAGAAGCTCACTCCCAAACATAATAGCAAACCCTAATCACTACTCTACACATTGTCATCATCGAAAAAGGAGGGAGAGACAATTCGGGATGCTAAAGAAGTCGCAAGCAAAAGAGGTTGCCCCTGATGTCAACATAACACCTTTGATTGGAGATCATGCCATGGCTAGCCATAAAAAAACATCATTAACCATCAAGGAACTAGCTAGGAAACGATGACAAAAGAAAAACCCACAACCATTGATGTGACCTCAATCACTAGATGAGCAAAACTAGTCAATTTTATCCTAAGATCTATTAAAAACTGACCAATGAAGAATCAAAGAAGCGTCGATACCAACTAGTCAAAGAATCAGGGTCGTCGACAAGAAAACAATGGGACCAAGCTCAACGTTGTGGACAAAAAAGGAAAAAAAAACCCTCACAAGGCTGCAGGAGAGAGAAGCCTTTCAAATAAATTGCCAAAGGTTGAATAAGTGAGAGGGAACAAAATCTAGAAACTTATTGTGCCTAGAAACAACAGAAAGAAAGGAAATCAAATACTAGAGAAAAAACGAATAAAAGCCACCACACTGACGACATCAAGGAGTCTAAGGTTTCTTTAAGAAGAGGTAAGAGAGAATATATTTATTTTTAGGGTAAATTACACCAACAGTCACTCAACTTTGATGTAGCTGACAAAACAGTCACTCTGCTTTCAATTCAGTCACTCAACTTTTGAAAAATAACAAATCAGTCCTACTAACCATTTCCTATTACAGACGTAACGAAAAAGTGACCTGTCATCTGACCGACTACGTTGGAGTGCTTGCTGTCATTTAAGCAGCCCCAAATTAAGAAAAAGAAGAAGAAGAAGAAGAAGAAGAAAATCCATTCAACCAACCATAGAGATTTGGGATTTCTAAAGGACAATTTTGAAAACATTTCTAAGAGAGCTCATCAAATATGAAACAATTATCGATTGATGTTGAAGAAATTGGAAATTAGGGTTTGAGGTTTGAGAATTTTTTAAGGTGAAGACCTTTTTTTAACCTCAAAATTTTGAAGATGAGGACCTTTTTTTGAACTTCAACTAATTGTTATGGCTACCACACTTATTCTTCCTACAGCTCTAACTTACCGACTCTATTTTTCTTTTAATTAAATATCCATTTTTTTCTAGGTTTTCTTTTTATACTTGAAAATAATGGTAAGTGTTGTAACTTCACTTTTTAACCATAAAAGATTTTAGATGGTGGAGAAAGTAATTAACCCTCTCCTTCTTCAATTTTTTCAAGATCTTGCTTTGGATTCTTGTTTTTATGTAAATGAAAAAGAAATTAGGTTGTTGGTTTCTTGGGGAAATGAGAAGAATTGCGAGAAGAGGAGTAAGAAGAAGAAGAGAAAACAAAGGCGGCAAGTAAAGCGAAGGCAACGACAATGACTATGGTAGTGGTAAGGGTAAACAACCTTAAAAATGCCATAGGTTTTGTTTGGCAAATTTTCCTTTTGATGGTTAGTTAAAGAAGAAAAAGAGGAGAAGAAAAAGAAGACCCTTATGCTCCTCATGTCTAACTCATGTCCAACGTGGCAAGTTAATTGGCCATGTCAGCTAGTTAACTAGCCAAGTCAATTGTCCCATTAAGCCTATAACAGAAAATGTAACGGGTGACTGATTTGTCACTTTTCGATAATGTTAGTGACTATTTTGTTAGCTACATCAAAGTTGAGTGACTATTGGTGTAATTACCATTTTTTATAGGGTTTGGAAGCTTTCAAAAGTTAAAAGAAAGTAGGTAACTAGAAATTCATTTAAAAGTAATTATAGATTGGGATGAATGAAATTAAAATTAAAATTTTTAATTTCTTCTTTGTTTAAGTTCATTCAAGTCAAACCTAACATTTTCTTTTCAAAATATTGTGACTTTTAAAATATTTTCTAAAATAAGTGCCTTTAGAAATTATTTCTCAAAATATGAATTTTTTCAAAGGTATTTCAACATTTATGGAAATTAAAGTCCTTTAATTTTTTTTAGTTATGGTCAAGTATTCCAAACTTAACGAGACTAGTAAATTGGTCAAGGAATAAAATCTAGGCAATAACATGGTAAAGTGTTAAGGTGTCTAGATTCCTTCCGTAATCATGGCTTTAATCTTAATAGGTCAAAATGATTTCTTTTCTAAAAATTTAAATGCATTTTGATACCAATAATGTTGACATCCATTTAAAGATTGGAGAATCTTAATCGTAATCATTAAAGTTCTTTTTAGAAAAAATTAGAGAAAACCGATGAAAGACTAATATGTCATCTAGCATGTCCAATTGGGGAGGTATTTTGTCTTGAACATCGGAGCGGATAACTCCTAGAAGATAGAAACATAGATGTGACTGATTAGACTGACAGTACATCTAACAATACCCAAGTAGAATAGATCCTAGATCCATTTATGGATTTATTCACTTGTGACGTTTATAATGTGACATACCTTAATCCTAAGTGGATGATGGACTATCTATGTGTGGCTTGTATACTTTGATATAAAAAAAAGCTTGAGTTCAAATAGATAAGCAACTGAAAGCTAGTGCGTTAGGTATAAGAGTTCTACAATATACAACATCATTCACAATAATAAAATTCATAGTCCAACTAATGCGTAAATAATATCATTTCATTGACATTACATGATAGATGAAAAGTAAACGTGACCATGGATTGTTTGTCGTTGTGATAAATGGCTTGATTACTATTTGATAGTAATTGGATTTTCATGAACGAATATGAAATAATTATCATGAGATAAAATAGGATCATATTGGGAGAACAGATTTATCCCAAAAAGATTAAGAATATCCTATGAGGGTAACACACTTATGGCAAGGTGTTTAGACGAGCACTTATTGAGTAGCTTTCGTAGTGGTATACAACTAGGAAGAGCTCAGTCACGATACTATAGTAGAATGACTTCGTGACTAAATAAATTTATAATTGGTAGGCGAAAGCTGGAACTTAATTATAAATTGTTTGAGCCCTAATTATATATGTCCAATTAGCCCCTCTGTTATGGGCCTGAGCCATCTGGAAGATACCACTCTGGAAGAGTTAGAATTCTAACCTTGTGTCAAGAGCTACAGGCTAAGAGACAATCTCAAGTAAACAGTTCCTATGGGGCGTAGGCTTCTAAAAAGGTAATGGATGCGTGAAAAGGTTTCTTCAGGTCTTACAAGATTGGCCCTTGAGTGTAAAGGCAGAAGGGAGCTTAACAAGAAGACCTAACCGTCAAGTAGGGATGAAAGTTGGCCTTAGTGATCCGATGGTGTCGAGCGGAAGGACTGTCGCTCAATAAATAAAAGTTACTCTAGGGATAATGGGTTGATCTTCCCCAATCACATCGACGGGAAGGCTTGGCAGCTCGATGTTGGCCTTATTAAAACCAAAAATAAATTGCGTATAGATCCAAATGAACATAAAATAATGGAAACTACAAAGTTAGAGAAATGGGTCACTTCTCAAATGAATATGTTTTCTAACTAATGATAAAATGACTTGGAGAATTAATTTAATATTTTCAAATTATTATTTAATTAGTTAAAATTAAATACTTGAAGTTTGAAAATGAAATTAAATTAATTAGACCTTATGAATATATTAAATATGGAAATTAAATATATTTCCTCATAGATTCTTTTATGATAAAGTTGTCATGAATTTAATGGAATTATAATTGACTTGAGAAAATTATTTAATTGAGAAATTAATTTAGTTAATTAAATTAATTAACTAAATAATATTTATTTTGGTAAATAGAAAACATAGAGTTGGATTAAATTATAAAGTATTGGGTCAAAAGTTTAGGAAACAAATATAATTGAACCCAATACATGAAAGGCTCGATCTCCTTTATATGATAATAGAGGGGCGACATCCTTAGTAATATTTACTAAGGTGTGCCGCCTATCACTCTCCTAGTTAGACTAGAGGAATGGTTTCTGTTAAATAAAGATTATTTTGTGTAGTCCTTATTCAACCAAGATTCTCCCATCTATCCCTATGTAGAGCTATTGACACACAAGTTCCATACATTGTTATTCTATCATTTCTTGGGGAAAGTCTCCCAACTATATTTGAAAAGAAAGTAATGACAAGTTTTCTTAGAATAAAATCTATTTTCTGGTAATTACAACATTTCTATTGAGAGAATTACTTTTCTATTGAAAGTAATTAAACCGTTTCTTGTTCTATGCTTGGTTTGTGTTGCTCGAGCCTAGACTCGACACAATTCAATGTACAATAATAGCAAAAAAGGCCATTCGGTTGAAAATGGGGAATGGTACAGATCCATCTCACGCAAAGCACATGCATTTTTCGAAAAAATGTTTATTGCTATAAATATCACAAACTGACTTAGTTTAAAAAAAATTAAACTTTTGATGTAACTAAAAATTGTTTTCTGCAACAACCCTAGTAATATTTATTAGGGTGTATAGCCCACGTCCTACTCTAGTTAGAGTAAGAGTGTGTTTTCTATTAAATAAATATTATTTATCAAGGGTTTTTTCAACCAAGATTATTGTACCTCTCCATATAAATAAATGGCACTGGTTGACCTATAATATATACTTCAAAATTATTTGAGTTATCATTATTCTGTCAGAAAATAGTAGAATTTTATTTACTCAAAACAAATTCTATTTTCTAGGAATTAAGATCTTTGCCAATTTTTTTTAATAGAGAAATATTAATACAGAACGATCTAATCAAAGTGTTTGATGAGTTCTTAATATACACCATAGATAATGAAATTTTATTTCAGTTTACGACACCTATAATTTCACAACAAAATGGCATAGTTGCTAGTATCTTTTGGGGGATATGCACTGCAAATTGCTTGTCAAGTAATTGGGTAGTTTACTCAAAAATTAATATTTAAGCGAACATTTACGTTAAAAAAATAAATTGACTTTTTTTTTAAATGATAATAATCAAATTTAACATAAAAATAATAATTAAATTAAAAATATATAAATATTGGAAACTAAAATTCACTTTATACCTTCATTGAATCTATAATATTTTTTATTTTTATACCTTTAAATCAGAATAAATGGCGTGATTGAGACTGGAACATTTTTGTTAACTCTTTTCCTTTCAATCTTTTCGATTTTATTTTTATTTTACTTAAATATTTGTCCCTTCTTCTATCACTCTTTTTATGTTTTGGTGATTTTGATTTCTTTCCTAATCTGGTTTATAGATTCAACACTTGGAATAAGTATCATAATTAAAATAAAATTCTTAATGTCTTTCCACCTAATCACAATTGACAACAATTGATATTAATAACAATTAAAATTTCACGTTTTCACTACAACTCTTATACAAAAAAACCTGGAGTTTAAATTTATATGAAAGGTAAATACCATTTGAACATAACAATAGGATTTCATATCCAACAAAAGAAACAATCAACCTGGTATATCCAATGAATGCCATTTTATTTTGTAGTCTACAATTTGTGCGTTGCTTTTTTCTCTTAAATTTTTTTAGCTATTTTTATATATTTTTGGGGTTTCTTTCTCATTTTAAGAAAATGTCAACTTTGATATTTTAAAATTTTAGAGATTTATGAACTTTTTGGAGAACTGAGCTATTGATTTTGGGCCTTTCTGAACTTAATTATATTTTTTTATCAGTAATGAGTTGGACACTTTAATTTAATAAGTTGTATAAGGAAACTTTAATAAGTACAGGCTCCTATTAATAAATAAAATTGCACCCTTGCCAACACAAACAAACAAGTAAATAAAATTGCATGTGTATTATGACATGGAAATTTGAATGGATTAAAGTGTTTTAGGTTAGGTCAAAATGTGTATCTTAATTATAAAATAATAATTTCCACATAATATATTGAGAATAATGTAAAACTTCATCTCAGCGTTGTACAGCATGGACGAGCCATCAAAAAACCATTCCAAGTTGAATTTTACAGTACATATTTATCGCATGTTAACTTGTGGAATTCAAGATTCTAATTTCAAAGTTGGACATTAACCTTTTTACCAAGAGCGTCGGCTAAACCAGGTCTAATCAGGTGGCCGGGTGGGTGGCTGTGGGTCAGGTCACATAGGTTTGACCCTCCCACCGCCTCCGCGGGTCTGCTATGCCCCCTTACCTTGCCTCGTTATTATGCCCATGCGCCTATGTCTCGATCATGAAATACATACCATTTGTTTTTAAAATTACTTAATGTATATATTTTCTTAGGCATAAAGGCATTTCTAATTATTAACATGTGCGATTAGCTTAATTTATTTATCAACTTGTCTTTTCTTTAGTTACTTTTTTGTTTTTGTCGTCGACACAAGTTGGGACCAGGGGAAGAGAAAAGTGTGCATCTCCTAATCTAAGGTCAAATTCTAATATTGTTTCCCCTACTTGAATTTAAGGTATAATCTCTATATTTTAATTCACAAAAAATTACTTTCTTTTCTCTATAATTACATTAACTCAACTAATTAACGATATTAATTATTTTAATTAAAATTTAGATATAGATATTTTTAAGAGTGACAATTGTCCCATCAAATGAAACTTGTAGGCTAAAAAAGTGGTTTGGTTTGACATAACCTCACTTCCAGGTGAGGCGTTGGTCTTGACAGAGCAGCCTCTTAATATGTACAACAATTGCCCCTTCCCTCCAACCCAAGTCAAGTGGGAGGTTATCAAGTGACCTCTATTAAAACTAAGGTTTTAGTATGGTGTAAGATAGTACAATTTTGAAAACAATTCAAAATTTGAATTTGTAATGGTTGACTTAATGGTAGTGTGACTTAAGAAATGTGCATTAGCCATTACCTAAAATGTGCACATTATATGTGTTATGATAAGTTGCAAACCATGTGTATGTGTCATGGGGCTAGAACTTTAGTCTCGTAAGTTGTGCGGCCTTAGGTGATCCTTTCGATTCAAACATGCCTAAGTTAGCCTAACCACCAAATAATTGAGGATTCACAAAGAATTCCTTCACGGCACCAATTTATATAGCAAAAGCAACTTAGCCAAAAAAAGGCTAAAAAAAACAGAATAGTCACAGGAAACTGAGCATGAGAGGTTTTTGAGTAAATGCTCTCAATTGTATTACTTTCTCTCAAAGAATGCAAGAAAAAATAAAGAATGGAATGCATTACAAGTGAGGAAGAGGCTCTCTATTTATAGTTGAGCTCCTCCAAAATCGACGGTATAGATCAAGTTACATTGACGGACGAGATTAGCCTATCTTTACAATCAAGGGATTTACAAGATTTACAATATCAAATCTAATCTAATCTTACAATATATGATTCCTCTCAATCTTCTAAGATTACTTCCCATATTTGCCAAGGTAGCTTATCTTTCCATATCAGCATCATTGGTCTACCCAGGCTTCAAATGGATAAGCTTCTCTAACAACTCTTTTAATCGGGCTAGCTCTCGTAGGTCAAATGATCTCCATGTCAATGATAGACCTCCATGGGATGTATTATGTGCGATAGTCATGAAATTTGAACTGCGGCCTTTGACATCCTCCTCCACCCATTCCCGCAACGCCCTCGTTGCGCCTTCGGAATGTCATTGACTTGATTCGCCTCGATCTCATCTCGACACCTTAGCTTTTTCCTGACTAGTCTCACTATCTAGTTGTCCCTTCCTTTGAAACTTTTGCCTCAGCCTTCATCTCCCCTTAACTCGAACTGTTCCACTCATTGGTACATATCGTTGGTAAGAAGCCAAAGCTCACACTTGCTCATATTCAGACTTGCTTCGACTGGAATCCTCTTAATTCACACAACTTTGTTTTGAGTTGCCCACAGTCCCTCGGCCTCCTTGTTTAATAACTTTGAAAGGGCCGCATACGTTCTTGCTAAGCCATCAAGTTAGAATAAAAAACATTACCAAAGTGTTCGAAATGTACCTTACTCATAGCATTTACTCTGGTCAACTCTCCAACTTGTATCACCAATTTCCCAAAGTTTGATGCACAACCCATCTTACGCAAAGGTGGTAGATCCTCCAATGTGTTAACAGAAGTGAGCCTCATTGATCCTACCTTCAAAGTTTGCATCGTTACTTCTTCCTTTAAGTTTGATGCACAACTCACCTCTTCCATGGGTGAAAGCCTCGCCGACGACTAGGCCAACTCCATCACTTTCCTCGAATTGAGCCTCATTGGTCCTAGCTTCAATATTTACATCACCACTTTTTCCTCTAAGTTCAATGCCAAACTCACCTCTTCTTTAGGTAGAAGCCCCTCCGATGACTCAATAAGCTCTGATGTTTCCTTTTCTTTGACCACGACTTACTTTGGATAGTTTTGCAACTCATGCAGACCACGTCACAAGAAACATTTCACTCATTTCTTCTTGCTCCTCTTTGCCTTTTTTACTTCGACTTTTCCCTTGCTCGAACCAAGTTTCTTAGGCGCTTTGTCTGACGCATCGTCCCCTTTGATGGTAGCCTTCCTCAGACATTTTGTACAACCTATGCAGACCATAACACAAGAAATGCTCCACTGGCTTCTTCTTGCTTTCGACCTCCTTGGCTTCGACACCTCTTGCACTTGAACCAAGTCTTATGGTGTAACACCCCAAACCCGGCCCAAACGTTACGGCCGAATCCAGCGTGTCACATTGAAGCGCAACTGAAAACTCATGTTTTATCTAAATTTTTCTTAGTGTTTAAAGAATATTTTCGTTTTAAATTAAAGTGAATGGAAGCTATGCACTAGGTAGGATGCCAGAAAAGAGGAGGTGAGTCTATTAGACTACTTAAGTACCAAGCTCTCCACGGATCCACTCCTAGACATGCACATAACCATTGCCACACTTTAGCTGAGCGATTGTTCAGTGAAAACCATTTCGTTTTAAATCATTTGAAATCACTTATTAATTTTGAAAACGTTTTCGTTGCGGAAGCTTTGTCTTGTTTCGCGATGTTTTGAAATCAGGTAATCTTTTTATAACGCGCCCTAGAGCTAACCAGTTTCAAGGAATCAATTTAAGTGATGTGAATCTCAAGTTGAAAACGATTTAAGTAATTTAAAATCCCAAAATAAAAATAATAGAGCGGCCTTATTACAACTTTAACCAAAATAGAAATAATCAAAAATAAATGCGAAATTTAAAAGGAAGCTAATTGAAACTTATTAAAAAAAAACCAGAAATTTAATCTTCGTGGCCACTCTGAATCCCGCCCAGCTCCAAGTCCACCAACTAGGGCTCACTTGCCAGGATGGAAGAGAAAGGGGGTGAGTTTGGAAACTCAGTGTATATGGAAAACCCATCCAAAGCCCAAGTCAGCTCAAGCCCATTGGGCCTAAGCCCTATTCAGATAACAGTGGGTACTGGGCCAAAACCCTTTTCAGAATACAGTAAACTGGGCCTTAGCCCCTTTTTAGTTAACAGTATGGCCCATAGGCCCATTCCAGAATAGAACAGACATATTCGTGTATGCAAGCCCAAACCGCTACACTCCACCCATACCAGCTCTACACTCCATGTGGGGAATAGCTCAACCCACCCAGCCCAACACTCCACAGTTGCAGCATTGCTGCTCAGATATCAGTAAGTTGAGGCAAAGCCTCTAGTACGTGGACAAGCCACTTTCAATACTTCCTCCATCAATAACCCAATCTCATGCATCAGATAATAATAACATGGCATGCAGTAAATAGTAACAGTCAAACATGCATTCAGGTCAACCTTAACCCTAAGGGTATATCAGCAATTTTGCTCATTGGAGTAAAACTGTAAACTTTCCACCTATAAAGGTATTTTAGTAATTTTATCAGTTTTAAGGGTTCTCATGAATGTTACGGTCCTTACTAGCTCATTTGTCATCGCAATAATTTATTTGTCTCAATTTCACAATTTTAGCCATTGGGCCCTAAAACCCCTAATGGCCCTACAGTGTCCACTAGCAATTTAAGCCCATTTAATTCAAGTTTTATGACTAGTTTACCGGTTTAAGCAGTTTCAATTCCACAGTCTAACAGAACATACTTATTGCCTATTTTTTTATTATCTTCTTTTTTTCTCGTATGGGCCCGTAAGCCCATTGGGCCCAGTTTTAGCCTATCGAGGCCCAATTACCAAAGTGCACGAAATTTTACACACGACTAACTTACCACTTTGCGATTTCAGATCTAATGATTTCTAAACGTCTTGTGAGCACTCGCACACTCACAAGCCCACGAAATACCAGAATTTCGGTATTTCGGCTTTTGCTGAATGGAACTATGAGAGGGTGTTCGATACACACCTGATTTGTGATATTCCTCGAGGAGATCTCCTACGCGATTTCTCCTATAATCAACTGTTTATAGATTAGATCATGCTAATATTTAAACAAAATCGAAAACTATTTATTATCATCGCTTACATATTCGGCCACCATCCATAATGGCCCTAAGGTTTATACCTTTGCCGAAATTGATGACTAGATTTAGATTTAGTCACTCCGATGATCCAAGCTTTTCATACACTCCTCGATCGGCAGCCTTTAATCCTCACTAGCACCAACAAACCAAATAACACAAAAAAAAAAAATCCTTTCAACCTTAGTTGACAGCCACCCTATGTATATAGGGGTTTTCAGCTTTTATTAAACCACAAGATACGAATGGAAAGAAGGTTCGAATACTTACCAAGAGATCTACTCGTTGAAAAACATTCCAAATACCTTTCTACCCCAGATCCGTTGTGAATCTAACTTAAACGTGCATAGAAAATAGATCTAAATATTAATTCCCGAATCACTAAAATATGAAGCTTTTCGGCTTTTGGATCTATCCTAGAATATGGCTATTATGATCTAAAAGAAAAATAGGCGACGATAAGTTCACCATCGATGAGACAATCAGTAGAGGAAGAGATGTAAGATTAAGAGGTTCGATCTTTTGAAAGATTAAAAGGAAAGGAGATATGGTTTCAACCAAAGGAGTAATCGGCAACCAATATTTGAGAAGAAAAAAATGTTTTAAATAGAATTTGGCTTCGAAGAAAGAAGGATATAACTCATGAAGGCCCCCAAAATAAAAGCAATCGGCACCTCATGCTTATGCCCGAATGGGTGCTTAAATAGGCACAAAAGTCCTTTTCCAATTTTAATTCCTTCCTTACCTCCTTAATTCATGGCCAAATTCCAAGTTTGAATTTAATTCAAACTCTCCACTGCTTAGCAGCAGTCCACCGCTCATCTGACTCCTCCTGTTGCTGGTAGAGTTTCAATCCCGTACGGCCCTTCCCACGAGCGTACAACAAAAAGAAGCACTCTTTTATGCGTAACGCTGCTCGAACTTGGGACATCCAGGTTGCTCAGCACGCTGCTGGCCACTGGGACACGCGTTCGCTTTCAACAATATACCGTCACATTTTATCTTAAAGGTTACCTGCTGAAGTCCCGTTCATTTTAAAAATATAAAATTAAAACATACCTGCACCTGGACTAGAACCCGTGCCTTTGTGGAGCTCCTAGCACCCTACTGCCACTGCGCCACAAGCGTCCTTGTAGCATAACTCGGTCGCAACTATTCTTAAACCTTACTTTAGTGCGACCTAGCTTCTAAAATAAAAACAAGCCTTTGCGTGCGCCAACCTTCGAACCTAGGCACTATACCACACTCACAGTGCCTCTGCCACTAGACCGAACTTCCCTTTGTGTTACCTTTTAACCCCAACTATATATAATGCTTCCCTGCGTCGTTCCCTGATATAAAGAAAAATAAAACACTTTTGCACATGCTGGGAGTGAAACCCTAACTCTCCTTCCCACTACCTAGCATGCTAACCACTGGGCCAGGTACGATTCTTCATGCCCAGTCTTGCCTAATTTATTTTATAAGCCTTATGCCCAGATTCCCTTTATGAGGCAAAAATTAAAACAATTTTTTTCCCTAGAGTTTAAACACCAAAACAACAATACTTTTATAAATATATATATTTTTCCTATCTAATAATAGTAATTATAATAAATATATCTAATAATACAAATTTTAAATATCAATAATACAATAAGTAATAAGAATAATTTTCATAATATTTTTCAAACATACATATAGTAATATTTTTCTAATAATAATTTTATCGATAATCTGATTAAAATTTCATAAAAATTTAAAATATCCGTAATAATAAATACAAGAAAATTTTCTAGTAGTAATTTAATTCAAAATTTTTCTTAAACGATAATATTTAAAACTTCTTAATTATTCAGGTTTTCTTCTATCCGAATTCCAGACACAAAGCCCAACTCTTCTAGGCCCCAAATTCAGGGTGTTACATATGGCCTTACCTTCCGAATTGTCTTTCTTAGAAAGCACGGATTTCTTCAGACATTTCTTCAACATATGTTGACCGTCACAAAGAAAGCATTTGATCTTGCCCATCATTTTGTTGGGTTTCCTCTTTCCAACTCGTGGTTTCCTATAACCACCATTATTTTTATTTCTAGTGCCATTATCTTCCTCGTGATTCCCTTCACTTGTGCCCCTTTTCTCGGACTTGGAAGATTCAAGCTTGTCTTTCCTTAGACCAAGCTTGACCATAGACTCCGTTATCGTCATCGATTTTGACAACTTTTGGATACCTTATCGTTCCTATTCCTGCCTGACCCACGACTTTAATCTATTCTTGAAAACAAGTAATGCCTCTTTCTCGGTCAGATTTGAAATTTGGAGCATGAGTTCTTTGAACTCTTGAACATACCCCAACTATGCCTTATTGCGTAAGCCATCGTAACTTTGCCCGAGCATCCCTGGACAATTCTAGATAAAACTGCCCCTTTAACTTATGTTGGAACTCTTCCTACGTCTTAACCTCACTATGCCTTTTTTCTGTGAACTTGTCTCACCACCATAAAAGTGCAATATTAGTAAGAAACATAGAAGCAATATTTTCCTTACTTGCATCCTCCATAACGCCTTCGATACAGCGGTAGTGCTCCATCTTCCACAAGAAATTATCCACATGGCATGCAGACCTTGTCCTCGTAAATTTTTTCGACTTTGAGACATTCTTACAATTGAATGCTGCACTTGTCATTTTATTCCCCACGACTACTCGATACAAGGCAAGCTCTCCCTCGAGCTCCTCTATTCTTATGCTCAAAGCCTTTGTTGTAGCCATTTTTTCCTCTTTCAAAGCCATCACCATGGCCTCAAGAGCATCATTCCTTTCTGTTATCTTATTCATATGTGAATTTAACAACTCGTTTACCTTATCTCTATTGGAATTGAGAGACATGATCACAAAGTCTTTAGACTCCTCAAGTTTTTCCACTTGTTCCTCTACGACTGACATCTTATCATTCATAAGGATGATTTTCTCAACCAACGAGTCTCTGCTAACTCATTTTGGTAAGCAACTTCTTTCAACATCTTGATGGTGCCTTTGTAACCAAAGCTTTTATACCACTTGTCATGGGCTAGAACTTTAGTCTAGCAAAATAGGCGGCCTTAGGCAATCCTTTTGATTCATACATGCCTAAGCCGGTTTAACCACCTAATAATTGAGGATTCACAAAGAATTCCTCTAAGGAACTAATTTATATAGTAGAAACAACTTAGCCAAAAGAAGGCTCAAAAGAGCCACAAAAAAACTAAGCACGAGAGGTGTTTGAGTAAATGCTCTCAATTGTGTTACTTTCTCTCAAAGAATACAAGAAACAATAAAGAATGGAATACATTACAAGTGAGGGGGAGACTCTCTATTTATAGTTAAGCTCTCCCAAAATCGATGGTCTAGATCAAGTTACATCGATGGGCGAGATTAGTCTATCCTTACAATCAAAGGATTTACAAGATTTACAATATCAAATTTAATCTAATCTTACAAGATATGATTCCCCTCAATATTCTAAGAGTAGTTCCCATATTTTCCAAGGTAGCTTATCTTTCCATGTAAGTATCATTGGGCAACCCAGGCTTTAGATGGACAGGCTTCTCCAATAACTCTTTGAATCGGGCTGGTTCTCACAGGTCAAATGATCCCCATGTCAATGATAGACCTCCATGGGATGTATTGTATGCAATGGTCATGCATTGTATGCAATGGTCACGTGCTTTCAACCACAACCTGTGACATATGGCTGTTATTGGTTGAATATGTTGTCAGGTCGGGAGATGTGTAACATCCTACCTAATGAAGCATTAGTGTTTGAATACTATTTAAGATAATAAGACATATAGAGTAAGTTGTGAATGTATATAGTGTTAAAATTTGACTAAGTATAAAAATTCTATGAGCGTGCCTAGAAAGCCCTAGTTCTGGTGGACACAAGATCTACTGCATAGTTTAAAAGCAATGTGATTGGTGAAGTAGTATTCGTACAATTTCATTTTTGGCATATAGAGTGGGTAGATTCCAAAATGAATACAAGTGAATAAGGGTTCCATGTCAAATTATTATGATTAGTAGGATGAAATTTGTGGTTAAGTGAAATGATTTTTAGGGTATGACTTTACACCAAAGTATAGTGCACCCTGTAGCTATGGTTTTGTGCCAGTTAGGTTACAAGGTAAGCTGGTTAGAAACTAGCTGAATATGAACTAGAAGAGTTAAAGTCTAAGGAGATAACTGAGTAAGTCTTTTAGAAGTGGAAAAATGGATAAGACAACTCAATATGGATATGACATTTACCAAGTTCCGATAGAGACTTGGGTCAAGTTAAAAGAGTACTTCGGTTTGGTTAATGGGAGTTATTTTTTCTTCCCTCTTTCCCCTAAAGTATTATGATTTAAAGCTTGAGGGAACAAGAATCATTTTTTTTTCTTATTTAAGTGGGATCTAAAATTTTGGGTTTTAGCTAAATGATTTTTCTCTATGTCAAAGATATTTGCATGAATGCCTGATGAAGTAAGGCTTTGTTTATGGGTTAGTTGGGTTTGAAATGATTGTAAAAGCTACTCGGATGGGTTTCAGTGGTGATATTCTATTGCATAAGGTAGTGGTTGCTGCAGTATCTTGCTGAGTGCGATATTTGGGGTCTACACTTCCCTTTGAGGTTATCAAGTGAGTCCCTAAGCAGACTCTTACATGTATGTTATATATTCTAAAAACTTTTGTGAAAAAATGACTTAAGCATGAAATGAAAGCTAGATGAGTATAGTATGATAGTTACGATGTAAAATGAAAGTTTTATAAACCTTGTATGTGTGGAGAGTATGAGATCTGATTGGTCTAATTATGTGATATGAATCTTGGGGCGAAAGGATGATTGTTTGTGAATGATTGAAATGTATGTTTGTATGTGTCTTTAGAACATGCTAAGGAATGTATCTGTTATGAATAAGTTAGTATGTGTGATGAGTCTATGTCTGTCTCTATAGAGTTATCTAATGGGGTTGCCGGGACTTTAAACACGGCTATCTAAAAAGGACAAGTCCATAAGCCATGGCATCATATTATGTAAGATCATAATTGGGCTATGGCATCATATGGAAAGAACTAAAGAAGAGTTATTACCTAATGAAATTCTCTACGTGGCCCAAGACTATGAGGGGAAAACCTCATGTAATGTGAGTCTAGGAAAATCTTTATCGTGAACATGCCAAAAAACAGAAGCCTTTGTGGCGTATCTAAAAGGAAAGGCTTTATGGAAAACCTCTATAAAGGAGAGCCTTTGTGGCAAACCTCTATAAAGAAAAGCCTTTATGGTGAGCCTCTGAAAGGAAAGTCTTTGTGGCAACCTCTGATAAAGGAAGCTTCATCGAAATTTTTAGATTTAAAAGCCTTTGTGGCAATTCATGAAAGAAAAGCCCTAATGGCGCAATCTAAATGAAAAGCCTTTATGGCAATTCATGAAAGGAAAGCCCTAATGACGCAATCTGAATGAAAAGCCTTTGTGGTAATTCATGAAAGTAAATGCCCCTGTGACGTAATCTGAAAGAAAAGTCTTGGTGGCAATTCTGAAAAGAAATGCCTTTGTGGCATAATGTGAAAGGAAAGCCTCTGTGGTGTATCATAAAAAGAGAAGCCTCTATGGCGTAGTATGAAAGAAAAAAACTTCTATGATGAACTCGAAAGAAATTGTATGTAGGATGAAGACTTAAGGGTTGAATATTGTAGTAAGCCATAAAATAAATGGATATGGCACAATTAGTAAAACTCGTAAGAGTAATTAGTGTAATTTACATGATGTAGAATCAATGCACTTCAGTAAAGTAGAATACTAAATCATGCTCTGATAAGATAACAGATTGAAAGTAGATAGAGAAGTTATAAGCTAGCTTATGGGAGCATATTTTCAAAAAAGGATTTTAATCGTATAATTTTGAAGGTTTTGATGAGATGATAACCAAAGTTTGATGAATGTTGAAATGGTAACATTTTGGAGGAATAGATCTTTGACAAGGAATAAATAAAGTAATTAGGAGAGTTTTCCAGAGTATGTGGCGAATATAAAAGAACGAGTTATTTAAGCTTGAATGACTAACTCATGTAAAGGCTATGTCTAGCAAGGTATGGAATGAAAGACCAATGAGTGCCTATGAACTTCATGAATAGTTAAAGAAATGATGTTTTAGAATGGAAACATAAAAACAATAGTACTCTGCCTAAATGGATTTCTGAAATGAGTCTAATTAAGGAAAACATGAGAAGGTGAAGTGATGAACGTGAGTATGACATAAGGAAAGGAACAAATGTAAGGTATGATGTCAAGGGAAGGCATAACACCACAGTGACAAGAAGGAAAAACCTAGAATGAAATATGCCAAAGTTAAGTTGAAGAATAAGTATAAGAAGGTGGATAAAGGAAGTGTTAAATACAATTCAGGTAATTGATGTTTGCCTCACTAAGTTCACATGAACTCATTTCTACACCTTATGTTTCAGGTGAGCTGAATTGGGTCTACGCTTGGAGGGACGATGCCAGGACTACGCCAAAAAAGTGGTGAGATTGGGCTATTATGCATACTGTGTAAGTTAAGTGGCGTGTTCAAACCTAAATACATGGTTGTAAATCAGTGTCTTATGCTATTTATGTTAGATTTGGGAGTTAATCATAGGTGTCACTGAAATTTAACTACCATACGTTGAATTTGTAGTCATGAACTGTATATATATACTTAGTATTTCAATTAAAAGTTCTCATAACTATGTAAATGTTCATGAATAGAAACTTTTCATTTAAGTAAATAGTTAAGCTACATTCACAGTAGGGCTTCAGATCTGGTTTATCGGATCGGGTTTGGGGCATTACCAAATGTACGTGAAACATGCACTAGTGTTGTAGTGTGGAAGCCTTGGTTTTCTTTTATAAATAGGTATGTTCTCCTTTTGTCTTTTTTGTCACTCGTACGATTTCTCTATAGTTTCTTCTCAAACTGTTATCTTTTTTAGTACAATTTTGTTTTGGAATAAGTTTCCTTTCTTCAATTTTTCCTTTGAGTTGTTGCTTGAAGCATTTTGGTTGTTTATGATGTTGTTTTTTAGTAAGTGTCTTTATTCTTTTCTTTTTGTCTCTTTATCTTCTGTTGTGTGCTTTACTCGAGTTGCTTTAATGGTTAGTTAAGGAAATAGGAAGGCTGTTGGTAAGGTTAAGGATAAGGGGATGAAGAAAATACCTAAAGATGTTCTCATTACTAGTGATGCTTTTGAGTGTACCACAATGAAAGATGAGATGAGGACTTTGTTGGAGTGTTAAGGTCTTTAATCAGATAATTATGAATTCAAGTTTTCAATTCCAAGCGGGGATAATTTATTAATTTTGGTGGTTTGTAACAACCCAAAAATTGAGGGTTAGTAGAATCAGGTTTGGGAATCAAGATAGAGTGGTCATATCTTAAATTTTGAGATTATTTATGCATTTTTAGGGAATAAACGAGGTTTTGGTTTGTTAGTTAAGTGTTAGCCAGACGTTATTTGAAACCCAACTTTAAATCCATTCTCTTGCACTATTTTTATTATTTTGCAAAATTTTTATCAAACCTTAGTATGTGATATGCATTGTTTTTTAAAATAAATATTGTAAAATTATTTTAAGAATAAGGGAATAACCTAGTAGTTAATTGATAAATGGAAAACCATGAAATTAAATTAAGGTCCTAAGTTCGAATCTTTTCCATTATTTTGCAAAATCCCCTTTTTTTTTATGTGTGTACTGTCCATACCCTTGTAAACCTAGTTATAAATATTATTTTTAACAAGTTTGATCAGCCCTAGTCATCCCTTCATTATTCTCTCCTCCTCTCTTTCTTATTTTACAATTTTTCTTTCTTCCTCCATTGTTGTCGTCGCCCATAATTCATGTAGTTTTGTAGTAAATTTTGTCGAAATTCATACTTTAATTATAAAATAATTAATTCGAACTTAAATTATTAACATATTGAATTTAATTATTTTTATAAGAAATTTTCATAAATTTGGTTTATTTTCGACAATTTTGCACAAAAGGTGAAAATTGGCTGGCCAGACTCCTCGAAAGGCTTGAACCATTGGGGAATTTTTGCATCGAGTGAACCAAGGGCAAGATTAAATATTTTTCCAGCCAAGGACAGTCCAATGGTGATTATTTTATGCACTTTATATTTAATTTTATCCAAAGTTAATTTGGTTAAAAATTAATATAAAGCTTGAAGGAGAAAGTGACCCGATTATGCTAATAAAAGAAGACTGATCCAACAAGAGAAAGGCAGCCCAAAACCGTCCAACAAGCTGAACCAATTAGCTAAAATTTTCTTATTTTTATGCTTGCAAAACAACCCTTAAAATTTCCCTAAACTCCATTCAAACCCCTTCACTTTTTGTGCCTTTGAAGATTTGCCCCAAGCTAAATTTAGCAAACTTTGCTCCTTGTGTGGCCGGAAAAGGGGAGTGTTTTGCTGCTAACTATTTGCTATTTTTAGCAGCCACTCCCACCTATAAATAGCCCCTTCACCTATTCATTCAACACACCTTCATTCCCACCCATCTTTCTCTCTTTCACTCATTTTCTTCTATTTATTTTTCCTTTTTTCATGTCCATTTTCCTTGCCGATTTTCCTCTTGAAAAAGATCCTTCTTCCACCTTGGAATAGCATCATTCAATTGTTCGTAGAGGCCTCAGTTCAACAAAACGAGCAGAGAAGAAGAGGAGCGCATTAGTCTGGCTTCAGAGAAAACCTAGATTTGCTCCCTAGTTCCCTTCTCTTTAATTTTCTTGTTTATGTTGTGATGATGAATATGAATAATTGTTTTGTTGTTGTTCTAACTAAAATGGATTAAATTAATTCGTGTTAGATTGATTGCATTCTATTCACTTAAATTATTAAAATCATGTTTGTGTTGTTATAGGCCATGGTAAGTTGTTTAATTAAATAAAACCATACCTATGTTATACTTGCATTATAAAATGTAAGGTAATGAATGAATTAATTATTAAACATATTGATATTATAATTAATTGATACAAGATTTAATTGGTGTATGTTTAATCTTCTAATATAGTTGAAGGTTAAATTAGTGACGGTATTAAACGATACATTAGCCTTGCATAACTTGCAAGATTATTGTGATTAAACTGTTTCAATATAGAAATATATTGTTATCTCACTTAATATTTTATGTGCTTATGAATATTGATTAATTGTTTGAATTGGCATTGAAAAATGTTCAAGAGATTAGTTAATTTAGTAAGCACGTATGAGTAGTAGTTAGCAAATTACCAAGTTGCCGTGAAATATTCGTAACAACATGAATATGAGTTTAGTAATTCTGAGTTAAGGAATGAAATTGATTTAACACAATTATGTCATCTTGATTAAAATCGTCTTTTGAAATCGTGCATTTAAATTTTTATTTTATTTTACTTAGTTAAATTTTAGTTATTAATCACTTCCTCAAAATCAAAATATTTTTAATCACCAAAGTGTTTGATTTACATTTCAGAAATATTTTTCTTTCACAGTCCTTGTAGGTACGATAACTCGACATTTACTTGTCACTTTATTACTTGTTGTGATTGTGTACAGTTGGACATTTCCATTGTTCCAAGTTTTTAGCATCGTTGCCGGGGACTGTTTTAAAAGTCATTATTTGTGAATTTGTTAATTTTGCATTTTGGTTTATTTTTCTATTTAATTTTAATTCCATTATTTTTCTATGATTGTTTCAGATGTTTATGAGTATTTATCAAATTATCGATTTCCTCCCCATAGCTCTTGAAATTGAAAGAACTTTTCGACAAAAAAGAAGACAAGCAACTTAAAGAAAGACCGAAGATATGAACTTTGAAATTTCAAATCAAGTAAACAGAGCAAACCCTGCTCAAAATCCTATCCTTATTACTAATGATAGGGATAGAGCTTTAAGACAGTACACTGTGCCAGTGTTTTATGAGCTTAATCTAGGTATTAGGAGGCCTGATATCGAGGCACAACAATTTGAGGTGAAGCTAGTCATGTTCTAAATGATTTAGACAGTGGGCCAATTCAGTGGAATGCCTATCAAAGATCCTCATCTTCACTTAAGATTTTTTATGGAGGTGAGTGATTCTTTCAAATTAGTGGGGTGCCCGACGATGCACTATGATTAAAGTTATACCCATATTCACTAAGGGATAGAGCTCGAGCCTAGTTGAACTCATTGCCACCAAATTCCATTACCACATGGCAAGAGTTAGTAGAATGATTCCTTATGAAGTACTTCCCGCCTAGCAGGAATGCTAGGTTAAGGAACAAGATTACTACCTTTCAATAGTTGGATGACAAGTTGTTGTATGAGGTATGGGAAAGGTTTAAAGAATTATTACGAAGATGTAACAGTCCCAATACTCACACAAGAATGGTAGTAGACGATTTTGCTAATGTTGCTTTCCATTCTAAGTCTTATAATGAGGCTTATGAAATAATCGAAAGGATTTTCGGCAACAATTATCAATGGCCAACTAATCAAGCAGCGTCAGGAAGATGAGCCGCTAGAATACATGAAGTGGACGCTCTCACTTCACTTGTATCTCAGGTATCTTTGATATCCTTAATGTTTAAAAACTTTACTCCTAATCCACTAAATCAGTTCGAAAATGTAGCCTGTGTTTATTGTGGGGAAGGACACCTGTTCAAAGAATTATCATCAAACCTAGAATCTATGTATTACATGGGTAACCAAAACCAAAATTAAGGAAGGTAATGACTGCAATCCAATTTTTATAACCCATCTTGGCAAAACCACCCTAATTTTTCTTAGAGTAACGAAGGGGCTAGAACCAGTAACACTTATGCACAACCGAGATCGACCTAGCCACCTACTTTTACCTAACAAGTCTAGAAACTAACTTAAGTTGAACCTTTCAATAGCTTAGAGAACCTATTGAAGACATATATGGCAAATAATGACTCCACTTTGAGAAATTTGGAGAATCAAGTGGATTAGCTTGTTACTGAACTTAGGAACCAACCACAAGGTGCTTTACCTAGTGATATGGAAAATCCAAGAAATCCTAGGAAAGAGCATTGCAGAGCATTAACATTGAGGTGCTGAAAGACATTAGAGCCCAACACTGTCAAAGTTGAAGAGAAGCTAGTTGATGCTCAAGATTCAGTGGAAGTTCAACCAAATGTTGAAATTTCAGCTTCACCAGAACCAAAATCTGCAAAATCTAATAAGGTAACTTCTAACCTAGTAAATTTTGATAAACTAACAACTTCCTTAGATGCAGAATTGTCACAAAAGATGAATCAGCCAATTCAAGTTAAAAATCCTCCATTTAAAGGCTTCAGAAGCAGAAACAGGAAGTCCAGTTCAAAAAATTCTTAGATGTACTCATGCAACTTCATATCAACATCTCGTTGGTAGAAGCACTTGAGTAGATGCCAAACTATGTTAAATTCATGAAGGATATCCTGTTTGAGAAACAAAGTCTTGGAAAATTTGAGACGATAGCCCTGACAAAGGAATGTAGTGTATATTTTCAAAATAAACTACCCCCAAAAATGAAGGACCTTAGATGTTTTACCATACTTTGCAATATTGGAACAACTTATTGTAGTAAGGTATTATATGATTTGGGTGCAAACATCAATTTGATGCCCATGTTCATATTTAGGAAGTTGGGGATAGGTGAAGCTAAACCTTCTATGGTTACACTTTAATTAGCAGATCAATCATTAGTATGTTTAGAAAGAAAATTTTAGAATGTATTGATACATGTAAACAAATTTATTTTTCCTGATGACTTTGTTGTTTTAGACTTTGAAGCAGATAAAAAGGTGCCAATCATCCTAGCAACTAGAAGGACCCTTATTGATATGCAGAAGGGCGAGCTTACTATGCGTGTTCAGGATGATTAGGTAACTTTTAATGTTTTTAAGTCTATGTGATTCCCTGACATAGTTGATGATTGTTCTGCAGTATCAAAGTTAGAGGATTTAGCTGTGGAATGGGAACTCAACTTTGTTGAAGACCATTAGAACAAGTTTTGATGTTAGACCCTCCAAGTGATGAAGAGGGGGAGGAATACTTAGCTTTGCTAGAAGCTAATAAAAGGGGATTTAATCTATAATCCCGCTTTGAATCTTTAGAGTTAGAAACTAAAGATTATGTTGAACAAAAAACATCGGTTGAAGAGCCACTTAAATTATAACTTAAGGTACTTTCCTTGCACTTAAAATATATTTGTTTAGGTAATTCTTCGAGTTTACCTATGATTGTTTCAGCAGAGTGAACTGAAAAACAGGAAGAGAACATCATTTCAGTGTTAAAACAATTCAAGAAGGCTATCGAATGGACCATAGCTAATATCTGTGGTATTAGCCCATCTTTTTGCATACACAAAATCTTCCTAGAAGATGGCGAGAAAGGGACAATCGATGGAAAACAAAGATTGAACCCCATCATGAAGGATGTGTTAAAGAAAGAAGTCATTAAGTGGTTAGATACGAGTATAATTTATCCCATTTCAGATAGTTCATGGGTAAGTTTGGTTCAATTTGTGCAAAAGAAATAAGGTATTACGGTCATTGAGAACGGGAATAATGAGTTACTACCAACCAGAATTTTTACGGGATGGAGAATTGGCATAGATTATCGAAAGTTGAACAAGGGGACTAGAAAAGTTCATTTTCCTTTGCCGTTCTTGGACCATATGCTGTATAGACTCGCGGGGTGAGACTATTACTATTTTCTTGATGGATACTTAGGAATCAACACAAAACAACATTGACATGGCTATACGGTACATTTGCATTTAGACGCATGGCATTTGGTTTATATAATGCACATGCTACATTTGATGGCTATTTTTACTGACATGGTTGAGAAGTATTAAGAAGTTTTTATGGATGGTTTTTTGGTATACGGAGATACTTATGATGATTGCTTAGCCAATCTAGCCAAGGTACTAAGGCAGTACGGAGTAACAAACCTCATACTCAACTAGGAAGAGTGCCATTTCATGGTACGATAAGGTATTATTCTAGGGCACCGAGTAATGAGATATGAAATTGAGGTAGATAAAGACAAGGTAGATGTTATCGAGAAACTCTAACTTTTAATATCTGTAAAGGGTGGTAGGAGCTTTTTGGGACATGCTAGATTCTATCGACGATTTAGCAAGGACTTCTCCAAAATTGCTAAACCCCTATACAAATTATTGGAGAAGGACACAATATTCAACTTTGATGAAGAATGTTTGAAATCATTTAATGATCTAATGAATTGTTTAGTTCCGACATCCATTATTGTCACACTAGATTGGGATTTTCCATTTGAATTGATGTGTGACACAAGTGACTTCGCGATAGAAGCTGTGATGGGCCAGCGAAGGAACAAAGTTTTTCATCCCATCTACTATGCAAGTCAGACTCTAACGGGAGCTCAATTGAATTATATGGTAACAAAGAAATAATTACTTATTATTGTGGTTGCTTTTGACAAGTTTCGATCTTATCTTATAGGTACCAAAGTGACAGTTTATACGAATCATTCAAAAATTAAATATTTACTTGCCAAGAAAGATGCCAAGCCAAGATTGATCCGATGGGTACTTTTACTCCAAGAGTTCGATCTAAAAATTCAAGATCGAAAAAGGGTAAAAAATCAAGTAGTATATCACTTATCTAGATTGAAGCCATAAGAAGGAAATTCTCCACTTATACCTATTCAGGAGACATTTCAAAACGAGCACATACTTAAGTAAATCATGTCCATAATACCCCTTGGTTTGTTGATTTTGTTAACTATTTAGCTTGTCGTTTGACACTGATTGATAAGACATTTCAACAAAAGAAAAAGTTTCTTCACGATGTGAAGTACTATTTTTGGAAAGAGCCATATTTGTTCAAAAAGTGTGCTGATTAAATAATCAGAAGATGCCTGGCAGAAAATGAGGTACATAAGATCTTATATCATTGTCACACAACTTCAAGTGGGGGACACTTTGGAGGAATACGTACTGCAACCAAAGTATTGCAAGCCGGATTCTTTTGGCCAATGCTATCCAAAGATGTGTATGCTTACGTAAAGAGTTGTGATCGATGCTAGAGGGTTGGAAACATCACCAACAAAAATAAGATGCCCCCAAAAAACATTATTGAGGTAGAATTATTCGATGTTTGAGGCCCTCCGTCTTTTGGTCACAAGTACATGTTGGTAGTAGTAGATTACGTATCTAAATGGGTTGAGATCGAGGTATATTAGATTAACGATGCCAAGGTTGTGATGAAGTTTTTGCAGAAACATGTGTTCACAAGGTTTGGTACTCCTAGGGTCATCATCAATGATAAGGGATCCTATTTTGTGAATAAATGGTTGAAATGGTTACTTGAAAAACATAGAGTGAAACACAAGGTTGCCACAACTTACCGTCCGTAGTCAAATGGGCAAGCTGAACTGGAAAACAAATAGATAAAAGGTATACTCGAGAAGGTAGTTTGTCCAAACCAACGAGATTGGTCCAAAAGGATGGATGACGCTTTATGGGCCTATAGGACAACATACAAGACACCATTAGGGATGTCTCCCTATCGGTTTGTTTTTGGAAAAGCCTATCATTTGCTCTTGGAGTTAGACCATAAAGCTAACTGGGCTCTCCAATAGCTTGATTTGGATCCGAAGTTTGCTAAAGCGAAACAAATGCTTCAACTTAACGAGCTAGAAGACTTTCGAACTTTCTCGTATGAAAATGCCAAGTTATTCAAGGAGAGATTAAAGAGATAACATGATAAGCACATCCGAGTTCGAGAATTTGAAGCAAGTCAACAAGTTTTATTGTTTAATTCTAGATTAAGGTTCTCTCCAGGTAAGTTGAAATCACGTTGGTTCGGTCTATTTACTATTCACCAAGTTTTTTCATATGGAGTTGTCGAACTTCAAGGTAAGGGAGGTTGTAACAGCCTATTTTCAGTGAAATCAGAATAGTGGTTTTGGGACCACAAATCCAACATAGAAATATTTATTTTATTATTATTTTAATGTCTATAGCATGTTAGTGTTACAGTATAAAAATTTCGTTAAGAAATTTTACCGTTTGCATGCTTAATTTGATAAAATGGACTAAATCGCATAAAGTCCAAAAGTAGAGTTCTAGTAGCTAAAGGTATTAAATGGCTATAGAACCTTGAAGTATGAGTCCTTTGTAGTAATTAGACCATTAATGAAGGTAGTGGATGTTCATGGCTTGTTATTAATGAAATTATGAATAATTTTTAAGGATAAAATGGTAATTTGGTAAATAATGATAAATAAAATAAAACAAAATCAATGTATCATCTTTTTTACTCTTTCTTCAACCGAAAATCAAAAGGAAAATAAGCTATGGAAGCTTGAACATTCGACCAACCCTATTTTTCTTGCATGTGAGTACTGTTTGTTCCATTTTTAATGATTTTTATATTTTCGGGATCGTTATAGCTTAATCTAGCTAGCCTGAGGACTAATTTGTAAAACTTGTAACAACTCGTTTTTTAGTAGTGTCTGAAAAAGTGGTTTCGGGGCCACCAAATCTGACGAGTAGGTTCGTAAATATTATATTTAATATTTACGAGTTAAACATGGTTTTAAAAAGGTTTTTGATATAGTATTTTTGTTACATAAACAATTATTAAGTTCAAGTGGTATGACCCTAAGGTCAAGTGGTTTTAGAAAATGAGGTATCGGGACCTCGTTTCTATAAATCAAACTGTAAATATTTTTTTTAACACCCCTTACCCGTATCCAATGCTAGAATAGGGTACGAGGCATTACCGGACTTATACACAAGCAATCATACAAAATCAAGATGTAAATTTCCATCCAAATTTAAAATTTTTCATAGACATTCATATCATCCCTAAAACGAGCTTATGAGGCCCAAAACATACATTGGAAGTGGTTCGGGACTAAACTGAGAACTTTAGAAAATTTTACAACACTTAGCAAATTTTTCACTAAACAAGGGTCACACGCCCGTATGGCTTTGGGACACGCCCATATGGGCAGGCCGTGTGGTCATACACACCCATGTTCCTAACCTGTGTAACTCTTTGTTTGTCATCCAAGAACAAGTTGAAGTCACACGGCCAATGCACAAGCCCGTGTGCTTTGGCCGTGTGGTCGATTTAATTTTCATAATTTTCATAAAATAGGTGCAGACTTCACACGACCAGGGCACACGCTTGTGTTTGAGGCTGTGCTGTACACATGGCTAAGACACACGCCTGTGTCTCTGCCCGTGTGCTCAATATTGAGCATTTTTTTTTTGCAACAATTAAGGTGCAGGGGACACACGGCCGGATCAAACGC
This sequence comes from Gossypium arboreum, assembly GCF_025698485.1. NCBI lineage: Eukaryota > Viridiplantae > Streptophyta > Magnoliopsida > Malvales > Malvaceae > Gossypium > Gossypium arboreum. The sequence continues at coordinate 36,988,926 of NC_069076.1, forward strand.
CCATGAGACTGAATGTGTGTTACACATGGCCTAGACACATGCCCGTGTGTCTATCCGTATTGACAAAAACAAGGCTATTTACCAACCCATTTTGTCACCCTTCCATGCACACACCTACACAACAACATATAACACCAATCCAAGCATATGTATATATATAACCAAATCAGCCACAACCAAGACATCAACTCCTCATTCACATACTAACATTTATCAATTAAAATTATGCAAATTCCTACATTCACGAAAAGTATCATCATATGCATATACTTATACCAATATTAACCAATTTCAAATGGCCATTTACAAGATAAATTACCAACCAATATAAGCCAACACATTAGGCCAATTCAATTATGACACATAACAAAATAACCAAGTCCCTATACATGCCATAACTCAAAATGTTGAATTCAAAGGTACCCAAAATAATCAGTTGATAGTGTGAGTGGATCTCTGACAGTCTCTGATCCCTGAGCTAGCTTGGTGAAACTAAAAGACAAAGGAAAAAGGGGAGTAAGCTATATAGCTTAGTAAGTTCCTATGCAAATAATAAGCATCATATCCATACACTTAACATACAATTAACATAATGATAATTGGCATAAATATTATTAAGATCTTATAATCATAACTTACTTAATCTTAACCTTACCGAGGGTTCACCTCATATCGAGCTCATTACGTATGAGTTTTACGTACATACCTGAGTTATCTCGAATGGGATTTACACACAATTTATCTATGACATACTCGTTAAATTACCCATTAAACCACTTGGAATACTAAAGGATACTCGGGAGTTTCGTACACACGGTACCGTACCAATGCCATATCCCAAATATGGTCTTACCTGTAATCTCGTATTGATGCCAATATCCTAGCTATGGTCTTACATGAAGTCTCATATCGATGTCATATCCTAGATATAGTCTTACACATAATCTCAAATAACCCTAATGTCATGACATTTGTATCCTATCTATTCCTAAGGTTTAATCAGGATTTTACGCTTTTTGAAACTTTTTCGAATATGTCCAAGGGTCAATTATAATTCATACAATAATAAAGCATTTAAAACATAATTAAAACAATGCATTAATTACATACGAACTTACCTCGATACAGAAATAGTAGAAATGGGACCTAATCGTTAAACACTTTATTTTTCCCCTAATCTAGGTCTGAACCTCATTTCTCTTGATCTATAATAGAAAATTTAACTCGTTTATTATTCACATTACTCAATTCAGTTCAAAAATCACATTATGGTAAAATTATATTTTTTCCCTTGAACTTTGACATTTTTACAATTTGGTCCCTAGGCTCGTAAATTGAAATGGGTTCAATTTCTTTGATTCCCAAGCCTAGTCGAACCTCTTTCATGCTTATAACTACCCACATTTTTCATTAATCACACTTTTAGACACATTTTATAACCTTTTTACAAATAGGTCCTTTTGACATTTTCATCAAAAATCACCTAGCAAAAGTTGTTTATCAAACACCAAACATACATTTTCTACCATTAGACATCAAAATACAGACATATATAATATGGGTGAAATTTTAGACCTTGATTGTTTCTTAAATTAGGGGTAGAAATAGATAGATCAAGTTACAAGGATCTCAAAAACATGAAAATCATTAAAAACGGGGCTAGAACGGACTTACAATCGAGCTTGGAAGTGACCAAACCCCAGCTATGGCTTCCCTTTGAAAAATTTGGCTATAGTGTGAAAGATGGACTAGATTTTTGCTTGATTTTTGGTTATTAATTCATTTAATTACTAAATGACCAAAATACCCTTTTCTTAACACACTAAAATTCTCTTACCTCATGTCTATTTTTGTCCAACTTAAAGTAAAATGGTATAATTACCATCTAAGGACCTTCAATTTAAAATTTCATAGCATTTAGACAACTCTAGCATGTAGAACTCAACTTTTGGACTTTTTACAATTTAGTCCTTTTTACTAAATTGAGTGCCCAAACATCAAAATCTTCAAATGAAATTTTCATGAAATCATTTCATAAAATTGTAGACCATAAAAATATAATAAAATCAAGTTTTACTACGTCAGATTCGTGGTCCCAAAACCACTGTTCCGACTAGCCCCAAAATTAGGCTGTTACTTTTTTATAAATATTTACAGAGTGTCATTAAGGTGGTATTAAAGTTTTGTCAAAAAAATTTTAACATTTCGATAGTTAATTAATTAAAAAGAATTAAATCATAAAAGATGTAAAATTTAGTCACTATTTGATTTGAGTGATTAAATGGTTTATTGAATAAAGAAAAAGGGACTTAAATGGTAATTAGAGCATTTAAGAATTTAGTGGATGATTTTGGGCAATCAAAGGCTTGAAAATTGGTTGAATTTTAAATGGAAAAAATTGTAATTTTATAATTAAACTGTATTTAAATAACAGAAAAAACTATTATCATCATTTTAGTGTCTTCTTCATCGCAATTGGAAGAAGAAAACTCCATGGAAATGAATCTAGGTTCGGCCATGGCTAAAATTATGCAGCAATCCGTTTTTAATAATTTTTATCTTTTTGAGATTGTTGTAACTAGGTTCAGGTAGCCCGTACCTTCAATTTTGAAACTGTTAAAGATTTTGAATGTTTCCATTGATGAACCTTGTGATTTTATATGTTAATTGATGAATTTGAAATATTAGTTGTTATTTAAAAGTATTTTTAAAGAAATTTTGATGAATTTTTCGTTTAGGGATTAAATTGTTAAATTAATAAAAATACAAGGATTTAATGTGAAATTCTTACATAAATAGGATGTTTTTGATACCATGAACATTTGACTAAGCTCAATTGTGGATAAAAATGGTTAATTTGAATGTTTTGGGCTCAAGGACTAAATTGAATAAAAGTAAAAATTTAGGGGCAATTTTTTAAAAATTTCAAAAATGAATAAATTGCATAAAATGAATTGAATAAAAGTAAAATTTAGGGTAATTTTTAAAAATTTCAAAAATGACTAAATTGCATAAAATGAATTGTTTTATTGTCAAAATTAATATATTAAGTGAAATTGTTAATTTAGATCAAGATCGGATGGAAAATCAAGAAAAATAGAAAATTACCAAAATGCCCCTGAACTTTGGTATTTTTTTAAATTCGCCAGGTAAGTTCGTATGAATTGTACTATGTATATTTTTTATTAAATTGAATGTTATTATATGAAATTTATTGAAAATGGATATATATATATATATATATATATATTATACAATTTATCCTGTAATGAAACGATGAAAATTCAACTACGTACGACGACTACAGAGCCTTGTTTGAACCTTAGAAATGTATAGGATACAAATGACATGTCATTAAGGTTTCCAGTTTTGGGTGCTAGTCTTGAAATGTCCTACCGATGGCTGAGCTTTGACTTTAGTTGCAGATACTTGACAGCTTGTGTAAGTAGCACCGTGTACCTATGTTCCAACCCATAGCTTGTGTGAGCAAACCTAGGTTACTATGTTTTGGGTGTTGGTCTTGAATGTCCTACCGATGGCTGAGGTCCGACATTAGTTGCGAATTCTCGACAGCTTGTGTGAGCAGCATCGTATAACTACGTTCCGATCGATAACTTGTGTGAGTAGGCCTATTTGACAGCTCGTTTGAGCTACGACTATTTGGTTAGCACACTTTTTGTGAGCTTTCCTGTGTATCTGATATTATTCTAGGTGGTTCAACGGACATAAAAAGAGAAGGAACGGTAAGTATTCAAATGACTTATGTTATGAGTTAGGTAACTGTAACAGCCCGATTTTAGTCAAATCAAAATAGTGGTTTCGAAACCACAAATAAAAATTTAAAATAATTATTTTATTATTATTTTGAGGTCTAAGCATGATAGTATGATTGCATGAAAATTTCGTTAAGAAATTTTATTGTTTGCATGCTTAATATGTGAAAAAGGACTAAATCACATAAAGTGCAAAAGTGGTGTTCTAATAGCTAAAGTGTCTAATGGCTATAGAACTTTAAAGTGGAGGTCCTTATTTGGTAATTAGACCACTAATGAAGATAGTGGAATGTGATGGCTTGGTATAAGTGTAATTAGTAATATTTTTAAAGGTTAAATTGGCAAATAGGTAAATAAAGGTTAATAATTAAAGAAAAACAATTTCCTTCATGCATTCATCTTCTTCAATCGAATCTTAGGGCAAGAAAAGCCATTGGAGAGCTTTTACTTTCGGCAAACAATTGCTAGCTTGTGTGGTATGTATTTTTGACCTATTTTTTATGATTTATATGTTCCTGGGATCTTTGTAGATTAATCTAGCTAGCCCAGGGACTAATTTATGAAAATGCTAAATTATTAGGGTTTTACCATTGATGAATGTGTATGTATTTTGATGTTTGATAGTAGAAAATAAATGGTTGTTGTTAGATAAACAAGTTTTGTAAAGTGATTTTGGTTGAAAATGTCAAATAGGTATTAAATTGATAAATGTGAAAATTATGTGGTTAGTGTGTGAAATAATGAAATGTATGGGCTGCTATAGGTCTATATATAATTCGATTAGCATGGCTGTGGGTTAAATTGCATGAATTTGCATTTTTATGAGCTAAGGAATATATTGTAAAGTAGTCAAATGTTCAGGGGCAAAATGGTAATTTTGCCATAATATGAAACTGGATTGAATTGAATAGAATAAATATTAAAGTGGTTAAATTTGATTATATAGATCAAGAAAAGCCACGTTCGGATTTAGATCGGGGGAAAAACAAAGTAGTAGATTGATCGGTCAATTTTCTCCGTATTAATTTGAAGTAAGTTCATATGTTAATAAGCATTAATTAATTGTGTGTTAAATGCTTTAATCTTACATTATTGATGAAAACGACTTCACGAAAATACTCGATGTAGATTTGGCAACATATGAGATCTCGGTTGAAACTTAGGAATAGATAGAAAATGAATAACATGTCATTGGGGTTACCGTATTAAGGGTGCTGGTCCTGTATGTTCTACCGACGGTTGAGTTTTTCGGCATGTGTTACGGTTACACATCAGCTTGTGTGAGCAGCACCGTGTAGCTACATCTTGACTGTCATCTTGTGTGAGCAAACCCAGTGATGGCTCGAGAGAGAGCATTTATATGAGATATGAGATAGAGATGGTTTCAATCATGTATTGGCACTTAATGTGTTAGAATCCTGAGTATTCGATATTATTACAAAAGGTTCAATGGGCATACTGATGATATGAAAGAATAAGAGGTTGACATGTATTAGTATAAGTATGTACGTGAATCATATGCGAATCAAATTGAGTTGTATTATGCTATGTTTAATTATTTAAATTGAGATTAAATGGTAAGTTGAGTTTTATGCTATACGAACTTACTAAGCTTAATTGCTTACTCTGTTTAATTTTTTGTGATTTATAGTGATTCGAAAGCTCGCTCGATTTGGAAGTTGTTAGAGATTGCATCACACTATCAAGCTCTCATTTTGGTACTTTTGGACTTAATGTATTTTGGTTATATGGCATGTATAGATCATTTGGCTAATGGAAGCCTATATGTTTTGCTATGTTTTAGCCATTGATGTGGCTTGACAATGGTATATGCTTTGATATGTAAATATGTGTAATTGGCCCTTTGATATGTGGTTTATAATTGCTATGTGAATACCTTGTTGCGAATTGGTATTTAATGTAACAAATGATTGAAAATGAGAATGTATTAGCGTGCTAAGTATTAGGCAAGATAGTGCATATATGAAATTGACTATTTAGGTGAATTCTTGAAAGTGATATTGGTATGTTTTTAAATGGAAAATTGTGATATTTAAGAGAATTATGGTTGTTGGTATTGGTATAGCATGATTTGGACTTAGTTGAGATTGGTTTGAATGCCTATTGATGATATGATCATATGTTTTTTGGTATATGTAGGTTGGTGCTACTTTGGGTGAGAAATAAGGCTTGGAAAATAGCCTATTTTTGTCCACATGGGTAGAGGCATAGGTGTGTGTCTCAGCCGTGTGTGATACATGGCCAAGTGACACGACCGTGTGTCCCCTGATACTTTTTTAGAAATTAAGTCAGTAGCTTCACACAGCCTAGCATACAGGTGTGTGGCTTGGCTATGTGGCACAAGTCATTGTACCCTTAAGTTTTCACATGGCCTGGCACATGAGTGTGTGAGGCCATTTCGAAGGGTACACTGCCTAGCACACAGGCGTGTGGTCTAGCTGTGTAACCCAAGTCAGTGAGTTATACGGGGTCAGACATGGGCTGGGACACGGCCATGTGATACCATTTTGAATGTCCACACTACCTATGACATGGGCGTGTCTCTTGCCTGTGTGAGACACACGGCCTGGCCACACGGGCGTGTGTCCCCTGCACATTGAAAATTTTCCATGTTTTTCTAAAATTTGTTAAGTACTCGATTTAGTCCCGAAACTTTTAGTGCTTGTTTAAGCCCTGAGGGCTTATGTTAGGGACTATATGACTGCATTTGAATGACTTTTGTTTGGATATGAAAAATGAATATGAAATGTATGATTGTTTAAGAGATAGGTCCAGTAATGCTCCGTAACCCTATTCTGGCGACGGATACGGGTTAGGGGTTTTACAGTTACGTTCAATGAAAGTATGTTTATGCTCATGAAATTGAAGATTTCAAATGATGTTGTTCATGCAAATGACTTACCGTATGTTATTTCAAGTGATTTATGAGTTAATGTTATAGCATGAGTTGTGGATGATGCTTAGGCTTGTGCCAAGCTTATGATTGGGTTATATCATGCTTAGTCTTAATGAAATACATTGAATCAGTAAGTGTCAATTGGTAATATGCTTATGTACATGAAATGGTGGAATAAATTAAAGTATGCAATTTTTTATTAAATGGTTTATCATGTAGTTGATTCCAAAAGAGTAATGTTAAATGCACTAGTTCGTAGTTATGGTTGATGTTATGCTTATATCTTGTTGTTATGCATATGAATCGGGTATGAAAAGGTAATGAAAATGGTAACTGCATAGTTGAAATGAAATATGATAAAATAAAAGGTAATGATGAGTTGAACGATGTACTCGTATGTAAGAAGTTTACGTATGTTTTGGATGAAAATAAATAGTTCATAAACAAATATGTTAATAGTTCATAAACAAATATGTTAATTAATAAATTGATGTTGTTATTTAAGCTAAAGTATGTAAATCGAAGGGTTCAAAGTCTTATGAAATCCTACTATGCTAGAAATGTTAAGTATATGTAGTGTTGATTGACTTATTCCATTGTGAGTTGATGATTATGGTTCGATAAATCTTAAGGCATTGGTATAGGTTTATATTTAATCTCTAAAGCTCATTAATGAAATGAAATGTTATGTTTAAATTTTATACCAGTATAATAAGCATTCACTGTTTACGTGATTATCTTTCTCTTACTTTATAGATTATCAGAAGCTCGATTGGGTTAGATGTAATAGCCCATTTTTAGTGAAATCGGAATAGTGGTTACAGGCCCACAAATCTGACCCAAAAATATGATTTATTTTTATTTCATTATATGGTCCGTAATATAAAAGGCGTGTCGTGTGAAAATTTTGACATAAAAATTTTATCGATTAAGTGCTTAATTACGAGAAGGACTAAATCGCATAAAATGCGAAAGTTGGATTCTAGTAGCTATAGGTATCAAATAGCTATGGAATTCAAAATTTAAGGTCCTTATATGGTAATTAGACCATTGAAGAGTAGTTAGCAGATATTTTAATGACTCATCCACGGAAAAATTAGAAAAGCAAGGGACTGAATTGGAAATCACTAAAATTAAAAGATGGTAATTAAATAAAAAGAAATGATCACCTAATTTCATATCACCTTCCCCAAAATTTCCATTGAAACCCTAGGAGAGAGGAAGAAAACTTTCCAAACTTGAAAATGTATGAAATCAAGTCCCGTTTTTAATGATTTTATATTTTTGAAACCGAGATAGTCTAATCTCTCTATTTAAGGGATTAATTTGAAAAGTTATCAAGGTATGAAATTTGGGTCATGGATGAATGTGCTGAAAATTAGAAATTTATGGTAGAAAATGAAAGTTTGTTCATAGATAAACAACTTTTACAAAGCAAATTTTGATGAAAACATGATTTAGGGACTAAAATGAAAAGTTGTAAAATTTGATGAAAAATTATGAAATTCAATGAATACATGTGCTGGAAAATTTCTAATGGGGCCTTGGTTAGGCTTGGAATAGGGAGTAATTTGCACAAGTTTCATTTTCCGGGCCTAGGGACAAAATCAAAATTTATGGAAAAGTTAGGGGCAAAATGGTAATTTTTCCTAGGACGTAAATTGAGAGTCAACTTAAATATGAAATGTGTGAAATTGATAGTTAACTTCATTTATATAGATCCGCACAAGATTAATTCTGTAACAGCCAGATTTTGGGTCTAGTCGAAACAGTGGTTTTGGGACCACGAATCTGACATAGAAAAATTTATTTTTATTATATTTTTATGGTCTACAGTTTTATGGAATGATTTCGTGAAAGTATCATTCAACAATTTTGACGTTTAGACACTCAATTTAGTCAAAAGGACTAAATTGTAAAAACAACAAAACTTGAGTTCTATAAGTTAAAGGTGTCTAATTGTTATGAAATTTTAAATTAGAGGTCCTTAAGTGGTAGTTAGACCATTGGTTAAGTTGGTGAACAAAAATGGACATGGTTAGGTATGTTTTTAAAGTTTTTCATTAAGGGCATGTTGGTAATTTGGTAATTAAATAATTTAAAAGCCAAAATAAAAGCTAATTTTTGTCATCTTCCTCCCATGGCCGAAATTCAAATGGAGGAACAATGGCTAGGGTTTTTCAAGCTTCCAAGCTCGATTGTAAGTCCGTTCTAGCCCCGTTTTTTAATGATTTTTATGTTTTTAAAATCCTCATAACATGATCTATCTATTTCTACCACTAATATAAGACATAATCAAAGTCTAAAATTTAACCATGATGAGTGTTTGTGTATTTTGATGTTTAATGGTAGAAAATGCATGTTAATTGTTTGATAAACAACTTTTGCTAAGTGACTTTCGATGGAGATGCCTAAAAAGGACTTATTTGTAAAAAAGTTGAAAAATGGGTGTTAAAATGAGAATAAAAGAAAAATTTTGGCTTCTATAAGAATGTATAAAGTTTGACTAGGCATGGGTATTGAAGAGATTGAGTACATTTCATTTTATGAGCCTAGGGACTAAAATGTAAAAATGTGAAACTTTAGGGGTAAAAATATAAGTTTTGACATAATATGATTTTTGGCTGATTTGGATAGCATAATGATTAAATAAGTTAAATGTGATATTATAGATCAAGAAAAACAAGGTTCAAAATTAGAACGGGGGAAAAACGAGTATTTGACAGTTAAGTCTTTTTCGCCATTTTTATGCCGAGGTAAGTTTGTATATTTAATAAACATTAAATTATATATGTATAAATGCATAATTGATATAATTGTGGTAAATGTTATATTATTGAAATGAAATGTGAATGCTATTGAGTATGATACTACATAAATGACCGACAAAGATTCGATACAACGAAAGTCCCGATTGAACCTTAAGAATAGATAGGATACAAATTTCATGACATTAGGGTTATTGAGATTACGTGTAAGACCATACCTGGGATATGGCATCGATATGAGATTTCGTGTAAGACCATAGTTAGGCTATTGGCATCGATATGAGATTACATGTAAGACCATATCTAGGATATGGCATTGGTACGGTACTGTGTGTACGAGATTCCCGAGTATCCTTTAGTATTCCAGGTGGTTCAACGAGAAATTTAACAAGTATGTCAAAGAAGAGAAAGAACATATAAGTATTATGAATTTGTACAGGTATGTACATAAAGTTTATAAGCATTGACTTCATTATATTATGAGTTCATGGTTTCCATGAGAACATTTTTGTGAAAGCCTTGTAATGTACGAAGTACATGGTAAAATCGGTAGGCGATCGTGTAATTGAATTTCGAGCCAAATTGAGTTATGGTATAGCATTTTTTTATTCACTAAAATTGTGATTTATTGGATATGAGAAAAAGGAAAGATTGAGATAATTGCCTATTAAAATGATTATGGGAAGATATGAGCCTTGAACAATTGAAAGATGTTAAAATATATGCTTGAAAAGTGAATACTCAAGTTAATGTGCATGTTTATTATGAGGTTTGAAATGATGGGTTAATTGTGGTAATCTGTTAAAATGGAGAGATTACGGTTATTAGGCTAATGTCAAGGCATGTTAAATTGTGCTTGCAAATTGATAGAGCAAACAATGTGACTAAATAAGTTATAACTGTGAGTTTTAATGCAACTTATATTATCTTGTGTTTCTATTATTGGACTTGCTAAATGATTGGTAAAAGATGTTTATTATGTTCATATGGACTTACTAAGCAATATAGCTTACCCCTTTCCTTTCCCATGTTTTATAGTACTGTGAAGCTAGCTCGAGTTGGAGATCGCCGGAGATCCTATCACACTATCAAACTATCATATGGGTATTGATAAATTCAAGTATTTTGAGTTTATGGCATGTATAGGGACTTGGTCTTTTAGTCATATGTGTCATTATGGCTTTAGCCTATGTATTGGCTTGTGAGGGTCAAAGGCTTGTTTTGATATTTGGCCGTGTAAATTGGTTTATTTGGCTAACATGGTTGTAAGCCTAAGTATATTCATATATATGTCAATGTCTTTGGTGATATGATCATGGTATGCTTGGTGAATGTGGATAGTTTGGAAATGTGATTTATGGCATGAATGTGAAATGTTTAGTAATGTGGTCTATTGATGAGATGATAAATTTGTGTGTACAATAAGGTAACTAGAAAGTAGTTAAATGAAGCCTAATGAAGTTGAAATTGACATGAATGATTTATGGCATGATAAATGTTGTGTGTATGATAGATGTTGATATGGTATTGGTATGTGATGGTCATAATTGTGAATGGTTTGGTTGCTCTTACATGCTTGAATTTGTGCCATGTGATGTTGTGTAGATGTATGCAAGTGAGGGTGGCAAAATGGCTTGGTAAATAGCCTTGTTTTTGTCCACACGGGTAGACACACGGGCGTGTGTCTAGGCCGTGTATGATACATGGTGAGCCCCATGGGCGTGTGATTCGGCCATGTGTACCCTGCACCTAATTGTTGCAAAAGAGATTGCTTAGCATCGAGCACACGGGTATGAAACATGGTCGTGTATCTCAGCCGTGTGAAGAACACAGCCTCGGGACACGGGCGTGTGTCTTGGCCGTGTGACTTCAATTTGTTCTTAGGTGACAAACAAAGAGTTACACGGGTTAGGGATACGGGCGTGTGTGACCACACGGCCTGCCCACACTAGCGTGTCCCAAGCCACACGGGCGTGTGACCCCTGTTTTAGCAAAAATTCTCTATGTGTCATAAAATTTTTTAAAGTTCTTAATTTAGTCCTGAACAGCCTTCAAAGCATGTTTTGGGCCTCATAGGCTCGTATTAGGGACTTTATGAGTAAATGCATGTAACACCCCGAACCCGAGACCGTCGCCGGAGTCGAACACGAGGTGTTAACAGACTTCAAACCACTTATTAAAAATTTCCCAGACAAGCTGCCAATCTGCGTACTAGTCGCTTCAAAAATCATATCTTGAGTTCTGAAACTCGAAATCCAGTTCCGTAAACTTTCCCCGGAACTAGACTCCTATATCTATATGGTAGAATTTTTGTAGAATTTTTTGTTGGGCCAATTGGTACAGTTTATTAGTTAAAGTCACCCCTGTTTTAGGGTTCGACTACTCTAACCTTCATGCATTACGACTTAGATATTTCCCTTTATAGAGCTTCAATGCTTATGCTGATTGTTTCTAATGAAACTAGACTCAAAAGGGAATCTATAAATATAAGGAATGACTTCTAATTGTCTCTGATTAATTTATGGTGAATTTCTAAAGTCAGAACAGGGGATCTAGAATTCGCTTTGGCCCTGTTTCACAAGAGTTTAATTATCTCCTAACATACAGCTCATATGGTCGTTTCGTTTCTTCCATATGAAAATAGACTCATCAAGCTTCGATTACATAATTTATTCCTTATTTAATTCCATTCCTAATATTTTTAGTGATTTTTTCAATCTCACATCATCGCTGCTACCAGATCTCGTTACTAAAGCAAACTATGCCTATTTTGTGATTTTTCCTTAATCTAACTAATAATTCATCATACATATCATGAATTTAACACCGAGAATAATCAGCCATGACAACATTATCAAACCAATTTTTACTAAGACTTATGACGAAGTATCATAGGACCAAAATTCAACTTAATATTTATGCCATTTTCGCATAGCTAAAGTTTACATACCAAAGTTCAACAAAACATAATAGCCTATACATGCCGAAATGTTCTCCTAGACCAACTAAGAAGAAGATACCCCAAAAAGTTGCAATCCGGTGTGATGACTTAGATGACGGTCCGAGCACACAAAAAGACGAGTCCAAGGAACCTAAAATAGGTGACAAGCAAACACCGAATGAGTATATAACTCAGTAAGTCATAAGCAATGCACTACCATCCATTAATAACATTATCACAAGAGGAAACAAAATGGAACGAGGCTAATTACTCCATCCAAACCGAACTATACCATAGTTCCTTAGACCTTTCGATTCAATCTCATACCAAGTTACACATTCACATTCCATATACTGATCAATAGGATATTTGAGGCATTTTTATACATCATGTGAAAAATAAAATAGAATAAAATAAATAAAAATAAAGAACACATAAATTTTACGTGGAAACCCTTTCGGGAAAAAAACCACGGGCAGAGGAGAAGAAAATTCACTATGTCGAAAAAGTTTTTTACTCAAATACAAGAGGAATAGACTATGTCTATTTATAGGCTTGCAAAGCCATATTCTAGTAGGATTGAAACACCTTATCCTAATCAATATAAAATAGATGGAGTTTAATAAGGTTTAAAACCTTATTCTAAAATAAAATAAAAGAAGTCTAGTTCTATATGGATTTTACTTTTATTTTATTTTCCATCGTATTTTATTTAAATAAGAATTTGGGTCACTTAATTCTAACAATCTCCACCTTGACACAAATTCTCAATGAACAAGTTCTTCATCGCGAACTTTCAATAAACAAGTTCTTCACCTCTTCCAAAAAACCCTTAAGGGTTTAACTTCAACAATGAACACCAACCAAGTCTAAGCAATGCTCAAACTTGGTTATAGGAAGTGACTTAGTCATCATATCTGCAGGATTTTCATGAGTGCTAATTTTGCTCACAACAATATCACCACGAGCAATAATATCACGAACAAAATGATACCGAATATCAATGTGTTTTGTTCTCTCATGAAACATTTGATATTTTGTAAGAAAGATGGCACTGATTGTCACAAAATCTTGTGCTGATTTGAAGGTCTTCATTGAGTTCACTAAATAGTCCCTTCAACCAAATAGCTTCTTTACAAGCCTCAAGAATCGCCATGTACTCGGCTTGAGTGGTAGACAAAGCGATCGTAGTTTGCAAAGTGGCTTTCCAACTAATTGCACAACCTCCGATTGTAAAGACGTAACTCGTGAGAGATCTTCTTCTATCAAGGTCTCCAGCAAAATCAGCATCAACATACCCTATAACTCCATCTTTAGTTCTTCCAAACTGTAAGCAAACATTAGTAGTGCCTCGTAAGTATCTTAAAATCCACCGAATCGCTTTCCGGTGTTCTTTACCGAGATTCGCCATGTATCCGCTAATCTGACCGATCGCATATGATAAATCGGACGTGAACAAACCATAGCATACATGAGAGATCCTCTCTGCACTAGAGTATGGAACATGTGACATGTACTCAATCTCATTATCGATTGAGGAGATAAGGCCGATGAAAGTCGAAATGGGTCGCTAAAGGAGTACTAACAAAGCTTAGCACTCTGCATATTGAACTCGCAAAGAACTTTCTCAATGTACCCTTCCGACTTAGGTACAATTTACTTGCTTTTCTATCTCGAGAATCTCCATACCAAGTATCTTCTTTGCTGGTCCTAAATCTTTCATCTCAAATTCTTCACTTAGTTGGGCTTTAACCTTTCTTATCTCTCTTTATCTTTTCTTTGCTATCAACATGTCATCAACATAAAGAAGTAGATACACAAAAGAACCATCAACGCTTTTTCTTAAAGTAGACACAACTGTCAAAACTACTTCTTTTGAAATCATGAGAAGTCATAAAGGAATCAAACCTCTTGTACCCTTGTCTTGGTGATCTGTTTCAAACCGTAAAGGGACTTTTTCAGCAAGCAAACATAGTCCTCTTTTTCGAGACTATAAAACCCTCTCGTTGTTGCATGTAAATATCTTCCTCAAGTTCTCCATGCAAAATGCGTTTTACATCTAACCGCTCAAGCTCCAAATCATGCATGGCCACAATACCAAGCAAAGCTCGAATCGAACTATGCTTAACAACTGGAGAGAACACATCTGTGAAGTCCACTCGGAATTTGACTGTAACCCTTTGCAACAAGCCTTGCTTTATATCCGGGTTCTTCAACTCCGAGTCCCTTCTTTCTTTTAAACACCCATTTACAACGAATGACCTTTTTACCTTTAGGAAGTTTTACAAGATCCCATGTTCTGTTTTTGTGGAGTGATTCCATCTCCTCTTGCATAGCAAACATCCACTTTTTCGAGTCTTCACACTAATCGCCTCGAATAATTAAATGGCTCTTGATTCGCATCTATATCTTCACCACATTTAAAGCATAAGCAACTAGATCAACCTCGGCATACTTCTTTGGAGGTTTAATTTCTCTTCTTGTCCTGTTTTTGGCGATAGAGTATTGCGGTGAAGAAGCAACTCTATTCTCAATTTTTGTCTTGGCTTGAGGAGTTGATTACGTATTAACTCGATGCTCCACCGCTTTTGGTTTTCTTTATTGGAAGAGTCTTTAAGAGATAAGTTAGGTAGCATAGCAGTTTCATCAAAACAACATCTCGCTAATCACAACTTTTCTATTTTCAGGACACCATAACTTATAGCCTTTTACACCACTTTATAACCAAGAAAACGCATTTAATGGATCTCGGTTCCAATTTTCCATTATCAACATGAGCATACGCAGGACACCCAAAAATCTTTAAATCAGAATAATTAGCAGGATTACCAGACCATACCTCTTGTGGAGTCTTTTTCTCAATGGCAACGGATGGAGATTGGTTGATCAAAAACATGCGAGAGGTCGTCGCCCAAAATGACTTCGGTAAGTTGGCATTTGACAACATACATCGAACCTTCTCCATGATCGTTCGTTCATTCGCTCGCAACGCCGCTTTTGTTGTGGAGTATTACGAATCGTCAAGTGTCTCATGATCCTTCGACTTGCACAATCTATTAAACTCATCGAGCGTAACTCTAAGCCATTGTGCATGCGGAGGTATTTTATCTGTTTTCCGTCTGCTTTTTCAATCATAATTTTCCAAGACTTAAATGTGGAAAACACATCGCTTTTCGCTTCGGGAAGAACGCCCAAACTTTTTCGGAAAAATCATCAATAAAGGTTAGCATATAATTAGCTCCACCTCTCGAAGGCACTCTGGACGGCCCCACGATCGTAATGGATATACTCCAACGTTTCCTTCGTGTTATGGATTCCTCTAGTGAATCGAACTCTCTTTTGCTTCCCAAAACACAAGTGCTCACAGAAATTCGGTTTGCAAATTCCTTGCCCATTAAGAAGTCCTCTTTGCTTAATTCGCCATGCCATTCTCACTCATATGCCCTAGGCGCATATGCCAAAGTTTAGTAATATCATCATCGACAAGGAAGAGGAAGCGACAATTTGCATCACCGATATGAGAGAACCTCAGAAACATATAACTTGGCAATCTTTCTTTGCCCTTTCATCACAACAAGGGACCCTTTGAAATCTTTAAAACCCCACTTTCATTGTGTATCTGCCCTTTTGAATCAAGAGTACTCAACGAAATTAAATTTCTTTTCAATTCGGAACATGCCGCGACGTCACTAAGTGTTCGACAACTCCATCAAACATCTTAACTTTAATTGTTCCAACACCGCGATTTTACATGAAGCATTATTTCCCATCAAAACAACACCTTGAATCTTGTTTCATAAGTTGTAAACCAATCCCGATTGGGACTCATGTGGAAGGTGCAGCTGAATCAAGTATCCACTCCTCGCTTACTTTAGAATCATTGATGAAGCAACTAGAAGTTCACCATCATTGTAGTCTTCTACAACATCGCCTTCACCGAATTTTCTTTCTGTTTTCCTTTTGATTCGCAGACCTCCCTTTTAATCTTATTTTGTAGCTTATAGCACTTTCAGATTTAATGTGCCCTTTCTTCTTGCGAAGTTGCAAGTTTTACCTCTGTTTGAAGATTTCGATCTACCCTTAGATTTACCACGAGGATTCCGTTCTCGTGTTCTACCACGATCATCATCAACATTCCGGTCTTGTCTCCCACGAACAATGAGACCCTCTCCCGAGAGTTGGGTTTAACCACAAGATGCTTCATCTTATCATACGAGGTTAAAGAATCATAAACCTCATCAACTGTGAGAGACTCGGCTATATAAAATCGTGTCTCTAAAGGTTGAATAAGACGGGGCAACGAACAAAGTAGAATCAACCCTAGATCTTCCTTATCATCTTGAACCTCCATGGCCTCCAAGTTTGAGAGAATTTCTTTAAACACCTGTTAAGTGTTCGTGTACGACGCACCTTCCTCCAAACGATGAGCATAAAGACGCCGCTTCATATGCAACTTGCTTGTTAGAGTTTTCGACATACATATTTGTTCTAGCCTCTTCCATAATGCAATGGCGGTTTTCTCTTTCATCACATCCTGCAAAATTTCGTTGGACAAATGCGATGTAATTGTGTTAATGCCTTTCGATCCTTACGCTTCTTCTCTTCATCTGTTAATGTCGAAGGCATCTTATCTATCCTAGCAGGCATCCTCTAGATCCATCTGCAAGAAGCGCTTGCATCTTAATTTGCCACAACGCAAATCGGTGTTGCGATCCAACAATGAATTTCATACTTCAAAGACGCCATTACCGTGATCGAGATGAATAACCCTAAGCTCGATACTAATTTGTGAAAAATAAAATAGAATAAAATAAATAAAAATAAAGAACACATAAATTTTACGTGAAACCCTTTCGGAAAAAAACCACAGGCAGAGGAGAAGAAAATTTACTATGTCGAAAAATTTTTTACTCAAATACAAGAGGAATAGACTATGTCTATTTATAGGCTTGCAAAGCCATATTCTAGTAGGATTGAAACACCTTATCCTAATCAATATAAAATAGATGGAGTTTAATAAGGTTTAAAACCTTATTCTAAAATAAAATAAAAGAAGTCTAGTTCTATACGGATTTTACTTTTATTTTATTTTCCATCGTATTTTATTTAAATAAGAATTTGGGTCACTTAATTCTAACACATCATTTTGTTTTCGTTACAATCATACAACTAAATGACCTTTCACTTATTCCACGATAATTCTTATGTACGTGACTTCAATTAAAATTGTCACATAGGTTCAAAACTTACCAAGCTCAACTCCAAATATAAACATAGCGCCTATTAGCCATGAACTCAAGGTACTTACCCGATCCATTGTCCGTGATCAACTCAATAATGTCGCACACTCGGTGTCAATAGTGATTCAAAAGCATATAGTGAGTCCGCACACTTAGTGCTATATAATAAACCGGCACACTTAGTGCTATATAATCAAACTCGCACACTTAGTTGTACAAATTTTAAACCGCACACTTAGTGCCAATCTCATGATCATAAATGTTTATACCCGCACACTTAGTGCCAAATCAACAACTCAATACATCTCACCTCTTTTCTTTTCATTCAATACTTTCATCACCACATACATACATGTATATAAATTTATCATTCCTTTCGGCATAATTACATAGACATTATGTCTATTTAAATCAATACAAAATATATGCTTAGTGACTTACCTTGTGTTGGGTAAAATAGTTCCAAGTCGGCTACTCGATGACCTTTGTCTTTCCCTTGCTTGATTCTCCTCCTTTAACTCCTTGAGCTTAATCAATAAATCAACTAGTTTAACCATCTTGCTAAACATTCATAATTCAATTACACATGCATATGTATGTTTGTATATTCGCAACCATCCTCACTAATTACCCATTTAGTCGATTATACACATAATTAAAGGTAACATCACGAACGGGCATACTTATGTATATTTATATATATATATACACTTCCAAATGGGCATCACAATTAGATTTAACACCACCTTCATACTCAATTAGATGGCCGAATGTATGTATATATATACAATGTCAACTATAACATCTTTTAAACACCTAATTTCATCTCATGAACACTTAATCAAATTTTCCTAATCTAGCATATATTTTCACATCTATTTGTAACATCATGTAAATTCACATATAACTACATTTCTTAAGTTCTACATCTTAATGCCCATTATAGCCACTCCCATGGTCTAAATCTAACAATCGGCAACACCTACCTTTTCACTATGTTAGCGAATACTCATTCTCTTCTTAGTCCTAAATTCGGCACTTCCAACAAATTAGCTTAACAATTCCAACTTTCATGCTAACATCCCAAGCAACTTAACACATCCATATAACTAGCATGCTAATAGTATCAAGGTATCAACCAAAATTTTTAGGCTCCTTAGCCAAATTCTAACTCTCCATCAACCCCAAATCCAACCATGAGATAGATAGAATTTAGACTCATCACCCAAAGGCTGTATATACTTCCAAAGATACCCTTGAACATACCTTAATCTAGAGGACCACCTTGGCTGAATCTTCCTTCTTCCCCTTCCTCTAGTTACGGCAATTGCAAAAGAAAGAAAACATGAACACTCCTTCTTCTTCTCAAGTCACGGCAATGGAGAAGAGAGATGAGCATTTTTTTTTCTTTTTCCTTCTTTTACTAACATTATTTTATTTCCAATAACCCAATTTCTTATTATAATATCTAATTAAACATATGTATTGCCCATCAACATTCCATCTTGGCGGCCACTATAAAGAAATTGGGCAACTTGACATGCAAGTCCACCTTTGTGTTAACATGCACTAATAAGCCATTTAAAATTAGCCTATCATATTTCACTATGTCTCATATTGATCCCTATTTAATAATTTCTCATGCAATTGGCAAAATTAGAGAATGAAACTTCCACATACTCATGTACACACATAATAAGCATAGAATATAGCAATTAATTATTTTTATGACTCGGTTTTGTAGTCCCGAAACCACTTCCCCACTAGGGTCACACTAAGGCTGTCACAATACTAAAATTTTAATTTGGACAAAAATTTCTGGCTTGAAAATGTATGATTGTTTGTGTGATAAGTTCGGTAATGCCTCGTACCCTGTTCCGACGTCGAATACGGGTAAGGGGTGTTACATTTAGTGGTATCAGAGCTATGTTTTAGTCGATTCTTAGACTAACCTAGCATGTGTGAGAGTCTAGCTATACCTGCCATATGTAACATGTGATAATGTGATATCTCCCGACTCTGATGAAATTGTTTTGTTGAGACAAAGATGCTTTCCAACCGAGCTACTTTCGAAAATGCTGAAAGTGATACTAAGATATTTGAAAATGTGTTTGTGATGAGTAGAAACTTGGAAAGGTATGAATGAGAGTTCATGATATGTATGTGATGATGTACAAAATGAAATAATCATAAGTTGAGAAATATAGAAAAGTGAAACGAAATGAAAGTTTATATTGTGATAAACTTATCCATGTTTGTTTGGCATTCATATGATGCTATGTGCTTAACTTGTTTGATTAAGTGAATGCGATAAGTAAACTTACTCAAAATTTATGGAATGTATGTATAAGTGCACTTGTTTGAATAGGATAATCAGAAAGTTCGTGTAACATAAATATGTATGTTAATTTGCCTGAAGTGAATTATATAACTATGATGATATTATGATGACGATGAATGTTAAGTCACATGTGTGTATATATGAGAGTCGAGTTAAAAGCTTTACGACCTCACCCCTTTACCAATGTGGTATTTTATGACAAAATTTTACGAGATTTATGTTGAATGAGCTCACAAGTGAGAGACTAAAGAGTTCAGTAGCGGAATAACTAATAATGTGGTCAGAGTTGAAAATAGTTTGGCAAGTGAATACAGTTTTGGAAAAGATGTCAGGTTATTCTAAAGATTATTTAGATTTCATAATGTCACAGTTAAAGAAAAAGTTAATCTCGGCTAATCGACCTATTTAGGTATGATGTTTAAAGCATGTATTTGCTGTAATTTCTTCCAGATTGATTTTCGTTAATGAATGGAATAATATGGGATTTGTGATGACAGAATTAGTCAGAGAAATGATATTTGAATCGTAAAGATGTCTTTTGTGTAACAGTTGTAATTTAATAGATTATGATGATCTCTCCTAGGTATTTTATATATTCATTTATCCTTAGAGATATATGTGATTGTTTGTTTTCTGATGAAATTCTTGTCGTATGAGAATGCTAGCTGATTATAATGTTAGATGAAAGCACTGTTGGTCTAGTTGGTTGAAGATCAACATATCTTATATCTCTCTTTGGGGTTCTATTCTATTATGTTTGGAACAAAAATTGATGGTGAAAATTTATGTGAGGCTATTCTACTGTTTCTACTGGATGTTATTTTATTATATATATATATATATATATTTGGAAAATATATTATCTCTGTTACAATTGATTCTAGAGCGTGTAAGCATTGTTTTTCTTTTGGTTTTCTTAGAGGAATCATCAAGATCTTTATTATTTCTTATGAGTTATGTTCTCAGACTTCTAGTATGGTATTCGCATCTTAGATTTCTTTATCTCGATTTTCTTGTCATCCTTATTTCGTAAATTATCAATCATGGCTCATCTTTAAAGTGTGTTCTTTGACTTATGCTAACTATGTTTATTATGGGTGTATTTCTGGTTCAATCATAGGAACTGGTGATTCTGGTATCAGGATTTCTATAATTCTCATGAAAGGAATTGACATTGGCAAAGGTAT
This sequence comes from Gossypium arboreum, assembly GCF_025698485.1. NCBI lineage: Eukaryota > Viridiplantae > Streptophyta > Magnoliopsida > Malvales > Malvaceae > Gossypium > Gossypium arboreum. The sequence goes on from NC_069076.1 coordinate 37,010,093, forward strand.
AGATAGTGGAAGCTCAAGTTCAAATTGTATGATTGTAACACCCCTAACCCGTATCTGTCGCCGAATTAGGGTTACGAGGTATCACCGTTCAAAGCACAAATCCAAACATTCACATGAGTACACTTACATAAACTTTTAAGAACAATTATTTAGCATCAATAGTTGTTGCAATTACTAATAAAACATAATAGAATATACTTTTAATTCAACTTTTAAAAATATGCAGACATTCAAACTTTATTACACTTTAATCGCACATAGTATTCTATACACAAATGAAATATATGAAATCTAGTACATATAATTATTTAAATAAAGTCATAACATATTCGACATTCAGTTAATATCAAGTTAGATACCTATACTTCACATCAAAACACATACAATTTCATGATTTACCATTGTACAAGTTACTATTCATTTGGTTATTAATCAGTGCATTAGCCAAATGCAAGTTTAGTTTAACAATTACACACTTACAACTTGACTTAGTCATTTTACAAACCTAAGCACTTCAAACAATCAAATCAATAATCATATTATAAAATATAATAATGACAACATTTAACGAGCCATGATCGAATACAAGCTTGTTAAAATTTGCCTATTTTAATCACATTTACTGAGTCATAATGTAATATAACTTAATAAAATCTAATAACATATATAAATTATCATTATTTGAACCATACATTAAATACCATCACAACCAATTTTAAACAAATAAAACTCATCCGAGTACATGCATGCCTATGATGTTTGTTTTGATACTAAGCTGAAACTAGTTCATCATTTCCAAGTACCAAACATAGCAAATAACACACATCCTACTATTAATCCTAACCATTCTGAAACATAGTCGGCAATTCTTTTAATGCTATACAAAACATATCTCATTCATGCTGTGTAAAAATCATACCAAATAAACTTATCTCATGTTCGATTATAACCAAACAAATATTAGTGCTATACCACATATTAATACTTTAATAGCTTGTCAACCTAATTTTTATACATGCTTTATTTAATATGAATCACATATAAGACAACCAAACACACCTAAGAATGAATGCATAAATATTTATTTACCAACAATCAAACTCGATGAATACTTAATCAAAGCATATCAAAACCGAATAGGGACATAGCAAGCAACCATCTTACAGTACACGTAGTATCTAACGTAAATATTATACATACATGGCTCGTAACTATAAAATCAAAATGAACATAAACCGAAGTTTTAAAGACAAAAGCTTAGCCATTTTCGCATGGCTTATATACACAACCAAAATCCAGCATTTTCAAATATGTTCCAGCCTATACATGCCATAGTTCCAAAATGTAAATTATAAAATACCGAAAGGGGTCGATAGTATGATAGACTTCGCTGACGATCCTTGAGCTTGTAACTTGAATCCAAAATCTATGAATAAAAACACATATAAAACATAGAGTAAGCTTTTGAAGCTTAGTAAGTTATAAGCAAATAAATAACTCATTAATACGGTCAACTTATACTAACTAACATTTTACATTATCATTACCATACTTGACCTTGAATTATAATTTCCATAATTAAAACACTTTTATGAACAATTTTCCATCTAAGCCGAATACTCACAAGGCTATTTAATATGTTTTTGATCAACTTCCAACTAATTAGTTATAATAAACCATACATTCATTTATTCATATTCACAAACTCAAGGATCATAAAATAACCTCTCATATATAAAATCACCAACATGGCCGAATATACTAAACCATTTGTGCACATATTTAAGAACATTTCAATGATACACAAATTATTCATTCACAAACTGAATACATATACCACATGTACACATTTTCTTCATTTGCATTGTACAAGATTTACAATAAATATTCATAGTACTTATTCACCTCATTTCAAGTAGATATCAAGTTAATTCTTACCTGACCATTTGGCTTGTTTAATACATTCGTACACAACTTGTCTTTGCCTAATGAACCATTCAGAATTGGGTAGGACACTCGGATAATCACACATATATCATATAATGCCAACATCCCAGATGTGGTCTTACATGTAGACATAGATCGATGCCACTGTCCCAGACAGGGTCTTACTCGTAAACACATATCGGAAACACATATCGATGCCATGGTCTTACTCGCACACATGTATCAGAATCCTATGTCATGACATATGTATCCTAACTATTCCTAAGGTTCATATGGGGCTTTCGGACATCGTAACTCGGTCGAAACGAATGCTTGAACATAGTTACCAAGCTTATTCGCATTCGGCAATAGCATATATGAATTCATATTTTTCATACCAGCATATATATTTAACATTTATCTACAGTTAAACAAGTCTATTTGCTTTTAAACTTACCTCGGACGTTATAAAACGAGACAAGACTGCTAGTCGACAACTTTCGTTTTTCCCCAATCCAAATTCGATTTCTTTGGTTCTTGATCTAAACATATTTAAATTAAGCTCATTCAAACATATTTTCATTTGATTTAGTCCAAAAACACATAAATGGGAAAATTACCATTTTACCCTAACATTTACAATTTTTACAATTTAGTCCCTGTTGCACAAAACACAAAATATGCAAAATCTCAAAATATCCATCTTAGGCCAAATGTTTCTATTGCTCATACAAGTCCATATATTTCATTTATTTCATATTTTAGTCCCTATAATTATTATTTTTGCTATTTAGTCCTAATTACTCAAAATCATCAAAAACTCCAATATAAAACATGTTAATCTAAAACATATCTTTCATATTTCATCATCAAACAACAAAAATCACAAGCTATCAACAATGACACAACTCAAAATATTCATCAAAATAAAAAATTCAAGCATGAGTTTTGTAGTACTCGAAGCAACGATCTCAAAAACATAAAAATTATCAAAAACCGAACAAAAACGAACCTTGGTTGAGCTTGAATATATGCCGAACCCTAGCTTGGTTTCTTTCTTTTTCTTTGTTTTAACTTTCGGCCAAGAGAAAGATAATGAACATGGTTTTATTAATTTATGTTTTATGATATATTATAACTTAACTTTTAATTTACATTTTTAACCTTAAATAAAAACATTATACTATCATTTATATTATGTCCATTGCTGTCCACTTCACTTAGTATTGGGCTAATTACAACATAAAGGCTTCCATTTAAAAACCCAAGTGCAATTCAGCCCCTTTTAGAAATAACCACCTAATTTTCATTTTACGCGATTAAGTCATTTTATTTAATCGGACACTCAAACGACAAAATTAAATCACAAAAATTTCACAGATATAAATTCACACAAAATAAACACAGAAAATAATTTTTAAATATTTTTTTGACTCAGATTCGTGGTCACAAAACCACCGTTCTGATTAGGGTCTAAATTGGGCTATTACAATGATGGTTTTCTTTTCTTAAGTAAGTTTGATTAAGGTCAATGAGTTCAATCAGTATATTTTGTTTTCTTGAGCTAATGCAGTTGTAAAGATCTTTGATTAGCATGTTAAGGGAATTATAAAATATTGTATGTTTGAGTTGTTTAACAGCATGGAGAAAGGAGTATTTTGATATGTTACTATTTGATAGTTGAGATCGACTCAGTTGTTTTATCTGAGCGAGCTGGTCAATTGAAAGGTAATTTGAGTTATATGGATATTTAAGTTTATCCTCAGGTAAGAAAATAAAATCTTGTACATTCATGGATGAATAGACGGACAGTTTGAAGGAAGAATTTATATTCTAGAAAGTATGATATAGATATATACTTATTAGATTTGTTCTAATCGAACGATGTTGTTATGAGTTAAAGCTGTTCCGATTGATAAAGTTATCACATTTGTGAAAGTTCGAATAGTCTGTTGCATGTTAGCAAAGTTGAAAACAGTTGATGGTGTTATTAACCGAAGCACTGGATCTAGGTTTTGTTTGAATTGAGTAAAGAACTCGTGATTTTTTAGCGATGCACTATCAGATGGATTGGAATGTGTTTTAATACAAGAATGTGAAGTGACAGTTTGTGCTTTCAGACTGTTAAAGTCTCATTAAAAAAATTGTTCGACGAGTAACTTAGAGTTGGCCGCTAGTATGTCTATGTTGACACTACAGTAAAACAAGTTTTTAGTGGCATTTTTAGCAACGTTTATATAAAAATGCCATTATAGATCGAGCATTAGCAGCGCTTTCTGAAAAATGTCACTATAGATTGAGCATTAGCGGCTCTTTTCAAAAAATGCCGCTATAGATTGAGCATTAGTGGTGCTTTTTGAAAAACGCCGCTATAGGTCGAGCATTAGCGGCGCTTTTTGAAAAACGCCACAAAAAAATAAGCACAACACCATCATTTTATGTTGAGCTTTAGTGGCATTAGCGGCGCTTTTTGAAAAACGGCACAAAAAAAATAAGCACAACGCCGCAATTTGCTCAACTGTGCTCACAAAAAAATTAAGCACAACGTCGAAAAAAAAGAACAATAAAAAAATTAAGCACTACATAGAGGAATGCTTAGCGTAGTGGAGTGGTTATATTTACTGGAACGGTAGAAAACTGACTTCCATTAACAAGAGAGACGAAAAGGCCTGGTCAAGAAAACCCATAAAAAGTCACTTAAACCCTTAAATACAAAATCCTAAATCCTAAAACTCTAAACCTTAAACCCTAAACCTAAATCACTAAACCCTTAAGCCCTTAAATACAAAATCCTAAATCCTAAATCCTAAATCCTAAAACTATAAACCTTAAACCCTAAAGCCCAAACCCTAAATCCTAAACCATAAACCCTAAACTATAGACATTAAACCCTTAAACCCCTAAATACAAAATCTTAAATCTTAAAACTCTAAACCCGAATCACTAAACCATTAAACCCTTAAATACAAACTCTAAACCCTAAACTTTAAACCTTAAACCCTAAATCCAAAACCATAAAACCCTAAACTATAGAAAATAAACCCTTAATGTAACACCCCTTACCCATGTCCAATGACGGCACAGGGTACGAGACATTACCAGACTTAAACATACACATTCATGCAAAAATCGGGCCATAAAATCTCCTTTAATTCAAAACCTTTCAAACACATGCATGTCATCCCTTATTTGGGTCTACGAAGCCCCAAAAAATTCTTCGAAATTGATTCAGAACTAAACTGAGAACTTTGAAAAGATTCAGGAAAACTTAGGAAATTTTCACATGAAACAGGGTCACACGCCCGTGTGGACATAGGGACACGCCCGTGTCTTTAGACCATGTAACTCTCTGTTTATGACGTCAGCATGTATATCAAACCACATGGCCAGGCCACACGTCTGTGTCTCCAGGCCGTGTCCCTCACACGATTGAGACGCACGGTTGTGTCTTAGCCCGTGTGGCCAACACTTAGGCTATTTTCTAAGCCTTCATGTTACCCATAATCTCTAACAACCTTATGCACATCAAAATCGCAAATCATGGCATAATTTTAGTGATTAAACACTCTTTAATAAGATATATCCTTAACATTAACAACTCCTCTTACAAGTAATGCATCTACTCATAAATACCAAGTCTAGATTTCCTTACTTCACATTCATAAGACTGGTCATTTTGATGACCATTTTTACCATTATACTATGGTTACCAACTTATTCATCAAGCACTCATGTTCAATCATTATCACGTAGTGTATATAACGTGCCATTACTACATGGCTATGACCACCTTAATTGATCATAGAGCATACATCCAACACACATGTCATATTACTAACGATGCATGACAAACAAACATAATCACACTATAAACATTAGACATGACATGAATAGCTAGGCTTGCAAGCAATAATCAATATGAGCCACATCTCATGGCCATATGCATATAACTCAATATAAGCCAACACATTTGGCCAAAGAAAAATAATCTATGTCAATCAACTAGATCCCTATACATGCCACTCACTTGAAAATTTCTAATATATACTTCATTTTTTTTCAAAGGTAGCGACTTGATAGTGTGATGATGCCTCCGACGATCTCCAACTCCAAGCTAACTTGAAAACACTAAAGGAAAGGAAAGGAAAGGAAGGGATTAAGCTTTATAACTTAGTAATACTGTATGAAAATAATAAGTAACTTCTCAACTTGCTTCTCATAGTAATACAACCCTATTTGCATTTTTACTCATGTTCCAGTCAAGCTGTTTTCTCGAGTCATAGTCACTAAATTATTTATATCTAGAGCTATGGAATTCCAAATTAAGTTTCGATAATTTTTCATGAAACTAGACTCACATATATTCTTACAAAAAAATTTTCAGAATTTTTGGTTCAGCCAATTAGTACACTTTATTTCTTAAAGTTACCCTTTTTTGCTGTCTAACAGTTCTGACCCCTCTTCACTAAAAATTAATTATCTCATAATACGAGATCCGGATGTTGTTCTCGTATGTTTATCTTAAAAATAAACTCATCAATAATTCTAATAATATAAATTATAACTCATAAATATGTTTTTACAATTTTAAATGATTTTCTCAAATCAGAACATGGGATTTCAAAGTCATTCTGACTCTATCTCACAACAATTTAAATATTTAATAATATGAAACTCTTTTGCTTACACCGTTTATTTTATGTGAAATTAGACTCATTATAATTTAATTTCATATTTTATTCAGCCTTTAACTCAATTTACACAATTTTTGGTGGATTTTCAAAGTCGGACTATGGCTGCTGTCCGAAACTATTTTAGTGTAAATTAACGATACTAAGTTTATCACACCATATTAATTCATTTTCACCACATTGGTAAGGTTACATATTCATACATCATAAGTATAGACCTATAATCACAAGGTCATCACAAAATCATTCCCATAAGCATGAATTACCTATTTACATCTTCATTAAAGGTGCATCATAAACAGAAATCATTTCTCATGAGCTTGGCATACATACCTGTGTTACTCAACATGCTCATTTTCATTTCTTACTAATCATATAACATGAATTGAATTCACATCTCATCAATTTCATGTAAGTACCTGTACCACTCACAATATGGTCATAACCTTTCTTGTTTAGCTTAAACCATAACTCTCACCGTTGAACCATTTGGAAAGCTATCAATATTCACTAGGTCTCAAACATTGGGTATAATGCCGATGCCATGTCCCAGACATGGCCTTACACTGGCTCATCCATCAAGTTAATGCCATGTCTCAGACATGGTCTTACACTGGCTATCAAAATAGAGGCTGACGCCATGTCCCAGACATGGTCTTACACTAGCTCTCACATATCCGTGTCAATGCCATGTCCCAGACATGGTCTTACACTGGCACATCTCATAGCCGATGCATGTCCCAGACGTGTCTTACACTAGGTTACATCTCGAGGCCGATGCATGTCCCAGACATGTCTTACACTAGCACTCGTCTCAATGCCGATGCCATGTCCCAGACATGGTCTTACACTAGCTCACAATAACCCATACATCATGGCATGAATATCTGATTTATTCCCTATGGTTCAAAAGGGAATTTTACTATCTCAATTATCATTATGCATTCTCGTTTCCAAAGTCAAGCATTTCATGCTATATCAATTCAACACATAATAATAACAATGTAAAAGTATTATTTACATAAAACTTACTCGTTTCAATGGAATATCATATTCCATCAAATCTCCAAGCATTTAATCAACACATAAATGTCATTTACATTTGACATCACTTTCTCCTATACAATATCATCAACATAAACTTTAATACAATCATGACAAGATAGACTTTCAAGTATAATAAAAATAGCATAAATATCATGCTCATTTAATCACACAGACTTACCTGAAATGAAATTTCGGCTAATTATTCTCTTTTTGTCTTTAACCACGCGCTTTCTCGATTTAAGCCCAAATCTCGATTTTCTTGATCTAAAATGATGAAATTCACTCATTTAATTAATGCACTAATCATTTTGGACCTAAAATAATATTGGAAAAATTCACATTTTTACCCTTAAATTTTTGCATAATTATAAATTTACCCTAAGGCTCGAAAATTGAAATTTATTAGATTTGTATAAGACTTAAGACATGCTTAACATTTTTCTCTTCTATGGAAACCTCAAATTCTCACTATTTCATACTTTTATAAATATTAACAACTTTTACTAATTAATCCGTTTTAACCATTTTCAACGAAAATCACTTAACAAAAATCGTTCTCCTAACCTCAAGCATCCTTATTCTACCATTAAACATTAAAATGCACAATTATCTAGCATGGGTCATTTTTTTTAAACTTCATTTTTCATGCAAATAAATGGTAGAAATAGAAAGGCTAAGATTTTAGGATCTCAAAAATACGAAGAACATTAAAAAAAGGCTCAAATGCACTTACAATTGAGCTTTGAAAAGCTTGAAACCCTAGCCATGGAGTAATGTAAATTTTGGCAGCCATATGAAGAAGATGAGCAAATTTTTGGGCTTTTATTTTGTCTTTTATGCCTTAAAACACCCAAATGACCAAAATGCCCTTTTTGATAACCTTTCCATTTACCCTTCCATGTCTAGTTTTGTCTATACCGAAATATGATGGTCTATTACCATGTAATGTTTTAATCAAAAAGTTTTAATATTTTAATCAAAAAGTTAATAATATTAACTATTTGGTAGAAAAATATATAGACTAAATGATATTAAAAATTAAAGTATCTGCAAATAAATCTAAAATTTAAATATATTAGAGAGACCAAATTAAAATTTAACCATTTTAGTAAATAATAATAATAAAAGAGAAAAAATAGAAAGGAAAAATTATTGGGCTTTATACTGCATACTTAGTGGCGTTTTCAACAAAAACGTTGCAAACATGTATTAATAGTTTAAATGAGCCCATTTGTAGCTTTGTTATTAGTGGCGCTTTTTAAAAAACGTTGCTAAAGGTATGTATTACGGGCATTTACACCGAAAATGCCACAAAAAAACTATTAAGAGATTGCAAAACGGCGTCGTTTATAGCCTTGTTATTAGTGGCGCTTTTATAAAGTCACAAAAGGTGTGAATTGCCAGCGTTTGACCAGAAAACGCCACAAATATCTTTTAACAGATTGCAAAACGGCATCGTTTGTAGCCTTGTTATTAGTGGCACTTTATAAAAACACCGCAGAAGATATGAATTACCGTCGTTTTCATAAAAAATGCCACAAACATCTATTAATAGATTGAAAATAGTGCCGTTTTTTGGAGCCCCAATTTTCCTTTACTTTTCCCCAATTCAGATTACCCTGATCATCTGTTTCCCCAAACCCTGAATCCCCAAATCCCCTAAAATTTCCCCCAATTCGATATCCTCAAATCGGTTTCCCAAAATCCCTAAATCCAAATACTTTTGATTTTCGCTGAAGTCCTTTTGATTTGCTCTGCTAAAAATATCAGTAGTTTTTCCATAACCCTTAACCTCGATCTATTTCCCAAAATATTTTTCTGTGAATCTTCTTTGTATCTTGCATTCACAAATATTAGGAAAAGAGGTTCCCTCGAGGACATAGTTGAGAAAATTGTTTAAATGAGACAAAAGAGAATGATAAAGAATATGTAATCTGCAACACATTCACGAGCAAGGAAGCAGATTGGCTTTTTTTTTTTGTTATTTAGCTTTAAAATGTGACACTTGACAGCCATGCTCTTTTTTAAAAATTAGTTGTGAATAATATAATATATAGTTTTGAAATGAAATATGGAAGCAAAATTGAATTTGGTAATTAATCAATAGCATTTTCATTTTTAGGGGATTCGGAAGATACCCAGATTGAGATTTTTTGGGTTTTTTTTATTGAATCTAGTTTGATATGATTGATATTTTTTGAGTCTTGAGTTGGAGTTAAAGTAACATCCCAAACCGGGCCTGGACGTTATGGCCAAATCTGCGATGTCACATTGAAGTGTGTTTTGAAAAGTATCGTTCTATTTGGAAAGTCTGTACTATATCAAAACCCTTGTAGTGATCTTTTACAAACTTTTAGGTATCTTGATCGTTGTTAAAAACTCAAGTAGGTTTAGCAAAAGTTAATCATTTCAGGTTGTTATTACACTTTAAAAACAATGTTTGTTGCGAAAGCTTTTTGAAATATGTTGTAATAGCGTGGTGTTTTGAAAAATATTTATCTTTTTGAAAACTTGCGTCCTACTACTAGCAGATATAAATCAAAATAAGTAAATCCCAAATTAAAGTAAAAATTTAAAAAGGCCTTATTACATAGCAAATACCCAAATTAAATAGCTTAAAGAATAAAAGTTTAAAACAGTAGCAAAAGCAGTTGTGTGGCCTCCATCGAGTTCCTCGCAGCACCGACCCGCCTAAGGATTACCTGCACAGGAAAGCAGAAGGGTGAGTTTATGAAAAACTCAATGTATAATCCTTTTACATTAATCAGCCAGACCGTAGACAAAAATAGTTTGGGCCTAAGCTCGTTTCAATGATAGTCCAGTATTAATTAGGGCCATAGCCCATTACAGTATTAGTATCAGTGTGGGCCTTAGCAGAATATAGTAACAGAAATAGTAATACAATCAGAAATCCTACCCATCCATCCTTTACACTCCACTCCATCCAGCCCTACACTCCATGTGGGGATAAAATCGACCCACCTATCCCTACACTCCAAAATATAGCACCGATTGTAGCACTAAACAGTGATTGCAGTAGAGCTGCCAGTAGAGTACACTTTCTCCAAATATATCAAACCCACCCCCATGCAACATGTCATGTCATAATATCATACGTGTATGCAAGAATGTCATGCTCGAATACAGTCATACATATCATAGGGGTATATCATCCATTTTACCTTGTAGGGATATAACAATCATTTCATCAGTATGGGGTCTAAGTGTACTTACAATCCAACAGTAGGTCTATAGTCGTCTCAGGCGACCCGTGCAACCTTAATTGTCAAATAGTGATAATGGGCCCAAAGCCCATAATGCGGGCCATGTGGGCCCATACACCCGTGGAGACCATCAAGCCTGAAAATGGCCTTGGCCGTGTGGACTACATAGCGTGGCCCAACAATCTCCACATGTCAGTGTGGTTTACCTGTGTGGGGTGCATTCGGTTTAGCACACGAGCGAGCGCACGCTCATGTAGCGTCTATAGACATATTTTCTGGCTTTTTTCGATTAATAGTTATTGCAGTGTGATTACACACCTAATGCGATTTGGACTTAGTCTGCGCTCCGAACACTCTTATAACTGAAGAACAATTAATATCAACTAATCAGTTATCTAACCCATGTTCCAAATTGGAAACTAACGGAGTTCCAAAACAATCACCATCTACTTACGCAAAAGCCTCCAATAATCGCACCCTTGATTCCTAGGGGATGTGTCAATCAACCTCGACCACCGCCTACACAAAAGACACCACCTTTCTATGCTAGACACGCACTTGAAGTAAAATACCATCACAACCGCACCACACTTAGCAACAACGACTGCGCAGATTATAGACTAAAGATATAACGCACACAGAACCACAAATAAGAATTGATCTAACAGATAAATAGAGGGGTAATCAGCAAGAAGAGACAAAGTAAAAAGATGGTTCAACATGGTGAAAAGTTGAAAGGGGAAAAAGTGAAGCTGAGACTTACCTATCACTATTCGGCCAACACAAAAGTGCTAGGGTGAGAGAAGAGAACCCTGCGTCCAACCCAACTGATCCCAACACACTTGCTAACCGAAAGCAAAATAACAAGGTGAGATAGGGTATTCAACCAAGGTACCAAAATGAAAAGGGAAAGGCATAGGGAGAAAGAAAAGAGGGAAGGCGAAGAAAAAAAGGTGTATACAGCCAAGAGGGAAACTTTGGAGTAAGGGAGAGGAAGAATGGAGTCAGCTCACCACCAAGGCAGAGGCGAAGAAAAGAATTGAAAAAAGAATGGCCAAACCCCTAGTTATTGCTCAAAAGCCAAAAATTACAAAGAGTGAGAGTCCCAATTCGGCACACCCTCTACCACTTCCTTCAAAACTCTTAATTTCTCTCCCCATATCGCTCCTAAGATCACTCAAGCCTATCCCACTCATCCAAATCCCTACCGCCAAAATTTCTTCCAACCAATCCCTAGAATTAGACCACAACTCCTCACACTCCTCTAACACCCCAATTTTAGTCCAACTACAACACTTTCCTAACGTCAGTAGCAAAGCAAATTAAAATATTCTTTTGCGTTGCCAGGCCTCGAACCTCATATCCCCTAGAACACTCCACACGCCTTCATCCCCTAGATTAGTAGGCTTTTTATGACACAAAACACCCATATTTATTTAAAAAGCCTACTAACTAGAGACAGGGTTAATTCAAGAAAACAAAATTTTGTACAAGCTAAGGCTTGAACCCAAGACTTCTCAGACACTTCCCAGAACACTTAACCACTGAAGCATACATATATTTTGTGTAACACAACATACAAAAATAATTGCTTTGATTTTTGGGGCGTTACAACTCTACCCCCTAAAAGAAAATTTTGGGCTCAAAATTTTACTTGGTCAAGATAGATGAGGGTATTGTTGTCTCATCGCCTCATCGGGTTCCTACATGGCTTCTTTTGAGTTGTGATTATGCTAAAGTAACTTGACCAGTGGGATAGACTTCTTCCTTAAAATCTTAACGTAGTGATCCAGAATCTGAACTGGCTCCTCCTCAAAGGTCAGATCTGGCCTAACCTCAATCTCCTCAGTCAAGACGATATGTGTAGGATCAGAGCGATATCACCTTAGCATAGAGACGTGGAACATGTCATGAATCTGATCCAACTCTGAAGGTAACTCGAGTTGATAGGCAACCGGTCCCACGGGCTTCAATATGCAGTAAGGCCTAATGAATCTAGGGATTTGCTTGTCCTTTCGTCCAAACATCAGTATCTTCTTTTATGGCGAGATCTTGAGAAAAACGAAGTCCACCACAGAATACTCAATCTTCTTATGCTTCAAATCCGCATACGACTACTGTCTGTCAGATGCCTCTTTCAAATGATCCTGAATCAGTCTAACTTTGTCTTCGATATCATAAATCAATTCAGGGCTTAGAACATGCCGTTCGCCCAACTCAGTCCAACACGAAGGAGTACGACACCTATGACCATATAGTGCCTTGTAAGGTGCCATTTGCATGCTAGACTGATAACTATTGTTATACGGAAACTCTGCCAATGACAAGTAATCCTCCCAACTGCCTCAAAAATCTATTATACAACTCCTTAACTCCTCCAGTATCTGAATCACCCTCTCAGACTGACCATCTGTCTAATGATGGAATGCAGTACTGAAGTCTAGCTTTGTACCTAGTGTTTCATGCACTTTCTTCCAAAACCGAGACGTGAAGCGAGGATCCCTATTAGGTATTATAGAAACTGGTACCCCATGCAATCTCACTATCTCAGCCACTTACAGCTTAGCCGTCTTCTGTAACGAGTAACCAGTATGAACATGTATGAAATGGGCAGACTTGGTCAATCAATCCATGGTGACCCATACTAAATCCTTCTTAGTAGGCGTTAAGGGTAGCCCACTAACAAAGTCCACAGTCACTCTCTCCCACTTCCACAACAGAATCTTAACTGGCTGAAGCAACCTTAAAGGTAACTGGTGCTCAGCCTTAACCTGCAACAAGTAAGGCATTTACCCACGAAGTCAGTAACTTCACGCTCAAGACCTGGCCACCAATACAACTCACGAAGGTCTCAATACATCTTATTCCCACCAGGATGCATAGAATAAGGACTACTATGCACCTCTTGCAGTATAGACTGCCTCAGATCAGTATCCTTCGGTATGTAAACTCTCCCATGAAAAAAATGTTCCCCTTCGTTATTCACTCCAAAATTTGAAGGTTCCCCACTCTCTATCTATCGGAATCGAAGACCTAGTGACTCATCTTTCATCTGTTTACCTTAATCTGTTCAATCCACATCAGTTTAACCTAAAGTTCAGCCAACAAACTAGTATCATCGAATAAGCTCAGATTAGCAAACATCGCCCTTAGATCAGTCACAGCCCTACGGCTCAGTGCGTTGGGCACCACATTAGCCTTACCCGGATGGTATTCAATCAAACAGTCATAATTCTTAAGTTGCTCAATCCATCTACGTTGCCTAAGGTTTAGCTCTTTCTGAGTGAGGAGATACTTGAGGCTCTTGTGATCCGTGTAAATGATACACTTCTCACTGTACAAGTAATGCCTCCAAATTTTTAGTGCGAATACCACCTAGGCCAATTCCAAGTCATGTGTCAGATAGTTTACCTTATGCGTCTTAAGCTGACGAGACACATAAGCCACCACTTTACCTTCTTGCATCAACACACAACCCAAACCATTGTATGATGCATCGCTGTAGACAGTAAACTCTTTCCCACACTCCGGCTAAATCAAGATAGGGCCCTCCATCAGAACCTTCTTAAGCCTCTCAAAACTTTCTTGCTACTTATTAGTCCAGTCAAACGGTACCCCTTTACGCAACAACTTAGTTAGAGGTGCAGCAATCAACGAAAACCCTTCCACAAAACATCTATAATACCCTGCCAGACCTAGAAAACTTTGAATCTAAGATATTGACTTAGGCTGCTTCCAATCCAGAACAACTTCAATTTTCCTAGGATCAACCCTAATTCCCTCAGCAGATACCACATGACCCAGAAAAGTTATCTCTCGTAGCCAGAATTCACACTTGCTGAATTTGGCGTGCAGTTGTTTGTCCCTCAGAAATTGCATAACCACTCGGAGATGTGCATCATGTTCATCTTCAGTTCTTGAATACACCAGAATGTCATCTATAAACACTACTACGAATCGATCCAAGTAGGGTTGGAACACTCAGTTCATCAAATCCATAAAACTCGTTGGTGCATTCTTTAGTCCAAACGGCATCACTAGGAACTTGTAATGACCATAGTGAGTCCTAAATACTGTTTTATAAACATCAGTATCTTTGACCCTCAGTTGATGGTACCTAGATCGATGACCTATCTTAGAGAAAACTAAAGCTCTATGAAACTGATCTAATAGATCATCAATCCTCTGTAGGGGGTACTTGTTCTTAATAGTCAATTTGTTCAGTTGCCGGTAACGATACACATATGCATGGTTCCATTTTTTTTTCACAAATAACACCAGTGCTCCCTACAGAGGCACACTTGGTCAATGAACCCTCGGTCTAGTAACTCTTGAATTTGAGCTTTAAGCTCCACAAGCTCCTTTGGTGCCATTCGATAAGGGGCAATGGACACCGGAGCTGTACCAGGTAGAAGCTCAATCCCAAACTTGACTTTACGATTTGGAGGCAACCTAGGTAGTTCATCAGGAAAAACATCTGGAAAATCCTTAACCATTCTGATCTTTTCAACCGAAGAAACCTCAGAATTTGAAACACCAATGTAGGCTGGATATGCCTCACAACCTGTAACACCCCGTACCCGAGACCGTTGCCGGAGTCGGACACGAGGGGTTTGCAGACTTAAATCACTTGCTTTCACAGTCCATTTTAAAAATTTCCAGGCAGCTGGCTAACTGCGTCACTGTCACGTTAAAAATCATATCTTGAGTTCCAAAACTGGAAAATCAGTTTCGTAATTTTTTCCTGAAACTAGACTCATTTTTCCATCTACAGATTTTTTTCTAGAATTTTTGGTCGGGCCAATTAGTACAGTTTATTAGTTAAAGTCTCCCCTGTTACAGGGTGCGATTACACTGACCTTCATGCATTACGACTTGGATATCTCCCTGTACAGGGCTTCAATACTGATTCTGTTTGTTTCTATAGAAACTAGACTCAAAAAGGAATCTATACATATATGGAAAGACTTCTAAATATCTCTGGTTAATTTATAATGAATTTCCAAAGTCAGATCAGGGGATCCAGAAACCGTTCCGGCCCTGTCTCACGAAAACTTTAACATCTCATAATATACCGCTCATATGAACATTTCGTTACTTTTCTATGAAAATAGATTCATCAAGGTTCGATTAAATAATTTATTCACTATTTAATTCCATTTCTACTATTTTTAGTGATTTTTCACATCCACATCACTGCTGCTGCCAGCATCTATTTTTAAGGTAAACTTTACCTAATTCATGATCCTCCATGGATCAACTAGAGTTTGTCATACATATACCAAAAGTGATCATGAATAACCATTCCCATGGCTAACCGTTACCAACATTTCCATACCTCTCAACGGACAACATACAAAACGATTATAATGCTATGATCAAAGTATATTTAAGCCATTTTCGCATGGCTATCCAAATTTACAGAAAACCGAAGGGTTCATGACCAACAACAAAAGGGTGGTCCTATACATGCCATTTCAAAGTTCAACCAAAAGTATACCAAAAAGGAGCTTTGATAGTGTGGGCAACTTCGACTTCAAAATCCCGAGTCCGATGGCTGAAGAACCAAAATCTATAAAACAGAAAATCAAAGAAACGGAGTAAGCATTAAATGCTTAGTAAGTTTTGAGTAGAGAATTTAAGTACAACTGAAGTATAGCATTCATATAACTAAACGGATGATTCCATATATACATATTCTCAAATCATTCCTACTTCACATTCCAACCCCTATATTCATACATAAGGGATCATCTTAGCCAAATACCGGAAGCTCATTACTCGACTGAGCGAATATTATTCGAAGGGAATCACTATTCCAATGCACATACGAAACATACCTCATTGTTGGGATTTTACAAGCGTATTAACTGAAATTTTTACAGCAAGATTGCTCATTCCCAAATCACGTACCTTCGGAATTTAACCGGATATAGCTACTCGTTCAAATGCCTTCGGGACATAGCCCGGTTATAGTAACTCGCATAAATGCCTTCGGGACTTAACCCGGATTTAGTAACTCGCACAAATGCCTTCGGTTTTAGCCCGGGATTAGTAACTCGCACAAATTCCTTCGGATCTTAGTCCGGATATAGTCACTTAGCACAAAGCCTTCGGGACTTAGCCCGGACATCATTCGGATAACCAAGCACATTTATTAATAAATCATGACACATCCGTATTTCATTTTCATTACCAAAGCTCAAGCACAAGACACTTACCACACTTGCAATTTCGGCTTAATAGCCGCATACAAAGAGCATGATTTTGATTTGCTTAAAACATGATCTAATCAAATCATAATCTAAGTTCCATTACTTGAAAACTTACCTCGAATGTGGTCGAACGATTTCAGCGACTATTCGATAACTTTTTCCTTTCCTTTATCCAACTGTGGTCCTCTAAGCTCTTGAGCTAATTCAAACAAATTTAACTTATTAAAGTCTCATTATGCTAGCTTATGGCCGAATATGACAAGGAGTTTAATAGGTCATATGGCCACCCTTTAGCTCAAATACACAATGGTCATGCGCATTTTTAATCACATTAAGCAATTTAACACAATTCATTTGAACATCAAAAGAGAAGCTCAAGGTACTTAGCCCATATAAACATTAGACATTAGAGTCACATATCTACGAAATCATGAATCGAATTCAACATATTAGCTAATATTCTCCTTAGCCGAATTTTCTAAGTCAAGATAAAGCCATCAATATGCTTACCTATGGCCGAACATACACATCAACTTATGTACTCATTCATGTGGCCGAACATACACATCTATGCTAAGGCCAATTGCAACACTTAATACATTCTACAAGTATGGTCACTTGTATTGACTAAACACCATTTTGTTTCAAGTTCAAAACTTGGCTAGTACACATATATATTGTGACAACCCGAATTAGGGCCTAATCGGAATAGTGGTTTCGTGACCACAAATCCGAGATAGAAATAATTGTTTTATAATTATTTTGGGGTTTATGATATGATTGCATGATTGTGTGAAAATTTCGTGATGAAATTCTATGCCTAAAGTGCTTAAATTGAAAGTAGGGACTAAATCGAATAAGTTGCAAAATTTGCATCCCGAAGTTTTAGTATGAAATTGTTTTGGAATATTAATTAGGAGGTCTTAAATAGCAATTTGACCAATTTTAAGTTCATGGACAAAATTAGGACATGGAAGGAATTTTTGAAAGTTTAGTAAGGAGGGCATTTTGGTCATTTGGATATTAAATGAAATAAAATGGGAAAAATAACACAAAATTGATCATCATCCTCCTTAGTTGCTGCCAATTCTCCCTCTCTCCATAGCTAGGGTTTCTTCAATTTTCAAGCTCCATAGTAAGTGATTCCAAGCCCGCTTTTAATGTTCTTTACGTTTTTGGAATCCCTAAGCTCGATTAAGCTTATGCTAGTAATAATTTAACCTAGGGTTCACATTTGGAAAAATACCCATAGGTGAAATTTGTGTATTTTGATGTTTTATGATAGAATATGAGGTTTTAAATTATGTTAAATAACTTGTGCTACTCGGTTTTAAGTGAAAACGAGTAAAAGCAAGCATAATCAGTAAAAATACCTATTGTTCATAACTATATGATAGAGTGAGAATTTGATGTTGTTGTAGAAGAGAAAATGTTCAGCATATCATAAAATATAAGAATAAGGGCTGAAATTAAATTCCGAGCCTAGGGGCAAAATTGTAATTTTGAAAAGTTAGGGGCAAAATGTAATTTTTCCATGATGTGATTTTGGATTGAAATAAATAGTATGAGTATTAAATGAGCTAAATGAGTTATTATAGATCAAGAAAGACGCGGAATTGATCTCGATCGGGAAGGAAAAGTTTTGGACTAAATTGCAAAATTTCCACATTTTGCACCAAGGTAAGTTTGTATGTAAATATTACAATAATTTCATGTACATTCTTATATTTCAGCCTATTATATAAACATACTAGCTGATGTTAAAATGTAAATCGACTATTGGAAAAATGGAAATAAATATAGAGAGAGAGATCCCGGTTGAACATTCGGAGAGATCGAATGAAATAGAGGGAGCGTAGCTAGGTCACATGTATGATGCTGAGTGCACATCATGTGTACAAGAAAGCTACGAGACACCCTGTAGTAGCTAGGTCACATGCGTGATACGAGATGTATCCCATGTAGACAAGAGAGCTACGTGAAAGATAAATGTAGCTAGGTCGCATGCGTGATTCCAAGTGAAGGACACCATGTAGACAAGAGAGCTACGTGAAAGATAAATGTAGCTGGGTCGCATGCGTGATTCCAAGTGACGGACACCATGTAGACAAGAGAGCTACGAGACAAATCGGCTAGGTCGCATGAGTGGTACTAAGTGTTCACCATGTGTACAAGAGAGCCGAACTAAACGAAGTATGATGGTGGGGCTGTGTGCTGAAACCATTAAATATCGAGGATTCATCCGAATTGTTCAACGGGATGGTTTTGTGGTGATATTGTGGTTTGGACCTACACTTATGGTGAATGAAATGTGGTGAAAATGATTTGTGGTATATACAAATATAAGATAAAATGAGGTTAGCATAAAGAATTTGTGAAAGAGTGAAATTAGCATTAAAACTGTTTTTAGATGGTAGCAGTGACGTGATTTTGAAAAATCACCAAAAATAGGAGGAATATAATTAGAGGTTGAATGAGATGTGAAATTAAAGTTTAATGAGTCTACTTTCATATAAAAGAAACAGAGAAGGCAAAGGAATTCTATATTTTGAGATATTCACAATTGTATGTGACTCGCTCAGGATGAATACGTGATCCCCTGTTCCAACTTTGAAAAATCATTAAAAATTGTACAAAGCAAATTAAGAAATATAGTTTACATGCATAAATTCCTTATTGAGACTAGTTTTAAATGAAATAGACATCAGGGTTGTTTGAATTGTGTACTGAGAGATATTCAATTCGTAGTGAACAGAGGTCAGATCAGTCGAGCTGTGTAACAGGGAAACTTTAACTAATAAACTGTACTAATCGGCTGAACCAAAATTATAGAAAAAATTAGCAAAAATCTTTATGAGTCTAGATTCAGGAAATTTTACGGATTTGAATTTCGAGTTTTGTAACTCGAGTTATGATTTATTTAGTGAAAATGACGCAGCAGAGACAGCTTAATCAAAGTGGAATGAATAGTGAAGTTAAAGTAGATGTACTTGAATTGTTGTGTAAACATGTTAGATTTTTTTAATTAGTATTTACATACTTACTTACTAAGCTATAAGCTTACTTTGTTTCTCTCTTTTGTCTTATAGTGTTCTTGACTTGCTCAGAGTTAAGAATCGTGAAGATCTACCGCACTATCATACTTTAGGGTATTTGAACTAAACGTTTTGAATTATGGCATGTATAGTAGGCTTAATTAATTTGTTACGTGTCATATTTGTCTAGGTTAAAATATTAGTTACAGACTCGATCGATACTTTGTACAAGCCATTAAAGTGGGCTAATATTGTTCAAGACATATGTTATACGATGCACTATCAAATTGGATGACATATTTATATCTCGATTATGTTTAATGGTATGTGTTATGTTCGGTAATACCTTATATCTGCTGTTCCTATGACGTAACGGGTAAGGGTGTTACATTTAGTGGTATCGAGCTATTGTTTAGTCGGTTCTCGGACTAATAAAGTGTGTGTAAAAGTCTAGCTATACATGCCATAAAAATATTGTGATAGTGTGGTGACTCTGATTATTCTAAACTGTGTTTTGTTTTAATATAGTAATGGATCCCAAGGAAGGCTGCGGTGATGATCTTTGCTAGTAATGCGTCGGCTCCCCGCACAAGGGACCGCTTTGTGGAAAGTAGACTGAGACATTGAGACAAGGAGATGAGGCTCGGGATGCCTTTCTCCAAATGATGAACAATTGGTATCTTGAATTTATTCGAGCAAATCCAAAT
Source organism: Gossypium arboreum (assembly GCF_025698485.1). NCBI lineage: Eukaryota > Viridiplantae > Streptophyta > Magnoliopsida > Malvales > Malvaceae > Gossypium > Gossypium arboreum. The sequence continues at coordinate 37,030,938 of NC_069076.1, forward strand.
GCTCAACCTCCTCCACCCCTCCTATACCTCGGGCGATTCTGTAGGCTGCTCAAGGTATAGATTTGGTAAGAATGAACAAGCCTCCGGTTGACAAGATTCGAAAACAAGGGGCGAAGAGTTTAGAGCAAAGGTCGATGATGATCCCGAGAAAGCGGAATTCGGCTTGAAAATTCTACCGTGTATTTGATGAGCTCTCATGTACACCCGAGGAATGCTTAAAGTGTCTTGTATCACTTTTGAGAGATTGACTTACCACCGGTGGAAGACTTTGGTTGCAGTGGTGCCAAAAGAAAAGTTACTTGGGATTTCTTCCAGAAGAATTTAGAAAGAAATACATAAGTCACGATTTATTGATAAAAACGGAAGGAGTTCCTTGAATTGAAGCAGGGAAAATGTCTGTCAGAAAGAGTATGAACGCGAATTTGTAAGACTCAAACAAGTATGCCCGAGAATGTGTGTCCACCGAGGCCATTATGTGTAGAAGATTTGAAGATGGGCTGAATGAGGACATTAAAGTGCTTGTAGGAATTTTGGAGTTGAAAGAATTTGTAGTATTGGTTGATCGAGCTCTTAAAGCCAAAGAATTGAACAAAGAAAGAAGAAAAGCTGCTATTGAGGCCCGAGATGTCGAAAAAGACAGATAAGCAAGCCATTTCAATCTCAACCAAAGAGGTCCAAAGAGACAAACCCTCGAATGACAGTTTCAATTGGGGATTCACACAGAGATCGTGGTAGAGCATATTCGGGGTCTAAAGCTCAAGCTACTTCGGTGGCAAGTGTGGGTAATGTGCGACCTAGAAAGCCCGAGTGTCAGCAATGTGGCGAGCAACATTATGGTGAGTGTTGGGGACCGAAGCGAGCTTGTTTGTGTGGTTCCATGAGCATTTTATTAGAGATTGTCCGGAGAAAGTTAAAGAAGAAAGATTTGAGTGCTAGATGAATACCACCGCTAGTAGAGGTAGACCACCGAGAAATCTGGAGGTGGGACTAGTAGTAAAGCGTGATGAAAGATTTAACGGCAAGATCGGACGCTAGAGCACTGCTAGAGCTTATGCTATACGTGCTCGAGAAGATGCATCATCTCCGATGTCATTCTTGGTACATTTTCTCTCTATGATACTATTGTTATTGCATTGATTGATCCGGGTCCACTCATTCCTATATTTGCATGAATTTAGTATCCAATAAAAGTTGCTGTTGAATTTCTCGAGTTTACGATTAAAGTGTCGAACCCTTAGGCCAATATGTGCTAGTTGACAAGGTTTGCAAGAATTGCCCATTAATGATTCAAGGTCACTTTTTCCGGCCAACTTGATCTTGTTACCATTTGGTGAGTTTGACGTTATCTTGGGAATGGATGGTTAACATTGTATGATGCTAAGGTAGATTGTAAACAAAAGACACTAGAGTTGAAATGTGAAAATGGAGAAATTCGTGGGTTGAAACAGATGAATCAAATAAATTGCCTATGGTGATTTCGCACATGTCCGCATGTAAATACATGAGAAAAGGGTGTGAAGCTTATCCGGCTTATGTAATGAATATTGAGTTGCCCTAACTGAAATTTGAATCAGTCCGATAGTCCGTGAGTTTCGGATGTATTTCCGAGGAATTGCCCGGTTGCCTCGAACGAGAGATAGATTTTGCTATTGATTTGTTGCTTGCATCGCACCGATCTCGATTGCTCCATATAGAATGGCTCCAATCGAATTAAAAGAATTGAAGGCTCGGGCCATGGAGTTAACAGACAAGGGATTTGTGAGACCGAGTTTCTCTCCTGGGTGCTCTGTATTATTCAGAAGAAGAAGGATGGTTCAATGAGACTTTGCATTGATTACCGTCGACTTAATAAGGTGACTATAAAGAACAAGTACCCATTGCCGAGGATTGATGATTTATTCGATCGGTTAAAGGGGCCACAGTGTTTTCAAAGATTGATTTGAGGTCCGGTTACTACCAATGAGAGTTAAGGAGTCGATGTGCTAAAGCGCCTTTAGGACAAGGTATGGACATTATGAGTTTCTTGTGATGCCTTTCGACAACAAATGCTCCAACTATATTTATGGACTTAATGAATCGGATCTTGAGACCATATTTGGATAAGTTTGTAGTAGTGTTTATAGATGACATTTTAATTTATTCTCGAGATGAGTCCGAACATGCCGAACACTTGAGAACTATATTGCAGATCTTGAGAGAAAAGAAACTGCTTGCCAAGTTTAGTAAAAGTGAGTTACGCTTCGTGAAGTCGGATTTTGGGGCATATAGTCTCGGTGATGGTATTCGGTGGATCCAAGCAAGATTTCTGCGATCGTTGATTGGAAACCACCCAAGAATGTATCCGAGGTTAGAAGCTTTTTAGGCTTAGCCGGGTATTATAGACGTTTTGTTGAAGGATTTTCGATGATTGCCTCTCCTATGACTAAGTTGTTGCAAAAGAATGTTAAGTTTGAATGGACTGATAAATGTCAACAAAGTTTTGAAAAGTTGAAAGCACGATTGACTGAAGCACCAATTTTAGTACAGCCCGAGTCAGGAAAGGAGTTCGTAATTTATAGTGATGCATCATTGACAGGCCTTGGATGTGTGTTGATGCAAGAGGGTAAAGTGGTAGCTTATGCTTCGAGACAGTTAAAACCGCATGAGAAGAACTATCCTACACATGATTTGGAACTGGCCGCTGTTGTTTTTGCCTTGAAGATTTGGCGACATTATTTGTACGGTGAAAAATGCCGAATTTTTACTGATCACAAAAGTTTGAAGTACTTGATGAATCAAAAGGATCTGAATCTGACGGTCAAGATGGCTTGAATTATTAAAGGATTATGATTTAGTGATTGATTATCATCCGGGAAAAGCAAATGTAGTTGCTGACGCCTTGAGCAGGAAATTTCTTTTTACTTTGAGAGCCATGAACACGGGGTTAGCATTGTCTGATGATGGGTCAATCTTAGCAGAGATGAGAGCTAAACCGTTATTTCTCCGATTGATTTGTGATGCTCAAAAGAATGATAGTGAGTTGCGGATCAAGAGAACTCAATGCTAATCGAGTTACGACTCGATTTTCGAGTTGGACCGGATGATTGTTTGATGTTTCGAGACGGGATATGTGTCGAAAAACGATAAATTGATTCGAAAATATTACATGAGGCGCACAATGGTTGTTTATCGGTTCATCCTGGTAGCACAAAATGTATAATGATTTAAAGAAGTCAGTATTGGTGGCGTGTATGAAAAGGGACATTTCGAATTTGTAACCAAGTGTTTGATCTGTCAACAAGTAAAAGCTGAACATCAAGTGCCTTGAGGATTACTTCAACCGGTAATGGTGCCCGAGTGGAAATGGGACAAGATTACCATGGATTTTGTAACGGTTTGCCTTTAACTCCTAAAAGAAGGATCTTTGTTTGGGTAGTGGTTGATAGATTAACAAAGTCAGCCCACTTTATACCAAGACGCACCGATTACTCACTTGATAAATTAGCGAATTATATGTTGCTGAAATTGTGAAGTTGCACGGAGTACCTATGTCTATAATATCGATAGAGATCCAAGATTTACCTCGAGATTTTGGAAAAAGTTACAAGAAGCTTTGGGTACAAAATTGAACTTTAGTACCGCATTTCATCCACAAACAGATGGTCAAGCAGAAAGAGTAATCCGGTACTCAAGATATGCTTAGATCTGTGTTTTAGAATTTGGAGGTAGTTGGGAGAAATATCTATCTTTGATTGAGTTTGCCTACAATAACAGCTTATCAATCAAGTATACAAATGGCACCGTCTGAAGCCTTGTATGGTCGTAAGTGTCGAACTCCTTTATATTGGACCGAGCTTAGTGAGAAACAGATTCATGGAGTTGATCTAGTTAAAGAAACCAAGAGAAAATAAAAGTAATTGGGATTGCTTGAAAGTCGCTTCAGATCGACAAAAGTCATATGCGATTTAAAAGAAAAGAGATTGAATTTTAGGTGGGTGATAAAGTGTTCTTGAAGGTGTCACCATGGAAAAAGATTTTGAGATTTAGTCGAAAAGGCAAGTTGAGTCCGCGTTTTATTGGGCCGTACGAGATTACTGAGAGAATTGGTGTAACACCCCAAACCCGTGACCGTCACTGGATTTGACCACGTGGTGTTACCGGGCTTACTTCCCTTATTTCTCTCTTTGAAATAATTGATTTCTGTTCCAGGCAGGCTAGCTAACTGCGTCACTGTCACCTTAGAAATCATATCTCGAGTTCCAGAACTCGAAAAGTAGTTCTGTAAATTTTCCCTGAAACTAAACTCATATATCCATCCCTGGATTTATTTCTAGAATTTTTGGTCAGGCCAATTGGTACAGTTTATTAGTTAAAGTCGCCCATGTTACAGGGGTCGACTACACTGACCTTTGCGCATTACGACCTAGATATCTTCTCGTACAGGGCTTCAATGCTCATGTAGTTCATTTCTAATGAAACTAGACTCAAAGGGAAATCTTCACATATAAGGCACGACTTCTAATTCCTTCTGAATAATTTATGGTAAATTTTCAAAGTCGAGACAGGGGATCCAGAAACCGTTCTGGCCCTGTTTCACGAGAACATTAATATCTCTCAGTATACTGCTCATATGGTCGTTTTGTTTCGTCCATATGAAAATAGATTCATCAAGGTTCAATTTACTAATTTATTCACTATTTAATTTTACTTCTACTATTTTTAGTGATTTTTAAATCTCATATCACTGCTGCTGTCCGCAACAGTTACTGCAGAGACTATGCCAATTTCATGAATCTTTCCTTGGCCTTACTAATCATCCATCATACATGACACAAATTATGGCCACCTTATCAAAATTAAAGTTTCTAAGACTCGTGGCTATAGGTTCTAGCATCCCACTCAACAACCACATAGGCCATTTTCACATGGCTTAAAGTTTACAACCCACAATTCAACAAAACATAATAGCCTATACATGCCAAATGTTCTCCTAGTTCAACTACGAAGACAATACCAAAAGATTTCCAGCCGGTGTGATGACTTCAACGACGGTTCCGAGCACGCAACAATACGAGTCCAAGAGACCTAAAATGGGTGACAAGAAAACACCTAGTGAGTTTATAACTCAGTAAGTCATAAGCATTCATCAACCATCCATTAATAAAATTTTCACAACATCAAACAATAAACGAGGCTAGGTACTTCATCCATATCGAAACTATACCATAATTCCTCGGACCTTTCGGTTCAATCTCATACCAAGTCATACATCCACATTTCATATTCTATACAATAAGATATTTGAGGCATTTTACACACCAACTCATTCACACCACAATCATACAATTGCAATCATCACATAGATTTAAAGCTTACCAAGCTCAACCCCGAGCATGAACGTATTGCCTATTCGTCATGAGCTCAAGGTACTTACCCGATCCGCTGTCCGGATATACTCGATAATGTCGCACACTCAAGTGCCAATTGTAATGCAAGAGCATATAGTGAATCCGCACACTTAGTGCTATATATTTTCAGCTCGCACACTTAGTGCTATATAATTTTCAGCTCGCACACTTAGTGCTATATATTTTCAGCTCGCACACTTAGTGCTATATAATCAAACTCGCACACTTAGTGCTGTACAATTTAAACCCGCACACTTAGTGCCAATCTTGTCACCGTGTCCATTTATACCCGCACACTTAGTGCCGAGACCAATACCTTATGCATTTTGCTGCCTTTATACATTCAACAATGGCATCATTCCATACACATACATTTTCATTTACACATCAACTCATTTAAACACAATTATGTATATATTATGGTCATTTACATCAACACCAAATATATGCTTAATGACTTACATTATGTAGGGTAGAACGGTTCCAATTGCTACTCGCTTGCTTTCTCCTTTCCTTTGTCCGATTTAGTCCCCTTTGCTCTGGAGCTAAATCAAACAATTCACCTCTCCATCAAACACAAACATACGGCATTCATATACATTATTATGATTATTGCGAATACTTAACACAACTAAGCTAAAATTTACTCAATCTCATCTTAATTTATTGCTACTTATTCATCAAATTCCCAATACAAGGTATTTAACACCTATGCAACAAAACCGGATTAGCAAACACCCATAGCCCATGGCCGATTACAACTTAAACACAAGTCAACAAGATCTCATGATTTCAAATCAAACTCTTCTCAAGAATGCACCATGCGAACCCTTAGATGATTAAACATCTAATTTAGACAATCTTAGAACATCTAAACGACACTTGTTCAAGGCATTAAACCACTACATGTTCGGCTATTACCTTAGGTGCATTAGAAATTTATACTATCAATAAGCTCAACTTCTTGCAACAACAATTTCTTCCTCAAGGTTTAAAGGCTAAAATCAAATTATTCTCCCATTAACCATAAACGAATGTACCATACCTCCATCAAGATTTCAAGATTCTTTTGGCTTGGGTTAAGTAAGAAGCAAGATGATTAACCTAAAACAAGCTTGAATTTCAAAACAAATCTAACACTTTTCACTAACCTTTCTTCTCCTTCCATGACCGAAAGTCTTTCTCCCTCTTCCTCTTTACATTCGCCAAGAAGAGCTTAAGTTCCAAGCTTTGTTTTCATCACCCTCTTGCTAGCTAAAGAAGAATGCCGATTTGCTTTAGGAGATTTCCCTATTCCTTCATCTTTTCAAGTCATGGCAATTGTAACAAAAATGAGGAAGGATGAACAACCAATTTTCTTCCCCTTTTTTTCTTTGTTTTGTCACGGCACAAGAGTATCCATACACACATTTTTCTTCATCATTTTCCTTTTTTTTTTCATTTCTTTATTTCCTTCCATAATGCACTAGGCCAACATGTCTAGGACATGTTTTCTTTGCCCATCATCATGTCATGGCCGGCCACTAACCTTAAGAAATGGGTTATTTGACATGCAACTCCACCTTTGTGTTAACATGCACTAATAAGCCATTTAAAATTAGCCTATCATATTTCACCATGTTTCACATTGATCCCTATTTAATAATTTCTCACAAAATTGGTAAAATTAGAGAATGAAACTTCCACATATGCATGCACACACATAGTAAGCATAGAATATAACAATTAACTATTTTATGACTCGGTTTAGTGGTCCCAAACCACTTTCCGACTAGGGTCAATTTAGGGCTGTCACAACTCTCCCCACTTAAGAAATTTTCGTCCCAAAATCTTACCGTAAATAGGCTCGGGTATCGCTCTTTCATAGAGTCCTCAAGTTCCCAAGTGGCTCCTTCAATTCCGTGTTTATGCCACAACACCTTCACTAATGGGATTTTCTTATTGCGCAACTCTTTTACTTCGCACATCAGAATGCGAACCGGCTCTTCTTCATAACTCAAATTAGGCTGAACCTCGACCTCGGATGGAGTAATTACATGTGTCGGGTCGACCTATATCGTCAAGCATCGAGACATGGAAAACGTTAGGATCCTTTCGAGCTCAAGGGTAAAATTAATCAAGACGCCATCGCCCAACTCGTTCAGATATTTCATACGGACCGATGATCCTCGGACTCAATTTGCCCTTACGGCCAAATCTAAGCACCTTCTTCCGTGGTGAGACTTTAAGAAATACCTTGTCTCCAACCCGATATTCAATGTCTTTTCTTTTCAAATCCGCATACGACTTTTGGCGATCCAAGCAACTTTCAAACTTTCACGAATTACTCGAACTTTTGCTCGGCATCCTTAACCAAATCAACCTCAAGATTTTTCCTTCACTAAGTTCACCCGAATAATGGGATACGGCATTTACGACCGTATAAAGCCTCGTAAGGCGCCATCTTAATACTTGATTAAAAGCTATTGTTGTGTTTAATTCAACCAAAGGTAAATACCGTTCCCATGAACCACTAAACTCAAGGATGCAACATCTCAACATATCCTCGAGTATTTGAATTACCTGCTCGGGTTGACCATCGGTTTGGGGTGAAAAGTGCTAAAATGTAGCTTGGTACCCAAAGCCTCTTACTATTTCTTCCAAAATCGCGATGTAAATCTTGGGTCTCTATCCGACACGATAGAAATAGGTACCCCATGCAATCGAACAATTTGGGAGACGATAATTCGCCAATTTATCAAGCGAAAAATCCGTGCGGACAGAATAAAATGAGCAGACTTGGTCATCTATCAACAATGACCCGCACCGAGTCTTTCTTATTTCGAGTCAATGGTAACCCGCACACAAAGTCCATTGTTACTCGATCCCATTTCCATTTGGGTATCGTGATCGGTCAAGTAATCTCAAGGCACTTGATGCTCCGCTTTCACTTGTTGACATATTAAACATCTCAAACAAAGTCGAGATGTCTCGCTTCATACCATGCCACCAAAACCGACGTTTCAAATCATTGTACATCTTTGTACTCCCGGGTGGATTGCCATTTGGCTACAATGGGCTTTGTTCGAATTATCGAAATAAGTTCCAAATTCTTTGGAACACATGACGACTTCAACCTCAAACAATCGTCATCATCGATTTGAAATTTCGAGTCCTTGTTCGAACACACTCACCCGCTTTTGCAACCAACTCATTGTCGACTTTTCGAGCTTCACGAATTTGACGATCAATAATGGTTTGGCTTTCAATTCAGCTACTAACACATTGTCGGGTAGAAACGGACAAGTGTACATTCCTCGTCATAACGCAAATAGTGATTTACGACTTAAGGCGTCCGCAACCACATTAGCCTTTCCCGGTGATAGTCAATGACCAGCTCATAATCCTTTAACAACTCGAGCCAACGTCTTTGTCGCAGATTTAAGTCTCTTTGAGTCATCAAATATTTGAGACTTTGTGATCCGAATACACATGGCACTTCTCACCAAATAAGTAATGTCGCCATATCTTTAAAGCGAATACGATGGCAGCCAATTCGAGATCATGGGTCGGATAATTTTTCTCATGTGGCTTTAATTGTCTCGATGCATAGGCCACAACTCGACCTTCTTGCATCAATACGCAACCTAACCTAAGTAGGGAGGCGTCACTATAAATGACAAACTCTTTGCCCGATTCGGGTTGCACTAGAATTGGGGCTTCAGTCAAATAAGTTTTCAGTTGATTGAAACTTTTCGACATTTCTCCGTCCATTCGAACTTAACATCTTTTGGAGTAGTTTCGTCATCGGTGCAGCTATCATCGAAAAACCTTTTACAAATCGTCGGTAATAATCGGCAAGCCCCAAAAGCTCCTAACCGGTAACATTCATGGAGGTTTCCAATCGACTATGGTCGAAATTTTGTTCGGGTCCACCTCGACACCGATGCGGACACCACGTGCCCCAAAAGCTAACCTCTTTCAACCAAAATTCACATTTCTTGAACTTTATGATAATCGCTATCTCGTAAAATTTGCAACACTAGCCTCGGTGCTCAAGATGTTCGGTTTCATCTCTCGAATAGACCAAAATGTCATCGATAAATACAACTACGAACCGATCCAAGTATGGCCTGAAAATTCTATTCATTAAATCCATAAATACCGCAGGGGCATTAGTAAGCCCAAACGGCATCACCAAGAATTCATAGTGACCGTACCTCGTTCTAAAAGCGGTTTTGGGTATGTCCGATTCTCGGTCAACTGATAGTACCCCGACCTCAAATCAATCTTTGAAAACACTGAGGCTCCCTTTAATTGATCAAACAAATCGTCAATTCGTGGCAATGGATATTTATTCTTTATCGTCACTTTATTGAGTTGACGATAGTCGATGCACAACCTCATGGTTCCGTCTTTCTTTTTCACAAACAATACAGGTGTGCCCCATGGAGAAAAGCTCGGTCGAGCGAAACCTCTACCCGTCAATTCTTGCAATTGAACCTTCAATTCCTTTAATTCCGTTAATGCCATACGACACGGGCTATTGAGACCAGCAGTAGTACCCGGACAACCGATGTCGAAATCCACTTCTCGAACCGGTGGCAATCCGGTAACTCCTCAGAAAAACATCCGAATACTCACAAACCACTGGTACCGATTCGAGTTTCCTTTCCGTCTCTTTACTTTCAAACACATACGCAAGGTATGTTTCACACCCTTTTCACATATCTCCGAGCGGTCATAGAAGATATTATCGCGGCACTCCTTTTAAATCGAGACTCGACTCGGACTACCTCATTATTTGCACTCCTCCAATCAATGGTTTTCCTTTTGCGATCCACCAACGCATCATGTACGGTCACCAATTCATACCAAGAATAACATCGAATTCATCAAATGGTAGAAGCATCGATCGCCGGAAAAAAGTGATTCTCGAATTATTAGGGGCATCTCTTGCACACTTTATCAACGAGTACGTATTGACCCAAAGGGTTTGACACCGATTACGAACTCGAAGAGACTCAACTGGCGAGTCTTTTTGGATGCTAAGGTTTCACATACATATGAATGAGTAGAGCCGGGTCAATCAATGCAATCACACTAGTATCAAAGAGAGTAAAAGTACCGGTGATAACGTCGGGGAGGATGCCACCTCTCGTATGCTGGATGGCATATGCTCTAGCAGAGCACGGTCTCGGATCGAACAACCGATCGAGGCTCCTCTCGATTACCACCCCTACCTCCGAAATTCTCGGGGCCTACCTCTAGTCGTCGTTTCACTAGGTCTTGCACCTTGCATCTTATTCTTCTCATTTAGCTCGTGCAATCTCTAATGAAGTGGTCCTTGAACCGCATCCATAACAGCCCTATTAATGCACTTACCCCAACATTCACCTAGGTGTCGTCTTCCACATTGGGGCATTCAGGTTTCTCTTGACGATTATTGCCCACACTAGCTACCGGAGTAGCTCGAGTCCGCCAATGGTCGGGCTCGATGGAAATTCCCGCACGCCTCGACTTATTAGTGTCCTCCCCGAACCTCTTTACGTACCGAGAATGGAGCTTTACCCGTCGATCTTTTACTTAAAATCTCTAGCTTCAAATTCAGCCTTCTTCTAATCTCTTGCACATAGCAACCTCACCACCACACACTCCCGAGCATACCGACTAAGTCTTACTTAACTCATGTTCAGATTTAGATACTGATCATCCGGCCTTGCTTGAGTTCCAAGAATTCCTTACGCTTCGATCGATGAACTGTTGACTAATGTATTTCTTTCAAATTGGATTGAAAGAAATCCCAAGTAACTCGTTCATTTGGGACTATGGAAATTAAAGTCCTCCACCAATAGTAAGTCGAGTCTCATAACAAGGATATAGCACACTTAAGACATTCATCGGTGTGCATGACGGCTTTATCTAACACTCTAATGGTGTTATCGAGCGTAACTCGGCCTTTTCGGCATCATCAAGAACTATGGCCTTGAACTCCTCCCCACGCTTCCTAATCAAGTCCACGTGTGGTTTACTCAGCCTTTACAGGATCAGAATTGGAGGCATTACGGGCTCTTGGGTGGAGTATTTAAATTCGTGAATGGTTGGACAATTTGGATTGGTTCGCATATTGCGCGACCCACTCATTCATCATGGTGAAGAAGGCTTGTTTCGCCTTCACTTGATTATTCGCGGATGACCGAGGCTCAACAAAGCGGTGTCCCTTGCGCAGAACAGCCGCTACACTTTCAACGCCATCCGCCAAGGGTCTCTACCCCGGTTCCATTTGCAAATCAAAACAAAAACTTCAACCGTCAAGTCATCACATTTCTAAGCACTAACATTTTGGGCATGTATAGCTAGATTTCACACGCGCTATGGTAGTCCTAGAACCGACTAAACCATAGCTCGATACCAATAAAATGTAACACCCCAAACCCGTGACCGCCACCGGATTTGACCACGTGGTGTTACCGGCTTACTTCCTTATTTCTCTCTTTGAAATAATTGATTGCCCTGCAGGCAGCTAGCTAACTGCGTCACTGTCACCTTAGAAATCATATCTCGAGTTCCAGAACTCGAAAAGCAGTTCTGTAAATTTTCCCTGAAACTAAACTCATATATCCATCCCTGGATTTATTTCTAGAATTTTTGGTCAGGCCAATTGGTACAGTTTATTAGTTAAAGTCGCCCATGTTACAGGGGTCGACTACACTGACCTTTGCGCATTACGACCTGGATATCTTCTCGTACAGGGATTCAATGCTCATGTAGTTCATTTCTAATGAAACTAGACTCAAAGGGGAATCTTCACATATAAGGCACGACTTCTAATTCCTTCTGAATAATTTATGGTAAATTTTCAAAGTTGAGACAGGGGATCCAGAAACCGTTCTGGCCCTGTTTCACGAGAACATTAATATCTCTCAGTATACTGCTCATATGGTCGTTTTGTTTCGTCCATATGAAAATAGATTCATCAAGGTTCAATTTACTAATTTATTCACTATTTAATTTTACTTCTACTATTTTTAGTGATTTTTCAATCTCATATCACTGCTGCTGTCCGCAACAGTTACTGCAGTAGACTATGCCAATTTCATGAATCTTTCCTTGGCCTTACTAATCATCCATCATACATGACACAAATTATGGCCACCTTATCAAAATTAAAGTTTCTAAGACTCGTGGCTATAGGTTCTAGCATCCCACTCAATGACCACATAGGCCATTTTCACATGGCTTAAAGTTTACAACCCACAATTCAACAAAACATAATAGCCTATACATGCCAAATGTTCTCCTAGTTCAACTACGAAGACAATACCAAAAGATTTCCAGCCGGTGTGATGACTTCAACGACGGTTCCGAGCACGCAACAATACGAGTCCAAGAGACCTAAAATGGGTGACAAGAAAACACCTAGTGAGTTTATAACTCAGTAAGTCATAAGCATTCATCAACCATCCATTAATAAAATTTTCACAACATCAAACAATAAACGAGGCTAGGTACTTCATCCATATCGAAACTATACCATAATTCCTGACCTTTCGGTTCAATCTCATACCAAGTCATACATCCACATTTCATATTCTATACAATAAGATATTTGAGGCATTTTACACACCAACTCATTCACACCACAATCATACAATTGCAATCATCACATAGATTTAAAGCTTACTAAGCTCAACCCCGAGCATGAACGTATTGCCTATTCGTCATGAGCTCAAGGTACTTACCCGATCCGCTGTCCGGATATACTGATAATGTCGCACACTCAAGTGCCAATTGTAATGCAAGAGCATATAGTGAATCCGCACACTTAGTGCTATATATTTTCAGCTCGCACACTTAGTGCTATATAATTTTCAGCTCGCACACTTAGTGCTATATATTTTCAGCTCGCACACTTAGTGCTATATAATCAAACTCGCACACTTAGTGCTGTACAATTTTAAACCCGCACACTTAGTGCCAATCTTGTCACCGTGTCCATTTATACCCGCACACTTAGTGCCGAGACCAATACCTTATGCATTTTGCTGCCTTTATACATTCAACAATGGCATCATTCCATACACATACATTTTCATTTACACATCAACTCATTTAAACACAATTATGTATATATTATGGTCATTTACATCAACACCAAATATATGCTTAATGACTTACATTATGTAGGGTAGAACGGTTCCAATTGCTACTCGTTTGCTTTCTCCTTTCCTTTGTCCGATTTAGTCCCCTTTGCTCGAGCTAAATCAAACAATTCACCTCTCCATCAAACACAAACATACGGCATTCATATACATTATTATGATTATTGCGAATACTTAACACAACTAAGCTAAAATTTACTCAATCTCATCTTAATTTATTGCTACTTATTCATCAAATTCCCAATACAAGGTATTTAACACCTATGCAACAAAACCGGATTAGCAAACACCCATAGCCCATGGCCGATTACAACTTAAACACAAGTCAACAAGATCTCATGATTTCAAATCAAACTCTTCTCAAGAATGCACCATGTCGAACCCTTAGATGATTAAACATCTAATTTAGACAATCTTAGAACATCTAAACGACACTTGTTCAAGGCATTAAACCACTACATGTTCGGCTATTACCTTAGGTGCATTAGAAATTTATACTATCAATAAGCTCAACTTCTTGCAACAACAATTTCTTCCTCAAGGTTTAAAGGCTAAAATCAAATTATTCTCCCATTAACCATAAACGAATGTACCATACCTCCATCAAGATTTCAAGATTCTTTTGGCTTGGGTTAAGTAAGAAGCAAGATGATTAACCTAAAACAAGCTTGAATTTCAAAACAAATCTAACACTTTTCACTAACCTTTCTTCTCCTTCCATGACCGAAAGTCTTTCTCCCCTCTTCCTCTTTACATTCGGCCAAGAAGAGCTTAAGTTCCAAGCTTTGTTTTCATCACCCTCTTGCTAGCTAAAGAAGAATGCCGATTTGCTTTAGGGAGATTTCCCCTATTCCTTCATCTTTTCAAGTCATGGCAATTGTAACAAAAATGAGGAAGGATGAACAACCAATTTTCTTCCCCTTTTTTTCTTTGTTTTGTCACGGCACAAGAGTATCCATACACACATTTTTCTTCATCATTTTCCCTTTTTTTTTCATTTCTTTATTTCCCTTCCATAATGCACTAGGCCAACATGTCTAGGACATGTTTTCTTTGCCCATCATCATGTCATGGCCGGCCACTAACCTTAAGAAATGGGTTATTTGACATGCAACTCCACCTTTGTGTTAACATGCACTAATAAGCCATTTAAAATTAGCCTATCATATTTCACCATGTTTCACATTGATCCCTATTTAATAATTTCTCACAAAATTGGTAAAATTAGAGAATGAAACTTCCACATATGCATGCACACACATAGTAAGCATAGAATATAACAATTAACTATTTTTATGACTCGGTTTAGTGGTCCTGAAACCACTTTCCGACTAGGGTCAATTTAGGGCTGTCACAATTGGACCAGTGGCATATCGGTTGGCCTTACCGGCAGAGTTAGAAAGAATTCATAACGTGTTTCATGTATCAATGTTGCGACGTTATCGCTCGATCCTTCACATGTGATTTCCCAATGTAAATTGAGATTCGATCGGATATGACCTATGAGGAGAAACCAATAAAGATTTTGGCTCGATAGGTTAAGCAGTTAAGAAATAAAAGTATAGCTTTAGTGAAAGTATTGTGGCACGACATGGGATAGAAGAGGCTACGTGGGAACCCGAGGAAGCTATGAGGAAACAAGACTCAAACCTCTTTATGGGTAAGATTTTTGGGACGAAAATCTCAAAAGGGGGAGAATTGTGACAACCCGAATTAGGGCCTAATCGAATAGTGGTTTCGTGACCACAAATCCGAGATAGAAATAATTGTTTTATAATTATTTTGGGGTTTATGATATGATTGCATGATTGTGTGAAAATTTCGTGATGAAATTCTATGCCTAAAGTGCTTAAATTGAAAGTAGGGACTAAATCGAATAAGTTGCAAAATTTGCATCCCGAAGTTTTTAGTATGAAATTGTTTTGGAATATTAATTAGGAGGTCTTAAATAGCAATTTGACCAATTTTAAGTTCATGGACAAAATTAGGACATGGAAGGAATTTTTGAAAGTTTAGTAAGGAGGGCATTTTGGTCATTTGGATATTAAATGAAATAAAATGGGAAAAATAACACAAAATTGATCATCATCCTCCTTAGTTGCTGCGAATTCTCCCTCTCTCCATAGCTAGGGTTTCTTCAATTTTCAAGCTCCATAGTAAGTGATTCCAAGCCCTGCTTTTAATGTTCTTTACGCTTTTGGAATCCCTAAGCTCGATTAAGCTTATGCTAGTAATAATTTAACCTAGGGTTCACATTTGGAAAAATACCCATAGGTGAAATTTGTGTATTTTGATGTTTTATGATAGAATATGAGGTTTTAAATTATGTTAAATAACTTGTGCTACTCGGTTTTAAGTGAAAACGAGTAAAAGCAAGATAATTCCAGTAAAAATACCTATTGTTCATAACTATATGATAGAGTGAGAATTTGATGTTGTTGTAGAAGAGAAAATGTTCAGCATATCATAAAATATAAGAATAAGGGCTGAAATTAAATTCCGAGCCTAGGGGCAAAATTGTAATTTTGAAAAGTTAGGGGCAAAATGTAATTTTTCCATGATGTGATTTTTGGATTGAAATAAATAGTATGAGTATTAAATGAGCTAAATGTGTTATTATAGATCAAGAAAGACGCGGAATTGATCTCGAACGGGGGAAGGAAAAAGTTTTGGACTAAATTGCAAAATTTCCACATTTTGCACCAAGGTAAGTTTGTATGTAAATATTACAATAATTTCATGTACATTCTTATATTTCAGCCTATTATATAAACATACTAGCTGATGTTAAAATGTAAATCGACTATTGGAAAAATGGAAATAAATATAGAGAGAGAGATCCCGGTTGAACATTCGGAGAGATCGAATGAAATAGAGGGAGCGTAGCTAGGTCACATGTATGATGCTGAGTGCACATCATGTGTACAAGAAAGCTACGAGACACCCTGTAGTAGCTAGGTCACATGCGTGATACGAGATGTATCCCATGTAGACAAGAGAGCTACGTGAAAGATAAATGTAGCTAGGTCGCATGCGTGATTCCAAGTGAAGGACACCATGTAGACAAGAGAGCTACGTGAAAGATAAATGTAGCTGGGTCGCATGCGTGATTCCAAGTGACGGACACCATGTAGACAAGAGAGCTACGAGACAAATCGGCTAGGTCGCATGAGTGGTACTAAGTGTTCACCATGTGTACAAGAGAGCCGAACTAAACGAAGTATGATGGTGGGGTGCAGTCAAACCATTAAATATCGAGGATTCATCCGAATTGTTCAACGGGATGGTTTTGTGGTGATATTGTGGTTTGGACCTACACTTATGGTGAATGAAATGTGGTGAAAATGATTTGTGGTATATACAAATATAAGATAAAATGAGGTTAGCATAAAGAATTTGTGAAAGAGTGAAATTAGCATTAAAACTGTTTTTAGATGGTAGCAGTGACGTGATTTTGAAAAATCACCAAAAATAGGAGGAATATAATTAGAGGTTGAATGAGATGTGAAATTAAAGTTTAATGAGTCTACTTTCATATAAAAGAAACAGAGAAGGCAAAGGAATTCTATATTTTGAGATATTCACAATTGTATGTGACTCGCTCAGGATGAATACGTGATCCCCTGTTCCAACTTTGAAAAATCATTAAAAATTGTACAAAGCAAATTAAGAAATATAGTTTACATGCCTAAATTCCTTATTGAGACTAGTTTTAAATGAAACAGACATCAGGGTTGTTTGAATTGTGTACTGAGAGATATTCAATTCGTAGTGAACAGAGGTCAGATCAGTCGAGCTGTGTAACAGGGGAAACTTTAACTAATAAAATGTACTAATCGGCTGAACCAAAAATTATAGAAAAAATTAGAAAAATCGTTATGAGTCTAGATTCAGGAAATTTTACGGATTTGAATTTCGAGTTTTTAACTCGAGTTATGATTTATTTAGTGAAAATGACGCAGCAGTAGACAACTTAATCAAAGTGGAATGAATAGTGAAGTTAAAGTAGATGTACTTGAATTGTTGTGTAAACATGTTAGATTTTTTTAATTAGTATTTACATACTTACTTACTAAGCTATAAGCTTACTTTGTTTCTGTCTTTTGTCTTATAGTGTTCTTCGGCTTGCTCAGGAGTTAAGGATCGTGAAGATCTACCCGCACTATCATACTTTAGGCTATTTGAACTAAACGTTTTGAATTATGGCATGTATAGTAGGCTTAATTAATTTGTTACGTGTCATATTTGTCTAGGTTAAAATATTAGTTACACAGATTTCGATCGATACTTTGTACAAGCCATTAAAGTGGGCTAATATTGTTCAAGACATATGTTATACGATGCACTATCAAATTGGATGACATATTTATATCTCGATTATGTTTAATGGTATGTGTTATGTTCGGTAATACCTTATATCTGCTCCTATGACAGTAACGTGTAAGGGTGTTACATATATACACTATTAAAGCATCCTCTCCTTTCCATCAATTCAACACATGCATTACTCATTAATATACAAAATTATATTCGCCTTGGCACACAACTTGCTAGCCGATTCTTCTCCATATATCAACTAATGCACATATGTGCTCATTTGTTAGACTCTACTTCATCTAACAACAACCATATTTTTCCTCTACTTTCTACCATGACCGAATGCATCACAACACCATACCATTTCGATTTTGGTCATGGTTAAACAAAGAACTTAATGTATCACTCAAAAAATGCTAAAAGAAGATTCAAGAGTCATCAATCCACCATCACATGCATCATTACAAGCTGCATTTTTAGCATGTAAATGACATCAACACCAAGCAAGAATGATGCATCCATGGCGAAAGTGTCATTTCCATCACCTAGCAAGATTTAGACCATGGGCTAGGTAGAACTCAAGCTACCAACTAAAACATGCATTCATCTCATGGAACCTCATCAAACATACCTTAGCCTAGTTACATGCATGGTAGAACCTCTTCAACCCTTCTTCTTCCTTCCTTCTTAAAATTTTCGCCAAGGATGAACCAAAGGATGAAGCCTTCCTTTTTTTTTCTAGTTTCGCAAAATGGGGAGGGGGGGAAACAACCACACACTTTTTTTTTCTTTGTTTTCATCATATTCCCTTTCATTATTTTATTACCATGCCCTTATTTTATTTTTCCTTACAAAATGCATTAACCCAACATGTCTATGACATGTTTTTAGCTATAACATTTTGTCCACCCATGCTCATGGTGGCCACTACTAATTAGGGGGAAATTGACACTAAGTCCTCCCTTTTGATTACATGCACTATTTGATCCTTGTAGATTAGCCTATCACATTTCAAAAGTGTCACACAAGTCCTATGTACTACATTCACATGTAATTCACTAAATCAAGCTTAAAATTTTCGCACATTCATATTCACATATTTTGGACCATAAATATCACATTTAAATAATTTGGTGATTCGGTTTAGCGGTCCCAAACCGCTTCCGACTAGGGTCACTATAGGGCTGTCACAACTCTCCCCACTTAAGAAATTTTCGCCCCAAAATCTTACCGTAAATAGGTTTGGGTATCGCTCTCTCATAGAGTTCTCGGGTTCCCAAGTAGCTTCTTCGATCCGTGTTTGAGCCATAACACTTTCACTAACGGAACCCTTTTGTTCCAGAACTCTTTCACTTCACGAGCTAGGATACGAATCGGTTCTTCTTCATAACTCATATCGGCTTGAATTTCGACCTCGGAGGGTTTATTATGTGCGAAGGATCGGATCCAGAACGTCAAGCATCAAAAATGAAAACGCTAGGATTCTTTCGAGTTCGTGGAGTAAAAGCAACCTATATGCAATCGACCAACTCGTTCGGAGATTTCGTTTTAAATCTGAGTATCTTTTTCCAAGGTGAGACCTTAAGAAACACTTTGTCTCCCACCGATACTCAATATCTCTTCGCTTTAAATCCAGATACGACTTCGACGATCCGATGTCGCCTTCGACTTTCGTAAATTATTCTTACTTTTGCTCAGCATCTTTAATCAAATCCACTCAAAATTTTACTTTCACCGAGCTCGGTCCAAAACAATGGTGTACGGCATTTACGCCTCGCATAAGGCCTCGTAAGGTGCCATCTTAATACTTGATTGAAAACTATTGTTGTAAGCGAGTTCAATTAAAGGTAAATATCGTTCCCATGAACCACTAAACTCGAGGATGAAACATCTCAACATATCCTCAAGTATCTGAATTATCCACTCGGATTGACCATCGGCTTGTGGATGAAAAGCGGTGCTAAAATGCAGCTTGGTACCTAAAGCTTCTTGTAATTTCTTCCAAAATTGCGAGGTGAATCTCGGATCTCTATCCGACACGATAGAAATAGGTACCCCGTGTAATCTCACAATCTGAGAAATATACAATTCAGCTAGTTTATCCAATGAAAAATCCGACGACGGGATAAAGTGAGCCGACTTAGTCGGCCTATCCACAACAACCCAAATCGCATCTTTCTTACTTGCCGATACTGGCAACCCAGATACGAAATCCATCGTGACTCGATCCCATTTCCATTCAGGTATCATGATTGGCTGGAGTAAACCCGTAGGCACTTGAAGTTCCGCCTTTACTTGTTGACATATTAAACACTTCGAAACAAAATCGGAAATGTCTCGTTTCATACCATGCCACCAAAACTGGTGTCTCAGATCGTTGTACATTTTCGTACTCCCCAGGTGAATTGACATTCGGCTACAATGAGCTTCGTTTAGAATCATCGAAATGAGTTCTGAATTTCTTGGAACACACAACTGACTTCTGAACCTCAAACAATCGTCATCATCAATTTGAAATTTGGATTCCATATTCGGAACACATTCAGCCCGTTTTGCAACCAATTCATCGTTGACTTTCTGAGCTTCATGAATTTGATGAATCAATAATGGTTTGGCCTTTAATTCAGCTACTAACACATTGTTGGGTAGAATAGACAAGTGTACATTCATTGCTCGTAAAGCAAACAGTGATTTCCGGCTTAAGGCGTCCGCAACCACATTAGCCTTTCCCGGGTGATAATCAATGACCAGCTCATAATCTTTCAACAACTCAAGCCAACGCCTTTGTCGCAGATTCAAGTCTCTTTGAGTCATCAAATATTTTAGACTTTTATGATCCAAAAATACATGGCACTTCTCACCAAATAAGTAATGTCGCCATATTTTCAAGGCGAATACGATGGCAGCTAATTCGAGATCATGGGTCGGATAATTTTTCTCATGTGGCTTTAATTGTCTCGACGCATAGGCCACAACTCGACCTTCTTGCATCGACACGCAACCTAACCCAAGTAGGGAGGCGTCACTATAGATGACAAACTCTTTGCCCGATTCGGTCGCACTAAAATTGAGCTTCACCAAATAAGTTTTCATTGATCAAAACTTTTTCGACATTTTTCCGTCCATTCAACTTAACATCTTTTGAAGTAGCCGTCATGGGTGTGGCTATCATTGAGAAACCTTTCACAAACCATTGGTAGTAACCGACGAGTCCCAAAAAGCTCGAACCTCAAGAATATTTCTGAGGCTTCCAGCTAAGTATGGCTGAAATTTTGCTTCGTCAACTCAATACTCGATGTGGATACCACGTGACCCAAGAAGCTAACCCTCTTAACCGTAACTCACACTTATCGAACTTAGCATATAACCGCTTATCCCGTAAAATTTGCAACACTAATCTCGGTGCTCAAGATGTTCGGTCTCATCTCTTGAATAGACCAAGATGTCGTCAATGAACACAACTACGAACCGGTCCAAACATCGTCTCAAGATTCGATTCATCAAATCCATAAATACCGCAGGGCATTAGTGAGCCCAAACGGCATCACTAAGAACTCGTAGTGGCCGATCTCGCTCAAAGCGCTTTGGGTATATCCGAATCTCGAATTCAGAATCGGTAATAACCCGATCTCAAATCTATCTTTGAAAACACCGAGGCTCCCTTTAGTTGATCAAACAAATTGTCAATACGTGGCATCGGATATTTATTCTTTATTGTCACCTTATTCAGCTGACGATAGTCGATGCACAACCTCATGGTTCCGCCCTTCTTTTTCACAAACAATACTTGGTGCACCCCAAGGTGAGAAACTTGGTCGAGCGAAACCTCTATCCGTCAATTCTTGCAACCGAAGCTTTCAACTCTTTTAACTCGGTTGGTGCCATACGATACGGAGCTATCGAAATTGGCGTAGTCCCAGGTACAAGCTCAATACCAAACTCTACCTCTCGAACAGGTGGTAAACCCGGTAATTCTTCGGGAAAGACATCCGGGTATTCACAAACCACCGGCACCGATTCGGGTTTCTTTTCTAACTCTTTGTCATCAAGTACATACGCAAGGTATGCTTCACACCCTTTTCTTACATACTTCTGAGCCAACATCGACGATATTATAGCTGGCAACCTATTCAAGTCAGTAGACTCGACTCGGATTATCTCATTATTTGCGCACCTCAAATCAATAGTCTTGCTTTTGCAATTCACAACCGCATCATGCACGGTCAACCAATCTAAACCGAGGATAACATCAAATTCGTCAAACGGTAA
Source organism: Gossypium arboreum (assembly GCF_025698485.1). Lineage (NCBI taxonomy): Eukaryota > Viridiplantae > Streptophyta > Magnoliopsida > Malvales > Malvaceae > Gossypium > Gossypium arboreum. Next base: position 37,053,052 of record NC_069076.1, read on the forward strand.
CAGCATCAAATCGGCCGGAAAACAGGAACCTCAGATTACTAGGGGACATTTCTTACACACTTTGTCGACAAGCACGTAACGACCCAAGGGATTTGACACCCGAATTACGAACTCAGTAGACTCAATAGGTAAAGTCTTACTGGATGCTAAGGTTTCACATATATATGAATGGGTAGAACCAGGGTCAATCAAAGCAATCACATTAGTATCAAAGAGAGTAAAAGTTCCGGTAATAACATCTGGCGAGGAAGCATCCTCGCGTGCGCGTATAGCATAAGCCCTAGCAGGAGCACGAGCTCAGATCTGGTCGTAGCATCCTTAGATCCTCTCTGACCACCACTAGCATTGCCCGTATTTCTAGATGGTCTACCTCGAAAGGGTAGCACCGGCTTCCCACTCGATTTGCATTCTGCTTAGACAACCTTGGGCAATCTTTAATGAAGTGGTCAATCGACCAAGACTTGTAACAGGAGTGGTCATGGAATCTACAACTCCCGAATGCCATTTACCACAATATCGACACTCGCTCTATCTCGACGATCATTTCCCACATGGCGATCAAGTGACTAGTGCACTCGCAGGGGTCGATCGCGATCTCGTCTAGAAAAGCCCAAGTGTCTCTAGACCGCCTAAGCCATCTCTAAATTTCTTCGATGATCGTGGGAAGGGCTTCCCAAGACCTCTTCTGAAACTCCCTTGCTCCGCCTCACTTTTCTTTTCTCCATATCGAGCTCTTCGCTTTGTAAGCTCGCTCGACAAGTGCCACAAATTCTGATTTCCAAAATGCCAACATACGCTTTATATCATCATTCAATCCATCCTCAAACGCTTACACATTACGACTTCGAGGAAATGCATTCTCGCATGCATCGGCTAAGCCTTACAAACTTTCGCTCATAGTCAGTAACCGACATGGAACCTTGTTTAAGTTCAAGAAATTCCTTCCGCTTTTGATCCATAAATTTCGATCGATATACTTTTTCCAAACTCGGTTTGGAAAAACTCCCAAGTTACTTGCTCTCTAGGCACAATGAAGTCAACGATTTCACCAATAGTAGGCGTAATCACGTAGCAAGGAGATGGCACACTTTAGGCACTCATCGGTGTGCAAGATAGCTCATCGAGTATTCGAATAGTGTTGTCCAACCAAAATTCAGCTTGCTCGGCATCATCACTATCCGTAGCCTTAAATTTAGTAGCCCCATGTTTTCAATTTCATCAGCTGGGGCTTATTTGACCTTATTTGGTCGACATCGGAGGTATGGTAGGTGCAGGGGTTGTGTTTGTCGGGAATGGAGGTTGTGGAACACCAGATTAGTTCGAATGTATTGGTTGAACCAATCATTCATCACGCTATAAAAAGCTTGTCTAGCTTCATCATTCGGATTACTAGCAATAGGTTGAGAGTCCATCGGCGCTGTCCAAAGCGGAGCAGCGCTACACTCTCAAGATCATCACCTACCGCTTCGGTCGGATCGGATCCATTACTATAAATAAACACATTTGCAAATGTCGAAATCACCACACTATCAAATAATCACATAAAATGGCATGTATAGCTAAACCCAACGCATTACGGTAGTCCGAGAATCGACTAAACCGTAGCTCGATACCAATAAAATTGTAACACCCTGCACTGAGACTGCTGTTTGAGTCGACACGAGGGTTTGCAGACTTAAATCACTTGCTTTCACAAATCCATTTTAAAAATTTCCAGGCAGCTGGCTAACTGCGTCACTGTCACCTTAAAAATCATATCTTGAGTTCCAAAACTCGAAAATCAGTTTCGTAATTTTTTCCTGAAACTAGACTCATTTTTGCATCTACAGATATTTTTCTAGAATTTTTGGTTCAGCCAATTAGTACAGTTTATTAGTTAAATTCTCCCCTGTTACAGGGTGCGACTGCACTGACCTTCATGCATTACGACTTGGATATCTCCCTGTACAGGGCTTCAATACTGATGCCGTTTGTTTCTATAGAAACTAGACTCAAAAAGGAATCTATACATATATGGAAAGACTTCTAAATGTCTCTGGTTAATTTATAATGAATTTCCAAATTCAGATCAGGGGATCCAGAAACCGTTCTGGCCCTGTCTCACGAAAACTTTAACATCTCATAATATACCGCTCATATGAACGTTTCGTTACTTTCCTATGAAAATATATTCATCAAGGTTAAATTAAATAATTTATTCACTATTTAATTCCATTTCTACTATTTTTAGTGATTTTTCACATCCACATCACTGCTGCTGCCAGCATCTATTTTTAAGGTAAACTTTACCTAATTCATGATCCTCCATGGATCAACTAGAGTTTGTCATACATATACCAAAAGTGATCATCAATAACCATTCCCATGGCTAACCATTACCAAAATTTCCATACCTCTCGACGGCAACATACAAAACGATTATAATGCTATGATCAAAGTATATTTAAGCCATTTTCGCATGGCTATCCAAATTTACACAAAACCAAGGGTTCATGACCAACAACAAAAGGGTGGTCCTATACATGCCATTTCAAAGTTCAACCAAAAGTATACCAAAAAGGAGCTTTGATAGTGTGGGCGACTTCGACTTCAAAATCCCGAGTCCGATGGCTGAAGAACCAAAATCTATAAAACAGAAAATCAAAGAAACGGAGTAAGCATTAAATGCTTAGTAAGTTTTGAGCAGAGAATTTAAGTACAATCAAGTATAGCATTCATATAACTAAACGGATGATTCCATATATACATATTCTCAAATCATTCCTACTTCACATTCCAACCCCTATATTCATACATAAGGGATCATCTTAGCCAAATACCGAAGCTCATTACTCGATCGAGCTTAATATTATTCAAGGAATCACTATTCCAATGCACATACTGAAACATACCTCATTGTTGGGATTTTACAAGCGTATTAACTGAAATTTTTACAGCAAGATTGCTCATTCCCAAATCATGTACCTTCGAATTTAACCGGATATAGCTACTGCTCAAATGCCTTCGGACATAGCCCGTTATAGTAACTCGCATAAATGCCTTGGGACTTAACCAGATTTAGTAACTCGCACAAATGCCTTCGGGCTTAGCCCGGGATTAGTAACTCGCACAAATGCCTTCGGATCTTAGTCCGGATATAGTCACTTAGCACAAAGCCTTCGGGACTTAGCCCGGACATCATTCGGATAACCAAGCACATTTATTAATAAATCATGACACATCCGTATTTCATTTTCATTACCAAAGCTCAAGCACAAGACACTTATCACACTTGCAATTTCGCTTAATAGCAGATATAAAGAGCATGATTTTGATTTGCTTAAAACATGATCTAATCAAATCATAATCTAAGTTCCATTACTCGAAAACTTACCTCGGATGTGGTTGAACGATTTCGACGGCTACTCGATAACTTTTTCCTTTCCTTTATCCAACTGTGGTCCTCTAAGCTCTTGAGCTAATTCAAACAAATTTAACTTATTAAAGTCTCATTATGCTAGCTTATGGCCGAATATGACAAGGAGTTTAATAGGTCATATGGCCACCCTTTAGCTCAAATACACAATGGTCATGCGCATTTTTAATCACATTAAGCAATTTAACACAATTCATTTGAACATCAAAAGAGAAGTTCAAGGTACTTAGCCCATATAAACATTAGACATTAGAGTCACATATGTACGAAATCACGAATAGAATTCAACATATTAGCTAATATTCCCCTTAGCCGAATTTTCTAAGTCAAGATAAAGCCATCAATATGCTTACCTATGGCCGAACATACACATCAACTTATGTACTCATTCATGTGGCCGAACATACACATCTATGCTAAGGCCGATTGCAACACTTAATACATTCTACAAGTATGGTCACTTATATTGACTAAACACCATTTTGTTTCAAGTCAAAACTTGGCTAGTACACATATATATACACTATTAAAGCATCCTCTCCCTTTCCATCAATTCAACACATGCATTACTCATTAATATACAAAATTATATTCGGCCTTGGCACACAACTTGCTAGCCGATTCTTCTCCATATATCAACTAATGCACATATGTGCTCATTTGTTAGACTCTACTTCATCTAACAACAACCATATTTTTCCTCTACTTTCTACCATGGCCGAATGCATCACAACACCATACCATTTCGATTTTGGTCATGGTTAAACAAAGAACTTAATGTCTCACTCAAAAAAATGCTAAAAATAAGATTCAAGAGTCATCAATCCACCATCACATGCATCATTACAAAGCTTCATTTTTAGCATGTAAATGACATCAACACCAAGCAAGAATGATGCATCCATGGCCGAGTGTCATTTCCATCACCTAGCAAGATTTAGACCATGGGCTAGGTAGAACTCAAGCTACCAACTAAAACATGCATGCATCTCATGGAACCTCATCAAACATACCTTAGCCTAGTTACATGCATGGCCGAACCTCTTCAACCCTTCTTCTTCCTTCCTCCTTAAAATTTTCGGCCAAGGATGAACCAAAGGATGAAGCCTTCCTTTTTTTTTTTTCTAGTTTCGGCAAAATGGGGGGGGGAAACAACCACACACTTTTTTTTTTCTTTGTTTTCATCATATTCCTTTCATTATTTTATTACCATGCCCCTTATTTTATTCTTCCTTACATAATGCATTAACCCAACATGTCTATGACATGTTTTTTAGCCATAACATTTTGTCCACCCATGCTCATGGCCGGCCACTACTAATTAGGGGGAAATTGACATGCAAGTCCTCCCTTTTGATTACATGAACTATTTGATCATTGTAGATTAGCCTATCACATTTCAAAAGTGTCACACAAGTCCTATGTACTACATTCACATGTAATTAACTAAATCGAAGCTTAAAATTTTCGCACATTCATATTCACATATTTTAGACTATAAATATCACATTCAAATAATTTGGTGACTCGGTTTAGCGGTCCCGAAACCGCTTTCCGACTAGGGTCACTATAGGGCTGTCACACAACCCTTATGAACTAATTTCTCATCCCTCTGTGTAGAAATCAAATTTGACAGATAATTCCGACGCTCTCCAATCAAAACTACCTCATCACCCTTTACAGTTTTCAATACCATTCATTTTGCAGCACAGTCCAAATTCACCTGATGCTTAACCAGCCAGTGCATGCCCAATATTAAGTCAAATTCTCCTAAAGGGAGTTCCATTAAATCTATCAAAAAGATCATTCTTTGAACCTCCAAAGGTACATCCTTAAACAGTTTTTTCACTCTCACTGACTGCCCTAATGGGCTCAACACAGTAACCTCACTCGTAATGTTTTCAACCCTTATGTCCAAAGTCTTAGAGACAGTGCATGCTATATAAGAATGCATAGACCCAACATCAATCAATGTAGTATAAGGTACATTATGGATAAAGAACGTACCTGCAATAACATCTGGGGTGTATTTGTCCTCTTGGCAACATGCAGTATAAACCAATGCCAGCTGGCTCATCTCAGTATGATCAGCATCTCTGCTCGGTGCTTCACGACCACGACCCATACCATTTCTACCCTTGACTTGACCATGGCCTCTCGGCGGTTGAACAGTACCCATACCAGTAGCTTTCATCTGATTGGGCCTCCGTGAACAATCTCAGATACGGTGCTCCATAAATCCGTACCTCAAACATGCCCCTAACCTTTTCTAACACTCGCCCTAATGGCGTCTCCCGCAATCAACACAAGGCTGCGACCCAAAAGCAGCAACTGGGGGCCCAACTCTGACTGACCCATCAACTCTGGCCTTTTTCTTAGGCCTCTGAAATGAACTTGAGGGCTCTCAATCCCTCTTGTTCCTACCCTTTTCCTTCTCACGATTCTGGCGCTCAGCGCGCATCACATCCTCAGCGATTTTCACCTTTTCCACTAACACAGTAAAATCTCGCCCATCTATAGAGCTATCAGAACTCGTAGATTATCTCTGATGTTATCCTCGAAACTAAACAACACTCATATTCAGTTGCCACCATCCCACGTTCATAGCGGCTAAGTCACAAAAATTAGACTCATATTTAGCTACTGATTTATCCCCTTGAGTCAAATTCAGAAACTCCCTCCTCTGGCTATCCATATAACTAGCGCCCACATATTTCACTAGGAATGCAGTTTTGAAAAATTCCCAAGTCAATCGGTCAGGATAAGTACCCTCTTTCATTGTAAGCCACCACTGGTAGGCTTCATCTCATAGCAATGACACTGTACCTTTTAATTCTGTTCTAGGGTGCAGTCGAGGTCATCCATGATCCTCTTTGTGGCCTCAATCCAATATTTAGCCACATTAGGGGCAACTTTAGTGATACCCCTAAAGATCTCAGCCCTATTAGACCTAAGTCATTCCATCACTGACCCACGACCCATAGTACCAGTATTAGGCCCAACGACCCTTTCCAAAATTCGTAACATAGCTTGGGATAGTGCGTCGTCCCCAGCTGCATGATCGTGTGACCCATTTCAGTTATAAGTGAAGTCGGTGCCTCCTTAACTTCATTGTTAGGCATATGGCACGATGCCGATGAACCAACCCGAGCACCCCAAGGCCTCCGTCGTGTACCCTTTCTACGAGTACCTCTAGTGCTCATTATCGAATTATGCTTTATCTGTATTAACAGGTTTATGCATCAATTTTACAGTTTCAGTGTTTATTAGCAGATGTTTTATGAGAAACAGTATCAATAATTCAGAGTTCTTGTTTTTGCTGATGTAGTCTTACTACAATTTTAGTTACCCTAACAAAGTGTCTCAATACAATCTATTACCTATAGTAGTCTCAGTATTTCTATTTACACAAGTAATAGTTTCAGAGGACTTACAAGATCAGCGCCGGAGACTTGGTGTGATGTGTGATATTCGTAACAGGTTTTAAAAATTTATAAATGAATCGTTCTTGAGACTAACTTATTATCATGATTAAGGCAAGTGTACCTATTGAACAGTAGTATAGTTCAGTAAGACCGGATTGTCGAACCTAAAGGAACTACGAGTACTAGTATTTACTTCCTTTTTATTATCTAGCCTCAAAATTAAGAGGTTTGGTTATCTAAACTAATTACTAACTAAGAGTGCATAGAAATAAAACTTGGGAAAATACTTTTGAGAAAATTCAATTGATTGAGACAATACCTAAGGAAAAATCCACCTAGACTTCACTTGTTATTTGACTCTGAATCAGACGATTTATTTATTTGACTTGATCCGTAGAAATTGTAATGCCGCCATACCTGAGACCGTTTCCGGAGTCGAGCACGAGGTGTTAACGAACTTAATTCATTAATTAAACAGCTCAAACAATTTATTTTAGAATTTCCAAACAAGCTGGCTAACTACATCACAGTTGCTAAAAAAATCCATACCTTGAGTTACGAAACTCAAAATTCAATTCCGTAAATTTTTCCTGAAACCAAACTCATATGTCTACTTATTAATTTTTTTCTAGAATTTTTTGTTGGGCCAATTAGTACAGTTTATTAGTTGAAGTCTCCCCTATATCAGGGTTTGGCTACTCTAACCCCTGTGTATTACAAATCAGATATCTCCCTGTACAAAGTTTCAATGACTATTACGTTTGTTTCTCATAAAAATAGACTCAATAAGGATTTCATAAATGTAAGGTAAAACTCATAATTGTTTTTGTACAATTTATGGTAAATTTTTAAATTCAGAATAGGTGATTCAGAGATTGCTCTGACCCTGTTCCACTAATACTTAAATATATCATAAAATATAACTTATTTAGCTGTTTCATTTCTTCCATATGAAAATAGACTCATCAAGATTCGATTCCATAACTTATTCATCATTTAATTCCATTTCTACTATTTTTAGTGATTTTTCAAATTCACGTCACTGCTGCTGTCTGATTTTGTTTTGTGGCCAATTTTACCTTTCCAAGGATTTTCATGGTTTAGTTAAGACATAAAGCATACATGTTATCATATATAAATTTGATTAGCCATTCCAATAGCTAATCATTCTCAAACATTTCCATTCCATCCATGGGCCATATCGTAAGATTATACACACAAAATGATTGGAATGCTATACATGCCATATTTCCAAAAATTACAAGTCATTATACTGCGATTGTCCAGTGATAGTGTGAGAGTGCATCCGACCGTCCCGATCTCCAAATTGATTTGTCAAAACTATAAAGAATGAAACAAGAGAGTAAGCATAGATGCTTAGTAAGTCCACATGCAAATAACAAATAACTTAACAAAGCAATTATACCAACCAACATTAGCATAATATCACCAAAACATATATCACATTTCTATTCATCATTCGTCATCTTACCATATTATTGTTGTCGTATCAAGTCTCAACCCGAGGGTTAAGTACATACCTGTCCAAAGTGCCCATTCCACAACACTTACCTATACGTCACTTGCATCTTGAGTATTCTTCCATTTCACTAGAATTTTACCTGTTGAACACATCGGAATATAACTAGGATACATGGAAAGTTTGCACATAAGTGCCACATATGTAGCTAAGCTACCATGTAACCCGCCCATAAGTGAACTCGGACTCAACTCAATGAGCTCGAGCGTTCGCATCCATAAGTGAACTCGGACTCAACTCAACAAGTTCGGATGCCTAGTTACGTCTCACGAACTTGGACTCAACTCAACGAGCTCGGACATTCGCATCCATAAGTGAACTCGGACTCAACTCAACGAGTTCAGATGCCCAAATATCCTAATCTATTCCTAAGGTTCAACGGGATTTTTCTCGTTTGTACTCCTTTACCATTCTCCTTGGAATACCAACGACGATACTTCGGTAGTCTTTCACATTTTTCACATAATTCATGAAATTTTTGCATGTTGTCCAACAATGACCACAAAGCATAGAATTACATGATAACAATCATAATGTCGTATAAATAACATTAAATGATTTAAAATAACAGTTATATTGCAATATTTATATATGAACTTACCTCGATACAAAATGAGAATAGTTGAGCCTATTCCTCGTAAACTTTATTTTTCCATTAATCTCGACTCGAATCTCTTTTCTCTTGATCTATAATACCAAATTAATTTATTTAATACGCACATTCATCAAAACAGCCCCTAGTACGAGCTTTGGCAAAATTACAATTTTGCCCCTAAACTTTCACATATTTACACTTTTGGCCCAAGGCTCATAAATTAAACCTCATCCTATTTTCTTATGTTTTATGACATGCTGATCATTTTTCCCTTCTATAGCAACATCAAATTTACACTCTAACATGTACTTATGAATATTAGGTATTTTTTACCGATTATGTCATTTTACTCGTTTTTACGAAAAATCACTTAGTAAAAGTTGTTTAACGCAATCTCAAACTTCATATTCTACCATAAAACATCAAAATTCATACATATCATCCATGGGTAAAATTTTAAATATAAACCCTAGCTCAAAATATTGGTAGAAATAGGTAAACCGAGTTACGAGGATTTCAAAAATGTAAAGAACATTAAAAACGAGCATAGAAATCACTTACAATCAAGGCTTAAAAGCGTTGAAACCCTAGCTATGGTGGAGAGCAAAATTCGCCAGCAACTTATGGAGAAGATGATCATTTTTGTGTTATTTTTTTTTTCCATTTTATTTCATTTAATATCCAAATGACCAAAATGCCCTTCCTTACCAAACTTTCAAAAATTCCATCCATGTCCAATTTTTGTCCATAAACTTAGAAATTGGTCAAATTCTATTTAAGACCTCCTAATTAATATTTCAAAGCAATTTCATACTAGAAACTTCTAGAATGCAATTTTGCAACTTATTCAATTTAGTCCCTAACTTCAAATTAAACACTTTATGCATAGAATTTCTTCACGAAATTTTCACACAATCATGAAATCATATCATAGACCTCAAAATAATCATAAAATAATTACTTCTATCTCAGATTTGTGGTCCCAAAACCACTATTTCGATTAGGCCCTAATTCGGGTTATCACAGAAATCCCTAAGTTATATTATTATCTCTCTCGAGACTAATAACGTTTAACCCTAGGTTGAATAATTGAAATCTCTTTCTAATTAACACCCTAGAATTGCATTAACTCGATCTATGGATTCCCCTATTAGGTTTCACCCTAATTGGGCAAAATCTTGTCACCCTATCTCTAAGCGCGCAATCAACTCCACTTAATTACGACAAATTTACTCTTAGACAGGGTCTATTCCTCCTTTGAATAAGAGCATTAACTTGAATCAATATCCTGGAATATTAAAATAAGAATTAAGAACATATAATTAAGAACAAATCAAATATTTATCATACAATTCAAATAATAATAACAAGATCCGTCTTAGGTTTCATTCCCCTTAGGTATTTAGGGGGTTTAGTTCATACTTATGAAAGAAAACATCTCCAAAGCATAAAGATAAAAAAATATAAGAAAACCCAAAAACTCCTGAAGGAACTTAAAGGGAGATCTCCAGTCTTGATGATGAATCCGGCTTCTGAGATGGATCAATCGGCTTTCCTTGAGTAATTTCTTGCTTCCTACTCTGCGTTCCTCTCCTAAGTACCTCCTCAGGTGTTTAAATAGGCTTTAGAATGCCTAAGAGCCCCCAAAATTGGCCTTTTCCTAATAGGGTTATACTTGGGCTCGGCAGGGACACGTCCGTGTGCGATTACTCCAGCCCGTGGTCAAGGCTGTTAAACAAGCACGGGAGTGTAATATACCCGTGTAAGTCGTGCTTCAATCTTGCCAAAGGGACACGGCCATGTGACACGCCTGTGTAAGAAAGTCTAGGCCGTGTTGATTTCCCACGTGGGTCTATTTTTTCCATTTTTGGCCCGTTTCTCGCTCTTTTTACTCTCCTATGCTTACCTAAGTATAAAACATGAAATTAAAGGATTAAGAGCATCGAATTCACCAATTCTAAGGAGAAACCATCCATAAATGTGCTAAGCATAGGATAAAAATATGTATAAATTACGGTTTATCAAATACCCCCACACTTAAGCATTTTCTTGTCCTCAAGCAAAATCCTCAACTCACAATCAAAATAAATTCTTCTCAATTTATAATCCCTATCAATAATATCTCAAAATAATCCATAAGTATTCATACATTGAAAATTCAACTAAAAGTACGTTAGAGTTTCAAACATTCAAAGTTGAGCATTTTATCACGAAAACATAGGTGTCTCCCCTTATCTAAGTGATTACCTTTGATCAAAATATCGCAAAGTTTAACATCCTCATTAAAGATTTACTCAAATCACTCAAGGTGTTTAAGGACATCAATAAAGGCACTCATTAGCCAATATGAAAAGTTATTACCATAGGCTTGCTTGAAAATCAAATCTCCACCACTATACAATGAGCTGATACATCAATAAAAAAGGTCTTTTTAGAGGTTTGTAACGTGGCTTTGGTTAGGGGGTGTTTTCACAAGATGAAAGAAAAGGTTAGAATCAAGATTGAATTGAAAAATTACCTAGCTAGAAAAATGACAAGTCATCAGTTGAATACAAGTGAACTTCTTCTCAGAATATGGAATTGACGCTTCAGCTCAAAAACGATGAATTACAACTAATATGTATTGAAGTACTCTTTTTTTTAAGAACAAATCAAATACATAGAAGAGCAAAACATAGCTAAGCAATTAGTTCAAATCAAATCTCGACAAAAATAGGGATCAAATTAGGGGATTTCAACAATAATAGGTTATGGATTAATATTGAGGGTAAATCAATTAATGACTTGTTAGGCTCAAAGGGGTTTACTAAGGGTTAATTATGAAGGTAGGCTTTTGTGGAGTGAGTGGGTTAAACCTAAGAGCCTTTATCATCTTGACATATCAAATCAAATGGTCTGGTCTTGACATGCATAATCAAGCAAGTTCTAGAATAACAAATCAATACTGACGCACTCATAATAAAAGTGAGCATCAAAGGAGTAAAATATGCTCTAAAGGCTCAAGATCTCACAAAAATTATTGCTTTTTGATGTTCAAACTTGTGAATTTCAACTCAAGATAATACTTAAACTTAGGGAAACAACCTAAAAGTTTTTAATTCTTCAAAAATCAACTTATCATGCTTGATTCCCTAATGTCTTAAAGTTTAAATAATCAATGCATAAATGGCTATGTTTTAATTCTAGACATATCAATAAAAACCATAAATTAATTAACATTCATTCTAATAGTGATATGAGTGATTCACATGAGAATAAGACACAATTCAGGGATTTCTAATGATGATATAAAAGACCCCTCCCACACTTAAGATATACATTGCCCTCAATGTACAAAGATAGATATATTGATAAAAATAATCATAAGATAGGAAGAGAAGTGAAACTTCCTGAATGATGAATGAACTCCTTGAATTGGAGTGATGGAGAGTAATCGACCAAAGCAATGATGAGAGTGGAGGAGGATACTCCGGTGGTGGTAGAGGTTCATTAATCCATAAATCCTGCGCCAAAAGAATATTATATCTGGTGGTAGCTATGGTCGTGCTCGAGTAGGACATGATAGTTGTGGAGAACCTTTCCCAGTGTAGTTTTTAGTTCCTATGCGATGATGAGCTTTGGAGCTCTTTATTATTGTGATAGAATCAGGAACTTTTTAGGGAATATAAAGAAGCATAATTACTTGTATTGAAATAGCCAAAATTAAAAATTATAAAATAATAATTATAAAACCTAATAAAAATAAGCTTAAAGAAAAATAAAAAGTAGTATTAAAATAGAATAAAAGTAAAAACATAAAATAATAAATAAAATTTTTTAAACATCTTCATCACTAGATGGTTCGTGGGGTAGGGGTGGCAATGAGATGTGAAGGTGCTGACAAATCTGGTGAAGTGTAGCATCAATGTGATCAAAATGCTGAAAACACTGCTGCTCAAATTGTGTAAGGCGCTCAGAGATGTCAGAATATGAAGTCGCCGTATGAACTGGATGATGAGGAGGTGGTGGCTGAGTCGGTGGATCCTCGTGACGTGGAGGGACATCATCAGTAATGTCTTCTGGGTCTTCTTCCCCGATAGACTGGGCGAGGCGGTATTGAGGAGGGTATGTGCTACGTCGTTTCTCGATCATCCTCATACTTAGCATGCTCGAGATGCCATGTGGGGACATCTGGCCAATGAGAGTGAGGGAGGATGATTGTGCTATTGTGTTGAGGAGCACAAAGTGCCGAGCCAATCGAGTCACATAGGGCCCGATGGAAATGACCCCTCTCCTGTGCCACTTCGTCTGGTGGTGAATGGTGAGGGAAATAAAGTAGGCGAGGTCAATGACGTGCCCATTCGCCATACTCTATAAGAAATAGGCGTCGTGGGTGGTGACGATGCCGGTGCTCTCTCGTCTCTCTCTCAGAGTGTGAGCCAAGATGGGGTGTAGATACTTCAAGGATGGAATGAGAGCTGATGCCTTGGAGCGACTAGGATCGTAGGTGGTCGGGGCAAGGACGAAGTCCCTCCAGCATTTTGAAGGGGAGTAGTGGATGTGGTGGTGGAGGGTGTCGAGTTCATTGTCGTCCATAAACTCCTTCATGTACAGCCTATGCAATCCTGAATTTGGGTATGCTCAATTGGTGTACTAGACCATCGAGGCGGAACTGGACCGTTTCAGGACCGTCGAAGTTGGTCATGAAGGTTTGAAGATGGAACGTCGAGCAGAGTTCCAATGTGAACTCAAGATATGTCAGTTCGACGATCTCAAAGAAGACCTCCACAAGTCAGTCGTCAGGAGGGCTCAGACCGCGTCAGCCAATTAAATCTGTTCGAGCACGGCCCAGTCAATGCTGCGACCCACACCTAGGGGTCGAGCCCATAATATCTGATATAATTCCTCTTGGGGTCCCAAGGGAACCTAGAGGAATGGGTGCCTAATCTCCATGGTAGGACCTGAGGATGACACTGTTCCTTTCCTCTTCTTTGAGGCGGGAATAGTGGTCTTCTTACCACGTGAGGACGACATTGTACCTGTATTGAAAAATCAAAGTTCAACCAATATGCCTCAAGAATAGTATCGAAAATCAAGACTAAATATGAATATTTCATGAGATTTACGTACTAGATGATACAAACTAAAACAACTAAATATCAAGTTATAGGATTATGGGAATAATGAATGAATGCATGTGGGTAAGCATAACTTTCATGGAAACAAGGAAAAATGAAAGAGTATAGCATAATGTAGTAACTAAAATGACAAAATTTTTATAAAACAAGCATGAGTATTTTAATATTCTAACTATGAATATTCATTCAAAATAGTTCAATAGAGCATAGAAATCATGAAATAAGCAACATATTTGAAGAAAATAGAGAGAAAAGAGTAAATAAATGCAAAAGGAAGGAGCTTGAGGAGTCAAAATCGGTGTTGTAGGCGGTGCACGGGCATGAGGGTAGGGCGTGTGGAGTTGCAGCGGCTAGGATTAGGGATTTTTGGGGAGGGAGATGATGAATAGTGAGGGGTTTATATAAATTTTGGGACACACGGCTATGAGACACCCCTGTGTGCCCTAATTTTTGCCCGTGTGCTTTGCGATTTTTAAATAGGTGCATCTGACATTCGACCCACACCCGTGTTGCTTGGGCGTGTGGGTGCACACGGCCATGTCTTGCTTCATTCACTCCTCCCACGCCCGTGTACATATGTTTACGCCCGTGTTCGTTTTGACAGTGTCGACCACGGGTGGATGGCACAGGCGTATCTCACGCCCGTGTTGTTTTGGCTATTTTTCCCACGGCCATGTCACACGGCCATGGCAACTTATCGTATCCCGTGTTGGGGAAAAAATCTAGCCCTATGTTCACACGGCCTAATGCACACCAGTGTACCTGGCCGTGTGGTCTTTAGAAAGCCTGCGTTCCATGATTCGATTAGTATGTTAGATGTTAAAAACTAAAATTTAAAGAAATTAACACTGTTAGTGCTCAGGTTGCCTCCCGAGAAGCGCTTATTTATATTTTTAAGCTGGGCTTACCTCTCTTCTGCATGGTCAAGGTGGTGCGAGGAGTTGACACTCCTCATCCCTACTATCAACTTTATTGGCATAAGGTTTAGGACGAGTATTGTTTACCTTAAAAGTATTGAATTTGGGATGAATTACCTCGACTGTACCATATGTGAAAATACTGAGTACCGTAAGAGGAATTTCTTCATTAGGTTCAGGAGTGGTAATGTGAGGATCTGCTGCATCTAGTAGTACTTTGTCTCCAACCTTAAGTTATTTGGTGAGGTATTGAGCTCGTCTTGGCTCGGTTTTGGTTTATCGGGTGTTCTCAATTTTTGTGTCCTCCACTCATCCAGCTCATCAATTTGTAGCCTTCGTTCTTTATAGATAGGTCTTTTTTTGTTGTTTGAACATGGCTCATATGCGTTCTTTGTAATCTGCTTTCTCGCATGTAGGGTTTCCCACATGATCGAGATTAGCGTAATGATTTATACTACCACCTTCAATTTTTGATGTGTTACTCGAATTACGAGCTTGAAGGGTGATTGTTTTGTCTCCCACACGAAGTATGAGTTCACCTATACCAACATCAATAATGGTTCTAGCAGTCGCTAAAAAGGGCCGTCCTAAAATTAAAGGTGCGTTATTGTCCTCTTCTATGTCTAGAACAACAAAGTCTACTGGGTATATAAATTTATCGATCTTAACAAGAACATCTTCAATGACACCCCTAGGAAATCTAATGGTTTTATCAGCCAATTGAATGCTCATCCTAGTTTGTTTGGGTTTTCCAAGACCTAGCTGTTTAAACATTTTATAAGGCATAACATTAATGTTTGCCCCTAGGTCAGCTAATGCATTATGAACATCTAAACTACCAATTAAACAAGGAATCCTAAAACTCCTTTGATCTTTCAATTTGTTGGGTAGCTTATTCTGTTGAATGGCTGAGCAAACTACATTCAACTCCGCATGCGACGCCTCATCCAACTTTCGTTTATTTGTTAAAAGCTCCTTTAAGAATTTGACTGTGTTTGGCATCTGTGAAAGAACTTCAATAAACGGTAAGTTAATATGTAATTTTTTTAATAATTTAAGGAATTTACTGAATTGTTCTTCTGTGCGGTCTTTCTTTGTCGCGTTTGGGTATGGTACACGAGGTTTGTATTCTTTACTTATCGGTTTCTGGTCATTGTGGTCAACCTCACCCTTACCTTTACTTACCCCAGTTTCTTGCCTCTGTTCTGGTTTAGGTGCAACTAACCCTTCCGCATATTGAATGGTAATTATATTGATTTGCTCCCTTGGGTTAGATTTAGTGTTACTCGGCAGACTACCTTATGGTCGTTCAGTAATCAGTTTGGCGAGTTGGCCTATCTGAGTTTCGAGCCCTTGGATTGATGCTTGTTGGTTCTTGAGGGCTATCTCGGTATTCTGGAAATGAGTTTCTGACACCGAGATGAATTTTGTTAACATCTCCTCAAGGTTCAGCTTCTTTTCCTGCTAGTAAGTTAGTTGTTAAAAACCCGGAGGATGTTGTGGCCTTTGATTTCCTTGACCGTATCACAAGAAATTGGGATGGTTCTTCCAACCTGCATTATAAGTGTTACTATACGGGTTATTTTGGGGTCTAGAGTTATCGTTACCCATATATTGGACTTGTTCCTCCTCGATGCTAGGGTTGAAGGGTTGATATTCTGTGCATGCTCCTCATCCATTCAAATCGCACCTCATTACTGGATGTACCTGTGAAGAACCACACAAACCGTCAATCTTTTTATTTAAGAGTTCTACTTGGTTAGATAGCATAGTAACCACATCGAGGTTGAAAACACCGGCTGCTTTCGTCGGCTTTCTCCTCATAACTTGCCACTGATAGTTATTCAATGACATCTCCTCAATAAATTTGTAAGCCGCCTCAGGTGTCTTATTAGTGATAGTTCCACCAGCGGCTGCGTCAATAATCTGCCGAGTCAAAGGGTTCAGGCCATTGTGAAACGTTTGGACTTGTAGCCAGAGTGGTAACCCATGGTGAGGGCATCTTTTCAAGAGGTCCTTGTATCTCTCCCATGCATCGTAGAGTGTTTCTAAATCCATCTGTAGAAAAGAAGAGACATCATTATGTAATTTAGCCGTTTTAGCCAGCGAAAAATATTTTAATAAAAACTTTTCGGTCATTTGTTCCCTAGTAGTGATTGACCCCCGTGGTAACGAATTCAACCACTGTTTAGCTTTGTTTCTTAATGAAAAATGGAATAACCGAAGGCGAATGGTGTCATAAAAAATGCCATTAATTTTAAATGTATCACATAGTTCCAAAAAGCTTGCCAAGTGAGCGTTGGGATCTTCGTCCTGCAAACCATCAAACTGAACAAATTGTTGTATCATTTGAATTGTGTTAGGTTTTGGTTCAAAAGTATTTGCAGTTACAGCAGGTCTAACTATGCTCGATTCAGTTCCTGTTAAAGAAGGTTCAGCATAATCATACATAGTGTGTGGAGCAGGATTCTGATTAACAGTAATCGCAGGAGGTAGCAGATTTTCTTGGTTTTCAGCCATCTCCTCGATTGTGGTTGAAGTATCTTCCTCTTGCTCTTCCTATGTGTATCCTAAGCTTCACCTTATTTCTTTTCAGTTTTTGCGAACTGTGTGATCGATCTCACTATCAAATAGTAATGGTCCTGACGGGTTTCTTTTGGTCATAAACTAGAAAAACCTGTCAGAAGAAAATAAATGAAGAATTAGAAATAAAAATTTAAATTACAATAAAAGTAAAATGGCTAAAGTAATAAAAATCGAGTGTTCCTAATATCCTAGTTCCCCGGTAACGGCACCAAAAACTTGATGCGTGATTTTTGTAACAGGTTTTAAAAATTTATGAATGAATCGTTCTTGAGACTAACTTATTATCACGATTAAGGCAAGTGTACCTATCGAACAGTAGTATAGTTCAGCAAGACCGGATTGTCGAACCCAAAGGAACTACAAGTACTAGTATTTACTTCCTTTTTATTATCTAGCCTCAAAATTAAGAGGTTTGGTTATCTAAACTAATTACTAACTAAGAATGCATAGAAAGAAAACTTGGGAAAATACTTTTGGGAAAATTTGATTGATTGAGACAATACCTAAGGAAAAATCCACCTAGATTTCTCTTATTATTTGACTCTGAATCAGACGATTTATTCATTTGACTTGATCTGTAGAAATCCTAAGTTATATTATTATCTCTCTCAAAACTAATAACGTCTAACCCTAGGTTGAATAATTGAAATCTCTTTCTAATTAACACCCTAGAATTGCATTAACTTGATCTATGGATTCCCCTATTAGGTTTCATCCTAATCCTGCAAAATCCTGCAAAATCTTGTCACCCTATCTCTAGGCGTGCAATCAACTTCGCTTAATTACGAAAAATGTACTCTTAGACAGGGTCTATTCCTCCTCTGAATAAGAGCATTAACTTGAATCATTATCCTAGAATATTAAAACAAGAATTAAGAACACATAATTAAGAACAAATCAAATAATTATCATACAATTCAGATAATAATAACAAGATCTGTCTTAAGTTTCATTGTCCTTAGGTATTTAGGGGGTTTAGTTCATAATTATGAAAGAAAACATCTCAAAAGCATAAAGATAACAAAATATAAGAAAACCCAAAAACTCCTGAATGAACTTGAAGGGAGATCTTCAGTCTTGATGATGAATTTGGCTTCTGAGATGGATCAATCGGCTTTTCTTGAGTAATTGCTTGCTTTCTACTCTGCGTTCCTCTTCTAAGTGTCTGCTCAGGTGTTTAAATATACTTTAGAATGCCTAAGAGCCTCTAAAATTGGCCTTTTCCGAATAGGGTTATACTTGGGCTCGGCAAGGACATGCCCGTGTGCCATTATTCCAACCCATGGTCAAGGCTGTTAAATAGGCACGGGCGTGAAGTATACCCGTGTAAGTCGTGCTTCAATCCTGCCAAAGGGACACGGCTGTTTGACATACCCGTGTGAGAAAGTTCAGGCCGTATTGATTTCCCACATGGGTCCATTTTCTCCGTTTTCATCCCGTTTCTCGCTCTTTTTACTCTCCTATGCTCACCTCAGTATAAAACATGAAACTAAAGGATTAGGAGCATCGAATTCACCAATTGTAACCCCCAGAAGTATGGGGTCTGTAATTTTACGTGTTTTAGCATATATTCCATACTTGCTTGTGTGGTTAGTTGATTTAAGTGTATTTGGGGGTGTTTGGGTAGTCCTGGGTTCAAGTTTCGACTTTTACAACATCTTTGTTTTGCCCTTAAAAGAGCCTAAACGCTGGCACTTAGGCTTTATAAATATTCATGGTTGATGGGTGACACAAATGAAGCATGTGGTCAGGTGGCAAGGAGGCGTTAAGTGTGTGCATGTTGTCATGGGTTTGAATCCCAGTTAACGCAATGGGGGGCTTTATTTTACGTTTTGGTGGCGTGAGAGGTGGGGTTTGACTCAAATTCTACAAGAGGTGGTTGGAGACTTGGTCATAAGGGGAGTCCGGTTTGAATTTGAATGGGAGGTTGGTATGGTTATGGAGAGATAGGGGGAGAGAATTGCGGAGAAAATCAAGGGATGTGGTATTGGTGGGAGGTTGTGGCCGAATGGAACACTAAGGTCCCTTGGTTTCGGTTTGGGAAAGGATTGGGACGTTTTTGTGTAGTGTGGAGTGGCTAGATTCTTCAATTTTGGTACTCTGCTGTGTGGTGGTTCTTTTGTTGGCATATTTCTCTTCTCTTTTTCTCTCGATGGTATCTTTTTGTCTTAGTCAGGCAAGTGTCCTCTCTCTTTTGGGTCTTATTCCATTTTGAGAAGCACTACTTCCCTTATTTTCTGCGGTGGCCGATTCTCTCCTTTCCCCTCGGTTCTTTTCTCATACTCCGTTACCATTTGCCGACTTGATCTCTTTCCCCTCGTCACTTTCTCTTTTCGATTTTCTATAGCCGAACCACTCTTGCTAGCCAAACTACTCTTGCTTTCTTCTCTGTTCGTTTACTTCTTCCTCCAGTTTCCCCCTCTTAGGCCGAATGTTGTGCCGCTTGTCCCTGTGCACTCGTTTCTTTTGAGCAGCAAGCTCTGTCAATCGTACGTGGTTCCAGCATCTTTCCTTGCCTATCGTTTGGTTTTTGGGGTAAGTGTTCCTTATTGTGCTTTTTAGCCTTTCGTTTCCTTCTCTAGTGGTATGTTCGTTGTGGATGCTTACTATCTACTCCTTTTCGTATGTTTGGGATCTCTGGTTTCTAACTCTCGAAGGGATAAAGGGATCCTACAGCACTCAAAGGTGTTCAAATCCCTTTTTGGCGTTCGATCTAATCACTGGGGTAAGAAGATGGCAAATCTTTTTAACTTTAGTTTGGGGATTGTTTTGAACTATAGATATCATGCCTTGGATGTTATATTTATTGTTAATAAAGTCAGCTATTCATGCAGTAAATCGGAAGGAGTTGTGTGGTCATCTTCAATCGGTGGTCTAGGTGTTAGTAATCGCATATCTTGGGACAAGGTTGGATAGTTGAAGAACTTGGATGGTTTCGTTAACAGGTGTGTAACCGCACCCTTTAAAATATTGATCAAAAGCCAAAACTGTGGCATGAACGGTTACACAAGCATGCGAATGCTCATGGGTAAACCGAGCCATGTACTGTGGGTGACCATCTAAGAGGTCACCATGGCAAACTTGTGGACTTGGGTTACTTTGGGCCTCGTAAGGGCCGAGGCGAGTCGTGTGGGCCGAAAGGTTTACGGGCCCACACGGATAAAATGTGCGGTAAGTGCCAGGATATTGTTTGGGTTGTGAAATTGTCTAGTCGTGATCAGGAAAAGGGGCTAGTTGGGCCACGCGAGCGAGTGGACCCACTTGGGCCGAGTAATGGGCCCCGACCCACTAACACTGTTTTGGCCATATAGACTATTTGAGTTATTCGAGATGACTGTAGACCCTCCGGGAGGTCGTTAATGGTATCGAGACCTTAAGATTGGTTAAATAACTGAAATACCCTGGTGAGGGTGAAATTACAATTTTACCCCTAGCTGAAGAGATGTATGTCCTAGCAATTGGTTAACTGATGTGTGTTGATATTTATGGGACTGGTTGTGGTTACAGTATACTGCATACACTTAATAATTATGAAATGACATACTGCATGGGTTGGGTATATGACATGGAGGAAGTACTGTACTGGTGACTATGTCACGATGATTATTACTGGTGGTTTACCACACATATTATTCTTGGCGGCTATCTTTGCGATATTATTATTCTTGGCGTGTTTCTTTGCGATGTTGGTGTCTTTGGTTGGGTGGGTTGATTGATATCCCCATAGGTGTGTTGGTCGGTACGGGTGGTGTGCTGGCTAGTAAGGGATGGGTTGCATTTTGCATTTATACTGATACTGTATTGGGCTTGGGCCCATATTGCTACTGTTTAAGGGCTAAGGCCCAGACTACACTGTTACTGAACAAGGCTTTGGCCCAGACTGTACTGATACTGTGCTAGCCACTGATTGTTTGTTTGGGATTACACACTAAGTTTTCGTAAACTCACCCCGTTTGTTACTGTGCAGGTAATCCCTAAGCTTTGTTGATTTGGAGCTGCGAGGGACTCGGAGATGGCCACACTACTGTTTCTATTTTTTTAGTTGCAACTAGATTCCGTTTTGGGTTTTTTTTCCAAATTTATGTAATAAGGCCGTTGGTGGGTTTTAAGTTTTAATTTGGTTTGTGATTTCTTATACTAAACTGCTAGTCTAGGAAAACTCGAGATTTCAAAAAGGTATGATTTTTCTAAGGAGCACGAGCTCCCAACAATAAAGTTTTCAAAATGCTTCCGCGGTTTTAAATGAGGTAACACTCCAAAGACAATCAAGTTGTTAAACGTTTTGATGAGAACTTTAGTTTAAGAATAATAAAAGAATGTAGATTCAGTAATGAATTTTCACCGAAAAGTTCGAATTTGGAAAATGGTTTGATGTGACGCACCAGATTCGGCCATAACGTCTAGGCCGGGTTTGCGGTGTTACACCAATTCTAAGGAGAAACCATCCATAAATGTGCTAAGCATGGGATAAAAATATGTATATATTACGGTTTATCACGGTGTACCACATAGTCAGTAAAATACGTCCAAATATTTTTAAATAGTTTGAAACAGTTCTTTTTCGAAGTTTAAAGTTTTAAAGAAAAATCAAATTCCACAGCAGAGTTTTGCAACTTGACTCTGATACCACTAAATGTAACACCCCAAACCTGACTTGGACGTTATGGCCAAATCTGCGATGTCATATTGAAGTATGTCTTGAAAAGCATCGTTTTGTTTGAAAAGTCTGTACTATACCAAAACCCTTGTAGTGATCTTTTACAAACTTTTAGGTATCTTGATTGTTGTTAAAAACTCAAGTAGGTTTAGCAAAAGTTAATCATTTTGGGTTGTTATTACACTTTAAAAACAATGTTTATTGTAGAAGCTTTTTGAAATATGTTGTAATAGCGTGGTGTTTTAAAAAATATTTATCTTTTTGAAAACTCAAGTCCTACTACTAGCAGATATAAATCAAAATAAGTAAATCCCAAATTAAAGTAAAAATTTAAAGAGGCCTTATTACATAGCAAATACCCAAATTAAATATCTTAAAGAATAAAAGTTTAAAACAGTAGCAAAAGTAGTTGTGTAGCCTCCATCGAGCTCCTCGCAGCACTGACCCGCCTAAGGATTACCTGTATAGGAAAGCAGAAGGGTGAGTTTATGAAAAGCTCAGTGTGTAATCCCTTTACATTAATCAGCCAGACCATAGGAAAAAACAGTTTGGGCCTAAGCCCGTTTCAGTGACTGTCCAATATCAGTTATGGCCATAGCCCATTACAGTATTAGTATTAGTGTGGGCCTTAGCCCAATACAGTAACAGTAACAGTAATGCAATCAGAAATCCTACCCATCCATCCTCTACACTCTACTCCATCCAGCCCTACACTCTATGTGGGGATAAAAATGACCTACCCATCTATACACTCCAAAATATAGCACTGATTGCGACACTAAACAGTGATTGCAGCAAAGTTGCCAGTACAGTACACTTCCTCCAAATATATCAAACCCACCCCCATACAACATGTCATGTCATAATATCATACGTGTATGGAAGAATGTCATGCTTGAATACTGTCATACATATCATAGGGGTATATTAGTTATTCCACATCGTAGGGGTATAATAGTCATTTCATTAGTCTGGGTCTAAGTGTACTTACCGATACAACAGTAGATCCACAGTCATCTCAGACGACCCATGCAACCTTAACAGTCAAGCAGTGATAATGGGCCTAAAGCCCAAATGCGGCCCATGTGGGCCCATACGTTAGTGGGAACCATCAAGCTCGAAAATGGCCTTGGCCGTGTGGACTACACAGTCTGGCCCAACAATCTCCACACATCCGTATGGTTTGCCTATGTGGGGCCTAGAGCCTGTGGGGCCCACACGGCCCATTTCGGCCCGGCATGGCCCAAAATGGCCTAAGCTCATGAAATCGCTTATGGTGGCTTCTACGATCAAACGAACATGTTTATGAGTTCGGTTCAACACACGAGCGAGCACATGCTCGTGTAGCGTCTATAGACATATTTTTCAGCTTTTGCCGATTAACAGTTATTGCAGTGTTATATCACATGCAATTCGGAGTTAGTCTGTGCTCCAAACACTCTTATACCTGAAGAACAGTTAATGTCAGCTAATCAGTTATTTAACCCATGTTCCAAATTGGAAACTAGCGGAGTTTCAAAACAATCACCATCTACTTACCCAAAAGCCTCCAATAATCGCACCCTTGATTCCTAAAGGATGTGTCAATCAACCTCGACCACCGGCTACACAAAAGACACCACCTTTCTATGTTAGACATGCACTTGAAGTAAAATACCATCACAATCACACTACACTTACCAACAACGACTGCGCAGATTATAGACCAATGATGTAAAACACATAGAACCACAAATAAGAATTGATCTGAAAGATAAGCATAGGGGTAATTGGCAAGAAGAGACAAAGTAAAAAGATGGTTCAACAATGTGAAAAGTCAAAAGGAGAAGAAGTGAAGCTGAGACTTATCTATAACTATTCGGCCAACACAAAAGTGCTAGAGTGAGAGAAAAGAACCCTGTGCCCAACCTAACTGATCACAACACACTTGCTAACCAGAAGTAAAATAACAAGGTGAGACGAGGTATTCGGCCAAGGTACCAAAATGAAAAGGGAAAGGCATAGGGAGAAAGAAAAGAGGGAAGGCAAAGAAAAGAAGGTGTACTCGGCCAAGGGGGAAACATTGGAGTAAGGGAGAGGAAGAATGGAGTCAGCTCACCACCAAGGCAGAGGTATTCGGCCAAAGAGGCTTGATATGAGAGAGAAGAGGAGCAGAGGCAATCGGTGGACAAGGACGTTAGAGGAGAACAATTTGAAAAATAAAAACCAAAATGAGCCCCGAATGATTTCTACCACCAAACCATCCCAAAAATGACAAATACGGAACAACCAAAACCAATAGGTAGGAATTTGGCACCAAGAAGAAAAGAACTGAAAAAAGAATGACCAAACCCCCATTTATTGTTCAAAAGTCAAAAATTACAAAGAGTGAGAGTCCCAATTCGGCACACCCTCTGCCACTTTCTTCAAAACTCCTAATTTCTCTCCCCATATCGCTCCTAAGATCACTCAAGCCTATCCCACTCATCCAAATCCCTACCAGCCAAAATTCCTTCCAACCAATCCCTAGAATTCGGCCACAACTCCCCACACTCCTTCAACACCCCAATTTTAGTCCAAATACAACACTTCCTCAATGTCAGTAACAAAACAAAACAAAATATTCTTTTGCGTTGCCAGGCTTTGAACCTCAGATCCCCTAGAACACTCCACACACCTTCATCCCTTAGATCAGTAGGCTTTTTATGACATAAAACACCCACATTTATTTAAGAAGCATACTAACTAGAGACAGGGTTAATTCAAAAAACAAAATTTTGTACAAGCCAAGGCTTGAACCCAAGACTTCTCAGACACTTCGCAGAACACTTAACCACTGAAACAGACAGATATTTTGTGTAAGACAACATATAAAAATAATTTCTTTGATTTTTGGGGCGTTACAGTTAATTTTGCACCCCATTCTAATTATATAAGATGGATTCCATAATAGTTTTTTGATTTAAAGTGGGAGATGTAATGCTTTGTCGTTGATTGCAATCTTTTTTCTTCTTTTTGAATTCAAGTGTTGAAGATTATGATTCAGAACTCTTTGAGAAGAGTAATTTGTTTGTGGTACCTGTTGTAGATTATATACAAGAAATTCTTTGGTTAATGGTTACCATGTGTTGATGAAGTGTTTAGGATTGGTTCTGCAGTTTGGGCTTTCTGATGCTAATATATATTTCATATATGTATGTTTAAAGTTTAAAGTATAATTAACCCTAAACTTGTAAATTTAATATAATAAATTCTAGTACTAGAATTCCTTTGTTTGCCACTAAGATCTCTAGCATTGACTTCTTTTTGCCTAGCTCATTGGTTTGTTTATCGAGTTCATCCACAATAGATGCCACATGATGTCCTTTTGGTGAATGTGTATATGAACTCTCTGTACCTAGCTTGAATTAGATCATTCTCTTCGTTTTTGTTTTTCATTTTATTTACTATTGTTCGACTTTTCCAGTTCAGCGGTAAATCAGTTGGAATTGCTGGATTGGGCAGGATCGAATCAGCAATAACAAAAAAAGCCAAAGCTTTCAATTGCTCTATCAGTTACCACTCGAGATCTAAGAGACCAAATACAAACTACAAATACTACTCAAATACACAGAAAGCCTAGATAACCAGAAGGTTAGTTAATCTTTTATTTTATTTTATTTTATTTTACATTTTTTAAAGTACTATTCTTGTTTATCCTTAGATTATTTTTTAATGGAACATTAATAGATCATGTTTTTAACTTATGCTATTTATCCTTAGGTTATTTTTTAATTTGCTTATGTTGTTTATCCTTAGAGACTTGTTATCTTGTCGATGAACTATTTGTCATTGTTTTCCTCTACAATACATAGATATAATAATACTCAAATTTACAAGTCATCAAGTAAAAAACTTTGGTTCATCAAAATTTATCATATATACCTTTCTCGGCCTTGAGATTAAAATCGACAGTTTTTAGATATCACATGCATGTTTGCACATGTACACCAACTTCCACTTCAGTTGCCTCGCTTCGCTTGGGGATCTTTGCTACTGGTTCCAATGCCTATCTTCTTACTTACATTAATAATGTAAAAGGGATCATTTCTACTCAATTTGTAACCTTTTAATGATATTATACCTCTCTACATGTATGCTTGTCACATGAATTTTTCTACCCTATTTTTGTAATTTGTGATTTAATATTTCTATTTTTCTATCATGATTTTTATTAAATTTAATTATTAGTATCATATGTCCCATCTCCTATACAAATATTTAATAAAATATTTTGTATATTTTATATTTAATTTTAAATTATTATTGAAATATTCTCGTTCTTTTTATCACAAATATTATCATCCGTTTTATCATTTTAGTTAAACTTTTTATTCAAAATAAATCATAGCTTTTAAGCTAAATACGATGTTCACACAATGCTTTAACACGAACTTAAGAAAAGATAACTTGTAAAATATAAATTAAATTAAGTGTGGACTATTGTACATCTATATTTTAATTGCACATGTGATTTGTTAAATAAAAGCGAAACACATGTGTATATATAGACTATAGTACGTGTCATGAATGATAGTGTTAGTCGACAATGCAATTGCCATAATGCCATTACCATATTAAAACAAGGTTCAATCTTATTTTTATTATTTTTTTTCATGGAACAATATTGACATTTCATCTTATATAGTTTTCAACTTTTATACACAATTTTTAAATTATATAGTTTGGATTAATGTATTTAAATATTATTTAATTAAAATAATTTATTTAAATATTATTTAATTAAAATAAATTTTTCCATGTGATTTTCCACATAATCAAATTTTATTTTTATTATTTCTTTTCATGGAACAAAGTTGACATTTCATCTTATATGCTTTTCAACTTTTTATAAACAATTTTTAAATTACATAATTTGGATTAATTTACTTAAATATTATTTAACTAAAATAATTTATTTATATATTATTTAATTAAAATAAATTTTTTCCATGTGATTTTCCACATCTTCAAATTTTATTTTTATTATTTCTTTTCATAGAACAAAGTTGACATTTCATCTTATACGCTTTTCAACTTTTTATACACAAATTTTAATAACTTACATAACTTACAAAACTTACGTAATACATAAATATATATCATATCATAACTTACATAACTTACATAACTTACAAAACTTACTTAACTTACGTAATACATAAATATACACTTGAAAATCCATAACTTACTTGAATTAGTTTACACCCATTAGATACTTTATACTTGATATGTATTATCTATTTTAGTAATCGCAATTTATTGTCAACTTTAGACTTCAAGAACAATGAAATCGATAAGAGTTGGATGAATTTGTCAAGGGTAGGCAATGACTATCGAAATGGAGTACAAATTTTTTTAAATTTTACATTTCAAAATGCAAGCCAAGAGAATATGATTCTTTGCCCATGTAAGAAATGTGGCAACATCAATTGCATTTTCGTGAAGTTGTCTACAAACATCTAATTGTTGATGGCTTTATTCGGGGGTATAAAAAATGGATTTTCCATGGAGAGTGTACACCTAGTAGAACATCTAATCTGACTTATCCTTATACTGCTTACCATCAGTATGTTAGAGAAGATGACATGGAAGGTATGTTGCAGGATGTATTTAATATGCACAGTCACGGTTTGCAACCGTTTCCACCTGACTTTATTGCATCCGAAGATTGTAATATTGGTGGAAATGTTTTTGTTGAAATAGGAAGAAGTGTACCTGATGAAGAGCCAAATGAAGAAGCGGTGAAGTTTTATAAGTTACTTAATGAAATGAACGAAGAACTTTACGAGGGATCAAAATATTCAAAATTGTCTTTCTACATTCGTCTATTTCACTTAAAATGTTTGGGAGGGTGGACCGGAAACTCTTTTACAGTGCTGTTAGAGTTTTTGAGAGATATGTTTCCGTTTACAAAAATCCCTCAGTCTTGTCAAGATATGAAGAAAATAATAAAAGATTTAGGCCTTGGGTATGACAAAATTCATAGTTGCCCAAATGACTGCATGTTGTACTGGAGTGATCAGAAAAACCAACAGTCTTGTCATGTTTATAGTAATTCTTGTTGGATGAATAGGAATACAGATGATGTGAATGCGGATGAAGGTGAGGCATAGTTAAGAAAGAAGCCAGTAAAGATTTTGTGATATTTTCCACTAATACTTAGGCTTCAAAGGCTTTTCATGTCGTCAAAGACAAGTCTATGAGGTGGCATCATGATCAACGAACTGATGATGGATTATTAAGGCATCCTGTGGATTCCTTAGCTTGGAAATCATTTGACAGTAAATTTCCAAGCTTTGCGAGTGATCCTCAGAATGTGAGGCTTGGGCTACCAGCTGACGAATTTAATCCTTTTAAAATCATGAGTACTTCGTACAATACTTAGCCTGTAGTGCTTGTTCCTTACAATTTGACTCGAATTTTCATGAAGCAATATTCTTTTATCTTATCTATGATTATCTCTGGAGAGAAAGGTCTTGGAAATGATATTGACACTTATATGCAGCTACTTATTGAAGAGTTGAAACAGTTATGGGTGGGTGTTGAAACATATGATGTCTTCAGAAAGGAGAACTTTTATTTACGTGCAGTGTTGTTATGGACTATTAATGATTTCCTGGCTTATACCAATTTATCTGGTTGGACTACCAAAGGGCGTTATGCTTGTCCTTATTGTGCGGCGCAAACATGTTCAAAGTGACTATATAATGGGAAGAAGTTCTCTTATATGGGGCATCGTCGGTGGCTAGATGGAAATCATAGATTTAGATTTCAGAGGACTCTATTTGATGGTACTGAAGAGTTCAGAGAAGCTCCTAAGCAAACCATTGGATCTAAAATCTTGTTCATGTTGAAAGATATCAATTTCAGTTATGGGAAGATGAATTAACCACCCAACACGCAAAGAAAAAGAAGATCAAATGATGAATCTGATAATGAATCTGATGAAGAGGATGATCCTAATGAGGTGGACTTTTCGAAAAAAAGAAGTATTTTTTTTTGAGTTGCCTTATTGGAAGCATCACATTTTACGACATAATTTTGATGTCATGCATATTGAGAAAAATGTTTGCGAGAACATCATTGGGACAATTTTGAATGTCGATGGAAAATCGAAAGACAATCTTCAGAGTTGAATTGATTTAGTTGACATGGGAATTCAGCATGATTTTCATCCCCAAGTACTTCTAAATGGGAAATATCGGTTGCCACCTTTTATTTTTGCAATGTTGAAGAAAGAGAAAGAAGTGTTCTGCATGGTGTTGAAGGATATAAAGGTCCCAGATGCGTATGCATCAAATATATCACGATGTCTGATTCTTAAATATCGAAGACTATATTCCTTAAAATCACATGATTATCACATCTTGATGCAAGATTTACTGTCAGTTGCTTTACGGTGTTGTATGTAAAAAAAGGTGACATATTGTATAATTGAACTATCTAATATGATGAAAGCTATTTGTGGGAAAGTTTTGAATGTTGAAGAACTTGAGAAAGTACAAGATCGAGCCGCTTAGACTTTATGCAAATTGAAGAAAATCTTTCCACCTTCCTTCTTCATTATTACAGAGCACTTGCTAATCCATCTCCCTCATGAAGCAATACTTGGTGGACTGATTTTCTATCAATGGATGTATCCTATAGAAATGTGCTAATTTATTTGTAAAGTATTCATTCATTCACCTCTATACCTTTAGTTACAACTTTTGATAATGTTGTATATTGTGCTTAGTTTCCTATGCAAATTGGAGTCTTATTGTCGTAATAAGCGTTATCCAGAAGGATCAATTGCTGAAGGTTACTTGGCAGAGGAGTGCATGACTTTCTGTTCTCGATATTTATAAGATGTTGAAACAAGATTGAATAGACCAAGTAGAAATGCTGGGCTCATTGATCATAACTTGGCCGAAACTTATTTCTTTCAAAGTTATGGAGAACCAATCGGTAAAGTTAAAATTACAGAATCAGATGATAGATCTTGGGTACAAGCACATCGATATGTTCTTTTTCACCACGATTCAATTGAACCATTATGTAAGTAAGTTCTAGAATTTGATAAATATTAATCTTTTTAATTTGTTTATCTTCTAACCAATTAAACATCTTTTTAACATAGTGAGTACAAACAAATCTTGAGATCTCGTTCATGCTCCCGAAGATTACAACATCGAGAGATTAATAAGTTATTCACAAAATCTTTTCATGAATGGTTAAGTCAAACGATATGCGATTGAAGCTTTCATTGACAAATAATAATGTATTCTCATAACATTTATAATTACTCAATTTACTTTTGATTCAATAGGTTTGGAGTGGGAAGAACGTCAATGACGAAGTTAAATGGCTTTTTCAATGTCCGAATAGAGTAGTAAAAAGATATAGTGCCTTCCTCATCAATGGATTCAGATTTCATACAAAATATCGGGAGAGATTGAGGAGAACTCAAAATTGTGGAATTGTTGTTAATTCTTCAATTACAAGTTATGCTAGTGCTAGGGACAGTAATCTTGTTGAGGGAAATATGGAGTATTACGTACTTCTTACTGACATTATTGAGTTGGATTACTATGGCAAATGGAAACTTGTCTTATTTCAATGTGATTGGGCTGATGTTAATACTGCTCGCAGAATTAAAAAAGATTAATTTGGTTTTACAATGGTGAATTTCTCTTGCTTGATTCAGACTAGATAACAATTGATAGATGAGCCGTATGTATTTTCTTCTCAAGTGAAACAAGTTCTTTATTCGAAGGATCCAACTGATAAGGGTTGGTACTTTGTACTCCGAAACACCCCTAGAGACTTGTTTGACATGGGCAATGAAAGTAGAGATGACATCGTCGAAAGATCAGAAATTTTTCCTTTTCCAGAACAAAACTTAAATGAAAATATCCCTAGTACTAGTATACAATTTCAATGGGTTCGGCAGGATGTGGATGAAGATGTTTACGAATTATGATGTAGTAAGATTTTACGATTTTTTAATTAGATGCAATATTAGAATTTAAATACTAGTCTTGTTAAATATTTCAACTATTTTATATGTACTATTATTGTTGTAATTAGTTACTAAAATTTCATCTATTTTATGTGTATTGCAGAAAAAATGCCTAGAAGAAGATTGCGAGATCTAAGTGTTGTTCAGAATAATCTAAATTCGGAAGAAACAAATAGTGAACAACAAACTGCTATTGGATCTTCGAATGTTCCGAAAACACCTGACGAGCCTGTAGAAATTCAAAGTAATGCTAAATTTAATTTACATACGTGTTGACTTTTATTATTAATTTCCTTTTCAAGTTCTTATATTATAATATACCATTTTTCAGTTGAAAGTGGTGGGTCGCGCAGAACTCGAGGACGTACGCTACTAAAATATTTATACGAGTTAAATCCTGTCGAGCGTGTCAAAGTATCTAAAAACAATCTTGGTCAGCCTGTTGGATCAGAAGCTCGACTTTTGGCAGGATATTTGGGCATTATAGCACGAAATGCCAATATGCTGCCTATCAACTATGAATCATGGCATCAAATGCCTAATAGTAACAAAAATCAAGCTCTCGATAATATTAAGGTAACAAAACATTAATGTAATTTATAATACATTGGTTTAAGTTTCATTTATATTTATTTTCTAAACTTGTGTTTTTTTAGGAGAGATTTGCTTTAGAGGTCTCGGATGCTTATATCAAGAAGGCATTGGGAAAAAAATGAAGAGACCATAAAAGCACTTTAATAAAAGAATATTTTAAGAAAGATAAAAGCCTCGAAGAGAAATTGCGATATGTCCCTCTGGGAATGCTGAGGTACTAATGGGAAGATGCGGTTAGATTTTGGAATTCAAAGAAAGGAGAGTATTACGTACTTTCAAACTCTTATAATTATTTCGGTTTATAGTAGTGACTATATACGTAATAATAATTTCATAATGTAGGACCGTGAGCGAGTTGGAACAAGTAGCAGATAAAAACAAAAATTCACGCATAGAGTAAGGTCGAAAAGTTTTGCTTGTGTAGCTGAGGCCGAGGTTTTTTAAATTTATTAATTGTGTCAAATATTAATTTTTTTCTATTAAATAATATTTTTACTACTATATTGTAGGAACATAATTGCGGTCAAAAGTTGGACGCATTCAACTTTTTGACATTACACATAGGAAGAAAGATAGATCTCCAATGACTTCAAGTTGGAGAAATTATGGTATATTTACTTAACAAAATTTGATTTATTTTAAATATTTATAATGTTTAATCATAATGGTTTAATTATAATGGTATATTCATCGTTATTAGTTTTAAATAATGTTAAGTTATGTTGCATTTGTTTTTATTATATATTTCGTTTCTAACTCTTTGATTGATTTATTATAGAATAAACTAAAGG
This sequence comes from Gossypium arboreum, assembly GCF_025698485.1. Taxonomy (NCBI): domain Eukaryota; kingdom Viridiplantae; phylum Streptophyta; class Magnoliopsida; order Malvales; family Malvaceae; genus Gossypium; species Gossypium arboreum. Next base: position 37,085,711 of record NC_069076.1, read on the forward strand.
ATAAAAAGGCGAAGTATGAAGCGATTGCTTCAAGTGATAGTTTTGTTAATCTTGAGGACATTGATAACAGAATTATTACTGAAGTTTTGGGTCCTAAAAGGTATGGTCGGGTTTGATTTCAAGGATTCGGTGTTAACCCAACCCAATATTTTGGATCCAGATCGCAGCAATACATGCCTACGGAGAGTCAAACTCAAGCTGAAGTTCAAAGGTTAAGAGACCAGATGGCTCAGATGCATGTGAGCACAGTTGAGCAAATTGCTCAACTTAAAACAGAGGCAGCAGCGAGGGAAGCAGAGCAAAACAGAAAATACAATGAACTCCAGCAACATCTTTAGAATATGAAGAAGATGTTTCGACAGTCGCAGAATCCACCATCTTAGACGTTTATTTTCTTATTGTAAGAATGTTTTAGCAATATAACTTTTAACATTACTCTAAGAATATTTTGTTATTTCATTTATTAATTTAGATAATATATCTTTCGTTGGATTTTTAAAGTATCATTTAGATTTGCTGTTATTGGTTGGATTTGATGTTACAAGAAAGGTTATATATGAATGAAAATAGGATATTAGAAATCTGCTAAAATTAGTGGGTTTTTGAGAAAAGCGCCGCTAAAGGTCATGTTATTTAGCTGTGTTTGTATGAAAAGCGCCGCTAAATGTGACATTCTTTAGCTGCGTTTTTGAGAAAAGCACCGTAAAGGTCATGTTCTTTAGCGGCTTTTGTATGAAAAATGCCACTATAGGTTAAGTTCTGTAGTGGCGCTTTTGAGAAAAGCACCGCTAAAGGTCACGTTCTTTAGTGACATTTTTGAGAAAAGAGGCGTTTGTGTGAAAAGCACCGCTGAAGGTCATATTCTTTAGCGGTATTGGTATGAAAAGCACCGCTAAAGGTCATGTTCTTTAGTGGCGTTTGTATGAAAAGAGCCACTAAAGGTCACATTCTTTAGCGGTGTTTGTATGAAAAGTGCCGCTACAAGTCACATTCTTTAGTGACGCTTTTTAAAAACGCCAATAAAAGTCATGTTCTTTAACAGTGTTTTTTTACATAAACGCCGCAAATTTTAGCGGCTTTGTCTTTAGCAGTGTAAAGCACTGCAAATAGTTTTAGTGGTGCTTATAAAACTGCTAAAGGCCAAAAAAAGGCTGCTAAAGGCCAAAAAGAGGCCGCTAAAAACCTGTTTTGCTATAGTGTAAGAAATTGATGACATTGTTTGTTCGACGAAAAAAGTCATATGCTTCTTGATTCCAAGAGTATAAAGTGTTTAGTGTTACAAAAAAATCTGAAATTAAGACAACGTTGACGGACAGCAACTTAACACTTAAGGAAGTTGAAATTTCCTAGAAGCTTCCTGTAACGCCCCAAAAATCCCGAAACCCAAAAATCCAAAAATCCCAAACTTTCTTTGTTTTCGGTTTTGATAAAAATTGTGTTTTATGTTCCTAGCCATGTGATAATTATAGTAGGTTTTATTGAGGTTTGAGTTCGAACCTAGGAATAAATGAAATTATAGTTTAATTATTAAATGAATCAGAGTTGGCAAGTAGGTGGGCTTTTAAATAAAAATAGGGGAAAAATAACATCAAAAAGCCTTGTGGAAGAGTGGCTAAGTGGCGCCACTTAGAGTGTAGGGAGGTGGCGTTAGTAGCTAGCAAGGAGGTCCAAGGTTTGAATCCTAGTTTTGTGTTTTAGAAGTTTAATTTTGGCCTTCTAGAAGGATGAAAGTGGTGTGAAGATGGACTCTAGGAGGAGTGTTCAGAAGAGAAAATTAAGGAAAAGATCAAGGGGTTATCAGGGAGAAAAATAAAGAGATGAAAAGGGAGAAGTGATGGAGCCGAATTGGGAATTGAGTATGGAAAATTCAGCTATAAGGGCTATAAATAGGGGCCGAATATAGGGTTGCCAGGCTACTACCGAAATTCTTTCTTCACCTTGTTGCCAGAAACCCCTTTCTCCAAAAGTCGAAAACCTTTTTCTTTGCAAGATCCAAAAAGCTGAAAACCCTTTTGTTTTTCTTTCTTTTCTTCCTGCCGATTTCTATTATTCCCTAGACAATTTTCTTTGTTTCACTTAGCCGATTTCTTCTTCTACTCTTCTTTTTTAATCTGTACCAAATAAACCTTATTTACCATACTAAGTTTGAAAAGCCGAAAAGCCGAAAAGCTGAATCTCCCAAAGGCTGAATACTTTTTGACCGAATCTAGTGGAATTAGTATCGGATCTTAGATCTTAGCTCTCTTCCGAATTGCTCTTTAGGTGTTTTCAGTTTTGATCTAGGAGTTGATTGTGGTTAGTGATTTAAGATAGGGCTGATCGCGCAAGGTAAGGTTAATGTGAGGTTTTGGTTTTAGTAAGGATATGTATTAAGCATGCGATTAATGAAAGGGTGATATTGTGTGTAGGTTTGGACTAAGGGAATCACAGCACGCTTGCTTACCAGGTGTGTACATGCAATGCACACATATTATGTATCGGCAAAAGCCGAAATGTCGAAAAGCTGAAAGTTTGGCTACGGTAGTCTTGTGACTGCGTGAACACTCATAAGGGGGAGACCGATAAGTTGCCTGAGGTCCACAGGTGATTCCGTGGACTTGGGTTGTGATTTGGCCATATGGGTCTAAATGGGCTAAATGGGCCTAATGGGCTATTGGGCCCATATTAGGCAAAATCTGCATATTAATGCTATGTGATAGGAATTTGTATGTGAGCATGAATATGAATGTGACTGGGCCGAACGGGCCATATAAATGTGATTTGGGCCTAATGGGCCATATACAGGTGATTTGGGCCTAATGGGCCATATGAATACGATTGGGCTTAATGGGCTAGATACATGTATGTGAATTTGATTGGGCTCTGTAAGGGGTTTTGGGCCTAGTACATGATAACTTCATAAAACTTAATTGAGACCGTGGACAAGTCATAGGGTTAAGGTGTGGCAACGGGTATATGCATGTCTAGGATTGGATCTTGGGAGAGCTTGGTACTTAAGCGGTCTTAATGACCCACCTCCTCTTCTCTGGAATCCTACCTGGTGCATTGTATCCGTTCATCTTAGCTCGCGGGACTTGCTCATGGGCCAAGGTAAGTGAAAACCGTAATTAAGGGAAAATTACCGAAATACCCCTAAGGGAAAAGATGACCAAAATACCCTCAGGTGTTGAATGAAAGTTTTGTGGATGTGACATGCATACATATGATGTTCTACTTAGGTTGCATATCAGGTGGGAATTATGGTACAGAGGAAGTATATAAGGATCGCATGGTTGCTTGACAATCTTGGATCCATCAACAGCTTTTAAAGCCCAATATGTAAATGAAGGTAGTTCCGCAATCGGGCTACCATTGGTGTGTGGCCTGGGTGGGTCGATATTTATATCCCCACATAGTGTGGTGGGGACAAAGCTGGTGTGTAGCGGATGGATAATTTGGATGGGTTTGCATTGCATGTTTGATGATTTTTCTTTGAATGCTTGTTTTTCATCGAGGGTTGTACACATCGAGTTTGTAAAACTCACCCCTCTTTATTTTATTTTCGGTGATGCTCAGAGAAGGTTCGATGTTTGGAGGGACTCGGGTGGCTGGCTAGCAAGATAATTCGGACTTGGTTTTTTTTTAAGCATTTAAGTTTTTATTTCTTTTTAAGTATGATCAGACTAGATTGTAATAAGGTTTTATTATGTTATTATAAATAGAATTATTATTATTATTTTCATTGTAACTATGAGATGTTAAACATGGATTTCTTAAATTATAGTATGTTTTCTATGTTTCCGCAACTAAATTTTAAAATGACATGTTTTCATAAAATCATATGTTTTAAACAAGTGATTAAAAGGAGTTTTTTTTAATTAATTAAGGTTTCTTTTATTTTAAGAAGGGTTTTCAATGAAAACACGGCTTTTGCTAAAACACTTCAATGTGACAAGCTAGATTCGGCCATAATGTCTGGGCCGAGTTTGGGGTGTTACACTTCCTAACACTTTCCATGAAGTTTCCTAGGACTTAGGAGACGTCAATGGATACACTTGGGAGATCTCAATCAGCTAAAAATAATTAGAGCACTTTAATGGGCTGAAAAACATGGGAAAGATTCGGCCAAGGTGATTTCAGGCTGCTTGGATGCTTCTTTAATATGCTGCTTAGTTGAGCTAAAATGTGATAGCCTAAATTGACCCTAGCCGAAAAGTGGTTTCGGGACCACTAAACCGAGTCATAAAAATAATTAGCCGTCATAGTGGATGCTCATTATATGTACATATGCATGTGTGAAAATTTCATGTTTGAATTTTGTTAATTGTAAGTGAATTTTATCAAATAGGACTTATGTGAGAAAATTTAGAAATGTGCTAGGCAAATGTAAAGTGGCCTGTTAATGCATGTTGTGAAAATGACGGGCTTGCATGTCAAATTTCCCTAAATTAAAGCCTAGTGGCCGGCCATGAAAAAGGGTGATGGGCAAAACATGTCATAAAACATGTTGTGTAAATGGGTTATGTTGGAATAAATAAAATAAGGAGTATGGGTAATAAAGAAATGGAAAAAGGAAAGAAGGTGTGTGATCCCCCCCCAATGCCGTGAGTTGAGGGAAAGGAAACAAAAAAAAAGTGTGTTCATCCTTTTCATTTCTTTTGGCCAAAAATTCTAAGGAAGAAAGAAGGAGTTCTTGCTCCATGTTTGGTTTAGAAGAGGATTAGGAGGAGGTTCGGGCATACTTGTATCAAGATTAAGGTATGTTTGATGTTGTGCCATGAGATTCATGCATGTTTTTTTTTAGTTGCTAGCTTGATGTTCTTATTAGCCCATGGTTCAAATCTGTGCTATGTCATGGGGACGGTATTCGGCCAAGGTGGATTTTGTGTTGATATCATTGCATGCTAAATGTGAAGCTTGTTAATGATGCATGTGATGGTGGATTGATAACTCTTGAATCTCCTTTTTAGCATCCTTGAGTGAGACATTAAGTTCCTTGTTCAACCATGACCAAAATTGAAATGGTAAGGTGTTGTGATGCATTCGGTCATGGTAGGATATAGAAGAGAAATAAGGTTGTTGTTAGATGAAGTAGAGTCTAACAAATGAGCTCGTATGTGCATTAGTTGCTAGATGGAGAAGAATCGGCTAGCAAGTTCTGTGCTAAGGCTGAATGTAATTTGGTATATTATGGGTAATGCATGTGTTGAATTAGTGTAAAGGGAGAGGATGCTTTAATAGTGTATATATGTGTATTAGCCAAGTTTTGAACTTGAAACAAATGGTGTTTAGTCAACACAAGTGACCATACTTGTAGAATGTATTAAGTGTTGCAATCGGCCTTAGCATAGATGTGTATGTTCGGCCATTGGTAGCCTATTGATGGCTTTAGCTTGACTTAGAAAATTCGGCTAAGGGGAAATATTAGCTAGAATGTTGAATTCGATTCGTGATTTCGTACATATGTGACTCTAATGTCTAATGTATATATGGGCTAAGTACCTTGAGCTTCTCTTTTGATGTTCGAATGAATTGTATTAAATTGTTGATGTGATTAAAAATGCGTATGATCATTGTGTATTTGAGCTAAAAGGTGGCCATATGACCTATCAAACTCCTTGTCATATTCAGCCATAAGCTAGCAAAATGAGACTTTGATAAGTTAAATTTGTTTGAATTAGCTCAAGAGCTTAGGGGACCACAGTTGGATAAGGGAAAAGAAAAAGTGATCGAATAGCCGTTGAAGCCGTTCGACAACATCCGAGGTAAGTTTTCGAGTAATGGAACTTAAATTATGATTCGATTAGATTATGTCTTAAGTAAATCAAAATCATGCTCTTTGTATGTGGCTATTGAGCCGAAATTGTAAATATGATAAGTGTCTTGTGTTGAGCTTTGGTAATGAAAATGAAATATGGATGTGTCATGATTTATTGATATATGTGTGCATGGTTCTTCGAATGATGTCCGGGCTAAGTCCCGAAGGCTTTGTGCTAAGTGACTATATCCGGACTAAGATCCGAAGGCATTTCTGCGAGTTACTAAATCCGGACTAAGATCCAAAGGCATTTGTGCGAGTTACTAAATCCGGGTTAAGTCCCGAAGGCATTTGTGCGAGCTACTATAATCGAGCTATGTCCCGAAGGTATTTGAACGAGTAGCTATATCCGGTTAAACTCCGAAGGTACATGATTCGGGAATGAATTGACTTGCTGTAAAAAAATTCCAGTTAATACGCTTGTGAAATCCCAACAATGAGGTATGTTTCGTATGTGCTTTGAATTAGTTGAGCCCTTACAAATAAGTATTCGCTCAGTTGATAAACGAGCTACCGGCCTTTGGCTAAGTTGATCTTTGTGTATGAACATAAGGGTTGGTAATGTGAAGTAAGTATGATATTGAGAATTTGTGCATATGAAATTATCCGTTTAGCTATATGAATGCTATGCTTTTGTTGTGCTGGAATCCCTTGCTCAAAACTTACTAAGCATAAATTGCTTACTCCGTTTCTTTGTTTCTCTGTTTTATAGATTTTGGTTCGTCAGCTATCGGACTCGGGATTTTTGGAAGTCGAAGTCTCCCACACTATCAAAGCCCCCTTTTGGTACAATTTTGGTTGAACTTTGAAATGGCATGTATAGGACTACCCTTTTTGTTGTTGGTCATGTACCCATGGATTTTGTGTAAATTTGGATAGCCATGCAAAAATGGCTTATATACGTTTTAGCATAGTACTATAATCGTTTTGTATGTTGATCACCAAGAGGTATGGAAATGTTTGGAAACGATTAGCCATTGGAATGGTTAATCATGATTATACTTTGTGCTATGTATGCAAAAGGGCTAATTGAATCATGGAAACTATGAAATAGGTAAAGTCTACCTTAAAGGCAGATGCTGACAGCAGCAGCGATGTGGATGTGAAAAATCACTAAAAATAGTAGGAATGGAATTAAATAGTGAATAAATTATGTAAATGAACCTTGATGAATCTACTTTCATATGGAAGAAACGAAACGGTCATATGAGTTGGATGTTAAGAGATATTTAGGTTTTCGTGAAACAGGGCCAGAACGGTTTCTGGATTCCCTGTTCCGACTTTGGAAATTCATTATAAATTAACCAGAGATAATTAGGAGTCATGCCATATATGTATAGATTCCAATTTGAGTCTAATTTCTATAGAAACAAACGGAATCAATATTGAAGCCCTGTACAGAGAGATATCCAAGTCGTAATGCGCGAAGGTCAGTGTAGTCGATCCCTGTAACATGGGAGAATTTAACTAATAAACTGTACTAATTGGCCCAACCAAAAATTCTAGAAAAACAATTTGTAGATGCATATATGAGTCTAGTTTCAGGGAAAAATCACGAAACTGATTTTTGAGTTGTGGAACTCAAGATATGATTTTTAAGGTGACAGTGACACAGTTAGCCAGCTGTCTGGAAATTTTTAAATGGACTGTGAAAATAAATATATTATGTCTGTTAGCACCTCGTGTTCGACTCCGGCCACGGTCTCGGGTACGGGGTGTTACATAAAAAGTTTTGAATTTAATGAGCATTTTGGGGCACTCCAATGGCCATGCAAGTGTGAAACCCGAATTTGAGTGGTCCTTTGGTGTGAATGCACGAAAATGAATGGCCATTCCAGGTGAAAAGTTGCTGCAGCAATGTGAAAGCTCCAAGATGCTACTTTGGAGAGTTGGACGGGTAGCCTTGAAGAGAGGAAACATCAGCTCACTTGGCCCTTGGTGTCCACGAAGAGGTGCTGAATAATGAGCACTTATGAGCTACCCAAATTCATGCCGTCTCATGTATGTTCCTAGACAAATTAAATGGAACAAATTAATTAGTTTTGGACATCTTTAATTTGGCTGAACTAAGACAACTTAAATATGCAGCAACTAAGACAAATTAAATACTTAGATTTGGCTGGACAAATTAAATAGCTACAGCTAATAAATTTGTCCCAACTAAGACACATTAAATTGATGCATGAACTAAGACACATTTAATACTTTAATTTATTATGTCCATATTTTGACACATTTATTTGATCTTAAATATTTTAATAACTTAATAAATTTATCCCAGCAACATTAATGCATAAAATTAAATAAAAATGAAACCAAGCTCATTGAGGTAGCATCAAGATGCCATGAGCTCCTTGGAGCTGAAACGAGCCAAGTCAGCTTGCACAATATTGCAAATTGTGCTACTTGAGCTATTCACTTGATGTTCGACCATTGCTTCTATTCCAAATCGAGCAATGTAACTTGATGAGGCTTCTTGAAACCTCTTGGCACCAGCTCGAGTGATTGGTCCCAATGACAGCTCCATAGGTTCGGCATCTAACTCCTTAGCCGAGCTCGCATTATTCCCCCCTCTTCGAGGCGATTTGTCCCCAAATCGTCACCTACATCAAAAAGGGAAAGATCGACAACGTTAAAGCTTGCACTCTCTCCATACTCACCGGGTAGATCAAGTTTGTAAATGTTATCATTGATCTGCTCTAATACTTGGAATGGACCATCACCCCTTGGTAAAAGTTTTGATTTTCTTTGCTCGAGAAACCTCTCTTTGTGCATGTGGAGCCAAACCCAGCGAATTTGCCTTCTTTTTGCCATCTAAATGCACTAACTGATTAGAAGGCATAGGAACCAAGTCGAGAGGGGTTATAGGGTTAAAGCTGTATACTATCTCGAAAGGAAAATGTTTTTTGGCCAAATGAATCGTGTGATTGTAAGCGAACTCCACATGAGGTAAACACTCTTCGTACACAACTTCAAATTCTTCCAAAGGATGGCTCGAAGTAAGGTTGACAGAATTCGGTTAACTACCTCTGTTTGGCCATCCGTTTAGGGGTGGTACGTTGTCGAAAACAACAATTTGGTGCCTAACTTTCCCCATAAAATCCTCCAAAATTGACTTAGAAGTTTTGTGTCACGATCGGAGACAAAAATTTTGTGTCATGATCGGAGACGATAGTACAAGGGATCCTGTGCAACCTAACAACTTTCTTGAAAAATAAAATAGCAACGTTAGTAGCATCATCAGTTTTATAACAAGGTATAAAATGAGCCATTTTCGAGAAATGATCCACAACAACAAATATCGAATCTTTTCCCCGTTTGATTCTAGGAAGGCCTAGAATGAAGTCCATTGAAATGTCAACCTACGGTTCATCCGGTATAGGCAACGGTGTGTACAAACCATGTAGTTTGATCCGTGACTTTACTTTCTTACATGTAATGCATCGATCATAGTTTCTTATTACATCACATTTCATCTTGGGCCAATAGAAGTGTTCGTGCAATATGGCTAAGGTTTCGCAACCCCAAAGTGTCCCATAAGTCCACAACTACGGGCTTCATTAACAAGCATTTCCCTAACAGACCCTTGTGGTAAACATAGCATTCATGGTGAAAATACTTTTTATATGCACCATGCAAGTAACACTTATATATTTCACCAAAATCAACATTAGTTTGATAAAGATCTTTCATAAATTCAAAACCAACCAGTTTAGAATCCAATAAATTGACAAGTGCATACCTTTGTGATAATGCATCGGCAACAACGTTTTCCTTACCTTTCTTATACTTTATCACGTAGGGAAATGACTCCAAATATTCCACCGACTTTGCATGACATTTATTGAGCTTGGTTTGTCCTTTGATATGCTTTAAGGCCTCATGATCCATCTGGATTACAAATTCCTTTGGCCATAGATAATGTTGCCAAGTCTCTAAGGCTCGGATCAAGGCATACATCTCCTTGTCATACATTGGGTAGTTCAACATGGCGCCGTTGAGTTTCTCGCTAAAGTAGGCTACAGGCCTTCCATCTTGCGTTAAAACAGCTCCAATGCCAATTCCTGAAGCATCGCATTCAACCTCGAATGTCTTGTTAAAATTAGGTAAAGATAATAGCAGAGCTTTAGTTAGACATTCCTTAATTTTATTGAATGCATTTTCTTGATCATCAGTCCAATGAAAGGGTGAGCTTTTCTTGATAATACTTGTCAAGGGGGCGGCTAAGGTACTAAAATTAGGCACAAACCTTCGGTAGAAGCTTGCCGACCCGTGAAAACTCCTTACCTAGCTGATATTTGTTGGACACGACCACTCATTGATCACTTTGACCTTTTCTTGGTCAACCTTTAAGCCAGGGCACTCATTACAAAACCTGAGAACACAACCTCATTAGTACAAAAAGAACATTTTTTTAATTTAGCACAAAGTACCTCTTTTTGCAAAACTTCTAACATCGCACGTAGATGCTGAACGTGATCTTCCAATGACTTTCTATAGATCAAAATATCATCAAAATATACAACACAAAATTTTCCAATAAAGGCACGTAACACATGATTCATTAAACGCATAAAAGTATTAGGTGCATTCGTAAGACCGAATGGCATTACCAACCATTCGTACAAACCATACTTAGTCTTGAATGTGGTCTTCCAGTAGTCTCCCTCCCGCATACGAATTTCATGATAGCCATTCTTTAGGTCAATCTTTGAGAAGAGTTGGGCTCTCTAAGTTCGTCGAGCATGTCATTGAGACGAGGAATAGGATGTATATATTTGACGATGATTTTATTGATGGCGCGACAGTCAACGCACATCCGCCATGACCAGTTCTTTTTAGGTACCAACAAGACAGGAACTGCACATGGACTTAAGCTTTCGCGGATGTATCCTTTTTCCATTAACTTAGCTACTTACTTTTGCAACTCATTCGTTTCCTCCAGATTACTCCGATAAGCCGGTCTAGTCAGAATAGTGCACTAGGCACAAAGTCGATTTAGTGCTCGATGCCTCGAATGGAAGGTAACCCGTTCGACACTTCATCTGGAAATACGTTTCTAAATTCCTACAACAAAGAAACAATAGGAGAAGGCAAAGATCTTTCAATCTCGTTAGTTTCCAACAAGCATTCTTTGTACATAAGTACAAGAATGGGTTGCTTTGTCAATAATAACTTTCGAATTTCTTACTTTCTTGCAAAAACACTCATTTTTTCATTCTTACTCTCATTTTCTTTCTCTTTTATCACTCGTGTTTTTAACTCACTTTTCTCACTTTTTCCACTCTTTTTCTTTTCATTCTTTTTCTTTTGCTCTTTTTCTTTTGATCTCTCCATAGATTGCTTCATTTTGAGCTGATCTTCAAAAACTTGCTTTGGTGTAAGAGGGGCTAACGTGACGTTTCATCCAAGATGCTTGAACAAATACCTATTCGTGTAACCATCATGAACTACTCTTCAGCCAAATTGCCAAGGACGCCCCAACAGAAGGTGTCCCGCATGTATCGGCACAACGTCGCAAATCACCTCGTCTTGATATTTGTCTATTGAAAATGCCATATTGTTATTTGGTTACTTTGAGTTCACCACCATCATTGAGCCATTGTAATTTGTAAGGATTTGAGTGGCTAAACCAAGTATTTTCAATGAGCATGGTACTCGTAACGTTGGTGCAGCTCCCTCTGTCGGTTATCAAGTTGCACACTTTGCCTTGAACGTGGCAGCAAGTGTGAAATATGTTTTCTCATTGTTGTTCTTCTTCAACTCCTTAGATATTTAGACTTCGTTTTACAATGAGAATCTCTCCTTCAACGGGCATCTCAAGTTCTTTGTCTTCATCAGTTGGAATTTCATGCTCCTTCTCCTTTTCATCTTCGGACTTAATTTCACCATTTGGTCACACCACCATCACCCGTCGGTTGGGACATTGACTAGCAATGTGGCCCCTTCCTTGACACTTAAAACATTTGATATCTTGAGAATGGTTGGAAGCAGGCTCGTTCTTATTGTTTCCAGTTTCACCACTTGATTGATTGGGCTTGGTTGCAACAAAAGGCTCATTGGGAAAAATAGGAGCTTTGCTCATCCCTTGACTTCATTTATTGGTAGAAGATGATGGATAGGATCGATTGGCTCCATTCCACTTCAATTGTTTCTCGACTTTTATTTCCATATGGACCATGTCCATCACTTCAACGTAGTGCTAAAGTTCCACGATATTGGTAATATCACGGTTCAAGCCAGCTAGGAACCTCGCCATTGTTACTTCACGATCTTCATCCGCGTCGGCTCTATCATGGCAACCTCTATTTTTTTATTGTAATCTTCGATGCTACAGTTGCCTTGAGTGAGATTTTGTAGCCGTTGGTACGAGTTCCTATGGTAGTATGAGGGAACGAATCATTTCTACATGACAGCCTTCATTTCGGCCCACGTTGAGATAGGCCTCTTATCGTTCCTCCTTCAGCTAGTCACGAGCTGATCCCACCATATGATTGCGTAATCAAAAAACTCTATGGCTGCAAGCTTCAACTTTTTGATCTCCGAGTAATTATGACACTCGAAGACGAGCTCGACTTTCTTTTCCCACTTTAGATATGCTTACAGATCATTTTTTCCTTAGAATGGTGGTATGGACATTTTAATATTTTTGAGGTTATCATCGGTACGATCTTTTTCTCGATGACCCCGATTACGTTGACCATGATTCCGCACACTTCGAGCAGATGAGTGGTCACTCTCTTGATCACTTGACTCATAAGGTTCCTCCCGATTCTGATTAGGACACCCACGTCTTGCATCCTTGAGGGTTCTTTCTCGTTGTCCTCATGTCTCCACTTAGTAGAGTCGATCCTCAATGGGCTCGAGCTTACAATAAAAAAGCCTTTCCATTTCACGTATTAAGGCTTGTGCATTCAAATCTGGCACTCCTCCATCCGCAACATTACGAATGGGTCGCAATCTTCCTCCCTCCATTTGATTCCTCTCGGGGCTTCTAGACATGGTAAGTTAATCACACAACAAAGCTCACACGTCACTCACAAAGAAAAGTCACTCAATTTTGGCTTTTATTTCTCTCAGATAGTCTCACCACTTTCTTGCCTTTTACCGTTCAGTTTTCACCTCTCGAAGTTCTCCTCAGAAAACGTAGACAAATCAATACCGTTGGGGTCGGTTTATAAAAGTGATGTGGTTAGGTGAGGAATGATGTAGGGATTAAGGTAGGCTAACAACAAAAGATGAAGGCTTTAAGTGTGGCCGTTTGGTATGAAGAAGATCTAAAATGATTTCGGGTAGAAAAAAAAAGAAAATTGAAGTAACTGAACTTCACCTTATTTTATTTTATTTTCGTAATTTCTTTTTTTTTTATTTTTTTGTACTTTTTGAATTTTGTCACTTCAATGTATATTCTTTTCTTCTTTTTTATATAATTTTTTTGAATTTTTTTTGCTAATATTCAATCCCGGGGGTACAAAAACGTCAATTCTTACCTCGATTTAACCAACTCTGATACCAACTTGATACGCACTTGCCTTAGTTGAGACTTGAGTCGTAACATTTACTTGATCGTAAATCGAGTAAGTTAAGGTTCTTTTGAGAATGGTTGTGTGGAAAGAAAGATTTAGGCTCAAAATGGTTCAATGTGGTTATTGGATAATTTAAGAAATGGTGGATGGAATTCGGCTAAGGGTTCAAGTATGAACTAACACAATATAGGTGTGTTAACCCGTGACTTGTGAGAACATCTAGGTTGGGAATTTGATGAGAGGATAATTGGATAGTTGATAAAGACCTCGACCCGCTATCAAAGATGATAGGAACCTCGGTATAATTTGAATGCCACACTTCGGGAACAAAGTGATAAGTTCGAACAAAGATGGGTTGATGCCACAAGGGTTACTTGATAAGTCAGACAAGTCTTTGGAGAACAATGAGAGTTGAAAACAAACTCACAAAATAAGAAAATTTCATAAAATGTTCATTAGCCTTTCAAGTAAGACGAAATACATATTTATAGTCTAAAATAGGAGCTAGCCGAATAGGCACTTAAGGGACTTAGATGGACAGCAGCTTAACACTTAAGGAAGTTGAAATTTCCTTGAAGCTTCCTAACACTTTCCATGAAGCTTCCTTGGACTTAGGAGATGTCAATGGACACACTTGGGAGATCTCAATCTACTAAAAATAATTAGAGCAATTTAATGGGCTTAAAACATGGGAAAGATTCGACCAAGGTGATTTAAGGCTGCTTGGATGCTTTTGTAATATGCAGCTTAGTTGAGCTAAAAGGTTTTGAATTTAATGAGCATTTTAGGGGACTCCAATGGCCAAGAAAGTGTGAAACCTGAATACGAGTGTTCCTTTAGTGTGAATGCACAAAAATGAATGGCCATTCCAGGTGAAAAGTTGCTGCAGCAATGTGAAGGCTCCAAGATGCTACTTTGGAGAGCTGGACGGGTAGCCTTAAAGAGAGGAAACATCAGCTCACTTGACCCTTGGTGTCCACGAAAAGGTGTTTGAATAATGAGCACTTATGACCTACCCAAATTCATGCCGTCTCATGTATATTCCTAGACAAATTAAATGAAACAAATTAATTAGCTTAGGACATCTTTAATTTGGTTGAACTAAGACAACTTAAATATGCAACAACTAAGACAAATTAAATACTTAGATTTGGCTAGACAAATTAAATAGCTACAGCTAATAAATTTGTCCCAACTAAGAAACATTAAATTAATGCATGAACTAAGACACATTTAATACCTTAACTTATTATGTCTAGATTTTGACACATTTATTTGATCTTAAATATTTTAATAACTTAATAAATTTATTCCAGCAAAATTAATGCATAAAATTAAATAAAAATGAAACCAAGCTCATTGAGGTATCATAAAGACGCCGTGAGCTTCTTGAAGCTGAAACGAGCCAAGTCAGCTTTCACAATATTACAAATTGAGCTACTTGAGTTGGTCACTTGATGTTCGACCATTCCTTCTATTCCAAATCGAGCAATGTAACTTGACAAGGCTTCTTGAAACCTCTTGACACCAGCTCGAGTGATTGGTCCCAATGGCAGCTCCATAGGTTCGGCATCTAACTCTTTGGCCGAGCTCCCATTAGGAAATTTAACGAGTATGTGAAAGAAGAGAAAGAACATGTAAGTATTACAAATTTGTACAGGTATCTACATAAAGTTTATAACCATTGACTTCATGATATTTTGAGTTCATGGTTTCTATGAGAATGTTTTTGTGAAAGCCTTGTGATGTACGAAATACATGGTAAATTCAGTAGGCGATCGTGTAATTGGCTTTCGGGCCAAATTGAGTCATGGTATAGCATTGTTTTATTCACTCAAATTATGATTTATCGGATATGAGAAAAAGAAAAGCTTGGAATAATTGCCTATTAAAATGATTATGGGAAGATATGAATTGGCATAATTACCTTTTAAAATGATTATGGGAAGATATGAGCTTTGAACAATTGAAAGATGTTAAAATATATGCTTGAAAAGTGAATACTAGCTGTTAATGTGCATGTTTATTATGAGGCTTGAAATGATGGGTTAATTGTGGTAATCTGTTAAAATGGAGAGATTACGATTATTAGGCTAATGTTAAGACATGTTAAATTGTGCTTCGAAATTGATAGAGCAAATAATGTGACTGAATAAGTTATAACTGTGAGTTTTAATACAACTTATATTATCTTGTGTTTTTATTATTGGACTTGGTAAATATGATTGGTAAAAGTTGTTTATTATGTTCATACGAACTTACTAAGCTATATAACTTACCCCCTTCCTTTCCTATGTTTTATAGTGCCGTGAAGCTAGCTCGAGTTGGAGATCGCCGGAGATCCTATCACACTATCAAGCTATCATATGGATATTGATGAATTCAAGTATTTTGAGTTTATGGCATGTATAGGGACTTAGTCTTTTGGTCATATATGTTATTATGACTTTAGCCTATGTATTGGCTTGTGAGGGTCAAAGACTTGTTTTGATATTTGGCTGTGTAAATTGGCTTATTTGGCTAACAAGGTTGTAAGCATAAGTATATTCATATATATATGTCAATGTCTTTGGTAATATGATCATGGTATGCTTGGTGAATATGGATAGTTTGGAAATGATATATATGGCATGAATGTGAAATGTTTAGTAATGTGGTCTATTGATGAGATGATAAATTTGTGTGCACAATAAGGTAACTAGAAAGTAGTTAAATGAAGCCTAATGAAGGTGAAATTGACATGAATGATTTATGGCATGATAAATGTTGTGTGTATGATAGATGTTGATATGGTATTAGTATGTGATGGTCATAATTGTGAATGGTTTGGTTGGTCTTACATGGTTGAATTTGTGCCATGTGATGTTGTGTATATGTATGCAAGTGATGGTGGCAAAATGGCTTGGTAAATAGCCTTGTTTTTGTCCACACAGGTAGACATAGGGGCGTGTGTTTAGGCTGTGTGTGACACACGGTGAGCCCTATGGACGTGTGATTCGGCCATGTGTCACGTGCACCTAATTGCTGCAAAATAGATTGCTCAGTATCGAGCACACGGGTATGAAACACGACCGTGTGTCTCAGCCGTGTGAAGGACATGACCTAGGAACACGGGCGTGTGTCTTGGTCGTGTGACTTCAATTTGTTCTTGGGTGACAAATAGAGAGTTACATGGGTTAGGGACACGGTCGTGTGTGACCACACGGGCGTGTCCCAAGCCACACGGGCGTGTGACCTCTATCTTATTAAAATTTTTCTAAGTGTCGTGAAAATTTCTCAAGTTCTCAGTTTAGTCCCGAACCGCCTCCAAAGCATGTTTTGGGCCTCGTAGGCTCGTATTAGAGACTTTATGAGTAAATGCAAAAATTTTAATTTGGAAAAAAATTTATGGCTCAAAAATGTATAATTGTTTGTGTGATGAGTCCATTAATGCTCGTACCCTATTCCGACGTCGAATATGGGTAAGGGGTGTTACATTTAGTGGTATCAGAGCTATGGTTTAGTCGATTCTTAGACTAACCTAGCATGTGTGAGAGTCTAGCTATACATGCCATATGTAATCTATGATAATGTGATATCTCCTGTCTCTTATGGCATTATTTTGTTGAGACAGAGATGCTTTCCAACTGAGCTACGTTCGAAAATGCTGAAACTGATACTAAGATATTTGAAAATGTTTTTGTGATAAGTCAAAACTTGGAAAGGTATGAATAAGAGTTCATGATATGTATGTGATGATGTACAAAATGAAATAATCATAAGTTGAGAAATATGGAAAAGTGAAATGAAATGAAAGTTTATATTGTGATAAACTCATCCATGTTTGTTTGGCATTCATATGATGTTATGTGCTTAACTTATTTGATTAAGTGAATGCAATATGTAAACTTACTCAAAATTTATGTATTGTATGTATAAGTTTACTTGTTTGAATAGGACAATCAGAAAGCTCGTGTAACATAAATATGTATGTTAATTTGCCAGAAGTGAATTATATAACTGTGATGATATTATGATGACGATGAATGTTAAGTAAAATGTGTGTATATATGAGAGTCGAGTTAGAAGCTTTACGACCTCACCCCTTACCAATGTGGTATTTTATGATGAAATTTTACAAGATTTATGTTGAATAAGCTCACGAGTGAGAGACTAAAGAGTTCAGTAGCGGGATAACTAATAATGTGGTCAGAGTTGAAAATAGTTTGGCAAGTGAATACAATTTTGGAAAAGATGCCATTTTATTCTAAAGACCATTCGGATTTCGTAATGTCACGGTTAAAGAAAAAGTTAATCTCAGCTAATCAACCTATTCAGGTATGATGTCTAAAGCGTTATTTGCTGCGATTTCTTCCAGATTGATTTTTGTTAGTGAATGGAATAATACGGGATTTGTAATGACAGAATTAGTCAGAGAAATGATATTTGAATCGTAAAGATGTTTGAGTGTAACAGTTGTAATTGAATAGATTATGATGATCTCTCCTGGGTATGTTATATATTCATTTATCCTCATAGATATATGTGATTGTTCGTTTTCTGATGAGATTCTTGTCGTATGAGAATGCTAGCTGATTATAATGTTAGATGAAAGCACTGTTGGTCTGGTTGGTTGATGATCAGTATATCTTATATCTCTCTTTGGGGTTCTATTCTATTATGTTTGGAACGAAAGTTTATGGTGAAAATTTATGTGAGGCTATTCTTTTGTTTCTACTAGATGTTATTTTGTTTTATATATATATTTGGAAAATATATTATCTCTGTTACAATTGATTCCAAAGCGTGCAAGCATTGTTTTTTCTTCTGGTTTTCTTAGAGGAATAATCAAGATCTTTATTATTTCTTATGATTCATGTTCTCAGACTTCCAGTACGATATTCGTATCTTGAATATCTTTATCTCGATTTTTTTATCATTCTTATTTCGTAAATTATCAATCATGGCTCATTTTTAAAGTGTGTTATTTGACTTGTGATAACTATGTCTATTATGGGTGTATTTCTGGTTCCATCATAGGAACTTAGTGATTCTGGTATCAGGATTTCTCTAATTCTCGTGAAAGGAATTGACATTGGCAAAGGTATAGATAGTGGACGCTCAAGCTCAAATTTTATGATGGTTTTCTGTTCTCAGGTAAGTTTGACTAAGGTCAATGAGTTAAATCAGGATATTTTGTTTTCTTGAGCTAATGTAGTTGTAAAGATTTTTGATTAGCATGTTAAGGGAATTATAAATTATTGTATGTTTGAGTTGTTTAACAGCATGAAGAAAGGAGTATTTTGATATGTTACTATTTGATAGTTGAGATCAACTCAGTTGTTTTATCTGAGCGAGCTGGTCAGTTGAAAGGTAATTTGAGTTATATGGATTTAAGTTTATCCTCAGGTAAGAAAATAAAATCTTATACATTTATGGATGAATAGATGGACAGTTTGAAGGAAGAATTTATATTCTAGAAAGTATGATACAGAGATATACTTATTGGATTTGTTCTAATCTAATGATGTTGCTATGAGTTAAAGCTGTTCCGATTGATAAAGTTATCACATTTTTGAAAGTTTGAATAGTCTGTTGCATGTTAGCAAAGTTGAAAATAGTTGAAGGTGTTATTAACCGAAGCATTGGTTCTAGGTTCTGTTTGAATTGATAAAGAATTCGTGATTTTTCAGTGATGCATTATTGAATGGATTGGAATGTGTTTTAATACAAGAATGTAAAATGACAATTCATGCTTTCAGATAATTAAAGTCTCATTAAAAGAATTGTTCGACGAGTGACTTAGAGACGGCCGCTAGTATGTCTATGTTGAGAAATTGATGACATCGTTTGTTCGACG
Source organism: Gossypium arboreum (assembly GCF_025698485.1). Taxonomy (NCBI): domain Eukaryota; kingdom Viridiplantae; phylum Streptophyta; class Magnoliopsida; order Malvales; family Malvaceae; genus Gossypium; species Gossypium arboreum. The sequence goes on from NC_069076.1 coordinate 37,104,873, forward strand.
AAAAAAGTCATATGCTATTTGATTTCAAGAGTATAAAGTGTTTAGTGTTACAGAAAAATCTAAAATTAAGACAACATTGGTGGCTTGAACTATTGAAAGAAAGTGAATAGTTAACGATTAACTTTGGGGAAGTAGATATAGTTGCAGATGATTTAATGAAAAGCCTTTGTTCATTTTGTGAGTGTTGGTCACATGATTAATCTTATTTGATGGAAGTCTGAATCTAGATAAATTAAAAAGATAAAGTGATGTTTTCTTTGCAAGGTTGAGAACCTCAGGAATGTGATAGTGAGTGGTAAACTAAATGAGTACAGTGTGAGAGGACTTTTGATTCTGATTTCTGTTATTGTTACTCCAAGATAGAACTCATGCAATGAATTATCCAGAGCTTATGCAGAAAATGTTGTACGGGACTTAGTAGTAGCTCGTTTGTTCATTTAGATAGTAATTCAGATCTTTGACGACATGCTCCAACACCATGATTCAGAGTCCAAAGGTGATTGGAAAGAGATATACGAGGTGGAATTGATTTGTGATTCTAAAGAAAAGGGTGAAAATGATTCATGAAAGCTGAAAGCAACTTCAGATTGACATAAGTAGTTTACAGATTTAAAAATTTAAGATATTGGATTCCAGATCGATGACGGAATACTTTTGGAAGTATTGCCTTCGAAGAGGATTTTTTGATAAGGTAGGGGAAACTACAAGAACATTACCCTAATCTCTTTTTTGGTAAGATTTTTAGGGATGAAAATCCCTAAAGGGGGGAGAGTTGTAATAGCCCGATTTTGGGTCTAGTTGGAACAGTGGTTTGGGGACCACAAATCCAACGTAGAAAAATTTATTTTTATTATATTTTTATGGTATACAATTTTATGGAATAATTTTTTGAAAATTTCATTAAAAACTTTTAACGTTTGGGCGCTCAATTTGGTCAAAAGGACTAAATTGTAAAAAGTGCAAAGCTTGAGTTATATAAGCTAAAGGTGTCTAATTGTTATGAAATTTTGCATTGAAGGTCCTTAAATGATAATTAGACCATTGGTTAAGTTGGTTGACAAAAATGGACATGGTTAGGTATGTTTTTAAAGTTTTACATTAAGGGCATTTTGGTAATTTGGTAATTAAATGAATTAAAAAGCCAAAATAAAAGCCAATTTTTGTTCATCTTCCTCCCATGGCCGAAATTTACAAGGAGAAACAATGGCTAGGGTTTTTCAAGCTTTCAAGCTCGATTGTAAGTTCACCCGTTTTTAATGATTTATATGTTTTTGAAATCCTCAAAACATGATCTATCTATTTCTACCACTAATTTAAGACAAAATCAAAGTTTAAAATTTTACTCATGATGGATATTTGTGTATTTTGATGTTTAATGGTAGAAAATGAATGTTAGTTGTTTGATAAATAACTTTTGCTAAGTGACTTTCAATGAATATGCCTAAAAAGGACATATTTGTAAAAAAGTTGAAAAATGAGTGTCAAAATGTGAATAAAAGAAAAATGTTGGCTACTGTAAGCATGTATAAATTTTGGACAAGCATGGGTATTGAAGAAATTGAGTACATTTCATTTTATGAGCCTAGCAACTAAAATGTAAAAAAGTGAAACTTTAGGGGTAAAAATATAATTTTTGCCATAATGTGATTTTGGGCTGATTTGAATAGCATAATGATTAAATAAGTTAAATGTGATACTATAGATCAAGAAAAACGAGGTTCAAAATTAGAACGAAGGAAAAATGAGTATCTAACAGCTAGGTCCTTTTCGCCATTTTTATGCCGAGGTAAGTTCGTATATTTAATAAGTATTAAATTATATATGTATAAATGCGTAATTGATATAATTGTGGTAATTGTTATATTATTGAAATGAAATGTGAATGCTATTGAGTGCGATACTACGAAAATGACCGACAAAGATTCAATATAGTGAAAGTCCCGATTGAACCTTAAGAATAGATAGGATATAAATGTCATGACATTAGGGTTACTGAGATTACGTGTAAGACCATACCTGGGATATGGCATCGATATGAGATTTCGAGAAAGACCATAGCCGGGTTATTGGCATCGATACGAGATTACATGTAAGACCATATCTGGGATATGGCATTACGGTACTGTGTGTACGAGATTCCATAGTATCCTTTAGTATTCCAAGTGGTTCAACTGGAAATTTAACAAATATGTCAAAGAAGAGAAAGAACATGTAAGTATTAGGAATTTGTACATGTATGAACATAAAGTTTATAAGCATTGACTTCATGATATTGTGAGTTCATGGTTTCCATGAGAATGTTTTTGTGAAAGCCTTGTAATGTACGAAATACATGGTAAATTCGGTAGGCGGTCGTGTAATTGACTTTCGAGCCAAATTGAGTTATGGTACAACATTGTTTTATTCACTCAAATTGTGATTTAACGGATATGAGAAAAAAGAAAGATTGGCATAATTGCCTATTAAAATGATTATGGGAATTGAATAATTGAAAGATGTTAAAATATATGCTTGAAAAGTGAATACTCACAGTTAATGTTCATGTTTATTATGAGGCTTGAAATGATGGGTTAATTGTAGTAATCTGTTAAAATGGAGAGATTATGGTTATTAGGCTAATGTAAAGACATGTTAAATTGTGCTTGCAAATTGATAGAGCAAACAATGTGATTGAATAAGTTATAATTGTAAATTTTAATGCAACTTATATTATCTTGTGTATCTATTATTAGACTTGGTAAATGATTGGTAAAAGTTGTTTATTATGTTCATATGGACTTACTAAGCTATATAGCTTACCCCCTTCCTTTCCCATGTTTTATAGTGTCGTAAAGCTAGCTCGAGTTGGAGATCGCTGGAGATCCTATCACACTATCAAGCTATCAAATGGGTATTGATGAATTCAAGTATTTTGAGATTATGGAATGTATAGGGACTTTGTCTTTTAGTCATATGTGTCATTATGACTTTAGCCTATATATTGGCTTGTGAGGACCAAGGGCTTGTTTTGATATTTGGCCGTGTAAATTGGCTTATTTGGCTAACATGGTTGTAAGCCTAAGTATATTCATATATATGTCAATGTCTTTGGTGATGTGATCATGGTATGCTTGGTGAATGTGAATAGTTTGGAAATGTGATTTATGGCATGAATGTGCAATGTTTGGTAATATGGTCTATTGATGAGATGATAAATTTGTGTGTGCAATAAGGTAACTAGAAAATAGTTAAATGAAGCCTAATGAAGGTGAAATTGACATGAATGATTTATGGCATGATAAATGTTGTGTGTATGATAGATGTTGATATGGTATTGGTATGTGATGGTCATAATTGTGAATGGTTTGGTTGTGACAGCCTTAAAACGACCCTAGTCAGAATGTGGTTTCGGGACCACAAAACCGAGGCATAAAAATAATTTAATATTTATTTTGATGCTTATAATATGTGTTAACTCATGTGTGACATTCTTGATGCTTTAATTTAGAGTTATAAATGTGAATTTCACTAGAAAGGACCTAGTAGTAAACTTTGAAAGTAGGATAGGGAAATGTGTGATGACTAATTAAAGCATGCATGCAAAACAACGGCCTCGCATGTCAAATGTCCCTCTTTTTACAAGTGATGGCCGGCCATGACAAAGAAATATGGGCAAAACATGTCATAGACATGTTTTGTTGGTGCATCATGGGTGAAAAAAATAAATTAATGAGCATGGGTAATAAAGAAATGGAAAAAAAAAAAGAAAAGAAAAAACTCATGGATGCCCATTGCCGTGAGTTGTGGAGAAAGAAAGAAGAATTTTTGTTCATCATTTTTCATTTCCTTTGGGCTGAAAATTCTAAGGAAGAAGGAAGGAATTCTTGTTTCATGTTGGTTTGGAAGAGGTTTAGGAGGAGGTTTGGCCATACTTGTACCTAGATTAAGGTAAGTTTGATGTTTTGCAATGAGATTCATGTATATTTTTGTAGTTAGCTTGAGTTCTAACTAGCCATGGTTCAAATCCTTACTATGTCATGGAGATGATATTCGGCTAAGGTGAGGTTGTGTTGATATCATTTGCATGCTAAAAGTGAAGCTTTGTAATGGTGCATGTGATGATGGATTGATGATTATTGAATATTTTTTTAACACTTTTGAGTGAGAGGTTGATAGATACCATGAGGTTAAACTTCATGACATTGTAAGCTTGTAAGTTGGATGATGAAGTTCATGCTTTGTGAAGGTAAATGGGGTAGAAGGAGCATTCGCCATAATGAAAATATATGAGTTAGTCATAGTCATCCTTATGATTCGCCCTTGCACCTATATGTATATATGTTTGCACATGATGTATTGGCATGACATATATACTATTTCAAGGTATATATTTGCTTGTGATGATGTTTGGTTATGAAGTACATGAGAGATGTGTATTGAGCTACAATATGTAATCGTTAGTTAGTAAAATGCATGCTGTTTTGTGTGGTATTATGCATAATTGGCCTCAACATGGACATGCATATTCAGCCACATGAAGGGGGGTTGGTGTGCATGCATTCGGTTAGAGGCAAGCATATTGATGCCTATTCTTGGCTTGGAAATTTCGGCTAAGGAGGGTACTAACTAATGTGTTGAATTCGATTCGTGATTTCGCACACATGTGACTCTAATGTCTAATGTGTATAAGGGCTAAGTACCTTGAGCTTCACTTTGATGTTTGAATGAATTGTATTGAATTGCTTGTTGTGCTTAAAAATTGTGCATGACCATTGTGTATTTGAGCTAAAGGATGGCCATATGACCATTTAAACTCCTTGTCATATTCGGCCATAAGCTATCATAATGAGATTTTAATAAGTTAAATTTGTGTGAATTAGCTCAAGAGCTTAAAGGGCCACAGTTGGATAAGGGAAAGGAAAAAGTGATCGAATAGCCGTCGAAATCGCTCGACAACATCCAAGGTAAGTCTTCAAGTAATGACCCTACTTGAATTATGTGAAATGCAATTATGGATGTGTAATGATTACTGATATATGTGTGTATGAGTATTTGAATGGTACCCGGGCTAAGTCCCGAAGGCAATTATGCTAGTGATTATATTGTGTTTGAGCCTTAGTAACGAAAATGAAACATGAATGTGTAATGATTATTGATGTATGTGTGCATGAGCAATTGAATGATATCCGGTTAAGACCAAGGCAATTGTGCTAGTGACTTTATCCGGCTAAGACCAAGGCATTCGTGCAAGTTGTTATATCAGGGCTAATACCCAAGGCATTTGTGCGAGTCGTTATATCCGGCTAAGACCAAGGCATTCGTATGCGTGTGGTTATATCCGGTTGTATTCAAGAAGCTTGGGTTGAAGGTGAGCGTTGGTTGCTGTAATAAATTTAATTAGTACGCTCGAAAAGCCCAAAGGATAAGGTATGTTTACATGTGCTATGGAAAAGTCGATACGTTTGAATAATATTCGTCAATCGACTAACGAATTTTCAGCTCTTGAATTGGTTGATATCTTGTGAATGTATATGTTGATGAAGTGTGAAGTAAGTATGATTATGTGAATGTGTATTAATGAAATGATTCATTTGGCTATGTGAATGTAATGCTTTAGTTAAAGCCGATTTCATTGCTTGAGATTTACTAAGCATAAACATGCTTACCCGCTGCTTTGGCTCTCTGTTTTATAGATTTTGCTCGCTAGCGATCGGATTCGGGATCATTGAAGTGAAGTCATCCACACTATCAAACCCCCTTTTTGGTACTCTTTTAGTTGAACTTTGGATATAGCATGTATAGGACTACCCTCGGTTGTTTTTAAGTACTTTGTGATGTATATGTGTACGGCCATGCGAAAATGGTTCGTAAAAGTGGATTATGAATTTGACCATTTGTGCTTGTAATTATATTTGGTTTCATGATGTGATTATGGTTTGGAATGAGAGTGTTGGTCACATAATCAGCCATTGGAATGGCTAAGTATGATCATATGTGGACCTATGCTTGTCAAAATTATAGTTGGCCCATGGAAACCACAAGATAGGTAAAGGTTACCTTGAAAACAGATGCTGGCAGCAGCAGTGGTGTGGTTTTGAAAAATCACAAAAATTTTTAGGAATGGTATTAAATAGTGAATAAGTTATGTAAACGAACCTTGACGAGTCTATTTTCATATGAAAGTAACGAAACAATCATATGAACAGTATATCGAGAGATATTAAAGTTCTCGTGAGACAGGGCCAGAACGGTTTCTGGGTCCCCTGTCGCGACTTTAAAAATTTACTATAAATTATCCGGAAAGAATTAGAAGTTATGCCTTATATGTGAAGATTCCATTTTTAGTCTAGTTTCATTAGAAATAAACGGCACCAGTATTAAAGCCCTGTACAGAGAGATATTCAAGTTGTAACGCATGAAGGTCAGTGTTGTCGACCCCTGTAACATGGGTGACTTTAACTAATAAACTGTACCAATTGGCCTGACCAAAAATTCTAGAAATAAATCCATGGATGGATATATGAGTCTAAATTCAGGGAAAATTTACAGAATCAGTTTCCGAGTTTTGAAACTCGAGATATGATTTTTAAGGCGACAGTGATGCAGTTTTCCAGCCTGTCTGGAAATGCCAAATTGGTCGGTACTTTAAGAGGATTTGTCTCGTTAACCCCTCGTGTCCCATACACGGCGATGGTCTCGGGCTCGGGTGTTACAATTTTATTGGTATCGAGCTACGGTTTAGTCGATTCTAGGACTACCGTGATATGTTTGGGGTCTAGCTATACATGCCATTAAGTGATGAATTGATAGTGTGGTGATTTCGACAATTTGAATTTCGTTTGTTTATAGCAATGGATCCCGATCCCAACCGAGCAATAGCTGATGATGTGGAGAGTGTGGCGCTGCTCCCGCGCAAGGAGGGACAGAGCGGACTCTCAACCTATGGCTAGCAATCCAAATGATGAGGCTAAGCAAGCCTTTTATAGTGTGATGAATGATTGGTTCAACCAATACATTAGAACTAACACTACTGTTCCACAACCTCCATTCCCGACTAATGCAACCTCAAGACCTACAATACCTCCCAGAATCGACCAAGTAAGGTCAAGCAAGCCCCCAGTCGACAGAATTCGTAAACATGGGGCTACTGAATTTAAAGCTACGGATAGCGACGATGCCGAGCAAGCTGAATTTTGGTTGGACAACACTATCCGGGTGCTCGATGAGCTATCTTGTACACCCGATGAATGCTTAAAGTGTACTATCTCCTTGCTACGCGATTCCGCCTACTATTGGTGGAGTACTCTGACTTCGGTTGTGCCTAGAGAGCAAGTAACTTGGGAGTTCTTCCAAACCGAGTTCCGAAAGAAGTATATCAGTCAGAGATTCATCGACCAAAAACGAAAGGAATTTCTTGATCTTAAGCAAGGCTCTATGTCCGCATCGACTAAGAGCGAAAATTTGTTAGACTCGAGATACGCCGAATGTGTTTCGTCGAAGCTATTATGTGTAAACGCTTCGAGGATGGGCTGAATGATGATATAAGGATGTTTGTTGGCATTCTCGAAATACGAGAGTTCGTAGTACTTGTTGAGCGAGCTTGTAAAGCCGAAGAGCTTAGAAAGGAGAATCAAAAAGTTGATGTGGGAACTGGAGAATTTCGAAAAAGGTCCTCGGGAAAGTCTCTTCAACAGGCATCGAAGAGATTTCGAGAAGATGTGAGCCGGTCTAGAGGCGCTTCGGGCCTTTTTAGACGAGATCGTGATCGACCCCCAATGGGTATACGAGGCACTTCGGTCTCGGTGTTGGGAATGATCGTCGAAACCGAATGGAGTGTCAACATTGTGGCAAATGGCATTCGGGAGTCAGAGGTTCCGTGATCGCTCTCGCTATAAGTGTGGATCGGCCGACCACTTTATCAAGGATTGCCCGAGGTTGCTTGAACAAAATGTAAGTCGAGTGGAAACCCGGTGCTACCAACGTCAAGTAGGCCATCCGAAAATACGGGCAATGCTAGTGGCGGTCAGAGAGGGTCGAGAGATGCTACAACAAGACCCGAGGCTCGTGCTCCTGCTAGGACATATGCCATACGCGCACGCGAGGATGCTACCTCACCAGATGTCATTACCGGTACATTCACTCTTTTCGATACTAATGTGATTGCTTTGATTGACCTTGGTTCTACTTATTCTTATATATGCGAAACCTTAGTATCCAGTAAGACTTTGCCTATTGAGTCTACTGAGTTTGTAATTCGGGTGTCAAACCCCTTGGGTCATTACGTGCTTGTCAATAAAGTGTGTAAGAAAAGTCCCCTAGTATTTCGAGGTTCTTGTTTTCCGACGGACTTGATGCTTTTGCCGCTCGATTTAATTCGACGTTATTCTTGGTTTGGATTGGTTGACCATGCACGATGCGGTTGTAAATTGCAAAAGCAAGACTATCGATCTGAGGTGCGCGAATAACGATATAATTCGGGTTGAGTCTACGGACTTAAAGGGGTTGCCAGCTGTAATATCAGCAATGTTGGCCCAGAAATATGTAAAAAAAGGGTGCGAAGCGTACCTTGCGTATGTGCTCGATGACAAGGAGTCAGAAAAGAGACCCGAATCTATGCCATTGGTTTGTGAATACCCGGATGTTTTCCCTGAAGAATTGCCAGGTTTACCACCTGTTCGGGAAATAGAGTTTGGCATCGAATTGGTACCTGGTACCACTCCAATTTCGATAGCTCCGTATCATATGGCACCAATAGAATTAAAGGAGTTGAAAGCTCAGTTGCAAGAATTGGTGGATAGAGGTTTTGCTCGTCCGAGTTTTTCACCTTGGGGTGCGCCGGTGTTGTTTGTGAAAAGAAGGATGGAACCATGAGGTCGTAGCATCGACTATCGCCGCCTTAATAAAGCGACGATAAAGAACAAATATCCGTTATCACAGACGACGATTTGTTCGATCAACTGAAGGAGCCTCGGTGTTCTCGAAAATAGATTTGAGATCGGGCTATTATCGCCAGAATTGAGATTCGGACGCACTCAAGACCGCCTTCGAAGCGAGATATGGTCACTACGAGTTCCTAGTGATGCCGCTTGGGCTTACTAATGCCCTGCGGTATTTATGGATTTGATGAATCGGATCTTCGCACCATATTTGGATCAGTTCAGTAGTCGTGTTCATTGATGACATCTTGGTCTATTCAAGAAATGAGACCGAACATCTTGAACACCGAGGTTAGTCTGCAAATTTTACGGATACGCAATTATATGCTAAGTTCACAAGTGTGAGTTCGGTTAAGAGAGGTTAGCTTCTTGGGGCATGTGGTATCTCAGATCGGTATTCGAGTCGAATTCAACAAAATTTCAGCCATACTTAACTGGAAGCCTCCGAGAAATATTACCGAAGTTCGGAGCTTTTTGGGGCTTGCCGGTTATTACCGACGATTTGTAAAAGGTTTCTCAACGATAGCCATGCCAATGACGAAGCTACTCCAAAAGGATGTTAAGTTCGAATGGACGGAGAAATGTCAGAAAAGTTTCGATCAACTAAAAACTTATTTGACTGAAGCCCCAATTCTAGTGCAACCCAAATCTGGCAAAGAGTTTGTCATCTATAGTGACGCCTCCCTACTTGGGTTAGGTTGCGTATTGATGCAAGAAGGTCGAGTTGTGGCCTATGCGTCGAGGCAATTAAAGCCACATGAGAAAAATTATCCGACCCATGATCTCGAATTGGCTGCCATCGTATTCGCTTTAAAGATATGGCGACATTACTTAGTTAGTGAGAAGTGCCATGTGTATTCGGATCACAAAAGTCTCAAATATTTGATGACTCAAAGAGACTTAAATCTGCGACAAAGACGTTGGCTCGAGCTGTTAAACGATTATGAGCTGGTCATTGACTATCACCGGAAAGGCGAATGTGGTTGCGGATGCCTTAAGTCAAATCATTATTCGCTTACGAGCGATGAATGTGCACTTGTCCGCTCGATCCGACAATGCGTTAGTAGCTGAATTGAAAGCCAAACCATTATTGATACATCAAATTTGTGAAGCTCAAAAGTCGACGATGAGTTGGTTGCAAAACGGGTGAGTGTGTTCAACAAGGAATCGGAGTTTCAGATCGATGATGACGATTGTTTGAGGTTGGGGTCGTCTGTGTGTTCCAAAGAATTGAACTTATTTCGATAATTCAATGAAGCCCATTGTAGCCGAATGGCAATCCACCCAGGAGTACGAAGATGTACAACGATTTGAAACGCCGGTTTTGGTGGCATGGTATGAAACGAGACATCTCGACTTTGTTTCGAGATGTTTAATATGTCAACAAGTGAAAGCGGAACATCAAGTGCCTTCAGATTACTTCATCGATCACGATACCCGAGTGGAAATGGGATCGAGTCACAATGGACTTTGTATCCGACCGCCATTGTCACGAGTAAGAAGGATGCGGTTTGGGTCGTGGTAGATAGATTGACTAAGTCGGCTCACTTTGTCCCCGTGACGCACGGATTTTTCAATGGACAAACTAGCCAATTGTACGCTTCTCGATTGTGAGATTACACGGGTGCCTATTTCCATCGTGGTCGGATAGAGATCCGAGATTTACCTCACGATTTTGGAAGAAGTTGCAAGAAGCTTTGGGTACCAAGTTGCATTTCAGCACCGCCTTTCACCCCAAACCGATGGTCAATCCGAGCGGATAATTCAAATACTTGAGGATATGTTGAGATGTTGCATCCTCGAGTTCAATGGTTCATGGGAACGGTATTTGCCTTTGATTGAATTCGCTACAGCAATAGTTTTCAATCAAGTATTAAGATGGCACCCACGAGGCTTTGTATGGTCGTAAATGCCGTACACCATTGTTTTGGACCGAGCTCGGTGAAAGCAAAATTTTCGGGGTGGATTTGATTAGAGATGCTGAACAGAAAGTGAAAGTAATCCGTGAAAGTCTAAAGATAGCCTCCGACCGTCGTAAGTCGACGCGGATTTGAAGCGTAAAGACATCAAGCATCGTGGGGATAAAGTGTTTTCAAGGTTTCGCCTTGGAAAAAGATACTCGATTCTACCGTAAGGGCAAGTTGAGCCCGAGGTTCATTGGGCCATATGAGATATCCGAGCGAGTCGGTCCAGCTTGCATATCGCTTGATTTTGCCTCGAACTCGAAAAGATTCACGATGTCTTTCATTTTCGATGCTTCGACGCTATAGATCCGATCCATCGCACGTGATTGGTCCATCGAGGTTGAAATTCAAGCCAATATGAGTTATGAGGAAGAACAGATTCAGATCCTATCACGTGAAGTGAAAGAGTTGCGAAACAAGCGAGTTCCGCTAGTGAAAGTGTTCGCTCAAACACGGATAGAAGAAGCTACTTGGGAAACCGAGAACTCTATGAAAGAGCGATACCCAACCCTATTTACCGGTAAGATTTTCGGGGACGAAAATTTCTTAAGTGGGGAAGAGTTGTGACAGCCTTAAAACGACCCTAGTCGGAATGTGGTTTCGAGACCACAAAACCGAGGCATAAAAATAATTTGATATTTATTTTAATGCTTATAATATGTGTTAACTCATGTGTGACATTCTTGATGCTTTAATTTAGAGTTATAAATGTGAATTTCACTAGAAAGGACCTAGTAGTAAACTTTGAAAGTAGGATAGGGAAATGTGTGATGACTAATTAAAGCATGCATGCAAAACAACGGCCTCGCATGTCAAATGTCCCTCTTTTTACAAGTGATGGCCGGCCATGACAAAGAAATATGGGCAAAACATGTCATAGACATGTTTTGTTGGTGCATCATGGGTGAAAAAAATAAATTAATTAGTACGCTCGAAAAGCTTGGGTTGAAGGTGAGCGTTGGTTGCTGTAATAAATTTAATTAGTACGCTCGAAAAGCCCAAAGGATAAGGTATGTTTACATGTGCTATGGAAAAGTCGATACGTTTGAATAATATTCGTCAATCGACTAACGAATTTTCAGCTCTTGAATTGGTTGATATCTTGTGAAAGTATATGTTGATGAAGTGTGAAGTAAGTATGATTATGTGAATGTGTATTAATGAAATGATTCATTTGGCTATGTGAATGTAATGCTTTAGTTAAAGCCGATTTCATTGCTTGAGATTTACTAAGCATAAACATGCTTACCCGCTGTTTTGGCTCTCTGTTTTATAGATTTTGCTCGCTAGCGATCGGATTCGGATCATTGAAGTGAAGTCATCCACACTATCAAACCCCTTTTGGTACTCTTTAGTTGAACTTTGGATATGGCATGTATAGGACTACCCTCGGTTGTTTTTAAGTACTTTGTGATGTATATGTGTACGGCCATGCGAAAATGGTTCGTAAAAGTGGATTATGAATTTGACCATTTGTGCTTGTAATTATATTTGGTTTCATGATGTGATTATGGTTTGGAATGAGAGTGTTGGTCACATAATCAGCCATTGGAATGGCTAAGTATGATCATATGTGGACCTATGCTTGTCAAAATTATAGTTGGCCCATGGAAACCACAAGATAGGTAAAGGTTACCTTGAAAACAGATGCTGGCAGCAGCAGTGGTGTGGTTTTGAAAAATCACAAAAATTTTTAGGAATGGTATTAAATAGTGTATAAGTTATGTAAACGAACCTTGACGAGTCTATTTTCATATGAAAGTAACGAAACAATCATATGAACAGTATATCGAGAGATATTAAAGTTCTCGTGAGACAGGGCCAGAACGGTTTCTGGGTCCCCTATCGCGACTTTAAAAATTTACTATAAATTATCCGGAAAGAATTAGAAGTTATACCTTATATGTGAAGATTCCATTTTTAGTCTAGTTTCATTAGAAATAAACGGCACCAGTATTAAAGCCCTGTACAGAGAGATATTCAAGTTGTAACGCATGAAGGTCAGTGTTGTCGACCCCTGTAACATGGGTGACTTTAACTAATAAACTGTACCAATTGGCCCGACCAAAAATTCTAGAAATAAATCCATGGATGGATATATGAGTCTAAATTCAGGGAAAATTTACAGAATCAGTTTCCGAGTTTTGAAACTCGAGATATGATTTTAAGGCGACAGTGATGCAGTTTTCCAGCCTGTCTGAAATGCCAAATTGGTCGGTACTTTAAGAGGATTTGTCTCGTTAACCCTCGTGTCCGACAATCGGCGATGGTCTCGGCTCGGGTGTTACAATTTTATTGGTATCGAGCTACGGTTTAGTCGATTCTAGGACTACCGTGATATGTTTGGGGTCTAGCTATACATGCCATTAAGTGATGAATTGATAGTGTGGTGATTTCTGACAATTTGAATTTGTGTTTGTTTATAGCAATGGATCCCGATCCCAACCGAGCAATAGCTGATGATGTGGAGAGTGTATGCAAGCGAGGGTGGCAAAATGGCTTGGTAAATATCCTTGTTTTTGTTCACACAGGTAGACACACGGGCGTGTGTCTAGGCTGTGTGTGACACACGGTGAGCCCCATGAGCATGTGATCCAGCCATGTGTCCCTTGCACCTAATTGTTGCAAAATAGATTGCTTGGTATTAAGCACAGGGTATGAAACACAGTCGTGTGAAGGACACGACCTCGAGACACTGGTGTGTGTCTTGGCCGTGTGACTTCAATTTGTTCTTGGGTGACAAACAGAGAGTTATACGGGTTAGGGACACGGATGTGTGTGACCAAACGGCCTCCCCACAAGGGCGTGTCCCAAGCCACACGAGCGTGTGACCCCTGTTTTAGCAAAAACTTTTTAAGTGTCATAAAATTTTCTAAAGTTCTCAGTTTAATCCTGAATCGCCACTAAAATATGTTTTGGGCCTCGTAGGCTCGTATTAGGGACTTTATGAGTAAATGCAAAAATATTAATTTGGACAAAAATTGATGGCTTGAAAATTTATGATTGTTTGTGTGATAAGTCCGGTAATGCCTCGCACCTTGTTCCAGCGTAGAATATGGGTAAGGGGTTTACAAATTCGAGGCTAGATCGAGGAAAGAAAAAAGATTCAGATTAGTAGACTTTATACGTGAACAGGTGTCGAGGTAAGCTCGTGTAACTTAATCGGGGATGTATTTATCTTAATTCAATGTTGTGTTTATATGCAATGTGATTTAAGTTGATGTGCTTTAACTGTATGCTATGATGGAAAATTTATACATGCTTGAAATGGTGATAAAGGGTTAAGTCCCAATCGAATGTGAATTCCGATGATTATATGTGTTGTCCCGAAACTAATAAGGCCCTGCATTTGTTATGAACAGGATTTAGCACAGACGAGTAATCCTATTGACCATTTTATAGAAAGGATTTAGCTCGGATGGGTAATCCCAATATAATACCACTAGAGCATATGTTATGATTAGCATTTAGCCTGGATTGGTAATCCTATTCGAGCTCCTCTGAGCATACGTTATATAAAGATTTAACCAAGGTTGGTAATCCTGTTATAGAATATGTGGCTCGAGCGAGTGTTTCTTCGTTAAGTGCCCTAAGGGGTACCCTTGAATAAGGAATTAACGGATTATTGAATAGTACACTTTGAGTGTACTACTTAAGCATCCAACTGAATTCAATGATTCAACGGACATAAAACTCTTGACATGGCATGAGAACTTTGAGATGAATTGATAGTGTTTTGAAAGAGTATTGCATCAAGAGCTCATCTATGTTACTTGATTGATATGAAGATTTTGGTGACTAACATGTTTGATTGAGTATATGTGATTTGGCAATTTAGCCTAATGGATGGAAACATAACATTGTATGCCTAGATTTAATAAGCAAGATTAGAAAGTTTAGTTTCCGTTATATGAACTTACAAAGCAAGTAATGCTTCCTCTATTTACTTTTCCCCTATTTTATAGTGCTTGGGACCTCGCAAGGGTTGGAGATCACTGGAGCATCGTCACACTATCAACTAGTTATTTTGGGTATACTTAGTAAAAATCATTTTGGTATAATAGCATGTATAGGACAACTTGGTCGATAGTGGCTTGAAATGTTATTTGTAACCTAGCCATTGGAATGGCTAGTAATGGTTCATTTTGGTATGGCTAAGTAGATTATGATGATATATATACATATGTGTGATGTTAGGAATATGTGATTAATTTTGTGAATGCCTAAGTTAACTAAGGTAAAGTGGTGATCATGTATGCTTGTAATGATATGTCATGTTAAATGATGAATTTTCCTATTTTAAATGCTTGGAATGGTTGGTATTGTATGTGTGTTTCAAGTACAGGTCTTGGGTGAAATTTTGGGTGAGAAATCAAGCTAGAAATGGCTTCATTTTGTCCACATGGGCAGAGACACGATCATGTGTCTAGACTATGTGTGACACACGGCCTGGTAACATAGGCATGTGGTTAGGCCATGTGGCCCCTGCACCTTAATTTTGAGAAATAGAATGCTTAGAATTTGGCACATGGGCAGAGACACAAGCGTGTGTCTCAGTCGTGTATGCCACACGGCATAGAACACTGGTGTGTATCTTGGCCTTGTGAAACCTACACCTAATTTCGAATTGAATTAATTAACCACATGACCTGGCACACAGGCGTGTGGCATGGCCGTGTGTGGAAGTCAGAGAGTTACACGGGGTCGAATACGGCCTCCAACACGAGCGTGTCCCAGGGTCACACAGGCGTGTCCCTTAGACCACATGGGCGTGTGAGCCCTACACCTTGGAAAAATTTTGTACTTTCGCGAAAAAATCTTAGAGGTCTTGATTAAGTCATGATTCGATTCTAATGTTCGTACTGGGCCTCGAGGGCTTAATCAAGGGACGTTATGGATAATCTCGGTAAATGAATAATAATTTACGTATTTTAATGGAAAAATGTTCTGAATGTTCTGGTAATGATTTGAAACCCTATTTTTATGATATGTATGAGTTAGGGGTGTTACATTTAGTGGTATTAGAGCTACGGTTTAGTCGATTCTCAAATTTGACGTAGTAAACAGGAGTTTAGCTATACAAGCAATTATATAAATTATGATAGTGTGATGACTCCTGGTCATTTTAAATGTGTTTTTCATATTTTAATGCCATCCAACCAAGCTAGAGCTGAATTCGAAGAAGCTGAGAGCAATGCTTCAACTTCAGTACAAAGAGTCGCGTCTGCGTCTGGTAGTGAAAGGCCCGTGTTTGAGGGCCGAAGGGAGGAGCCAAAACAAGCTTTCTTTCAAATGATGAATGAATGGTTTACTCAGTACTTGAGAACAAACCCTGCTACACAACGACCTCCCCCACTGATACCTGAGGTGCTATAGGGTGCCGAACATGTTAGAATTGGTAAGCCTCTGATAGATAAAATCCGCAAATATGGGGCAGAATAATTTAGAGCTACCATAGATGGTGATCCAAAATGGGCTGAGTTTTCGCTAGAGAACACTATTCAGGTTTTTGATGAATTGTCATGTACACCTGCTGGATGTCTGAAATGTGCGGTATCTCTACTAAAAGATACATTGTATCATTGGTGGAATACCATAACTTCAGTGGTACTGAGAGAGAATGTTACATGGGAATTCTTCCAAGCTGAATTCAGGAAGAAGTATGTCAGTCAAAAATTTATGGATCAGAAAAAAAAAGAATTTCTAGAGCTCAAACAAGGAAACATGACCATATCCGAATATGAACGAGAATTTTTTCGACTGAGTAAGTATGCCAGAGAATGGGTTTTAACTGAGGTTGAAATGTGTAAGCACTTTGGAGAGGACCTAAATGAAGATATCAAGTTATTGATTTGGATTCTCGAAATAAGAGAATTTATTGCGCTAACCAAAGAGCATATAAAGTGGAGAAACCGAGTAAAGAAAAGAAAAAGTCAAAAAGAGGCTCAAAGCTTCGGAAAAGAACCATGAGTAAGTCACAATCGTTTGGTTCTAATGAATTAAAGAAGTATTATGATTGTGTTACCACCACTTCGGGATATTCTGGAAGAGAATGGCACTCTCAACGTTCTAACCTGAGGTCTTCATCTCCATCTGTGACCAGTGTGGGTAGTGTCAGTAATCCCAAACCGAAATATAAACATTGTAACAAATTTCATCATGGGGAATGTCGTTCTAGAAGTGGAGCTTGTTTCGGATGTGGTTCACTTGAACATTTTCTCAGAGATTGTCCAGAAAGAGTTGAAAAGGAGATAGAACCAGCTCCAAAGCCGAGTAATCCTGTCTCTAAGTGCAGACCACCCCGCCATCCTGGCAGTCGACATACTACTAAGGATACAACAGTTAGATCAGAGGCACGAGCACCTGCAAGGACATATACTATTCATGCTAGAGAAGATCCCTCTGCACCAGATGTCATTACTGGTACATTTTCTCTACTTGACACAGATATTACTGCATTGATTGATCCTGGTTCCACACATTCATATATTTGCATGAACCTAGTGTCTATTAAAAATTTACCTATCTGTTAAAAATTTACCTGTTTAATTCACTGAATTTGTGGTTAAAGTTTCAAACCCCTTGGGCCAATGTGTTATGGTGGATAAAGTCTGTAAGAACTGTCCGTTAATGGTAAAAGGTTATTGCTTTTCGGCTGACTTGATGTTATTGCTATTTGATGAGTTTGATGTGATCTTAGGAATGGATTGGTTAACTCGATATGAAGCAGTGGTAAATTGTAAGGAGAAATATATTGTATTGAAATGTAAGAATGGTGAATTACTTCATGTTGAATCTGATAAACTGGATGAATTACCTAATGTGATTTCAGCAATATTAGCACAGAAATATGTCCGAAAGGGTTATGATTCTTATCTCGCATATGTGTTGGATACTAAATTATTTGAGTCAAAGATTCAGTCAGTGCCGATTGTATGTGAATTTCCTAATGTATTTCCAGATAAATTACCTGGTTTACCACCAGATAGAGAAGTGAAATCCTCTATAGATCTTGTTTTGATGATAGGTATGAGTTAGGGGTGTTACATTTAGTGGTATTAGAGCTACGGTTTAATCGATTCTCAAATTTGACGTAGTAAACAGGAGTTTAGCTATACAAGCAATTATATAAATTATGATAGTGTGATGACTCCTGGTCATTTTAAATGTGTTTTTCATATTTTAATGCCATCCAACCAAGCTAGAGCTGAATCCGAAGAAGCTGAGAGCAATGCTTCAACTTCAGTACAAAGAGTCGCGTCTGCGTCTGGTAGTGAAAGGCCCGTGTTTGAGGGCCGAAGGGAGGAGGCAAAACAAGCCTTCTTTCAAATGATGAATGAATGGTTTACTCAGTACTTGAGATAAACCCTGCTACACAACGACCTCCCCCATCGATACCGAGGTGCTATAGGGTGCCGAACATGTTAGAATTGGTAAGCCTCGATAGATAAAATCCGCAAACATGGGGCGAGAATAATTTAGAGCTACCATAGATGGTGATCCAAAATGGGCTGAGTTTTAGCTAGAGAACACTATTCGTGTTTTTGATGAATTGTCATGTACACTGGATGTCCTAAATGTGCGGTATCTCTACTAAAAGATACATTGTATCATTGGTGGAATACCATAACTTCAAGTGGTACCGAGAGAGAATGTTACATGAGAATTCTTCCAAGTGAATTCAGGAAGAAGTATGTCATCAAAAATTATGGATCGAAAAAAAAAGAATTTCTAGAGCTCAAACAAGGAAACATGACCATATCCGAATATGAACGAGAATTTTTCGATCGAGTAAGTATGCCGAGAATGGGTTTTAATCGAGGTTGAAATGTGTAAGCACTTTGGAGAGGACCTAAATGAAGATATCAAGTTATTGATTTGGATTCTCGAAATAAGAGAATTTATTGCGCTAACCGGTAGAGCATATAAAGTGGAGAAACCGAGTAAAGAAAAGAAAAAAAACCGAAAAAGAGGCTCAAAGCTTCGGAAAAGAACCATGAGTAAGTCACAATCGCTTGGTTCTAATGAATTAAAGAAGTATTATGATTGTGTTACCACCACTTGGGATATTCGGAAGAGAATGGCACTCTCAACGTTCTAACCCGAGGTCTTCATCTCCATCTATGACCGGTGTGGGTAGTGTCAAGAATCCCAAACCGAAATGTAAACATTGTAACAAATTTCATCATGGGGAATGTAGTTCTAGAAGTGGAGCTTGTTTCGGATGTGGTTCACTTGAACATTTTCTCAGAGATTGTCCAGAAAGAGTTGAAAAGGAGATAGAACCAGCTCCAAAGCCGAGTAATCCTGTCTCTAAGTGCAGACCACCCCGCCATCCTGGCAGTCGACGTACTACTAAGGATACAACAGTTAGATCAGAGGCACGAGCACTGCAAGGACATATACTATTCATGCTAGAGAAGATCCTCTCGCACTGTATGTCATTCTTGGTACATTTCTCTACTTGACACAGATATTACTGCATTGATTGATCCTGGTTCCACACATTAATATATTTGCATGAACCTAGTGTCTATTAAAAATTTACCTATCTGTTAAAAATTTACCTGTTTAATTCACTGAATTTGTGGTTAAAGTTTCAAACCCCTTGGGCCAATGTGTTATGGTGGATAAAGTCTATAAGAACTGTTCGTTAATGGTAAAAGGTTATTGCTTTTCGGCTGACTTGATGTTATTGCTATTTGATGAGTTTGATGTGATCTTAGGAATGGATTGGTTAACTCGATATGAAGCAATGGTAAATTGTAAGGAGAAATATATTGTATTGAAATGTAAGAATGGTGAATTACTTCATGTTGAATCTGATAAACTGGATGAATTACCTAATGTGATTTCCGCAATATTAGCACAGAAATATGTCCGAAAGGGTTATGATTCTTATCTCGCATATGTGTTGGATACTAAATTATTTGAGTCAAAGATTCAGTCAGTGCCGATTGTATGTGAATTTCCTAATGTATTTCAGATAAATTACCGGTTTACCACCGATAGAGAAGTGAAATCCTCTATAGATCTTGTTTTGATGATAGGTATGAGTTAGGGTGTTACATTTAGTGGTATTAGAGCTACGGTTTAATCGATTCTCAAATTTGACGTAGTAAATGGAGTTTAGCTATACAAGCAATTATATAAATTATGATAGTGTGATGACTCCTGGTCATTTTAAATGTGTTTTTCATATTTTAATGCCATCCAACCAAGCTAGAGCTGAATCCGAAGAAGCTGAGAGCAATGCTTCAACTTCAGTACAAAGAGTCGCGTCTGCGTCTGGTAGTGAAAGGCCCGTGTTTGAGGGCCGAAGGGAGGAGGCAAAACAAGCCTTCTTTCAAATGATGAATGAATGGTTTACTCAGTACTTGAGATAAACCCTGCTACACAACGACCTCCCCCACTGATACCTGAGGTGCTATAGGGTGCCGAACATGTTAGAATTGGTAAGCCTCCGATAGATAAAATCCGCAAACATGGGGCAGAATAATTTAGAGCTACCGTAGATGGTGATCCAAAATGGGCTGAGTTTTCGCTAGAGAACACTATTCAGGTTTTTGATGAATTGTCATGTACACCTGCTGGATGTCTGAAATGTGCGGTATCTCTACTAAAAGATTCGTTGTATCATTGGTGGAATACCATAACTTCAGTGGTACTGAGAGAGAATGTTACATGAGAATTCTTCCAAGCTGAATTCAGGAAGAAGTATGTCAGTCAAAAAATTATGGATCAGAAAAAAAAAAGAATTTATAGAGCTCAAACAAGGAAACATGACCATATCCGAATATGAACGAGAATTTTTTCGACTGAGTAAGTATGCCAGAGAATGGGTTTTAACTGAGGTTGAGATGTGTAAACACTTTGGAGAGTACCTAAATGAAGATATCAAGATATTGATTTGGATTCTCGAAATAAGAGAATTTATTGCGCTAACCAGCCGAGTATATAAAGTGGAGAAACTGAGTAAAGAAAAGAAAAAAACCGAAAAAGAGGCTCAGGCTTCTGGAAAAAGAACCATGAGTAAGTCACAATCGTTTGGTTCTAATAAATTAAAGAAGTATTATGATTGTGTTACCACCACTTCGGGATATTCTGGAAGAGAATGGCGCTCTCAACGTTCTAACCTGAGGTCTTCATCTCCATCTATGACCAGTGTGGGTAGTGTCAGTAATCCCAAACCGAAATGTAAACATTGTAACAAATTTCATCATGGGGAATGTAGTTCTAGAAGTGGAGCTTGTTTTGGATGTGGTTCACTTGAACATTTTCTCGAGATTGTCCGAAAGAGTTGAAAAGGAGATAGAACCAGCCCAAAGCCGAGTAATCCTGTCTCTAAGTGCAGACCACCCCGCCATCCCGGCAATGACGTACTACTAAGGATACAACAGTTAGATCAGAGGCACGAGCACCTGCAAGGACATATACTATTCATGCTAGAGAAGATCCCTCTGCACCAGAAGTCATTACTGGTACATTTTCTCTACTTGACACAGATATTACTGCATTGATTGATCCTGGTTCCACACATTAATATATTTGCATGAACCTAGTGTCTATTAAAAATTTACCTATCTGTTAAAAATTTACCTGTTTAATTCACTGAATTTGTGGTTAAAGTTTCAAACCCCTTGGGCCAATGTGTTATGGTGGATAAAGTCTATAAGAACTGTCGTTAATGGTAAAAGGTTATTGCTTTTCGGCTGACTTGATGTTATTGCTATTTGATGAGTTTGATGTGATCTTAGGAATGGATTGGTTAACTCGATATGAAGCAGTGGTAAATTGTAAGGAGAAATATATTGTATTGAAATGTAAGAATGGTGAATTACTTCATGTTGAATCTGATAAACTGGATGAATTACCTAATGTGATTTCAACAATATTAGCACAGAAATATGTCCGAAAGGGTTATGATTCTTATCTCGCATATGTGTTGGATACTAAATTATTTGAGTCAAAGATTCAGTCAGTGCCGATTGTATGTGAATTTCCTAATGTATTTCAGATAAATTACCTGGTTTACCACCAGATAGAGAAGTGAAATCCTCTATAGATCTTGTTTTGATGATAGGTATGAGTTAGGGGTGTTACATTTAGTGGTATTAGAGCTACGGTTTAATCGATTCTCAAAATTGACGTAGTAAACAGGAGTTTAGCTATACAAGCAATTATATAAATTATGATAGCGTGATGACTCCTGGTCATTTTAAATGTGTTTTTCATATTTTAATGCCATCCAACCAAGCTAGAGCTGAATCCGAAGAAGCTGAGAGCAATGCTTCAACTTCAGTACAAAGAGTCGCGTCTGCGTCTGGTAGTGAAAGGCCCGTGTTTGAGGGCCGAAGGGAGGAGGCAAAACAAGCCTTCTTTCAAATGATGAATGAATGATTTACTCAGTACTTGAGAACAAACCCTGCTACACAACGACCTCCCCCACTGATACCTGAGGTGCTATAGGGTGCCGAACATGTTAGAATTGGTAAGCCTCCAATAGATAAAATCCGCAAACATGGGGCAGAATAATTTAGAGCTACCGTAGATGGTGATCCAAAATGGGCTGAGTTTTCGCTAGAGAACACTATTCAGGTTTTTGATGAATTGTCATGTACACCTACTGGATGTCTGAAATGTGCGGTATCTCTACTAAAAGATTCGTTGTATCATTGGTGGAATACCATAACTTCAGTGGTACTGAGAGAGAATGTTACATGGGAATTCTTCCAAGCTGAATTCAGGAAGAAGTATGTCAGTCAAAAATTTATGGATCAGAAAAAAAAAGAATTTCTAGAGCTCAAACAAGGAAACATGACCATATCCGAATATGAACGGGAATTTTTTCGAATGAGTAAGTATGTCAGAGAATGGGTTTTAACTGAGGTTGAAATGTGTAAACACTTTAGAGAGGACCTAAATGAAGATATCAAGTTATTGATTTGGATTCTCGAAATAAGAGAATTTATTGCGCTAACCAGCCGAGCATATAAAGTGGAGAAACTGAGTAAAGAAAAGAAAAAAGCCGAAAAAGAGGCTCAGGCTTTTGGAAAAAGAACCATGAGTAAGTCACAATCGTTTGGTTCTAATAAATTAAAGAAGTATTATGATTGTGTTACCACCACTTCGGGATATTCTGGAAGAGAATGGCACTCTCAACGTTCTAACCTGAGGTCTTCATCTCCATCTGTGACCAGTGTGGGTAGTGTCAGTAATCCCAAACCGAAATGTAAACATTGTAACAAATTTCATCATGGGGAATGTAGTTCTAGAAGTGGAGCTTGTTTCGGATGTGGTTCACTTGAACATTTTCTCAGAGATTGTCCAGAAAGAGTTGAAAAGGAGATAGAACCAGCTCCAAAGCCGAGTAATCCTGTCTCTAAGTGCAGACCACCCCGCCATCCTGGCAGTCGACGTACTACTAAGGATACAACAGTTAGATCAGAGGCACGAGCACCTGCAAGGACATATACTATTCATGCTAGAGAAGATCCCTCTGCACCAGATGTCATTACTGGTACATTTTCTCTACTTGACATAGATATTACTGCATTGATTGATCCTGGTTCCACACATTCATATATTTGCATGAACCTAGTGTCTATTAAAAATTTACATATCTGTTAAAAATTTACCTGTTTAATTCACTGAATTTGTGGTTAAAGTTTCAAACCCCTTGGGCCAATGTGTTATGGTGGATAAAGTCTGTAAGAACTGTCCGTTAATGGTAAAAGGTTATTGCTTTTCGGCTGACTTGATGTTATTGCTATTTGATGAGTTTGATGTGATCTTAGGAATGGATTGGTTAACTCGATATGAAGCAGTGGTAAATTGTAAGGAGAAATATATTGTATTGAAATGTAAGAATGGTGAATTACTTCATGTTGAATCTGATAAACTGGATGAATTACCTAATGTGATTTCAACAATATTAGCACAGAAATATGTCCGAAAGGGTTATGATTCTTATCTCGCATATGTGTTGGATACTAAATTATTTGAGTCAAAGATTCAGTCAGTGCCGATTGTATGTGAATTTCCTAATGTATTTCCAGATAAATTACCTGGTTTACCACCAGATAGAGAAGTGAAATCCTCTATAGATCTTGTTTTGGGTACAACATCTATATCCATAGCACCTTACAGAATAGCTCTTACTGAATTGAAAGAGATGAAAGTATAGTTGTAAGAGTTGATTGATAGAGGCTTTGTTCGACCTAGTTTCTCTCCTTGGGGTGCACCGGTTCTATTTGTAAAGAAGAAGGAGGGATCGTTGAGGCTGTGTATTGATTACAGACAGCTTAAAAAAGTTACAATAAAGAACAAGTATCCATTTCCTCAGATTGATGACTTGTTTGACCAATTAAAGTGTGCTACTGTATTTTCAAAGATTGATCTCCGTTTCGGTTACTATCAACTACGGGTAAAAGAATCGGATGTACCAAAGATAGCTTTTAGAACTAGGTATGGAAGCTTTTACAACTAGGTATGGACATTATAAGTTTCTTGTGATACCATTCGGGCAAATGCACTTGCAGTGTTTTTGGATTTGATGAACATAATTTTAAGCCCGTATTTAGACAAGTTTGTGGTGGTATTTATAGATGCTATTTTGGTTTATTCTCGAGATGAGAATGAACGTGCTGAACACTTAAGAATAGTGTTGCAAACTTTGTGAGAGAAACAATTATATGCTAAATTCAGTAAATGTGAATTTTGGTTACGAGAAGTTAGTTTTCTCGGGCATATAGTATCTGCTGAAGGTGTTAGAGTAGACCCAAATAAAATTTCAGCCATTGTTAATTGGAAGCCATTGAAGAATGTGTCTAAAGTCCAAAGTTTTCTGGGACTTGCCGGTTATTATCGGAGATTTGTAAAAAAAATTTCAATGATAGCTTCTCCAATGACTCATTTGTTGTAGAAAGATGTGAAATTTGAATGGACTGAGAAATGCCAGCAGAGCTTTGATAGATTAAAGGTTTTATTAACAGAAGCACCTGTGTTAGTCTAGCCTGAATTGGGTAAGGAATTTACAGTTTACAGTGATACGTCATTGAATAGTTTAGGCTGTGTTTTGATGCAAGATGGTAAAGTAGTAACATACGCTTCAAGACAGCTAAAGCCACATGAAAAGAACTACCTAACACACGATCTTGAATTGGCGGCCATAGTGTTTGCATTGAAAATCTGGCGGCATTACTTGTTTGGTGAAAAATGTCACATACTCACTGATCATAAAAGTCTAAAATACTTGATGTCACAGAAAGATTTGAATTCGAGACAGCGCATATGGCTTGAGTTATTCAAAGATTATGATCTTGTTATTGAGTACCATTCAGGAAAAGCTAATGTAGTGGCAGATGCTTTGAGCAAAAAATCCTTCTATACTTTGCGAGCTATGAACACCCAATTATCATCGTCTGATAATGGTTCAATTATAGTTAAGTTAAAAGCTAGACCAATGTTTTTGAAATAGATCTCTGAAGCTCAGAAAAATGGTAGTAAGTTACAAGCAAAATGGGTACAGAGTGAACTGACTCCTAACTTAGAATTTTAGATCGGGAGTGATAGTTGTTTATTATTTAGAGGCAGAGTATGTGTACCAACAGATTCAGAACTAGTATAGAAGATCTTAAATGAAGCTCACAATGGTAAGATGTCTGTACATCCCTGTAGTAATAAAATGTATAATGATTTGAAAAATACGTACTGGTGGCCGAGGATGAAACAAGATATTTTTGAGTTTGTATCTAAGTGTTTGATATGTTAGCAAGTAAAAGCTAAACATCAGTTGCCTTCTGGACTATTACAGCAAATTACGATACTGGAATGGAAATGAGAAAGAATTACTATGGAATTTATAACGGGACTAACCTTGTCTCCAAGGAAGAAAGATGCTATTTGGGTAATTG
The DNA here is from genome assembly GCF_025698485.1 of Gossypium arboreum. Taxonomy (NCBI): domain Eukaryota; kingdom Viridiplantae; phylum Streptophyta; class Magnoliopsida; order Malvales; family Malvaceae; genus Gossypium; species Gossypium arboreum. Next base: position 37,130,667 of record NC_069076.1, read on the forward strand.
TTGATCGGTTGACAAAGTCTACGCACTTTATTCCGATACTATGGATTATTCCTTAGATAGATTGGTTCCATTATATGTTTTTGAGATTGTCAAATTGCATGGAGTGCCTGTCTCCATTATTTCAGATAGAGATCCTCGGTTTACATCTCGATTCTAAAGCAAATTGCAATAAGCTCTGGGAACTCAATTGCACTTTAGCACTGCGTTTCATCCCTAGACAGATGGTCAATCTGAACGGGTAATATAGATCTTGGAAGATATGCTTCGGTGTTGTGTACTTGAGTTTGAAGGTAACTAGGAAAGGTATTTGCCTTTGGTTGAATTTGCTTATAATAACAATTATCAGTCTAGTATTAAAATGGCACCATATGAAGCCTTGTATGGACGCAAATGTAGAACTCCATTGTATTTGATAGAACTCAATGAGGAAAAATTACACGGAATTGACTTGGTTTGAGAGACCGAGGAAAAAGTGAAAGTAATTCGAGATAGCTTAAAATCAACCTCTAATCGTAAAAAGTCCTACGCTGATTTGAAATGAAAAGAAATAGAATTTCAAGTCAGTGACAAAGTATTCTTGAAAGTTTCATCTTGGAAGAAAGTTCTCCAGTTTGGACGCAAAGGAGAAGTGAGTCTACAATTTATTAGACTATGTGAGATTACAGAAAGAATTGGATCGGTTGCATATCGATTAGCTTTACTACCAGAGCTTGACCAGATTCATAATGTTTTCCATGTGTTTATGCTACGGCGGTACTGATCCGATCCTTCACATGTTATCTCTCCAACAGAAGTAGAGATTTAGCCTGATATGACATATAGTGAAAAACCAATCAAAATCTTAGCTCGAGAAACAAAAGAGTTAGGAAATAAAAAGGTAGCTTTAGTAAAAGTTCTTTGGCAATGACACGGTATAGAATAGGCTACCTAGGAGCCGAAGGATACTATGAGGAAGCCCATTTTCAGTGAAATTAGAATAGTGGTTTCGAGACCACAAATTTGAACCAAAAATATGATTTATTTTTATTTCATTATATGGTCCGAAACAAATAGGTGTGTCGTGTGAAAATTTTGACACAAAAATTTTATCGATTAAGTGCTTAATTACGAGAAGGACTAAATCGCATAAAATGCGAAAGTTAGATTCTAGTAGCTATAGGTATCAAATAGCTATGGAATTAAAAATTTAAGGTCCTTAATATGGTAATTAAACCGTTGAAGAGTAGTTAGTTGATATTTTAACAACTCATCCATGGAAAAAATTAGAAAAGGTAAGGGACTAAATTGAAAATCACTAAAATTAAAAGATGGTAATTAAATAAAAAGAAATAATCATCTAATTTCATATCATCTTCCCAAAATTTCCATGGAAACCCTAGGAGAGAGGAAGACAACTTACCAAGCTTGAAACGGTATGAAATCAAGTCCCGTTTTTAATGATTTTTATATTTTTGAAACCAGGATAGTCTAATCTCTCTATTTTATGGATTAATTTGAAAAGTTATCAAGGTATGAAATTTGGGTCATGGATGAATTTGCTGAAATTTAGAAATTTATGGTAGAAAATGAAAGTTTGTTCATAGATAAACAATTTTTACAAAGCAAATTTTGATGAAAACATGATTTAGGGACTAAAACGAAAAGTTGTAAAATTTGATGAAAAATTCTAAAATTTTATGAATACATGTGCTGGAAAATTTGTAATAGGGCTTTGGTTAGGCTTGGAATAGGGAGTAATTTGCATAAGTTTCATTTTCCGGGCTTAGGGACAAAATCAGAATTTATGGAAAAGTTAGAGGCAAAATGGTAATTTTTCCTAAGATGTAAATTGAGTCCACTTAAATATGAAATGTGTGAATTTGATTGTTAACTTCATTTATATAGATTCAGACAACACTGATTCGAGGTTAGATCGAGGAAAAGAAAAGGTTTCAGATTAGTAGACTTTATACGCGAACAAGTGTAGAGGTAAGCTCATGTAACTTAACCAGGGATGTAATTATCTTAATTGAATGTTGTGTTTATATGCAATGTGATTTATGTTGATTTGCTTTAATTTTATGCTATGATGGAAAATTTATACATGCTTGAAATGGTGATAAAAGGTTAAGTCCCGATTGAATGTGAATTCCGATGATTATATGCGCTTTCCCGACACTAATAAGGTCCTGCATTTATTACGAATGGGATTTAGCTCGAACTAGTAATCCCATTGATCTTGTTATAGAAAGGATTTAGCTCGGATAGGTAATCCCGATATAATACCACTCGAGCATACGTTACAATTAGGGTTTAAACTGGACTGGTAATCCTATTCGAGCTCCTCTGAGCATACGTTATATAAAGGATTTAAACTAAACTGGTAATCTGTGATACGATATGTTGCTGGAGAGAGTGTTTCTTTGTTAAGTGCCTTAAGGGTTACCTTTGAATAAGGAATTGACAGAATATTCAATCGTTCACTTCGAGTGTACTTGTAACGCCCCAAATTTGGGCCTAGAAGTATTGGGCCTTTAGTATGTGTCCGTAAGGAGGTTGTATATAAGCATTTAATTGTACAAGGAAATGAAACAATTAAATGTCTACTTTAGTGGTTAATGGCCCTGAGAAGTGTTGGAGAAATCTTGTGTTCAAACCTAGGCTTTAGCAAAAATTTTGGTAATAAGTGAATAAAACCCTGGGTGCTTGGATGAAGGCCTTTTAAATTATTGTGGTAAATAAATGACACAAGGAAGCATGTGGTCTAGTGGTTGTAGCGTCATTAAGGTTATAAGGGAGCTTGGGTTCAAGTATTGGCTCTTGCAACTTATTTTGGTTTTTCTTTTAAAGGAACCTGGACTTTGGCCTATAGACCTTATAGTTAATTGAGGATAAAATATAACACAAAAAGATCCTGTGCTGGAGTGACGAGGTGGCGTGTTGTGTAACTGTGAGGTCTAAGGTTCAAGTCTTGGAATGTGCAATGGAGTATTTATTTTGCTGTTTGAGCTGTATAGGAGGTGGAGTTGGACTGGAACTCTGTGGTCGAGGTGGTCATAAAAAAATAAGGAATTTTCCTAATGGTTGAAAGTAATCCCGCATCAGGAAGCTAACATGGGAATTGGTGAGAAGCTGGCTTTAAATAGAGCGAACTAGATGAGTTGGTGAAAAAGAAAAAGGTGATTAAGACCCAATGCAAGATGTGCCAAGGTTGGTGATCGTGGACTTCGATGCATTCTCATAAACAGGTGTGTATTCACGCACTTCTTTGTTAGAAATCGACAAAAGCTGAAAGCCGCCACGAGCATTCTCGTGTACTGGGCCGTGGGCTCACTTGTGTAAATCTAACTGCTAGGTGGGAAGTAGTTGGGCCTGATGGGCCATATGAATGTGATTGGGCCTGATGGGTCATGCGAACGAGATTGGGCCCTAAGGGGCCAAATGAATGAGTGTGGATCTGTTAGTGTTTAGTAAAGGGGTTGTGGACTTAGTTTTTGGTAACTACTCAAGCAAACATAAAACTTAAATAATTAATTAATAATGACCGTGGAGGAGTCATAAGGTTAAGGTGTGGCAATGGGTATATGCATGTCTAGGATTGGATCTAGGGAGAGCTTGGTACTTAAGTGGTCTTAATGACTTACCTCCTCTTCTCTAGAATCCGACCTGGTGCATAGTATCTGTTCACTGTAGCCAACGAGGACTTGTTAACGGGCCAAGGTAAGTAATAAACCCATAATAAAGAGAAATTATTTAAATACCCCCGGTTTGTAAAATTACTGAAATACCCTCGGTTTGAAAAAATTACTAAAACACCCTCGATTTGTAAAATTATCGAAATACCCTCAATTTGTAAAATTACCGAAATACCCCCAAATTGTAAAATTACCGAAATACTTTTAGTTTACAAAATTACTGAAACACCCTCGATTTGTAAATTTATCGAAATACCTTTGTTTTGTAAAATTACCAAAATACCCACGATTTGTAAAATTACTAAAATATCCTCGATTTTTAAAATTACCGAAGCACCCCCCAATTTGTAAAATTATTGAAATACTCTTGTAGTGTAAAATGATCGAATACCCTTATAGGGTAAAATGACTGTTTTGCCCTTTAGGGTAAATGACCAACTTAGACTGCGAATTTGACTGATTTGATTATGAATGTATGACTGCATTTTAATTGACTTGATTGTGGTTGTATAACTGATATGCTCTTAATATATGTTTAAAAGACTGTTAGTGAGTATGGCCATTCTGCATACAGGTGTGATGATTGAGCATGACATACATGACATATTGCATAGGTTGGGAATTATGGAATGGAGGAAGTATATGAGGATCGCATGGTTGCTTGACGACCGTGGATCCACCGATGGCTATTAAGCCTAATATTTGATTAACAACTTACTGCAATGAAGGTAGTACTGCAACTGGGCTACCATTGATGTGTATCGGATGGGTTGGTCGGTATTTATATCCCTACATGATGTGTACCGGGGGACGGAGTTGGTGCGTAGCGGGTGGATTATTGGGGTGGGTTGCACAGTATTGCACGTATGTTGTTATTGTGATATTATTGCGATTTGGGCTTCGGCCCAACTGAGGCTAAGATGGGCTTGGCCCAATTGATTCTATTATGGGCTGTGACCCAAATGATATTGTAACGTGCTTTGGCCCACATATGCTCTGAATCGACTGCATCACATCTTGTAATGGGCTCCGGCCTAGACTGATTCTAAATTCATGCATTTCTTGATTATTACTCTAGTAAGGGGATTACACACTGAGTTTTCGTAAACTCACCCGGTTTGTTAACTGTGCAGGCAATCCCCAGCGTTAGGTGGATCGGTGTCGCAGAGGGACTCGAAGACGACAACACAACTACACATGTTTTTCTATTTTGTTTATTTAGTTAAGCAGTTTGGTTTTTGATTTGGGTTGTATTAAGGCCTCTTTATTTTCTTAACTTTTTATTTGGGAAATTTATTTAGTATGCTTAATATCTGTTAGAAGTAGGGCACGGTTTTCCAAAACAAAAAACTGGTTTTCAAAATATCACGTTTCCGCAACTGTTTAAAAGTAAGCTTCTGCAGCAAGTAAGGTTTTAAGGAAATGAACGTTTCACAAGTTTTAGATTGGCCAGAGGTTTTGAGTAGTAAGAAGGGTTTTCAATGAGAACATGGTTTTCAAAAAACTCTTCAATGTGACATGCTAGATTCGGGCCGAACTTCTAGGCCGGGTTTGGGGTGTTACAGTACTACTTAAGCATCCATCGGAATTCAATGATTCAATGGACGTAAAACTCTTGACATGGCATGTGAACTTTGAGATGAATTGATAATGTTATGAAAGAGTATTGCTTCATAAGATCATCTATGTAACTTGATTGATATGAAGATTTTGGTGACTAACATGTTTGATTGAGTGTATGTGATTAGGCAATTTAGCCTAATGGATGGAAACATAACATTGTATGCCTAGATTTAATAAGCAAGATTGGTTGTAACACCCCTAACCTGTAACCAACATCGGATTAGGGTTACGAGGCATTACCAGACAGACAAAACATTTCGGACCAATCCAGAATCACATATACTATTTAACATCATTTCAACAATCATCTCTAATTATGGTTTATGAGAAGAAATGTCGGAACTAAATCGAACTTATTCAGAATTTTCAGAACTTAACCAATTCTTCATGTGACAGCCCTAAAGTGACCCTAGTCGAAAAGCGGTTTCGGGACCGCTAAACCGAGTCACCAAATTATTTGAATATGATAATTATTGTCTAAAATATATGAATATGAATGTGTGAAAGTTTTAAGCTTCGATTTAGTTAATTGCATGTGAATTTAGTTAATAGGACTTATGTGTGACACTTTTGAAATGTGAAAGGTTAATCTATAAGGATCAATTAGTGCATGAAATCAAAAGGGTGGACTTGCATGTCAATTCCCCCACTTAATTAGTAGTGGCCGGCAATGACATTGAGGATAGACAAAATGTGATGGGTAAAACATATTATAAACAATTTGTGATAACATGTTATGGGAAGAACAATAAAATATGAGGGGAGTGGGAGGAGAAACCAAAGTTGTTTCATCCTTGCTTCCCCCCCCCTTTTGCCGTACCTAGAAGAAAAAAAAAAGAAAAAGGCTTCATCCTCTTTGTTCTTCTTGACCGAAAAATCAAAGGAAGAAGAAAGGAGTTCTCTTGCTTCATGTTCGGTTTGGATGAGGATTAGGAAGAGGTAAGTATCTTGAAATTCTTGGAAATTTATGTATAAAGAAGGTGGTTAGTTCAAGTTCTATTCATTTCATGGATTAAATTTTGATTGATTGGAGGTTTGATATTCGGCCAAGTAGTTTGAAGCTCTTAGTACATATATTTTTCTTCCTTCTTGAAGGTTGAAATTGGGCTGTTCCTAAGGGGTGCCGGATGTGGTCATTGAAGGGCCTTGGGGAAACAATATGTGAGGCTTGGGTTATAGCATTCGACCATGGTAGTAAATAGAAGAGATAAATGGTAGTAAGGTGAAGTGCAAATGTTAGTGTTTGATTGCTAGTGTATATATGTGTACTAGCCGAGTTTTGAATTTGAAAAATGGTTTGAGCACCATGTGTGGTATTGAGATTGTTTGAGTGAATTCATAGATATTTATATGATGAATTCGGTTGTAGATATACATGCTTAAATAAGATGCACACATGAATGAATAGGTAGATTGGTGTTGCATGTATTCGGTTATAGGCAAGCATAATGATGAATCTATCTTGACTTAGATAATAGGCTCAAGGAGAATTTGTTAAAGTGCTTAGTTAATTGATATTAGGTTAATGATGTGTGTATTCGGTCATAAAGGTGCACATGAGGAAATGTTAGATTAATTGTATTAAATTGCTCAATGTGATTAAAAATGCGTATGACCATTTTGTATTTGAGCTAAAGGTGGCCATATGACCTATCAAACTCCTTGTCATATTCGCCATAAGCTAGCATAATGAGACTTTAATAAGTTAAATTTGTTTGAATTAGCTCAAGAGCTTAGAGGACCAAAGTTGGATAAGGAAAGGAAAAAGTGATCGAATAGCCGCCAAATCGTTCGACAACATCCGAGGTGAGTTTTTGAGTAATGGATCTTAGATTATGATTCGATTAGATCATGTTTTAAGTAAATCAAAATCATGCTCCTTGTATGTAGCTATTGAGCCGAAAATGATAATGCTTGATAAGTGACTTGTGTTTGAATTCTAGTTATGAAAATGAAATATAGATGTGTCATGATTTATTGATATGTGCATGGATATTCGGATGATAACCGGGCTAAGTCCCGAAGGCATTTGTGCTAGTGACTAATTCCGGGCTAAGCCCGAGGCATTTGTGTGAGTTACTATATCCGGGCTAAGTCCCGAAGGCATTTGTGCGAGTTACTATAACCGGGCTAGTCCCGAAGACATTTGAGCGAGTAGCTATATCCGGTTAAATCCCGAAGGTACTTGGTTTGGGAATGAGCGATCTTGCTGTAATAATTTCAATTAATATGCTCGTAAAATCCCAACGATGAGGTACGTTTCGTATATGCATTGGATTGTTGATCCCTTTTAAATAGTGTTCGCTCAGTCGTTTAATGAGCTTAGACTTTTGGTTAAGTTGATCTTTTATGTATGAGTATAAGGGTTGGTAATGTGAAGTAGGTATGATTTTGAGAATGTGTGTATATGAAATTATCCGTATGTCATATGAATGCTATACTTCAATTGTGCCTAATTTCATTGCTCAAAACTTACTAAGCATTAAATGCTTATTCCGTTTCTTTGATTCTCTGTTTTATAGATTTTGGTTCGTCAGCTATCGGACTCGGGATTGTCGGGTTGAAGTCGTCCACACTATCAAAGCCCTTTTGGTACACTTTTGGTTGAACTCTGAAAATGGCATGTATAGGACTACCCTTTTGTTGTTGGTCATGTACCCTTTGGTTTTGTATAAATTTGGATAGCCATGCGAAAATGGCTTATATACACTTTGAGCATAGCATTATAATCGTTTTGTATGTTGTTCATTGAGAGGTATGGAAATGTTTGGTAACGATTAGCCATTGGAATGGTTAATCATGATCATTTTGGTGCTTTGTATGACAAATTCTAGTTGATTCATGGAAAACCATGAAATAGGTAAAGTTTACCTTAAAAACAGATGCTGACAGCAGCAGTGGTGTGGATTTGAAAAATCACTAAAAATAGTAGGAATGGAATTAATATTGAATAAATTATGTAATCGAACCTTGATGAATCTACTTTCATATGGAAGAAACGAAACGATCATATGAGTCGTATTTTAAGAGATATTTAAGTTTTCGTGGAACAGGGCCAGAGCGATTTCTGGATCCCCTATTCCGACTTTGGAAATTCACTATAAATTAACCATAGATAATTAGAAGTCATTCCCTATATGTATAGATTCCTTTTCGAGTCTAGTTTCTTTAGAAACAAACGGCATAAGTAATGAAGCCCTGTACAGGAAGATATATAAGTCGTAATGCATGAAGGTCAGAGCAGTCGAACCCTGAAACAGGGGAGACTTTAACTAATAAACTGTACTAATTGGCCCAATCAAAAATTCTAGAAAAAAATTTGTAGATGGATATATGAGTCTAGTTTCAGGTAAAAGTTACAGAATCAGTTTTTGAGCTTCGGAACTCGAGATATGATTTTTAAGGTGACAGTGACGCAGTTAGCCAGCTTGTCAGGAAATTTTTAAAATGGACTGTGAAAATAAATGAATTATGTCTGTTAGCACCTCGTGTTCGACTCCGGCAACGGTCTCGGGTGCGATGTGTTACAATTTTATTGGTATGAGAGCTAGGTTTAGTCGATTCTAGGACTACCGTAATACGTTTGGGTCTAGCTATACATGCCATTATGTGATTATTTGATAGTGTGGTGATTTCTGACAATTGAAAATGTGTTTATTTATAGTAATGGATCCCGATCCTAATCGAAGCGGTGGTGATGATCTTGAGAGTGTAGTGCTGCTCCGCGCAAGGACAAGTGGCCGGCGGACTCTCAACCTATTGCTGGTAATCCGAACGATGAAGCTAGACAAGCTTTTTATAGCGTGATGAATGATTGGTTCAACCAATACATTCGAACTAATACTACTGTTCCGCAACCTCCTTCCCGACTAATACCACCCAAGACCTACGATACCTCCAAGAATCGACCAAATAAGGTCAAATAAGCCCCAGTTGATGAATCGAAAACACGAGGGCTATGAATTTAAAGCTACGGACAGCGATAATGCCGAGCAAGCTGAATTTTGGTTGGACAACACTATTCGGTACTCGATGAGCTATCTTGCACACCGATGAGTGCCTAAAGTGTATTATCTCCTTGCTACGTGATTACGCCTACTATTGGTGGAATACGTTGACTTCATTGTGCCCAGAGAGCAAGTAACTTGGGAGTTTTTCCAAACCGAGTTTCGAAAAAAGTATATCAGTCAGAGATTCATGGATCAAAAACGGAAGGAATTTCTTGAACTTAAACAAGGTTCCATGTCGGTTACCGACTATGAACGAAAGTTTGTAATGCTTAGCCGATAAGCTCGAGAATGTATTTCTTCAGAAGCCGTGATGTGTAAACGTTTTGAGGATGGGCTGAATGATGATATAAAGCTGTATGTTGGCATTTTGGAAATCCGAGAATTTGTGGTACTTGTCGAGCGAGCTTGCAAAGCCGAGGAGCTCGAGATGGAGAAAAGAAAAGTGAGGTGGGAGCAAAGGAGTTTCAGAAGAGGTCTTGGGAAGCCCTTCCAAGATCATCGAAGAAATTTAGAGATGACATAGGCCGGTCTAGAGACACTTCGGGTTTTTCTAGACGAGATCACGATCGACCCCCTGTGAGTGCACGAGTCACTTCGGTCGCCAGTGTTGGAAATGATCGTCGAGACGAGCGAGTGTCGATTGTGGTAAATGGCATTCGGGGAGTTGTAGATTCCATGACCGCTCTTGTTACAAGTGCGGATCAGCTAACCACTTTATTAAAGATTGCCCGAGATTGTCTGAACAGAACGTAAATCAGAGTGGGAAACCTGGTGCTACTACTACTCGGGGTAGACCATCTAGAAATGCGGGAAATGCTAGTGGCGGTCAGAGAGGATCTAGAGATGCTACAACCAGATCTGAGGCTCGTGCTCCTGCTAGAGCTTACGCTTATACGCCAAGACGCCGAGGATGCTTCCTCGCCAGATGTTATTACCGGTACTTTTACTCTCTTTAATACTAACGTGATTGCTTTGATTGACCCTGGTTCTACTCATTCTTATATATGTGAAACGTTAGCATCTAGTAAGACTCTACCTGTTGAGTCTACTGAGTTTGTAATTCGGGTGTCAAATCCTTTGGGTCGTTACGTGCTTGTCGACAAAGTGTGCAAGAAATGTCCCCTAATAATCCGAGGTTCCTGTTTTCCGGCCGATTTGATGCTTTTACCGTTTGACAAATTTGATGTTATCCTCGGTATGGATTGGTTGACCGTACATGATGCAATTGTAAATTGCAAAAGAAAAACCATCGATTTAAGGTGTGTAAATAACGAGATAATCCGAGTTGAGTCTCTCGACTTGAATAGGTTGCCACCGTAATATCATCAATGTTGGCTCGAAATATGTAAGAAAGGGTGTGAAGCATACCTTGCGTATGTACTTGATGACAAAGAGTTAGAAAAGAAGCTGAATCATGCGGTGGTTTGTGAATACCGGATGTTTTTCAGAAGAATTACCGGGTTTACCACTGTTCGGGAGGTAGAGTTTGGTATTGAGCTTGTACACGGACTACACCGATTTTGATAGCTCCGTATCGTATGGCACCAACCAAGTTAAAAGAGTTGAAAGCTCAGTTGCAAGAGTTGATGGATAGAGGTTTCGCTCGACCAAGTTTCTCACCTTGGGGTGCACCAGTATTGTTTGTGAAAAAGAAGGACGGAACCATGAGGTTGTGCATCGACTATCGTCAGCTGAATAAAGTGACAATAAAGAATAAATATCCATTACCGCGTATTGATGATTTGTTTGATCAACTAAAGGGAGCCTCGGTGTTTTCAAAGATAGATTTGAGATCGGGATATTATCAGTTGCGAATTTGAGATTCGGATATACCCAAAACTGCTTTCCAAACGAGATACGGTCACTATGAATTCTTAGTGATGCCGTTTGGGCTCACTAATGCCCCCGCGGTATTTATGGATTTGATGAATCGGATCTTCAGACCGTATTTGGATCGGTTTGTAGTTGTGTTTATCGATGATATTTTGGTCTATTCTAGAAATGAAACCGATCATGCTGAACACCTGGGATTAGTGTTGCAAATTTTACGGGATAAGGAGTTATATGCTAAGTTCAGTAAGTGTGAGTTCTGGTTAAGAGAGGTTAGCTTCTTGGGTCATGTGGTATCTGCATCGGGTATTCGAGTTGATCCAAACAAAATTTTGGCCATACTTAACTGGAAGCCTCCGAGAAATATTACTGAAGTTCGGAGCTTTTTGGGACTTGCCAGTTACTACATACGCTTTGTAAAGGGTTTCTCGATGATAGCCACACCAATGACGAAACTATGGCGACATCGTGTTCGCTTTGAAAATATGGCAACATTACTTATTTGGTGAGAAGTGCCATGTATATTCGGATCACAAAAGTCTCAAATATTTGATGACTCAAAGAGACTTGAATCTGCGACAAAGACGTTGGCTCGAGTTGTTGAAAGATTATGAGCTTGTCATTGACTATCAGTCGGGAAAGGCTAATGTGGTTGCGGATGCCTTAAGTCGTAAATCACTGTTTGCTTTACGAGCGATGAATGTACACTTGTCTATTCTATCCGACAATGTGTTAGTGGCAGAATTAAAGGCCAAACCATTGTTGATGTGACAGCCCAAAATTGACCCTAGTCGGAATGTGGTTTCGGGACCACAAAACCGAGGCATAAAAATAATTAAAAATTTATTTTGATGCCTATAATATGTGTGTGCTCATGTATGACATTTTATGATGATTGATTTAGTGTTATAAAGGTGAATTCCACAAGAAAGGACTTAGTAGTGAACTTTGAAAGTACGATAGGGAAATGTGTGATGACTAATTAAAGCATGCATGCAAAATAATGGACTTGCATGTCAAATTCCCCTTTTTACAAGTGATGGCCGGCCATGACAAAGAGATATGGGCTAAACATGTCATGAAACATGTTTTGTTGGGCATTAGGGAGAAATAATAAACAAATAAGCATGGGTAAGAAAAGAATGAAAAAAAATGTGTGTGAGAGTAGCATTCCCCATTGCCGTGCAACCAAGAAGAGAAAACAAAAAATTTGTTCATCCTTGTTCTCTCCTTTTGGCCAAAAATACTAAGAGGAAGAAGAGATTTTTGCTTCATTTCCTTTGTTTAGAAGAGATCTAGAAGGATATTTGGCTAAACTTGCATCAAGATTGAGGTATGTATGAGGTTGTGTCATGAGATTCATGCATGTTTTAGTTGCCAACTTGATGTTCATGTTAGCCATGGTTCAAATCCTTGTTATGCCATGGAAGTGGTATTTGGTCAAGGTTGGTATTGTGATAAAGCCATTGCATGTTAAGTGTGAAGCTTGATGATGATGCATGCAATGATGGATTGTCTACTCTTGAAATTTCTTTGTAGCCATCTTGAGTAAGACTTTGAGTTTTCTTTTGTTTAACCATGATTGAAGATAAAAGGGCATGATTATGATGTATTCGCCATGATGCATTCATGAGCATGGTTCATGCTTCTTGCATGTTAGTTAAAATTTGTGTTTTAGATGGCTATGGACACCTTGAAATTCGCCATGCTCATATATGTATATATATGTTTGCACATGATGTTTTGGCTATGAAGTAAGTGATGAATATGTTTGTTTAAAGAAGAAGATGTTGAAGAATGCTTGTGAAATTGCAAGCACATTCGGCCTAGCACACATATGAGTGCTTGATGCTATATTATAAGTTTTGAGCTACAACATGCAAAGCATTAACTAGTAAAATGCATGTTGTTTTTGTGTGGTATTAAGTGCATAATTGGCCTCAACATGGACATGTATATTCGGCCTTAGGTAGCCTATTGAAGGCCTTAGCTTTTCCTTGATGCCCGAATGAATTGTATTGAATTGCTTGATGTAGTATAAAATGTGCATGACCATTGTGTATTCAAGCTAAAGGGTGGCCATTTGACCATTTAAACTCCTTGTCATATTCGCCATAAGCTAGCACAATGAGGTTTTAATAAATTGAATTTGTTTGAATTAGCTCAAGAGCTTAGAGGGCCACAATTGGACAAGGGAAGGAAAAGTGATCGAATAGCCGTAAAAGCCGTTCGACAACATCCGAGGTAAGTCCTCAAGAAGTGACCTTAATTGAATTATGTGGAATGAAATATGGATGTATTGATTATTGATTTATGTCTGTATGAGTATTCGAATGATACCGGGCTAAGTCCCAAGGCGATTATGCTAGTGATTATAATTGTGTTTGAGCCTTAGTAACGAAAATGAAATATGTATGTCCAATGATTATTGATGTATGAGTGCATGAGAAATTGAATGATACCGGGCTAAGCCCGAAGACAATTATGCTGAAATTATATCCGGTTAAGACCAAGGCAATTGTGCTAGTGGCTACATCCGGCTAAGACCCGAAGGCATTCGTGCGAGTCATTCTATCCGGGCTAAGACCCGAAGGCATTCGTGCACGTGGTTATATCTGGTTGTATTCTGAAGAAGCTCGGGCTGGAGGTGAGTGTTGGTTGCTGTAATAAATTCAATTAGTACGCTCGAAAAGCCCAAAGAATAAGGTACGTTTATATGTGCATTGGAAAGTCGACATATTTGAGCAACATTCGCTCAATCGACTAACAATTTCAGCTATTGGAATGGTTGATACTTTGTGAAAGTATATAATGATGAAGTGTGAAGTAAGAATGATTATGAGAATGTGTATTAATGAAATGATGCATTTTGTTATGTGAATGTATTGCTTAAATTAAAGCTGATTTTATTCCTTGAGACTTACTAAGCATAAAATGCTTACCCGCTGCTTTGGCTCTCTGTTTTATAGATTACGCCGATAGCAATCGGATTCGGGATCATTAAAGTCGAAGTCATCCACACTATCAACGCCTCTATTTTGGTATAAATTTTGGTTGAACTTTGAAATGGCATGTATAGGACTACCCCTTGTTGGTTTAAATATCTGTGATGTATATGTGTACGGCCATGCGAAAATGGCTCGTAAAAGTGAAGTACTGAACTTAGACTATTTGCGGTTTGTATATATATATACGGTGTCATGATGTGATTATGGATTGGAGATGGGAATGTTGGTCACATGATCAGCCATTGGTATGGTTAAAATGATCATATATGAACCTATGTATGGCAAGACTAGTTGGTTCATGGAGACTACAAAATAGGTAAGACCTACCTTAAAACAGATGCTGCCAGCTGCAGTGACGTGAATGTGAAAAATCACCAAAATTTGTAGGAATAGTATTAAATAGTGAATAAGCTATGTAAATTAACCTTGATGAGTCTATTTTCATATGGAAGAAACGAAATGGTCATAGGAGTTACATGTTAAGAGATATTAAAGCTATTGTGAGACAGGGCCAGAACGGTTTCTGGGTCCCCTGTCGCAACTTTAAAATTTACTATAAATTATCCAGAAAGAATTAGGAGTCATGCCTTATATGTGCAGATTCCATTTTGAGTCTAGTTTCATTAGAAACAAACGGCACCAGTATTAAAGCCCTGTACAGAGAGATATTCAAGTTATAACGCGCGAAGGTCAGAGCAGTCGATCCCTGTAACATGGGTGACTTTAACTAATAAACTGTACCAATTGGCCAGACCAAAAATTCTAGAAATAAATCCATGGATGGATATATGAGTCTAAATTCAGGGAAAATTTACGAAACCAGTTTCCGAGTTTTGAAACTCGAGATATGATTTTTAAGGCAACGGTGACGCAGTTTTCCAGCCTGACTGGAAATGTCAAATTGGGGGGGGCAAAATATGTGAACTTGGCTTGTTAACCCCTCGTGTCCGACACCGGCGATGGTCTCGGGTTCGAGGTGTTACAGTTGATTCATCAAATTCGTGAAGCTTAGAAAGTCGATGATGAACTGGTTGCAAAACGGGCTGAATGTGTTTCGAATATGGAATCAGAGTTTCAAATTGATGATGACGATTATTTGAGGTTCAGAAGTCGTTTGTGTGTTCCAAGAAATTCAGAACTTATTTCGATGATTCTGAACGAAGCTCATTGTAGCCGAATGTCAATTCACCCGGGGAGTACGAAAATGTACAACGATTTGAGACGTCAGTTTTGGTGGCATGGTATGAAACGAGACATTTCGATTTTGTTTCAAGTGTTTAATATGTCAACAGTGAAAGCGGAACATCAAGTGCCTCTGAGTTTACTTGAGTCGATCATGATACCTGAATGGAAGTGGGAACGAGTCACGATGGATTTTGTATCTAGATTGCCAGTGTCGGCAAGTAAGAAGGATGCGATTTGGGTTGTTGTTGATAAACTGACTAAGTCGGCTCACTTTATCCCCGTACGTACGGATTTTTCATTGGATAAACTAGCTGAATTGTATGTTTCTCAGATTGTGAGATTACACGGGGTACCTATTTCTATTGTATCAGATAGAGATCTGAGATTCACCTCGCGATTTTGGAAGAAATTGCAAGAAGCTTTGGGTACCAAGCTGCATTTTAGCACGCTTTTCATCCCCAAACCGATGGTCAATCCGGCGGATAATTCGGATACTCGAGGATATGTTGAGATGTTGCATCCTTGAGTTTAGTGGTTCATGGGAACGGTATTTACCTTTGATTGAATTCGCTACAACAATAGTTTTCAATCAAGTATTAAGATGGCACCTTACGAGGCTTTGTGCGATTCGAAAATGCCGTACACCATTGTTTTGGACCGAGCTCGGTGAAAGTAAAATTTTCGGAGTTGATTTGATTAAAGATGCCGAGCGAAAGTAAAATAATTCGTGAAAGTCCAAGGCAAGATCGATCGTCGAAGAAGTCGACGCGAATTTGAAATGAAAGGACATTGAGTATCAGGTGGGAGATAAAGTGTTTCTTAAAGTTTCACCTTGGAAAAAGATACTCAGATTTGGGCGTAAGGGAAAATTGAGTTCGAGGTTCATCGGGCCATATGAAATATCCGAACGAGTTGGTCTAGTTGCGTATAGATTGCTTTTACCCCCTGAACTTGAAAGGATCCACAACGTTTTTCATGTTTCGATGCTTTGACGTTACAGATCTGATCCTTCGCACATAATAAGTCCCTCCGAGGTTGAAATTCAAGCCGATATGAGTTATGAAGAAGAACCAATTCGTATCCTAGCTCGTGAAGTGAAAGAGTTGCGAAACAAAAAGGTTCCTTTAGTAAAAGTGTTATGGCTCAAACACGGGATGGAAGAAGCTACTTGGGAACTCGAGAACTCTATGAAAGAACGATACCCAAACTTATTTACCGGTAAGATTTTCGGGGACGAAAATTTCTTAAGTGGGGGAGAGTTGTGACAGTCCTAAAGTGACCCTAGTCGGAAAGCGGTTTCGAGACCGCTAAACCGAGTCACCAAATTATTTGAATATGATAATTATTGTCTAAAATATATGAATATGAATGTGTGAAAGTTTTAAGCTTCGATTTAGTTAATTGCATGTGAATTTAGTTAATAGGACTTATGTGTGACACTTTTGAAATGTGATAGGTTAATCTATAAGGATCAATTAGTGCATGAAATCAAAGGGTGGACTTGCATGTCAATTCCCCACTTAATTAGTAGTGGCCGCCATGACATTGAGGATAGACAAAATGTGATGGGTAAAACATATTATAAACAATTTGTGATAACATGTTGTGGGAAGAGCAATAAAATATGAGGGAGTGGAAGGAGAAACCAAAGTTGTTTCATCCTTGCTCCCCCTTTGCATACCTAGAAGAAAAAAAAAGAAAAAGGCTTCATCCTCTTTGTTCTTCTTGACCGAAAAATCAAAGGAAGAAGAAAGGAGTTCTCTTGCTTCATGTTCGGTTTGGATGAGGATTAGGAAGAGGTAAGTATATTGAAATTCTTGGAAATTTATGTATAAAGAAGGTGGTTAGTTCAAGTTCTATTCATTTCATGGATTAAATTTTGATTGATTGGAGGTTTGATATTCGGCCAAGTAGTTTGAAGCTCTTAGTACATATATTTTTCTTCCTTCTTGAAGGTTGAAATTGGGTTGTTCCTAAGGGTGCGGATGTGGTCATTGAAGGGCCTTGGGAAACAATATGTGAGGCTTGGGTTATAGCATTCGGCCATGGTAGTAAATAGAAGAGATAAATGGTAGTAAGGTTAAGTGCAAATGTTAGTGTTTGATTGCTAGTGTATATATGTGTACTAGCCGAGTTTTGAATTTGAAAAATGGTTTGAGCACCATGTTTGGTATTGAGATTGTTTGAGTGAATTCATAGATATTTATATGATGAATTCGGTTGTAGATATACATGCTTAAATAAGATGCACACATGAATGAATAGATAGATTGGTGTTGCATGTATTCGGTTATAGGCAAGCATAATGATGAATCTATCTTGACTTAGATAATCGGCTCAAGGAGAATTTGTTAAAGTGCTTAGTTAATTGATATTAGGTTAATGATGTGTGTATTCGGTCATAAAGGTGCACATGAGGAAATGTTAGATTAATTGTATTAAATTGCTCAATGTGATTAAAAATGCGTATGACCATTTTGTATTTGAGCTAAAGGTGGCCATATGACCTATCAAACTCCTTGTCATATTCGGCCATAAGCTAGCATAATGAGACTTTAATAAGTTAAATTTGTTTGAATTAGCTCAAGAGCTTAGAGGACCAAAGTTGGATAAGGGAAAGGAAAAAGTGATCGAATAGCCGCCGAAATTGTTCGACAACATCCGAGGTGAGTTTTTGAGTAATGGATCTTAGATTATGATTCGATTAGATCATGTTTTAAGTAAATCAAAATCATGCTCCTTGTATGTAGCTATTGAGCCGAAAATGATAATGCTTGATAAGTGACTTGTGTTTGAATTCTAGTTATGAAAATGAAATATAGATGTGTCATGATTTATTGATATGTGCATGGATATTTGGATGATAACCGGGCTAAGTCCCGAAGGCATTTGTGCTAGTGACTAATTCCGGGCTAAGCCCAAAGGCATTTGTGCGAGTTACTATATCCGGGCTAAGTCCCGAAGGCATTTGTGCGAGTTACTATAACCGGGCTATGTCCCGAAGGCATTTGTGCGAGTTACTATAACCGGGCTAGTCCCGAAGACATTTGAGCGAGTAGCTATATCCGGTTAAATCCCGAAGGTACTTGGTTTGGGAATGAGCGATCTTGCTGTAATAATTTCAATTAATATGCTCGTAAAATCCCAACGATGAGGTACGTTTCGTATATGCATTGGATTGTTGATCCCTTTTAAATAGTATTCGCTCAGTCGTTTAATGAGCTTCCGACTTTTGGTTAAGTTGATCTTTTATGTATGAGTATAAGGGTTGGTAATGTGAAGTAGGTATGATTTTGAGAATGTGTGTATATGAAATTATCCGTATGTCATATGAATGCTATACTTCAATTGTGCCTAATTTCATTGCTCAAAACTTACTAAGCATTAAATGCTTATTCCGTTTCTTTGATTCTCTATTTTATAGATTTTGGTTCGTCAGCTATCGGACTCGGGATTTTCGAAGTTGAAGTTGTCCACACTATCAAAGCCCTTTTGGTACACTTTTGGTTGAACTCTGAAAATGGCATGTATAGGACTACCCTTTTTGTTGTTGGTCATGTACCCTTTGGTTTTGTATAAATTTGGATAGCCATGCGAAAATGGCTTATATACACTTTGAGCATAGCATTATAATCGTTTTGTATGTTGTTCATTGAGAGGTATGGAAATGTTTGGTAACGATTAGCCATTGGAATGGTTAATCATGATCATTTTGGTGCTTTGTATGACAAATTCTAGTTGATTCATGGAAAACCATGAAATAGGTAAAGTTTACCTTAAAAACAGATTCTGACAGCAGCAGTGGTGTGAATTTGAAAAATCACTAAAAATAGTAGGAATGGAATTAATAGTGAATAAATTATGTAATCGAACCTTGATGAATCTACTTTCATATGGAAGAAATGAAACGATCATATGAGTCGTATTTTAAGAGATATTTAAGTTTTCGTGGAATAGAGCCAGAGCGATTTCTGGATCCCCTATTTCGACTTTGGAAATTCACTATAAATTAACCACAGATAATTAGAAGTCATTCCCTATATTTACAGATTCCTTTTCGAGTCTAGTTTCTTTAGAAACAAGCAGCATAAGTAATGAAGCCCTGTACAGGAAGATATATAAGTCATAATGCATGAAGGTCAGAGCAGTCGAACCCTGAAACAGGGGAGACTTTAACTAATAAACTGTACTAATTGGCTTGATCAAAAATTCTAGAAAAAAAGTTGTAGATGGATATATGAGTCTAGCTTCAGGGAAAATTTACGGAATCAGTTTTTGAGCTTCGGAACTCGAGATATGATTTTTAAGGTGACAGTGACGCAGTTAGCCAGCTTGTCTGGAAATTTTTAAAATGGACTGTGAAAATAAATAAATTATGTCTGTTAGCACCTCGTGTTCGACTCCGGCAACGGTCTCGGGTGCGGGGTGTTAAACTTCCAAACTGTTAAAGTCACACGCCCATGTGACTAGGCTGTGTGGTACACACGGGCACTAGACACGCCCATGTGAACCAGCCGTGCCAAAAATAAGTCCTATACTGACTTTTTCACACAGCCAATAGGCATGCCCACGTTCGTGTGTCAAGACCGTGTGATTCTTAGAAGAATACTGCTTTTCTTACACGTCTACAAGGCACACCCGTGTACCCTGACCGTGTAGCACCAAGCAGGCTTGGTTAAAGCCAATTTGCCACCCCTTTTTGGGTCCAACCAATAATATACAACATTCATACCAAATTTTCCAACCAATTCCATGCTTAAGAATGACCAAAACACATTAGAACTTAGCACGTTACAAACATACACCAAAACTATACACAACTCATCATTGTTAGCCAACTCCCATGGCATAATATATACAATTCAACCATATAGAATCATAACCATTTGATAAAATAATTCATAAACTTAACCATGCTCCTTTGTTGGCATATATGTCATGCTTCATTTCCATACATATTTCACAGAGACAGAATTTTTCATATTCAGAAATTTAGTCCGATACAAACGTACCTGCATAGGTTATACATTTCATATATTCAATCTCAGATTTCATACGCTATAATCAGAAGGGTCAGAAACGATACAGATGCTGATAATCAAGTACAATGCCGACGTCCCAGACGTGGTCTTACATGTAATTCAATATCGATGCCTCTGTCCAAGACAGGGTCTTACACGAAATTAGATACAATGCCGATGTCCCAGACATGGTCTTATACGTAAATCTCAATCAAGGCCTGTGTCCCAGACACAGTCTGACACGATGTCACAGACAGATGTTAACTTTGCTTAGGAACATACAGAGTTTTTCAGATATTAACATATTAGCATACTTTACTCCAAAGATATACATCAGGCACTCAAGGCCATCCAATACAGATTACAGTTTATATGTGCAAAATTTATTTCAATTAACACGTAATTGTAATTTGACTTACCTCGGATGGATTTCGGATAAAACGAGTCGTCTATTCAACTATTTTGGATTTCCCCCGATCTAAGTCTGATTTTCTTTGTTCTTAATCTAATAAAATACAAATTCAACCATTCAATCATTCATTTCATTCAATTTAATCCATATACACATGTTTACTGCATTTTACATTGTAGCCCTTACATTTTCACACTTTGACAATTTAGTCCATTTTTCACAAAATCACCAATATGCAAAATTTCTTTATGACAAGGGCTAGCCAAATTTTTATGGCTTCTATTCACAATTTAGTCCTTCAAAACCTCATTTTCAAAATTTAACCCCAAATAGCTCAATTTCATCAAAAGCTCAAAGATAAACTTATGAACCATCTACCAAGCCTTCATAATTCATTCAAAAACATCACAACACTCATGATATAAATAATGGCATTTCATGAAATCTTTAACAGAAATAGAAATTCAGACATGGGCTTTGAAGAACACGAAGCAATGATCACAGAAATGTAGAAATTATCAAAAACGGACGAAAATTTATACCTTAATCAAGGATTAAGCTAGCCTAATATCAAAACCCCAATTTGATTCTTTTTCTTGCTTCAATCAACCAAGAGAATTGTAAAAATGAATACCATTTTATGTTATAATTATTTAACATATGTTTAATTTATTGACTAAAATACCCTTTAGTTATAATTCATTAAAGCTTACCTAACATGTCCATAATTGCCCACCATTAACATAAATGGTAAATTTGGCATGCAATGACCCATATTTTAAAAGCCAAGCCAATTAGGTGTTTTAACATTTAGTACTCAACTTTTACACTTTACGCGATTTAATCCTTTTTCATTATTAAGCACAAAAATAGACAAATTTAATCACAGAAATTTCGCAGATGTAAATTCACATATCACAGACACAAAATAATATTAAAATATTTTTTTAGACTAGAATTTGTGGTCCTGAACCCACTATTCCAACTAGGGTCAAAATCAGACTGTTACATTTCTCCCCCATTAGGGATTTTCGTCCCCGAAAATCTTACAGTTAAACAGATTCGGATATTGTTGTCTCATTGAATCATCAGGCTCCCATGTAGCCTCTTCTACTCCGTATCTATGCCACAACACTTTGACTAACAAAATTCTCTTATTACGTAATTCTTTGATTTCATGAGATAGAATACGAATCTGCTTTTCTTCATAAGTCATATCAGAATGGATTTCAATATCAGACGGAGAAATTACATGCGAAGAATCAGATCTGTACCGTCGAAGCATCGATACGTGAAATACATTATGTATCTTTTCTAACTCAGATGGTAGCCTAAATCTATAAGCAACCAGCCCAACTCGCTTGGTGATTACATACGGTCCAATGAACCTCAAACTCAACTTCCCCTTTTTACCAATTCGGAATAGTTTTTTCCATAGAGATACTTTTAGAAACACTTTATCACCGATCTCAAATTCAATATCTTTTCGTTTTAAATCTGCATAAGATTTCTGACGATCAGAGGTAGCTTTCAAACTATCTTGGATTACTTTCACTTTTTGTTCTGTTTCTTTGATCAAATCAACCCCGTGAATCTTATTCTCGCTGAGCTCAGACCAGTATAATGGAGTTCTACACTTTCTACCATATAAGGCTTCGTACGGTGCCATTTTGATACTCGATTGAAAGCTATTATTATAGGCGAATTCAATCAAAGGTAGATACTGTTCCCACGCACCTTCAAAGTCGAGAATGCAACATCTCAACATATCCTCAAGCATCTGAATAATACGTTCAGATTGACCATCCGCTTGGGAATGAAAAGCAGTGCTAAAATGCAATTTAGTACCCATGGCATCTTGCAATTTCTTTTAGAATCGCGATGTAAATCTCAGGTCTCTAGCAGACACTATTGATAATGGCACACCATGCAATCTCACAATATCAGAAATATAAAACTTAGCTAGCTTATCAAGTGAATAATCAAACTGAATCAAAACAAAATGAGTTGATTTCATCAAACGATCAACTACAACCCAAATTACGTCTTTCTTTTTCGGAGACTGAGGCAAACCCGAAACAAAATCCATGGTCACACGATCCCATTTCCATTCCAGAATCATAATTGGTTGTAATAACCCAGATGGCACCTGATGCTCAGCTTTAACTTGCTGACAGATCAAACATCCTGAAACAAGGTCCGAAATATCTCTTTTCATTCCCGGCCACTAATATGGTTGTTTCAAATCGTTATACATTTTCGTACTTCTCAGATGTAAAGAAAATCCACTACTGTGGGCTTCACTCAAAATCGTTTGAATCAAATCTGGATTTCTTGGAACACAAAGTCTATTTTTGAACCTTAGACAGTTATCAACATCTATCCAGAATTTAGAATCAGAATCAGAATTACACTGAGTTCGTTTAGCCATAATCTCATTATCAATCTTTTGAGCTTCGATAATCTGTTGTAAAAACAAAGGTCTCACTTTTAATTCAGCTAAAACTGAACAATCATCTGACAGAACTAAACGAGCATTCATTTCAAATAATGATTTTTGACTCAAAGCATCGGCAACCACATTTGCTTTTCCTGGGTGATAATCAATCACAAGTTCGTAGTCTTTTAACAATTCTAACCATCTTCTCTGTCATAAATTCAAATCTTTTTATGTCATTAAATACTTTAGACTTTTATGATCAGAAAACACGTGACATTTCTCACCAAACAGATAGTGACGCCAGATCTTCAAAGTAAACACAATGGCAGCTAACTCAAGGCCGTATGTCTGTTACTGAATACGAACGTGAATTTGTGAGATTGAGCCAGTATGCCCGTGAATGTGTATCGAATGAAGCAATAATGTGCAAAAGGTTTGAAGATGGACTAAATGAAGATATCCGTCTGTTAGTTGGAATTCTGGAAATTAAAGAAATGGTTGTGCTCGTTGAGCGAGCTTATAAAGCTGAAGAATTAAGTAAAGATAAAAGAAAAGCTGATTCTGAAGCCAGAGATGTTAGAAAGAGATTTTTGAGTAGATCATTTCAGTCTGTGCCAATAAAATTCTGAGATGATCTAAGCCGTTCAAATGCTAATATGGGACATTCAAATCGAGATCGAGCTACATCGCATTTAAACTTCAAAGTCCTTGCTACTTCTGTTGCAAGTGTCGGGAATGTCCGATCTGAGAGACCTGAATTTAAACACTGTGGTAAAAGACATCTGGAAAATTGTAGATTGAATGACCGAGCCTGTTTTCGATGTGGATCTCTGGACCATTTTGTAAGAGATTGTTTTGAACCTGCTGAGTAAGAGAATGTACAGAATCTGAAAATAAGCAACACCTCAGCTAGAGGTAGACCTTCCAGAAATGCAAGAAATACAAGTAGTGGTCAAAGAGCTACTGGGATATTGCTGTTAGATCTGAGGCCAGAGTACTTGCTAGAGCCTATGCTATCCGAACTCGTGAGGAAGCCTCATCTCCAGACATGATTACTGGTACCTTTACTCTCTATGATACTTCTGTGATTGTATTGATAGACCCTGGATCAACGTATTCTTATATTTGTATGAATTTAGTGCACAGTAAGACTTTGCCTGTAGAGTCTACTGAATTCGTAATTAGAGTAATCCCATTGACCTTGTTATAGAAAGGATTTAGCTCAGATAGGTAATCCCGATATAATACCACTCGAGCATATGTTACGATTAGGGTTTAGACTGGACTAGTAATCCTAATCGAGGTCCTTTAAGCATACGTTATATAAAGGATTTAGCCTAGACTGGTAATCTGTGATAAGATATGTGGCTCAGGAGAGTGTTTCTTGGTTAAGTGCCTTAAGGGGTACCCTTGAATAAGGAATTGACGGATTATTCAATCGTACACTTCGAGTGTACTTGTAACGCCCCGAATTTGGGCCTAGAAGTATTGGGCCTTTAGTGTGGGTCTGTAAGGAGGTTGTATATAAGCATTTAATTGTACAAGGAAATGTAACACTATATACTTTCCTTATTCATACATAGCCAAAACACACCATTTATCATCATTAGATTTAATCAAAACAATTAAATATGTATTAAACTTATAATAACCCTATCATACGATTTGATCCAGACAATCCAAAATACTATCTCAAATTATATACTATAATCATATAAAGAAAACCAATTTACAATCAATCACTTATATATATATATACTACACATAACTTCCATTCAAACACATGATATGATAATCTAAAAGAACTCAAACATTGTCTAAAACGTATAACACCAATCATATATACCATCCATTAATAACATATAGCATTATATCCAAAACGAATTAAACCCATGACTACACATAACCAAATTCAACTTAGTAGTTAAGCCATATTCGCATGGCTGAAGTTTTACATATTAAAGTTCAAACAAAAAAAAAATACATATTTGCCTATACATGCCATAATGTTAACTTAAGATTAACTAAAAAGGGTACCAAAACGTTGCAGATAGGTGTGATGACTTCGACGATGGTTCCAAGTATGCAAAATGGATCGAAGGAAAATCTAAATAAGAGACAAGTAAAAACACCAAATGAGTTTTCAACTCAGTAGTCGTAAGCAATAAAATGCAATAATTGACTACGAGAGTGTCGAATAAAACTAAAAAAAAAGTTCATATATTACCTAGACCATTAATTCAATACTAGTCAACTACTACTATTAAATCAAAATATTACATAACAGATTTCGCACATGTAGGGCTCAATTAAGAAATTTTGCAACCATAGTACCATGCTAACCCGCACACAAAGTGTCTTAGTAATCCACACGTGAATCTACGATTCAACTCCGCACACATAGTGCCAAATAATTACGCACACGTAGTGCCATACATATACGCACACATAGTGCCATACAAATACGAACACATAGTGCCATACAAATACGCACACATAGTGCCATACCAATACGCGCACATAGTGCCACTCAAATCCGCATATCTAGTAACCCTAGTCATTTCGTTATAAATAAATGATTGATTTAATTAACTAAATATAACCAGCCAAAAATCTTTCAATCAAGAATACATGAACGAGAGTAATTCCTTTATGACATGTATATACCAATTATGTATAGAATAGCCAACTTTTAATTGCTTATAGACTTACCTCTTGTTGGATAAAGACAGTTCCAATCGGCTACTCGATGTTCTTCGCTTTGCCCTTGCTTGATTCCCCTCCTTTAAGTTCTTGAGCTTAATCAAAATAAATTAACTAGTTTGACCACCTTGCTAGTTATTTGTATCCAAATAAAAAAATGATTTTTATATCATGAGAAACACATGGTAAAATTTGATTTCTTTTTACTTTATGCTTTTGAGCTATTCAGCTAATAATCACATAATATCACATTACTATCAATAATCAAATCAATATTTCCATTACACATACATATATAACACATATATATATTTGTATATACAACGATTACCCTTGCTAATTTCTCACATATATAGTTTAATGATTTTCACAACACTTTATAATCGTAATTGATCAAGACATTAAAACTTCAACACCTATTCATCTAAAGCCTCAAGGCCGAATGCATTATCACATTCCAAAATAACCTTTTCTCAAATATGTTCACATTCAAATATACATAATCATGAATCAAACTCAATTTATAAGCCAACCTCACTCATTTGATCGATTATATACAATCAAAGATAATATCACAAATGTGCATACCTATATAACCGAATGTGCAAGATCAAATTCAACATCACATATGTACTTAATTAGATGGCCGAATATACAATATTAATTATAAAATCATTTTTATTTCATTTAAACACATAGCTTCATCTCATAAACACTTTGACCGAATTCTCCTAAACTAGCATAGCCCACATCTATTTATATCATCATATAAATCCACATATATCTATATATCTAGCTAAATTTTCTTTCACCTTTCTACTATTTCCATTCACAACATCCAAAAACACCATCCTTTTAGTATTTACTCCATCTAACCGTATGCCCATTTAATCACCTATTTAAGTAGAATATCAACATATGGGTTATAACAAGACATTGACTACTAATTAAATTTTTCATAAAATTTAATAGAATTAACATGAACCTTACCTTAATCAACCCTTAGGAAGGCCGAATGTCCTAGAGAATTTCCTCCTTCTTTCACCTAAGTTACGGCACTTGTAAGAGGAAGAAGATGACTTCTCTCTCTCCTTTCTTATTTTATTCCTCTTTTCCTATTAATTTATTTCTTTTTTTTAATTTATTTTAACCATTAACTAATATAAAATTATAACAAATTCAACTTAGTGGAAGAAGCATCATTACTTGGCCGGTCATAACTTGAATTTTGGGCAATTTAACATGCAAATCCCAAATTTCACACTTTGTAATTACTTAATCCTTAGAATTTACCTATCATAATTTTCTAAGTTTCTCAACCAAGTCCTACTATGAAAATTCACATTTCTTAGACTAAATTAATACATCAAATTTGCACACATACACCACCACACATAGAATATATGTAGTTAAATTTAAATTAAATTTTTATGACTTGATTTTGTAGTCCCAAAACCATATTCTAACTAGGGTCTAATTAGGGCTGTCACAAGGAAATGACACAATTAAATGTCTGCTTTAGTGGTTAATGTCCCTGAGAAGTGTTGGAGAAATCTTGTGTCATTTATTTTGGTAATAAGTGAATAAAACCCTGGGTACTTGGATGAAGGCCTTTTAAGTTATTCTGCTCGGACGAGTAATCCCATTGACCTTGTTATAGAAAAGATTTATCTCGGATAGGTAATCCTAATATAATACCACTGAGCATACGTTACGATTAGGGTTTAGACTGGATTGGTAATCCTAATCGAGCTCCTCTAAGAATACATTATATAAAGGATTTAGCCTCGACTAGTAATCTATGATACGATATGTGGCTCGAGAGAGTGTTTCTTGGTTAAGTCCCTTAAGGGGTACCCTTGAATAAGGAATTGATAGATTATTCAATCATACACTTCGAGTGTACTTGTAACACCCCGAATTTGGGCCTAGAAGTATTAGGCCTTTAGCATGGGTCTGTAAGGAGGTTGTATATAAGCATTTAATTGTACAAGGACATGACACAATTAAATGTTTGCTTTAGTGGTTAATGGCCCTGAAAAGTGTTGGAGAAATCTTGGGTTCAAACCTAAGCTTTAGCAAAAATTTTGGTAATAAGTGAATAAAACCCTGCGTGCGTGGATGAAGGCCTTTTAAATTATTGTGGTAAATAAATGACACAATGAAGCATGTGGTCTAGTGGTTGTGGTGTCATTAAGGTTGTAAGGGAGCCTGGGTTCAAGTCTTGGCTCGTGCAATTTATTTTGGTTTTTCTTTTAAAAGAACCTGGGCTTTGGCCTATAGTACTTATATTTAATTGAGGATAAAATATGACATAGAAAGAGCCTGTGGTGGAGTGGCAAGGTGGCGTGTTGTGTAATTGTGAGGTCTAAGGTTCAAGTCTTGGGATGCACAATGGAGTATTTATTTTGCTGTTTGAGCTAAATAGGAGGTGAAATTGGACTGGAACTCTGTGGTTGAGGTGGTCATAAGAAAATAAGGAATTTTCCTAATGGTTGAAAGTAATCCCACATCAGGAAGCTAACATGGGAATTGGTGAGAAGCTGGCTTTAAATAAAGTGAACCAGATGAGTTGGTGAAAAAGAAAAAGGTGCCAAGGTTGGTGATCGGGGACTTCGGCGCGTTCTCATAAACAGGTGTGTATTCATGCCCTTCTTTGTTAGAAATTGACAAAAGCTGAAAGCCGCCAAGAGCATTCTCGTGTGCTGGGGCCGAATGGGCCCGATGGGCTCGTGGGCTCGCTTGTGTAAATCTAACTGTTAGGTGGAAAGTAGTTGAGCCTGATTGGCCATATGAATATGATTGGGCCTGATGGGCCATATGAATGTGATTAGGCATGATGGGTCATGTGAACGAGATTGGTCCCTAAGGGGCCAAATGAATGAGTGTGGATCTGTTAGTGTTTAGTAAAGGGGTTGTGGACCTAGTTTTTGGTAACTACTCAAGCAAACATAAAAATTAAATAATTAATTATTGCGACCGTGGACAAGTCATAAGGTTAAAGTGTGGCAATGGGTATATGCATGTCTAGGATTGGATCTAGGGAGAGCTTGGTACTTAAGCGGTCTTAATGACTCACCTCCTCTTCTCTAGAATCCTATCTGGTACATAGTATTTGTTCACTTTAGCCAACGGGGACTTGTTAATGGGCCAAGGTAAGTAATAAACCCATAATAAAGAGAAATTACCGAAATACCCCCAGTTTGTAAAATTACCAAAATACCCTTGGTTTGTAAAATTACTGAAACACCCTCGATTTGTAAAATTATCAAAATACGCTCGATTTGTAAAATTATCGAAATACCCTAGTTTTTAAAATTACTGAAATACCCTTGGTTTGCAAAATTATTGAAACACCCTCGATTTGTAAAATTACCGAAATACCTTCGATTTGTAAAATTATCGAAATACCCTCGATTAAATTATTGAAACACCTCTCGATTTGTAAAATTACTAAAATACTCTTGTAGTATAAAATGACCGAATACCCTTATAGGGTAAAATGACTATTTTGCCCTTGAGGGTAACTGACCGACTTAGACTTCAAATTTGACTGATTTGATTATGAATGTATGACTGCGTTTTAGTTGACTTGACTATGGTTGTATGACTGATATACTCTTAATATATGTTTAAAAGACTATTACTGAGTATGGCCATTCTGCATACACGTGTGATGATTAAGCATGACTACATGACATATTGCATGGGTTGGGAATTATGGAACAGAGGAAGTATATGAGGATCGCATGGTTGCTTGACAATCGTGGATCCATCGATGGTTATTAAGCCTAATATTTGATTAACAGCTTGCTACAATGAAGGTAGTACAGTAACCAGGCTACCATTGATGTGTATCGGATAGGTTGGTCGGTATTTATATCCTCACATGATGTGTACCAGGGGACGGAGTTGGTGTGTAGCAGTTAGATTATTGGGGTTGGTTGCACAGTATTGCATGTATGATATTATTGTGATATTATTACGATGTAGGCTTCAGCCCAACTGAGGCTAAGATGGGCTAGGTCCAATTGATTCTGTTATGGGCTGTAACCCAAATGATATTGTAATGGGCTTTGGCCCACGTATGCTCGAATCGATCTGCATCATTATCAGTAATGGGCTCCACCTAGACCGATTCTCAATTACGTCTATTTATCGATATTACTCTAGTAAGGGGATTACACACTGAGTTTTCGTAAACTCACCCCGTTTGTTCACTGTGCAGGTAATCCCCAGCGTTAGGTGGATCAGTGTCGCAGACGAACTCGAAGACGACCACACAATTACATATGTTTTTCTATTTTGTTTATTTAGTTAAGTACTTTGGTTTTTGATTTGGCTTGTATTAAGGCTTCTTTATTTTCTTAACTTTTTATTTGGGAAATTTATTTAGTATGCTTAATATCTATTAGAAGTAAGGCACGGTTTTCCAAAAGACCACCTGGTTTTCAAAATATCACGTTTCCACAACTGTTTAAAAGTAAGCTTCCATAGCAAGTAAGGTTTTAAGGGAATTAACGTTTCACAAGTTTTAAAATGGCCAAAGGTTTTGAGCAGTAAGAAGTGTTTTCAATGAGAACATGGTTTTCGATAAACACTTCAATGTGACATGCCAGTTTCGGGCCTAACTTCCAGGCTGGGTTTGGGGTGTTACAGTACTATTTAAGCATCCATCAAAATTCAATGATTCAATGGACATAAAACACTTGACATGGCATGAGAACTTTAAGATGAATTGATAATGTTATGAAAGAGTATTGTTTCATAATATCATCTATGTTACTTGATTGATATGAAGATTTTGGTGACTAACATGTTTGATTAAGTGTATTTGATTAGGCAATTTAGCCTAATGGATGGAAACATAACATTGTATGCTTAGATTTAATAAGCAAGATTGGTAAGTTTAGTTTCCATTATAAGAACTTATTAAGCATGTAATGCTTACTCTGTTTATTTTTCCCCTATTTTATAGTGCTTGGAAGCTTGTGAGGGTTAGAGATCAGTAGAGCATCGTCACACTATCAACTAGTCATTTTGGATATACTTAGTAAAAATCATTTTGGTATAATGGCATGTATAGAATAACTTGGCCAATAGTGGCTTGAAATGTTATTTTGTAACCTAGCCATTGGAATGGCTCGTAATGGTTCATTTTGGTATGACTAAGTAGATTATGATGATATATATACATATGTGTGAAGTTAGGAATATGTGATTAATGTTGTGAATGCCTAAGTTAACTAAGGTAAGGTGGTGATCATGTATGCTTGTAATGATATGTCATGTTAAATAATGAATTTTCCTATTTTAAATACTTGGAATGGTTGGTATTGTATGTGATTTTCAAGTGCAGGTCTTGGGTGAAACTTTGGGTGAGAAATGAAGCTAAAATGGCTTCATTTTGTCCTTACGGGTAGATACAAAGGCTTGTGTCTAGACCGTGTATGGCACACTGTAACACCCCTAACTTGTATCCGTCGTCGAAATAGTGTTACAAGGCATTACAGGATAACACACCTCATACACATACATATATGCAATCATAAACAAAACCTATTCATATCAAACATATTGTCCCATGTAAGGTCCTACAAGACCTTAAAACATGAATAGAAGTGGTTTGGGACTAAACCTAAAACATTCGCAAGCTTCAGGAAACTTGGAAAATTTTCTTTAATTCCAGTCATGTAAACAGGGCATGTGTTTCACACGACTACCAGACATGCCTACGTCATAGGCCGTGTGAAAATAAAGCATACATACTGAGTTGCACCACACGACAGAGGACATGCCTATGTGCCAGGCCGTGTGAAATCTAAGGGGGGTTACTAACTCAGGTCATACTGCTAACCACACGCCTATGTGTCAGCCTGTGTGTCATACATGGCTAGTAGACATGCCTGTGTGTCTAGGCCATGTCAAAACTGTAGGGTATACTAATTTTAAATCGAACGGTACCCTATGTAACATCTCGAAATAGGGCTTAGTGAAATAGTGGTTTCAGGACCATAAATCTGACATCAAAATATTTATTTTATGATTATTATGAGGCCTAGAATATGAGTATATGCATGTGTTAAAGTTTCATGAAGAAATTCTAAGTATAAGATGTCCAATTGGAAATTAGGGACTAAATTGAATAAATTGTAAAACTTGGATTCTAGAAGAAATTTGTATAAAATTGCTTTAGATTATGCATTAGAAGGTCTTGGAGATCAATTTGCCCAAGTTCTAAATTTTTGGACAAAAATAGGCTTGCATGGATGAAATTTTAAAGAAAGGGTATAAGGGCATTTTGGTCATTTGTCATCTTAATGAATTAAAATTGGAAAAATCAAGCCAAAATCAGCCATTTTCTTCTCCATGGCTGCCGAAAATTGAAGAGACACCATAGCTAGGGTTTTCAACATTTCCAAGCTCAATAGTAAGTGCTCCCAAGCCCCGTTTTTCATGTTCTTTGTATTTTTGAAATCCCGGTAACTTGCTCTCTCCATTTCTACCCATATTTCATACTAGGGTTTATGTTTGAAAATTTACCCATGCATGAGTTGCTTGTATTTTGATGGATTATGGAGGATTATGAAAGATAAATGTGTCATAAACATCTTTTCCAAGCTAGTTTTCATGAGAAACCTTTATAGGGACTAATTTGCAAAAGATGTAAATGTGTGGTAGAAATGGGGAAGAAAATGAAAAATATGGGTAGCCATAAGAGAGAAAAATGTTCAGTTAGGCTTGGGTAAGATAGAAATTGCATGTGTTTCGTTATATGAGCCAAGGACTAAATCGTAAAAATGCTGAAGGTTAGGGGCAAAATGGTCATTTGGACCGGGGTAGATATTAAACTCGAAATGTATAATGTGGGGTATTAACGAATTAATTTTGTTGTTATAGACCCTGAAGAACAAATTCTGGAGGTCGATCGTGGTAAACGCAAAGTTTTAGAATAACCGAAACACAATCCCGAAAAGAATACCAAGTAAGTTCGGATAATTTGAAGTAAACCATTAAAATGCATAATTGTATGCTTTATGAATGCTTGGTGATTGCATTTATTATTGGCATGAAATATCATAGAAACGTATATTGATGATAACATGTGAAAGATATATCAATTGAGGTTGATAAAGGGAAATCGATGGATAACCCCTCATTGACATGTGAACTAGGATCCTGCATGTGTTGCAGTAAGGATTTAGCCCAAACGGGTAATCCGAGATCTCAAGTATGAAAAGGAATCTAGCCAGGACGGGTGTTCCTTGAATGACCAAGCCTTCCGAAGAATATATGTGCATTACAGATTTAGCCCGGACGGGTATTCTGATTAGGGCCTGAATTTAGCCTGGACTGGTGGTTTAGATCTGAGCTCATTAAGGGTGTTGTCACTATAAGAGATTGAGCCTGGACTGGTAACCTCGACATCACCTTACGAGTTCATGATATGGGGGATTTAGCCTGGACTGGTAATCCTGCCATATGATGTGAGGTTCGCA